>NC_060120.1:384499375-385107431 GCF_021461395.2 Schistocerca americana
GAGGCAGGATTCGAACCTGCGACCGTAGCGATCGCGTGGTTCCAGACTGTAGCGCCTAGAACCCCTCGGCCACTCCGGCCGGCAAATATTTTTACATCTCCCTTCTGCGGGCAGTTCCGCGTAACGTGGTAGAGACCAAATACCCAACTGTCAGATGGCCACGAGTGTGGAAAACGGTACACCACCACTTTCTGCCAACCATTGTGCCCGCGACGTGATATCAAGTCACCAACAAAAAATATGCGACGAGGTACCGGCTCCAGGCTATTGAATTAACGGACTCTTCACTTTTCCCCGACTGTCGCCTCTTGGACACCGATGAACATATCGTCTTCCGGCGTTTGGCGACTGACACAAAAGATCTTAACTTGCTACCTCCGTGTCACGCCTCACGTGATCGAGCCTCGGTCCCTTCTGTGTCCGGATGACTTTCCTCTCACCAAGTATCATGCGCTTACATCTTTCAAGGGAATGACAATCGACAACATCTTCGACGAAGGATAGAAAACGGAGCTTGATTACTGGTGGTACCTGCAAAACACTCACAACGCTCTTGAACGTACACCTATGTACCGTAAGCCCTTTGTAAATTATATAGGTAGTGTTTTCGTAAACCCTCCCCTCCCCTCCTCCTTCTCCCCTAGTTGGGGAGTGCCACACTTTCAGTGCAACATGCCGTGCAGCACCACATTGAAGACAGAATGCCCTGAATTGCAAGCAGTGAGAAAGGAAAGCGATTGGCTGATTCGAGGAACGCTCCATTCATTAAAGCATTAGCATGAGACTATTGTAGATATTTTAGACGACATTGTTGGAAATAGTAAACGCCAGTGCCAGTGGACAAGAAAAGTCCAGTTACACCGTTTCCTGAAGAAAGATTCTTTTGCCTGAAGTAATGTTAACAATATATAAAGCTATTTTAGTTTATGCTTTGAATTACATTTTTACTGTAACATTTTGTTTTATAGTTTTTTTCATTTGTACTCATTTACTAATTATAATCAGGTAATTAAAACAAATAAATAAATAAACAAATTACAAACCCGTGTAGCCTATCGCCCTGGGAGAACTTTTGGGAATAGTTAGGGGCAACGCATAGTTTATTTCTATTTTTATAGTAGGATTAAAGTGGCGATGCCAAGAAGGGGTGGATTTAATTTTCGTTACTTTTACTTTTGGAGATTAAACTTAGTTACACAAGGAGATAGGGAACTGGGTGCTATGTTGTCCTGCATCATCATTCATCATCGACACAAAAGTCGCCCAATGTGGCGTCAGCTTCAACAGACTTGCTACTCGGCGGCCGAGCTTCCTCAGGTGGGGGGCTCTGGCCCATCATTGCCATACGATCATTTCATTTTCAATGTCCACAACATGAACAGAAAGGTTTCTCTGTTGACCAAATTTTCATCTAAATTTACTCTACAGTTTAAGTCAATAATGACCACGGGCACAGTACTTCACGTTGACAATCACCTTCTTCTAGAGTCGGGCGTTATTGTCAGTCACTGCCCGCTGGAGCAAAGTTGTCATTACGTGTTCACAGAGATGCTTAGTGAGCTCCAGTGCTGACAAAACTTTCTCACGACATTCGGGAAGGATTTTAATCTTCCATACAGCACCACGAGCTGATCTCGACACAGGTAAGCTAGAAGATCTTTACAGGGTTTTCGTTGGTGTACTAGTCTGGTTGTCCGTTTCAACAAGCGCTAGCACCATACTTTGTTTACCAGTGTCTTACAATTTACTTGCGCAGTCACATATGCAAGAACGTGTTTAAAATCGTGTTCACTGGACAGCAGATTTGCAGTACTGATTTCTTACAAACACATGCATTAATGTCACCCCAATGGAGCGAAATATTCCGGTGAAATAGAGTAAAAGTAAAGTATTTACAGGCTAGATATATACACATTTCTGTGAGAAAGGTATACATATTCTACATCAAGAAATAGGCTTCTATGAAGTAGCATAGATTTAGAAGGCATTGGCCTGAACCAGTGGAACGTCGATATTCTTTAGTATGTCACGTTTCATGAAGGCCAGGACATTATTTGTTTATTCATAGAATATTTAACCTTTGCCTGTTTTGTACTAATCTTAAATGTATTTACGAAATTTCATTCAGTGCACATGAAAGGTCAGTATGTTAGCTCCAATCAGAGCAAAATATTTACTTAGTATTCGCGAAATGCCAAGTCAAAATGTAATTGTCAAAACCTGCATGCATTTAATAATAATAGAACCTTTATCAGGGAATTCATTAGTTCCGGCATATGGTTCTACATCATTACGTTGTTCAGATTCCATTTTATAGAGATTTTACTGTATTTACGATAACGCAGAGATAGCCAAAATTATCTGAGTAAATTACGTATTTTAGTTTAATAACAGCACAGATATAAGATATTAATTTGTTGAAAGCGTGTAACAGCGCTATGCCATGTTGTGCAGTCACTACACAGTCATCCACCTTGTGCAGTTTATTTTCCCTCTGTTTCTCTCTTTACAAAATATGAACACAAAATCATGAAGATCAAACCTGTAAGATTTCTGGTCGCACTTTAGATGGGCATTGTTTGGCAGAGGTTGAACATTGTCCAGTGGGGAACTCTCAGTTAGGATGACGAGCTAAGACTGGCGCACGTGCTTGGAGCATCGGTTCAGACTAGCAGGACCAGTGACTCGAAGCAACAGATCTGTTGTTGTGCACGTGGTAAAAAAAAAACTGCTTGTGAACAACTGAAATTAGTTATATATCTTGATATATCTTGCCTGGTTTGAGTAATTTTGGCCTCGGATAGACAAAAGATTACATAAAAGTCGTTTCATTTAAAGACAGGCAGACGCAAGATTAATGTGAGAATAATACTTATAGAAACCACAGTTGAACTATAATGAGCATCTTACAAGGATTGGCGTTAGCGATTCCATAATATAATATTTGCAGGCAAGATTCTCCCATTGGTTTATTTAAATGTGTAACACAGTGATGATCCAGTTTAATTTGTTTGTTAATTATTTTAAATATGTCATAGAATTACTCAAATAGAATTGAATATAGTTGTAAGTGTTAAGTGCCGATGTGTTTTATATGCTTTGGTGACCGTGTCATAAATTAAATTCATGTTGATGTCAGATTAAATGTAGAGAGAGAAAGAAAGAAAGAAAGTAAACACCTCACTGGAAGACGTCATCACCCTCAGAAGACCATGAAGGGATGCACGTGCTTCACAATATTGCTGATGCACTTCACAGCCATCATGATGCCTTTGGTTACTACCACAGTTCCCTGGAAGCTCAGGTGGATGTTCCTCATACCGTACCACAACACTTTCTACCAGCTTGCGTACATGGTGCAGCTCATATTGCAACTCGGATGGCGGTGTATCCAGTCATGACCATCGACGTGGTGTGCAAGAAACGTGATTCAGTCAGTTAGGCAACGTTTTCCCACTAATCGTCGTTCCGGCATCGATGATCCTGTGCCCATTGCAATCATAAATGAAGATGTTATTGGGTCAGTATGAGAACGTTTTAGAGGTCACCTCCTGCGGAGTGCCACGTTTAGCAGTGTGTGCTGAACAGTGTGTTGTGAAACACTTGTACCTGCACAAGTGCCATTGTCACCGGATATGCCACCTTTTATGCTTTTAAAGGAATAAGCTTCAGACCTCCATGTCTGCGATGGAGGATTCGACAGCAATAGCTTGTCACTTGCTCATAGTTTCATCCTCCTTCAAGCACTTTCCATAGACGCTCGTGACAGCAGATTGCGAGCATCTGACCAGCTTAGTCGATTATGTTGATGCTTTTTGCAGGCGCCGGGCCATAACCATCTACCCTATGTCAAAGTCACTTAGGTCAGTGGCTTTCCCCATTTGCACCTCGAATCATCGCTAGAATGGACCTATTTCGTCTCTGCTCTCCTCATTTGTATTCCTTACCGCATCATGTGCACGCAGTAAAAGCGGGTGGCATTCAATCTCATGGTAGAGAGAGAGAGAGAGAGAGAGAGAGAGAGAGAGAGAGAGAGAGATTGTGAGTGAGAGATAGTCTGAGTGAGTGAGACATTGAGTGAATGAGTGTGAGACTGAGTGAGTGAGTGATAGATGGAGTGAATGAGTGAGAGACTGAGATTGTTCTCGTACTGTATATTTTATTATTTTTCATTTCCCATCACTAAAAATGGGACGGTCTTTTCGAGTACAGACCCACTGAAGAGCGAGATACCTGTCACGGGGGCTGGTAGTGGGACAGCGGGAATATCTAGTTGGGAACATTTGGGAATGGATTTCCTTTTCCAGCATTTGCCTTGCCACCAACAGAAACCTCGCGAACATCTTGATCAGAACTAGGACCTGAGAACTATTTATAATTTAATTTTTGGACGATATGTCCCATAATAAAGATGAAACCTAGATCATGTGACTATGCATTAGTTCACTTGTATACTAAGGAAAGTCTGTGACTTGCTTGACATGTAAAGAATGCCTAATGTGAGAATGGCCCCGCCTACCTGCACAACGGTGGTACTGCAGACACAGGTCAACGTAAATCTATTCCACTCACATTAGGAAGCTGTAAAGTGGTCAGCGAGAATAAATAACGTAGCGATGTGGGGTGGTTTTATCGTTTTGCTACGGGCGTATTACTCAGAAACAGCATTCAGAGTTAATTAGAGGGAAGAGATAAATAAGCACACATCCGACGGGAGATTCGATGGAAGAAAGTGAAACATAACCGCTCTGAAACACAGACTGTTATAATGTAGACACATATCATAGTTACTGCAGTGCTTTCGGATTCTCGTATGAGGAAAATTTATAAAACATCACCCAAGTTTCCAAATAATTGCCCGGCAGCTTGAGCGTGAGACAATTGTGTATTATGAAATGATAATTAGGCTAAATCCATACCCTGAGCTGCCGACAGGTGTTGATATATTTCAATGGGGACAGTTGAAAATGTGTACCCGGACCGGGACTCGAGCCCGGGATCTCCTTCTTACATGGCAGACGCTGTATCCATCTGAACCATTGAGGGCACAGAGGATAGGGCGACTGCAGGGATTTATCCCTTGCACGCTCTCCATGAGATCCACATTTCCAACTTAAATGTCCACACACTACATTCGTAGTGCCCCTGCTCATTACACTCATTACTCGAGGCAGACAACCTTACCGAGTCCCGTAAGAATTCGGGCAATGCATGTAGATCCGCACAGGAGAAGGTCAATGGCCGGTTAGCCTTAACTATATGAAGATGGTATCTGTTCTTTCGCACATGTCCGAAAGAACAGATACCATCGGTGACCGTGCAGCTCTCTAAAATGAAATAATAACTAAACCAAGACCCAAAGCTGCCGAGAGGCGTTGATATACATCAACGGGGACAGTTGACCTTCTGTCTGGATGCACACACATTATCCGAACTCTTATGGGACTTGGTAAGAATGTCTTCCACGAGTAATCAGTGTAATGGGTAGGGGCACTGCAAATGTGGTGTGTACACATTAAGTTGGGAATGGGGGTCTCACGGGGAGCGTGCTAGGGATAAGTCCCTGCAGGCGCACTATCCTCTGTGCCCTCGATGATTCATACGGATAGAGCGTCTGCCATGTAAGTAGGAGATCCCGGGTTCGTCCCGGTCGGGGCACACATTTTCAACTGTCCAAGAAGACGCACACGCTCGAGTGATGTGACAAAGCGTAAGGCACTAGGCCTGCCATCCAGATTCACGTTCTTCATGCTTCTTGTAGATCGCTTACGCTAAATTGTGGCTTTTATTTCCGAAGGACGCGGACGTTTTCCTTTCCCCTCCTTCCCCAAATCTGAGTTTCTGCTCAATCTGCAGCAATCTCGTCGCCGAGGGGAATTCAGACCCTGATCTCTCTGCCTTTATTTCGTCATGTTTTCGGACGGAAACGGTATTTAGCTTAGGTTAATGGGTGGACCGCAATATCAGACGAGCGTCCACTGTCGACTGCATGTCGACGGAAGCACCACTGGCGACGGGGCTCAGAGGACTGGCCCTCTTCGAGTTTCTTCTTACTTGGAGCATTTGTATTATTGTATACTGACATACTGTAGCAAGCTAGGAGCTGCAATTGCTCAGGTACCGGGCCACAAATACGTAACGCTTCATCCAGAAGAGACTTTATCTAGTTAAAAATTTGTATTTCCTTTTTCCCTTTTAAATACGCGAACTTTAACAATTGCAATTAAATGTAAGGAAAAAAAATTTAATAAATGAAAATTCAGAAGCTTTCAGTTGATGTTTGAATGCACTTCATCAGTTTCGATTAAATGTAAGGAAACAAGCAAAAAATTGATAATTCAAAATTGAGAAACTTTCAGTTTCTGTTTGAAAGCACGAGACAATGAGGACTTTCCATCAAAATAATTTGAAATGGCACGGTACGAAATTATGACCTTACTAAAACAGACAAAGGTGTTTCAGTTAATACATATTCCAAAGAAAGAAATACATTAGTAGCTAACACATCATCTGAGACCCGTAAGCCCAGCAAATGAAAAAAAGAAATAAGCAATCGTGAAGTATTATTAAGGAAGAGACTACTGGTTAACGTCCCGTCGACAACGAGGTCATTAGAGATGAAATACAAGCTCTGATTACGGACGGATGGGGAAGGAAACCGGCCGCCATTTATTTGGAGCGATTTAGGGAAGACATGAAAAACTTAAATCAGGATGGCCGTACGCAGGTTAGAATCGTCGTCCTCCCGAATGTGAGTCCAGTGTGCTAACCACTGCGCCACTTCACTCGGTGCAATGAAGGGAATATTACCTAAACTCTTTAGGCAAAATGGTTTAGGTAAAATGGAAATGACTCAGGCTGGTTACATAAAAGAACGTAGAAGTAGATTTAAACATCAACGTCCACAATACTTCCACCTTAAAAAATTAAAAAAGATAATTAATCCTGTGTACAAAAATAAATCACACAAAGCAAGAGTGTTATTTAATTACAAACCAGTCTTAAATCCGCTAACCAAAAATGACTGTGACGTGAACAGATAAACGTTGAGCAGCGAAGTTGGCCACCGAAAAACCCTGTACTTAAAATCAAATTAATTACACCTAAAACACGTACTATCTTGATCGCTACAATCCAGTGGGTACCTCCGAAAGTTCACACAGTCTACACATTATCGTGCTCACGAAGCAAGTACAACGGAAACCATAGCGTGAGATTCAGTACTTTTCACGTTTCCCGTGAATTCTGTAGCCTTAAATAGCAGATTAAGTTCCAGGGCCGTCATCCACAAATCCGAGCGACGTGGTTCTCGGGCGTATGAGCTGATAGAATAACGCCACCCACTCGTTCGAAATAACACGCAATTTCAGCAATGCGATTATTCACGATAAACTGAAATGTGGTGCAATAATGCGAAACATCAAATAAAAAATGAAACAGTTCTATATATCGCTAGAGAATCCAACGTATTATTTATGAATATAATTTTTCATTTATCAGTAAGACGATTAGTAATAAAAAATGAAAGATGTTACTTGTATTAAAAAATTTAATGCAATATTTATGAACTAAACACAGAAATATAGAATTGTTGCTACTAGCAAAACCCCAACCAGTGACTTCACTATTGCCATACGCGTTCGCTGCCACTTTTGTTTTTCTTTTCCTTCTCTTTTCTGTCTGTTTCTTCATTTGTTTTCGTGCTTACAACAAATTATACCTTGCCGTCAGTGATGCTCATTGCGCTCAACTGTCATGAAGGTTGCGTTAACATTTAATGGTGCAAGATATATAACCGACAACGTCCAGCCCATTGAGTTACCACTCGTACGATGACAGGTACATGTGCTCTTCCAACATGCTACTTCCCAGGCACACATTCCTTCAGATGTTCCTCGAAGAAGTTTGTCATCTCCCTTAAGCAGTGGCAGGATGGGACAGCAAATGGTCCGGTCTGTGGCGGCAGTAGTATCTCTCGACAACACACGCAAACAAGTGAAAGTAGCGTGGAATACTTTCACCACCGCCTCTATGATAGGCTCTGTGAACCAGTGCAGGGCTATATTATAGCTACGGGATACTGAACGGATTGTCCAGTTCCACAATCAAATACATGTAGGAATATGTGATTGTTGGCTTATACATGTCAAAATTTGAATAAAAATTGATTCATGCAAGGGTATTCCTTCAGGCTGATCATTCTATTATTTTCCACTATTATACGTTCCGGAATTAAACGTCTGAAAATAAAAGAGGGTGCTGACAAATAAGTTGTCATCCAACCACATTTGGATGACATATTGTGTGAAAGAGAAGCCTGAGAAAATGGTATTTGTTGTTCTTCGAAGAAGGATTGCACAAATATCCTCCTTCTTGGTGGTCATTGCTCTGCTGAAAGGTGGCGTGGGGAGTTGTCGAAGTAGGGGCACAACTGTATTGTTCAAATGTACGCCGGCCGGAGTGGCCGAGCGGTTCTAGGCGCTACAGTCTGGAACCGCGCTATCGCTACGGTCGCAGGTTCGAATTCGGCCTCGGGCATGGATGTGTGTGATGTCCTTAGGTTAGTTAGGTTTAAGTGGTTCTAAGTTCTAGGGAACTGAAGACCTTAGCAGTTAAGTCCCATAGTGCTCAGAACCATCAAATCTGCGATGCAGTGTTCTTTTATAAACGGACACTGCGGCGACTACAGACGTTATGAATTACTGAAATTTATTTGCAGTTGCGAATATGGACAATCATCAGCTGTATAATGGAATGACATCAATGAAAATTTGTACTGAGCTGAGATTCGAATCCGGATTCCCCGCTTATCACAAGCGATCGTCTTACCATTAAGCATTGGTGTTGGCCGTGAGCGGTGTTCGGGTAGCCTAATGGAGTCGTCACGGTAGGGCAGCGTGTTCGGTCAGAAGGTTGGCTACCCTCTGTAATAAAAAAACTGAGTGAACGGATCACCGAACAACCTGAACGGGTTTCATCGGAAGTCCGCCCAGAACAAATTCAGTGAACAATATAGAACAAAATATCTCATTTTCTTCTATATTGTTCGGTGAAACAAAAAATGTTAAGACGACCGCTCGTAATAAGCGGACAATGTAGATTCGAATCCCGGTTTGACATAAATTTCCACTGTCGTTATTCGATTATACAGCTGATAGTTGTCCATGTTCGTAACTGTGAATACATTTCATGTATGACACAGCAAAAGAAATTAAATTGTTGAAACCAGTGGAGTGCCAGAGGCTTTTCGTTATACTGTTCAACTGTGCGCGCTGCATGATTGTCACCACGGCAGCATACAACCAAAATAATTACCCTCGTCTGGTTATCAGACTGCTACAAACCTTTCAATTTCACACCACTGTGGCGGCTTACGTATGTGTCTCACTGCCTATTTTATCAGGCAGCTTCTCATTTGTTCTCACAGTGCTATGTGGACCCCATTCCAGACCTTTCCACAAAAGAACCATCTGATGCAGTCACCAGGAATCGAACCCAGGACCTTCGCGTTAGAAGCCAGCGACGATAACTGCTGACCACAGAACCAACCATTGTTCTATGGAATGTTAAAATGGGATTCGTCAGAAAATTTCTCGTAAATGAAATCCGACGCACTGTGATTCATGCTGATATCAGCTCACAACTGGAAAAATGGTTCAAATGGCTCTGAGCACTATGGGACTTAACATCTCAGGTCATCAGTCCCCTAGAACTTAGAACTACTTAAACCTAACTAACCTAAGGACATCACACACATCCATGCCCGAGGCAGGATTCGAACCTGCGACAACTGGAGCAACGAAACGTCCATGCTGATAGCCCTACGCTCGTTGCAATGCTCTAGTCTCGAACCAGTGCTATGGACGAAGTTGCATTATTTGTTACGACCATTACTGATTAGGTGGCTCTCTATCAATGATGTGGTCACATTTTATGGTCGTTTACTCTCTTTTCTTTTTGGGTACCACCTATTTCCATTCTCTGGTTTCACTCCAGTGCGAGGGAGTATCAGCCGATATCTCATAATATTAACCAGTTTTTCGCGATACATCATTCTACCAGTTTATAGCTCACCCACATGCTCATGCCGAGTCCTACAACATACTGACATACTGAAACTTCGTTTAACAGCTTATCAGACTGAGTGTGGTATGACACAGACCATGCAAAACACAGAAGAGATTTCGCTCATGGAGTGGAGTCATGGTATCTCTGTGCAATCTTAATTAGTCATGTTCTACGCATATTCCGAGTTCTTCTTCTTCTCTTACAGGTCAATGCTCAGGCACTTGTGCCATTTCTGTGTTCACTTTTTACTGCCACCTTTTTCATGGTCTACCCACGTCCCTCTTGGTTAGTACATCATGGTCAGACATGGGATTCTCTCTCCACTCATTCTTTGTAGATGATGTTCCAAAATGTTTTATTTTGTTCAGGCTTTTCATTAATATTTAAAAAATCCAGTTTATTCTTACTATACACATTTCTTCCCTGATAACACGTCTCACTTTCCCAATAAATCTCATTTCTGCTGCTCGTAGTTTGCTTTTATAGCTTTTTAGTAGGGATCGATGACTCACTTGCATATAGCAATACAGGTGTAGCCAATGTTTTATAAAATTTTAATTTTCTTTCCTTCCGTATTTTGTTCTGGAATATTTTGTTTATCATTTCGCATATTGATTGATTTTTGTTAGTCTTTTTTTTTTGTTAGTCCTTATTTCCTTGTCCATGTGATAGCTTCCGTCGCATCCTAAAAGATTAATGTTAGAGCCTTGCTGAAGTGGTGTATTACCTATTATTATATTTGCGCATATGGGTTCAAATGGTTCAAATGGCTCTGACAGGGGAACCTCCCCATCGCACTCCCCTCAGATTTAGTTATAAGTTGGCACAGTGGATAGGCCTTGAAAAACTGAACACAGATCAATCGAGAAAACAGGAAGAAGTTGTGTGGAACTATGAAAAAATAAGCAAAATATACAAACTGAGTAGTCCATGGGAAACATAGGCAACATCAAGGAGGGTGTGAACTCAGGAGCGCCGTGGTCCCGTGGTTAGCGTGAGCAGCTGCGAAGCGAGAGTTCCTTGGTTCAAGTCTTCCCTCGAGTGAAAAGATTACTTACTTTGCTTTTGCAAAGTTATGATCTGTCCGTTCGTTCATTGACGTCTCTGTTCACTGTAATAAGATTAGTGTCTGTGTGTTGCGACCGAACCGCAAAGCCGTGCGATTAGTAGACGAAAGGACGGGCCTCTCCAATGGGAACCGAAAACAGTTGATCGCAAGGTCATAGGTCAACCGATTCCTCCACAGGAAAACACGTCTGATACATTCTATATAGGAATATGTTGTCGACCCACCTAACATGCACACTTGGCGAATGGGTAAAAAGATTCTTCTACCTTGCCCGATTTAGGTTTTCTTGTGGATGTGATAATCACTTCCAAAAAAGTGATGAAAACATAAGAGTGTGTCACAGTTTCACAGTCGCACAGTTTTCTCTGTGCTCTGTCAAAACATATGTTTTTAACGTTTTCAAATTTTTCCCTGTGTAGACCGTCAAATCCTGCATATGCCCAAGCAAATCTAAACATGTCCTGGGATTTTAGAGAGCGAAGTTGATTATGTGTGAGCGCCTGAACTCTGATAATTGTCTAAAAATAAAAAATTAATCTTTTCACTCGAGGGAAGACTTGAACCAAGAGCCTCTCACTCCGCAGCCGCTCACGCTAAGCTCAGACCGTCCTTGATGTTGCCTATGTTTCCCATGGACTACTCATTTTGTATATTTTGCTTATTTTTTCATAGTTCCATACAACTTCTTCCTGTTTTCTCGATTGATCTGTGTTCAGTTTTTCAAGGCCTATCCAGTGTGCCAACTTATAACTAAATCTGAGGGGGTGCGATGGGGAGGTTCCCTTGTGAGCACTATGGGACTTAACATCTATGGTCATCAGTCCCCTAGAACTTAGAACTACTTAAACCTAACTAACCTAAGGACATCACACCACATCCAGTCATCACGAGGCAGAGAAAATCCCTGACCCCGCCGGGAATCGAACCCGGGAACCCGGGCGTGGGAAGCGAGAACGCTACCGCACGACCACGAGCTGCAAACGCGCATATGGGGTATTCCCCATGATGAGCTATGATTTTAGTTTTTTTTTATTGGTATTCGAAGGTAACATCCTCTTTTCCATAAATGATGTAATTTATAGACTGCTTTTTGTAGCTCACCTTCATTTTCTTCCAAAATGGTAACATGGTCTGCTTACATGAGGATATTAACATATTTATTTCTACTAATCTGCATATCCGTATGTATTTACTGTCTCCAGTTTTCAATCAGACCATTTTTACATACACTAGCTGACGAGCCATGCATTGTCCAGGTATTCATTTCACCAATTTAGAATGAACACAAAAAATGAACTGTGTTTGTAATAAACAATCGAAAACATTTCATCTCATGTATTCGAGAAACCACCTTTGAAATTACGAAGCAGTATAAGTACAGTTCCATATTAAGAAACATGATTCCCGGCAGTTTCTGTACGCTGTGCGTTTTTGTAAACGTCTCTATGGTTGAAATGGCTCTGAGCACTATGGGACTTATATCTGAGGTCATCAGTCCCCTAGAACTTAGAACTACTTAAACCTAACTAACCTAAGGACATCACACACAACCATGCCCGAGACAGGATTCGAACCTGCGACCGTAAAGGTCGCGCGGTTCCAGACTGAAGAGCCTAGAACTGCTCGGCCACAAACGTCTCTATGATGATGGCTTTTCATAGCACTATAAACGGCTATCGGTTTCGCCTACAGCCATTTGCGCTTCACGGTTGAAGGATGTCATGAGTGCTGACAGGTGTCGGGGGAAGAGATAAGTGTATTTAAGGCTTCGTATCTCGGTCTTTAACGCGTGATTTCTCTTGGACTACGTAATTTACAATGATACATTTGAGTGTGAGATGATCGCGTATCTCAATGTTAATAAAGTCATTTCTCTTGGCCGATCAGCCTTACAATCTAATAATGGCGTACTCAACTGCACATCGGCGTACTGCAGACCGACACTTACGGGACACCATATGCAAAGCGACATCGAGATATAGACACCCTGTCATATGGCACTCGCGGCGTATATACTGAAATTAAATGTAAATAAGTCCTCTTATTCAGTGGCCGTCGCTCTGCTGCAGTGTCACACATGACGAATAAACAGGAAAGCAGTAGAACGTCTGTATACGGCCGTAGTGTAATAAGCTGCGAACACAATTAGTAGCAAAGAAGCAAGAAATTTAAACGGCATACACAATGCGGCAGTTTTTCACGCTGTTATGGCATCATATCTCTTGAACTATGTGTGCTACCATGACATAATTTTGTAGGTGTATTTAGTGGAATATATGGATACTGTATGCGGAATTTATTGAGGACTGAGTAAGAAACACAGAAGTAATTTATTTCAACGTTGTTCATGATGGGCAGTTTTCCACGCATCTCACTTTATGACGTCCTATCTCCTGAACTTTAATAGATAGATAGTTTTTACCCCCACAGTGATAGTTGCATGACATTGAGGGATACGTGTACCGACTAAGTTGAAATCGCTCCAGTTGCTTAGGAGGAATGTGGACATCACACACACATACACACACACACACACACACACACACACACATTTTTATGGTACAGGGTGTTCCAAAGAGAATCATTCGATTTTTAAAAACCATAAATATTATGTTATTTGAGATATGTGTGTGAACAACTTAATGCTTTTTGTGTTCTACGTTTCCGCGTGACTTCCGAACTAGATACGTGTGGATTCTCCTACAGCACAGAACATTAGACGCTGGCGTGAACAATCCATAGAAACAGGTTGTTTACGTAAAGGTAAATCGCCGCACCGTCCTCGAGTGTCTGTCACAGACGTCGAAGTCATCCACCATAGTTTCAAAAGGAGTCCACAGAAACCCGTTCCCCGAACAGTGCGACAGCTCAACATGTTCCCCCCCCCCCCCCCCCCCCCCACCCCCATGACCGTCAGTGGTCTGTTGCGTCGACGTTTACACATGAAACACAAAATACAGCTACTGCAAGCTCTTCGTGAAGGTGACAAAGAACAACGTGTGGAGTTCTGTAACTTCGTTCTTGGCAAGATGGGGGATGGAAGTTTTCTTCCACGCTAGTGATGAGGCAACATTCCATTTAATGGAAAGGTGAACCGTCATAATATGAGAATACGGTGTACGGAACAAACACACGACGTTGTACAGCATGCGAGGGACTCTCCAGGAGTTAATATGTTTTGCGTAGTTTCACAGGAAAGGTTGTGTGCTCCATTTTTCTTCGCCGAGAACACTGTTTTAGGAAGCACATGTCTCGATATGATTAAGCACTTTCTTTTCCCACAGTTGGAGACTGATTCGAACGATTTCATTTACCAACAGGATGGGTCATCGTCACACTGGTATCTTGAAGTTCAGGAATGTTTAAATCAAAGGATTACTGAACGATGGATCAGTTGCACTGGACAAGGTGCTTCAGCCTTACATTACTGGCCTCCAACGTCACGGTCACCGGAGCTGACTGTATGCGATTATTTCTTGCGGGGTTTATAAAAGACTGTCTGTGTTCCTCTGTTACCAACAACAAGAATGAACCGAGACGTCACATAACAGCAGCTGTGGAAGCTGTAACTCAAGACATGCTTGCTGTAGCGTGGGAACAACTTGAAGCCGGCCGTTGTGACAGAGCGGTTACGGTCGCAGGTTCAAATCCTGCCTCGGGCATGGATGTGTGTGATGTCCTTAGGTTAGTTAGGTTTAAGTAGTTCTAAGTCTAGGGGGCTGATGACCTCATATGGTAAGTCCCATAACGCTTAGAGCCAGAGCCAAACAACTTGAATACCGCTGACATATTCCGTGCAATGCAACTCAAGGGGTGTGGGGGGGGGGGGGGGGGGGGGGGAGGGGGGGAGGGTTGCGCATATTGAACACCAATGAAAAGGTACGAAAAAAATTTTTTTGATAACTTTTAATATGTTGTGGGAGTGAACAGTGATGGAAGTGTAACAAATATTTACTATCAAAAACAGTCTTCACCATAATTTTTTTATTACTGTGACCGGTTTCGACCACTACTGTGGTTATCTTCAGACCAATGAGAAAGGACCCCCAGTGATTCTCCAGCAGAAGGAGGTCCTTACTCATTGGTCTGAAGGTGACCACGGTAATGGTCGAAACCGGTCACCGTAATAAATAATTTGTGATCAAGACTGTTTTCGATAGTAAATAATTTTTTTTTTTGAGTTTCCCATTCATCAAAAAGCAAAATTCTTTGAATATGTTTATTCGTTTCAGAAATATAGACGTCCAAATCGGATTATTCTTTTTGATACACCTTCTGCGTATGAATTAAATAGTTTTGGGACAGGTTTCAGCCTTGTTTGAGTCCTTTTAAATTTTTTAATAACTGAATTTCACCAATTTTTTGCAGTGGATTTTCTACTCTCCGATTCTAGCAATAGCTAAAAATTCAAAAGGCTCTGAGCACTATGGGACTCAACTGCTGAGGTCATTAGTCCCCTAGAACTTAGAACTAGTTAAACCTAACTAACCTAAGGACAACACAAACATACATGCCCGAGGCAGGATTCGAACCTGCGACCGTAGCGGTCTTGCGGTTCCAGACTGCAGCGCCTTTAACCGCACGGCCACTTCGGCCGGCTCTAGCAATAGCTGCGTAGTACTTCTACACTACTGAGTGCGCCGTGATGTTTTCGTTCTAACAAGACTGTGTGTGTGTGTAACAGGTTAGTGAAGACGGGAGAAGGTGTTCTTTGGTAGAAAGCGAGAGGTGGATGACGTGGGGAGAGGGGAGTGGATTAGAAGAGAAGCAGGGAAAGCCAACCAGCAGGCGGACCGGTCGAGTCCACGGGAGGGGCCTCTCCAGGTACTGCGGTGCCTGCGGTCCAGCGGTCAGTTCGGGGAACCAGTGCGGCCCTCTTCCGGCTGCGCTATGAGTCGTCACCACGCAGCTACGTCACTTGTGTCCCGCTTACACTGCAGTAAACAGTGTCACGTAATGGAAAGGCAGACTGAAGTCCAACCTCTCATGGACGCTGGTAACGACGATTCTGATGATGATATGATGATGATGACGATGATCATCATCGTAATTATCATCGAAGGTACCTGTAACCCGAACGGAATCTATACGACGTAATTCATCTTCATCATGAAACTTCCTGGCAGTTTAAAACTGTGTGCCGGACCGAGACTCGAACTCGGGACCTTTGCCATTCGCGGGCAAGCGCTCTACCAACTGAGCTACCCAAGCACGACTCACGCCCCGTCCTCACAGCTTTACTTCTGCCAGTATCTGCCAGCTGTGAGGACGGGGCATGAGTCGTGCTTGGGTAGCTCAGTTGGTAGAGCGCTTGCCCGCGAATGGCAAAGGTCCCGAGTTCGAGTCTCGGTCCGGCACACAGTTTTAGTCTGCCAGGAAGTTTCATATCAGTGCACACTCCACTGCAGAGTGAAAATCTCATTCTGGCATCTTCATCATGTTGACAAGTAACTTACCAAATATAAATAATAAAATACAATAATCCTGTTCTGAAACTTAGTAACGAAACGATAGATAGGCTAAAGACAAGCACATATTAGAGGGTGAACGTAGATAAAACAAGGAGCTTTCACTGTCACGTGCATATCAAATATCGTAGTAATCATTCAGTACCCTGCATAGAATCCTCAGCAAGGACATCAATTTTTTTACTGCTTGATACATAGCACTAGAGTGTATCAGTATGTATTTAGCAGTTGTAACTGAATGAGGAGATAAACTGCAACAACAAAGGTTGATGAAGGCGATATGATGAATGAGTAAGGATCTAGTCCTTACTCTTTTCGGCGTGAACTGGAGATTGGGAAGACTGTTTTGTAAAAAATACATAGCGTCAATAGAAATTGTGTGACTGACTGAAGTTCTTCTTTTATTATTGTGCCAACAAACACAAAAGCATTTCAAAATTAAGTGTTTTGTCATGACTGGCAAAAATACAGGAGCGACACTAAACACGGTACATATCAAGGCACAGACAGGACCCTAAATGCTGAGAGATAATTATCAAGAGAGCAGCAGACACCGTCTTTTAATGGAAAGTTGGATTGGCAGAGCTGATGATGATGGAGTGCCAACAATACACCGTACGGTACTAGGAAACGAAGATTATATAAAATAAGACTGTTTTACAATCATCAAGAGATAAATACTTGCGATGGCGTGTCTAAGGAAGAAGAACTGCAGTTATAAAGATGTAAAAGATGCAGAAGGAGGAGAAAAGACAAGAGTTTAATGTTCGCCGACGTGGTTGTAACGCCAAGTGTCGGGACGCGCTCATGCGCTCGTCAGAACCCTCAAACAGAGAGACAAAATACTATTAATCGAAAACCATGCAATATTATTACAGATGCAGGATGACAAAAAACGCGTCGGTGCATTCATTTTTATTTTTCCGTACCTCAGTCGGTAAACACGGAACTCTTATAGAATCACTGTGTTGTCTGTCTGTCAGATTGTCAAAACCCCTGTTTCTAGGAAACGTATAGAGATGTCAAGTTGAAATTTATGTTACGTATGGAGATCTATGGTCCCTTAGCGGTGTAAAACATTTAAGCTTCTAAGGTGGTACAGTTAAAAGATAAGGCCACTGATGTCAGACATTCTGGTACTAGCAAACGCACTCCTCAGGACCTGTATGTTAGTACCAGTTAACTAGAATCATGAAATTCGGCAAGATGCAAGGCTTCACAGTAAACGTAAAGAAAAAAAACGAAATTGTTAATTTGTACTTTAAACATAGCTGCGCTACAGCACTGGTTCCACGTAAATCAGACTAAGAACAGCCGACCAGTTGCAAAGGATAAAGCAATCTTTACCTAGGTTTCAATAGATATAAATCTATCTTCTTCAGAAGATGCCTGGGGACAATGAACATCGTAATATATATTAAGGTATGAAACATGAGTCAAGATTTTTTTTTTTTTTTTACTTTATTGTTATTTTAAAGCCTGTACAGCAGGCAGGCTGTCAGCAGCATACTACGCTGCTCTTCAGCCATAGAAGGTACAATCAGCAAAAACAGGAGAAAAACATAAAAGTTACAAAACGGTGGGCAATAAAACAGGAGACACAGAGAAACAAACACGGAGCCGTTCACACTCGACGATAAGCCACACTGCAAACTGTTGAGACGACGCACAAACACTGAAGGAGACGATGGCACTGGTGAACGATGGAGTGTGACGGTAAACACTGAACACTAAACATGACGGCACACACGATACACTGATGGCGGTGATCTCCGGCGCGCGAATGTCCACTGAGCGTGTGCGAGTCTGGGGACCTGCCAAGAGGGCAACAGGGATGAGGAGGGGGAGAGGGGAGGAAAAGAGGATGCCATGGCTGAGGAGACGGGGACAGGAGGATAGGGACAGGGGAGGGGGGGGCCCGGGGGACGAGGGACGAGAAAAGGAGGAGGGAGGGAAAAGGGAGTGAAGGGAGGGAGGGTGCCCCGAGGAGCAAGCACAGGAGGAGGGTGGGAGGATCAAAGTTGGTAGGAGGGGTAGATGGAGGGGAGGAGGGCATCATCAGGGAGGGGGAGCTGGCGGAAGCCACCTTGGGAGAGGGTAAGGAGGGTGGAGAGATGGAGACCAGGTGGGACGTGGGAGTACAGGCGTGGCAGCGGGCGGGGGTGGGAGAGGATCGGGGAGACGAGCGGGTGAGGAGGATCGAGTTTACGGGAGGTGTATAGGATGCGTATCCTTTCGAGGAAGAGGAGGAGGTGGGGGAAGGGGATAAGGTCATACAGGATCCGCGTGGGGGAAGGGAGACGGATGCGATAGGCAAGGCGGAGAGCATGGCGTTCAAGGATTTGGAGGGATTTATAAAAGGAAGGGGGGGCGGAGATCCAGGCGGGATGGGCGTAACAGAGGATAGGGCGGATGAGGGACTTATAGGTGTGGAGGATGGTGGAGGGGTCCAGACCCCACGTTCGGCCGGAAAGGAGCTTGAGGAGACGGAGTCGGGAACGTGCCTTGGCTTGGATTGTCTGGAGATGGGGAGTCCAGGAGAGGCGACGGTCGAGGGTGACGCCAAGGTACTTAAGGGTGGGGGTGAGAGCGATGGGACGGCCATAAACGGTGAGATAGAAATCAAGGAGGCGGAAGGAGGGAGTGGTTTTGCCTACAATGATCGCCTGTGAGTCAAGAATAAAGTTTAACATATATTAGGAAAATATTGTATTACAAGATGTGAGAAAGATTCTTGGTACTTACAGTATTATAACAACATGAAGTGATATGTCCTTATCGTTTAGGCAAACATCTGCATAGTTACATTAATCATATAAAATATAGCCCTGACAACAGGGTTTGTCAAACAAATAAAATAGGTACATAGAAGTTGCAGAGCGCCTAAGCGACTGAATAAAATCGGCCAGCGTAGTAGCACAGCGGCCAGGGCAGGTGGCGCTCATGTCGCGAACTATGTGCCGATAGGCGTACTGAAGTAACATTTGAAACATCAATTTTAAATGCGTTCTTAAATAGAGTGATAATAAATAAATTGGCAAGCATTTGACACTCCCGTTATGACATTGTGGGAGGTATAGGAACAATAACGTAGATACATACATCAAAAAGACAGGTGGCGCTTCCGCCGTGAGTTACATGCAGTGGTCTATATAGCCAAAATATAAAGTTATATTACCATATTAGTGAAGCCCATAGAACGTATATAAGTCAAACCATCAAGAACAATCAGTAATGGCTTTTAAGAAAATTACGAGACCTGGTCTACAATCCAGTTACTACGTAATATAGAATAAGAGAAAATTACATGGGGGCCGCTGTAGTGGCAGCCATATATCGTGAAAAGAACACATTATATAAACGATAGTAAACTGGAGGATTTGAAAGTGCATTATAGCTTCCTGAGGAAATAGACTACTGAGGTTACTAACATTAATGTTATACATTACACAGTACGGGTTTAAAGCCTTCAAAAAATTGTTTACAAGCAAGGTTCAACTGATCATTCAGAATATTGCCGTCTTTGAGCTCTAGATGTTTAAAAATAAATAGCTCTTCCCACAGATCTAGTCTCCGTCCTTTGACCTGTCTATGTAGGATAACCGTGTCTTCTAACTGTTTAGGCGTATGGCCGGTTATCAAGAGGTGTTCAACAAAGGTAGAGTTGCGAATATTCGTTCCTTTTTTACCTAACAGATGTTCTTTATATCGTGTTTTCACAGCTCTGCCGGTTTGACCAATATAATAAGAGGGGCAGTTATTACAGGTTAGCTTGTAAATACCTGAATTAGAAAACCAATCGCTGGCAATCTCTACTGACTGTACAAGATTTCTTTTTAAACTGTTATCTGTAGAAAAGGAAACGTTACAGTTATATTTTTTATTCAGAAGACGTTTAATCCTATACGATAAGTTACCCAGGAAAGGGATGGAAATAAATTTTTTAGTTTCTGTGGTATCCGTTGGGAGAATATTTCTCAAAGTCGAACAAAAAAGGAATTGAATGTCATCAAAGCGATTGCGGTTAATAATGGGTATAACCAGAATATGATTGATTACCTGCTCAATAAGAAAATCTCCCAAAAATGTCCGACTTTGAGAAATATTCTCCCCACGGATACCACAGAAACTAAAAAATTTATTTCCATCCCTTTCCTGGGTAACTTATCATATAGGATTAAACGTCTTCTGAATAAAAAATATAACTGTAACGTTTCCTTTTCTACAGATAACAGTTTAAAAAGAAATCTTGTACAGTCAGTAGAGATTGCCAGCGATTGGTTTTCTAATTCAGGTATTTACAAGCTAACCTGTAATAACTGCCCCTCTTATTATATTGGTCAAACCGGCAGAGCTGTGAAAACACGATATAAAGAACATCTGTTAGGTAAAAAAGGAACGAATATTCGCAACTCTACCTTTGCTGAACACCTCTTGATAACCGGCCATACGCCTAAACAGTTAGAAGACACGGTTATCCTACATAGACAGGTCAAAGGACGGAGACTAGATCTGTGGGAAGAGCTATTTATTTTTAAACATCTAGAGCTCAAAGACGGCAATATTCTGAATGATCAGTTGAACCTTGCTTGTAAACAATTTTTTGAAGGCTTTAAACCCGTACTGTGTAATGTATAACATTAATGTTAGTAACCTCAGTAGTCTATTTCCTCAGGAAGCTATAATGCACTTTCAAATCCTCCAGTTTACTATCGTTTATATAATGTGTTCTTTTCACGATATATGGCTGCCACTACAGCGGCCCCCATGTAATTTTCTCTTATTCTATATTACGTAGTAACTGGATTGTAGACCAGGTCTCGTAATTTTCTTAAAAGCCATTACTGATTGTTCTTGATGGTTTGACTTATATACGTTCTATGGGCTTCACTAATATGGTAATATAACTTTATATTTTGGCTATATAGACCACTGCATGTAACTCACGGCGGAAGCGCCACCTGTCTTTTTGATGTATGTATCTACGTTATTGTTCCTATACCTCCCACAATGTCATAACGGGAGTGTCAAATGCTTGCCAATTTATTTATTATCACTCCATTTAAGAACGCATTTAAAATTGATGTTTCAAATGTTACTTCAGTACGCCTATCGGCACATAGTTCGCGACATGAGCGCCACCTGCCCTGGCCGCTGTGCTACTACGCTGGCCGATTTTATTCAGTCGCTTAGGCGCTCTGCAACTTCTATGTACCTATTTTATTTGTTTGACAAACCCTGTTGTCAGGGCTATATTTTATATGATTAATGTAACTATGCAGATGTTTGCCTAAACGATAAGGACATATCACTTCATGTTGTTATAATACTGTAAGTACCAAGAATCTTTCTCACATCTTGTAATACAATATTTTCCTAATATATGTTAAACTTTATTTTTGACTCATGGGCATTCGAGGGTTGGATTCCCTCTCTTCTTCATCGAAGAGTTTCACTGCCTGGGCTACTCTCAGGGTGCGCCTTCGACGTGGAAGATCCCTGCCGTGTCGTCTGCTTGCCGTCACCGCCGCCGCCGCTTGGTCGCCGCCTTCCGGTCCTTGCAGCCGCCGCAGCCGTCGCCGCCTGCCGGGGCTCGCCGCCACCGCCTGGTCGCCGCCTGCCGGTGCTCGCCGCCGCCGCCGCCGCCGCCGCCCCCCCCTGCCGGGGCTCGCCGCCCCCGCCTGGTCGCCGCCTGCCGGTGCTCGCCGCCGCCGCCGCCGCCGCCCCCTGCCGGGGCTCGCCGCCGCCGCCGCCGCCGCCGCCGCCGCCGCCGCCGCCGCCGCCGCCGCCGCCGCCGCCGCCGCCGCCGTCCGGTGCCCGCCGCCCGCCGCCGCCGTCCGGTGCCGCCGTCCTGACCCTGGTCTACGGCCGTCTTCGTCTTCATCCGTCTTCGTCTTCATCCGTCTTCGTCTTTGTCTGTCCCCAGTTTCTGTCCTCTTCTCTTCGTTCTGTTCGTTCTTGTTTCTCTCTCCCGTCATGTCCACCCCCACCACCACTGTCACTACTACCACCACCGCCATTGTCTATACCTCCCCTTCCGCCGCCTCCACCACTATAACTTGGTGTGCCCAGTCCCACCCCCCTCCTTCCATTCCACCTCTCCTCACTCTCCCTTCACCCTCTATCTTTGTCGCCCCCTCTCCCGCTTCTTCCTCCCGCTCCTCTCGTTCTGATCCCTTCCCCCCACTCCCTCAGCCTGTCACTGCAGCTCCAGCTCGGGTGATGGCCCGTCGGGCCACTGCCCACGCCCAGCTCTCCCCGTCACCTTCGCCATCACCGCCGCCACTGCCACCGTCATCGTCATCGTCATCGTCGCCGTCGCCTTCACCATCACCGTCACCATCTCCGGCGCCGACTCCGGCCCCGGGACCTGCCCCTCCCCGCCACATTCCCGTTGTTCCCATCCCCCACACCTCCTCCACCGCCGTCAAGCGCCCCGGTGGCACCCCTGCTTCCTCTGCTTCCAAAAAGGCTGCGCCTCGTCCTCCTTCCCCCACCCATGATGCCATGGAAGTCTCCCCGCCTGTCCCTGCCCCCTCATCCTCCTCCTCTCCCCCTTCCTCCTACCGCTACCTCCTCTCCCGTCCTGATCCCTCTCTCCTTGAAGCCCGGAACCTCACCCTCTTCCTTCGCCAGCATTGTCCTGGTGCCCCCATCTCCCTCCTCACTCCTCGCCGAGATTCTGTTCTCATCTCCTCCCCCAGCCCAACCCTCCATACTGACATCCTCTCCCGTCTCCCCATCACCCGTTTTGGTCCCAACGCCTCCCTTACCCCTGCTCCTTCTCCATCTCCTACCCGCCAACCCCAACCCCCGCGTCGCCCGCCGACCCTCACCGCCGTGATCACGCGGCTCAGTCCGTCGATCACGGAGGAGGAGGTGTTGGCGGAGCTCCAGGCCCATCCCACGCTGGAGGTGCGGGCGGTCCGCCGCATTTTCAACTCGGCCGGCCCCACCCGCCTTATGCGGTTTTCTCTGAGGACGCCCCCTCCATTGACCGTCTCCTGAAGGAGGGTGCCCTCCTCTCCCACCAGCGGTACAAGGTCGACCCTTCCCGTTCCCCTCCTCAATCCCTGCGCTGCCAGAGGTGTCTGCGCTATAATGCGCACCCCACAGCTGAGTGCCGCGAGGCCCCCACCTGCCCGCATTGTCGGCAGGCGCACTTCCTCCGGCAGTGCCCTAACCTCCAATCCCCTCCCTCCTGTAATACCTGCAATCTCCCTCATCCCACCTACTCCCAAAAGTGTAAAGCCCGACCCCCTCCAACCACTCCTGAACTCACCGTACCTGTCCGTCCTCTGGACGCCCCCACCCCTCCTGGCAATTCCCTTCGCCCCCCACCCACCGCTGAGGACATCATCAGGTTCCTCACCATCGTCCTCCAGAATGTTCATCCTTTTCAGCGCCCTCACACCCTCCAGCAGATCTCCCTTGCTGCCCGTTCCATCTTCCAACTCAAGATGTATGCCACCTACTCCAACAACCAGGCCCATTTCACCTTCTCCCGTCTTGACACCCTTGTTTAAATCCCAGTCATGGCGCGACAGCAACGTATCCTTTTCAACAACATCCGCTCCCTTCCCGCCAACAAAAACCTGTTCCTGCACACCCTTGCCACCCACCGCGTGGATGCCTTCCTCCTCAATGAAACCTTCCTGCAACCCCACCACACAGTCCACACTTCGCCCTACCTCCTCCACCGCTCCGATAATCCCCTCCCGATTGCGCGTGGCGGAGTTGCCATTGGTCACCACCGCCAGATCCCCGTTCGGCTCCAACCTCTCCTTCCTGACCCCACCGAACACCTGATCCTTAGTCCCTTCTTCCCCGGCCTTACCGTTACCTGCGCCACCATCTATGTCCGCCCCAACGCTCCTATTCCCTTCGACTTCCTCTCCCACGTCGATCGTACCTTTTCCTCCTACGTGATCGCTGCCGACCTCAACATCCATAGTCGTTCCGCTGCCCAGTTACGGCGATGGCATCGGTTCCTCTCCACCCTTCAAGGTGACCTCGTCCCCATCCCCCGGCATACCCGTCCTGAATCCAACTCCACTCCTGATGTTATCCTCTCCTCCCCCAACCTCCTTGGCCGCATAACGGTGGATGTCCTGGAGCCTATTGGTAGCGACCATCTCCCTGTCCTCCTCACCGTTTCAGACGGTCGTCGCCCTCGCCCCGACCCTCGTACTGACCCTCCCCCTAAGTCTGTCCACGACTATTCCCGAGCCGACTGGAATGCCTACCGGGATACCCTTTCCACCCAGGTCGATAGCCACCCTCTCACCTACCACCACCCTGACGATGTCACCCATGCCGCCTCCTTTCTTCAGCGGACCTTGTCTGAGGCCGTGGAGGCCCACGTTCCTACTGTCGCCATCCACCCCCACCGTCCTACCTTACCCCCACAGGCCGTTCTCCTCCTCCGTGAATCCCGTCGTCTCTACCGTGCCTTCCTCCACACGCGTGACCCGGACACACTACGACGCCACCGGCAACTCCAGCGACACGTTCGTAATTTGCTCGCGGCTAAGAAACGCCGGGACTGGCGGCAGACATGCACCCGTTTAAATGCAACCCTACCAATCAACTCGTCCAAGTTCTGGTCGGCCTTCCGTCGCCTTACCGGAACTAAACCCTCCCCCTATTATCCTCTTCTCCATGATGATCACCCTTTCCCTGACTCCCTTAGTAAGGCCAATCACTTTGCCTCCTACCTCTCCGATGTATTTTCCGTCCCCGATGATCCCCAGTTCGATTACTCCCTCTTCCCGGATATCCGCGATCGAACTGACACCTCTTCCCCTCCCCTCGCTCCTGGCTTCCAGTACTTGGACAACATTACACACACGGAACTCAATGCCCCTATCACTACACAGGATCTCATTGCTACCCTCCGCACAAAACGCAACACCGCTCCTGGTCACGATCGTGCCACCTACCGTCACCTTCGTGAAGCTCCTGTCTCTTTCCTCTCCACCCTGGCCAGGCTCTACAATGTAGTCCTGTCCACCGGTTACTACCCCGACCTGTGGAAAACCTCCCGTATCCTCATGTTCCTTAAACCTGGCAAACCGCCGTCCGCCGTCTCCTCCTACCGTCCCATCAGCCTTACCTCGGTCTTCAGCAAGGTCCTAGAATCTATCCTCACCCGCCGCATCCACCAGCATCTCCGCCAGCACCGCCTCCTTCCCGTCACCCAGTGTGGCTTTCGGCCATCCTTCTCTTCCGACGATCTTCTCCTTCACCTCACTCATCTCCTTTCCGAACAGCTTAATTCCCGTCGCTCCACCATCTTCCTCTCACTTGACCTCGAACGCGCTTATGACCGCGTCTGGCATTCCGGTCTCCTCTTCAAGCTCCAAACCTTTGCCCTTCCCATTAACTACGTCCGTCTGATCGGTTCCTTTCTCTCCCGCCGTCCTTCCTATGTCACCATCCATAGCACCGATTCCTACACCTTTTTCCCCTCCGCCGGTGTGCCCCAAGGCTCCGTCCTCTCCCCCCTTCTGTACCTCTTGTACACGGCGGACATGCCGCCGCCGTCGCCCCCCGTCCACCTCCTCCAGTTTGCCGATGACACCGCCTTCCTCGCCCTTGCCCCCACCCTGCAACGCTCCCAACGCCTTCTCCAATCCCATCTTGACCGGTTCACCCTTTGGTGCAACCAGTGGTTGCTCAAGGTCAATCCCTCCAAAACCCAGGCGATCATTGTAGGCAAAACCACCCCTTCCTTCCGCCTCCTTGATTTCTATCTCACCGTCTATGGCCGTCCTATCGCCCTCACTCCCACCCTTAAGTACCTTGGCGTCACCCTCGACCGTCGCCTCTCCTGGACTCCCCATCTCCAGACGATCCAAGCCAAGGCACGTTCCCGACTCCGTCTCCTCAAGCTCCTTTCCGGCCGCACGTGGGGTCTGGACCCCTCCACAATCCTCCACACCTATAAATCCCTCATCCGCCCTATCCTTTGTTACGCCCACCCAGCCTGGCTCTCCGCCCCCCCTACCTTCTATAAATCCCTCCAAATCCTTGAACGCCATGCTCTCCGCCTTGCCTATCGCATCCGTCTCCCCTCCCCCACGCGGATCCTGTATGATCTCATCCCCTTCCCCCACCTCCTCCTTTTCCTTGAAAGGATACGTATCCTGTACACCTCACGTAAACTTGATCCTCCTCACCCGCTCATTTCCCCGATCCTCTCCCACCCCCGCCCGCTGCCACGCCTGTATTCTCACGTCCCACCCGGTCTCCATCTCTCCACCCTCCATACCCTCTCCCAAGGTGGCTTCCGCCAGCTCCCTCTCCCTGATGATGTCCTCGTCCCCTCCATCTACCCCTCCTATCAACTTTGAACCTGTCGCCCCCCACTTCCCGTGTCCTTTCCTTTTGGCACCCTCCCTCCCTTCTCTTCTCTTCCCTTCTTTTTCCGTCTCCCTGTCCCCTCCCTTCCCCCTCTTCCCCCTGGCTTCCTCTCCCCCTTCCTCCCTCCCCCCTATCTCCCCTGCCCATGGCATCTCTGCTCTCCCCTCTCGCTCTCCCGCTCCCCTTCCTCCTCCTCCTCTCTTGGCAGGTCCCCGGACTCGCACACGTATAGTGAACATTCGCGCGCCGGAGATCGTCGCCTTTTGTGTCTCGTGTGTGTGACGTCGTATAGTGTTTTTGGTGTCCGCCGTCCCACTCCTACGTTCACTTGTGCCGTCGGACTCATTAGTGTTTTGTGCGCCGTGCCGACGTGTTTTCCGTGTTGTTATCGTCACATGTGAACGACTCCGTGTTTTTTATGTCTCTGTGACCTCTCTCTTTTGCCCGTCACTTTGTTCTTTGTCATTCACCGTGTTTTATACTCTTGTAAAACGCTATGGCTGAAGAGCGGCGTAGTGTGCCGCTGCCAGCCTACCTGAGTTGTACAGGTTTTAAAATAACAATAAAGTAAAAAAAAAAAAAAATTTGACTCATGGGCATTCGAGGGTTGGATTCCCTCTCTTCTTCATCGAAGAGTTTCACTGCCTGGGCTACTCTCAGGGTGCGCCTTCGACGTGGAAGATCCCTGCCGTGTCGTCTGCTTGCCGTCACCGTCACCGCCGCCGCCGCTTGGTCGCCGCCTTCCGGTCCTTGCAGCCGCCGCAGCCGTCGCCGCCTGCCGGGGCTCGCCGCCCCCGCCTGGTCGCCGCCTGCCGGTGCTCGCCGCCGCCGCCGCCGCCGCCGCCGCCGCCGCCGCCTGCCGGGGCTCGCCGCCCCCGCCTGGTCGCCGCCTGCCGGTGCTCGCCGCCCCCGCCTGGTCGCCGCCTGCCGGTGCTCGCCGCCGCCGCCGGTGCCCGCCGCCGCCGCCGCCGCCGCCGGTGCCCGCCGCCGCCGTCCGGTGCCGCCGTCCTGACCCTGGTATACGGCCGTCTTCGTCTTCATCCGTCTTCGTCTTTGTCTGTCCCCAGTTTCTGTCCTCTCCTCTTCGTTCTGTTCGTTCTTGTTTCTCTCTTCCGTCATGTCCACCCCCACCACCACTGTCACTACCACCACCACCGCCATTGTCTATACCTCCCCTTCCGCCGCCTCCACCACTATAACTTGGTGTGCCCAGTCCCACCCCCCTCCTTCCATTCCACCTCTCCTCACTCTCCCTTCACCCTCTATCTTTGTCGCCCCCTCTCCCGCTTCTTCCTCCCGCTCCTCTCGTTCTGATCCCTTCCCCCCACTCCCCCAGCCTGTCACTGCAGCCCCAGCTCGGGTGATGGCCCGTCGGGCCACTGCCCACGCCCAGCTCTCCCCGTCACCTTCGCCATCACCGCCGCCACTGCCACCGTCATCGTCATCGTCGCCGTCGCCTTCACCGTCACCGTCACCATCTCCGGCGCCGACTCCGGCCCCGGGACCTGCCCCTCCCCGCCACATTCCCGTTGTTCCCATCCCCCACACCTCCTCCACCGCCGTCAAGCGCCCCGGTGGCACCCCTGCTTCCTCTGCTTCCAAAAAGGCTGCGCCTCGTCCTCCTTCCCCCACCCATGATGCCATGGAAGTCTCCCCGCCTGTCCCTGCCCCCTCATCCTCCTCCTCTCCCCCTTCCTCCTACCGCTACCTCCTCTCCCGTCCTGATCCCTCTCTCCATGAAGCCCGGAACCTCACCCTCTTGCTTCGCCAGCATTGTCCTGGTGCCCCCATCTCCCTCCTCACTCCTCGCCGCGATTCTGTTCTCATCTCCTCCCCCAGCCCAACCCTCCATACTGACATCCTCTCCCGCCTCCCCATCAACCGTTTTGGTCCCAACGCCTCCCTTACCCCTGCTCCTTCTCCATCTCCTACCCGCCAACCCCAACCCCCGCGTCGCCCGCCGACCCTCACCGCCGTGATCACGCGGCTCAGTCCGTCGATCATGGAGGAGGAGGTGTTGGCGGAGCTCCAGGCCCATCCCACGCTGGAGGTGCGGGCGGTCCGCCGCATTTTCAACTCGGCCGGCCCCACCCGCCTTATGCGGGTTTTCTCTGAGGACGCCCCCTCCATTGACCGTCTCCTGAAGGAGGGTGCCCTCCTCTTCCACCAGCGGTACAAGGTCGACCCTTCCCGTTCCCCTCCTCAATCCCTGCGCTGCCAGAGGTGTCTGCGCTATAATGCGCACCCCACAGCTGAGTGCCGCGAGGCCCCCACCTGCCCGCATTGTCGGCAGGCGCACTTCCTCCGGCAGTGCCCTAACCTCCAATCCCCTCCCTCCTGTAATACCTGCAATCTCCCTCATCCCACCTACTCCCAAAAGTGTAAAGCCCGACCCCCTCCAACCACTCCTGAACTCACCGTACCTGTCCGTCCTCTGGACGCCCCCACCCCTCCTGGCAATTCCCCTCGTCCCCCACCCACCGCTGAGGACATCATCAGGTTCCTCACCATCGTCCTCCAGAATGTTCATCCTTTTCAGCGCCCTCACACCCTCCAGCAGATCTCCCTTGCTGCCCGTTCCATCTTCCACCTCAAGATGTACGCCACCTACTCCAACAACCAGGCCCATTTCACCTTCTCCCGTCTTGACACCCTCGTTTAAATCCCAGTCATGGCGCGACAGCAACGTATCCTTTTCAACAACATCCGCTCCCTTCCCGCCAACAACAACCTGTTCCTGCACACCCTTGCCACCCACCGCGTGGATGCCTTCCTCCTCAATGAAACCTTCCTGCAACCCCACCACACAGTCCACACTTCGCCCTACCTCCTCCACCGCTCCGATAATCCCCTCCCGATTGCGCGTGGCGGAGTTGCCATTGGTCACCACCGCCAGATCCCCGTTCGGCTCCAACCTCTCCTTCCTGACCCCACCGAACACCTGATCCTTAGCCTCTTCTTCCCCGGCCTTACCGTTACCTGCGCCACCATCTATGTCCGCCCCAACGCTCCTATTCCCTTCGACTTCCTCTCCCACGTCGATCGTACCTTTTCCTCCTACGTGATCGCCGCCGACCTCAACATCCATAGTCGTTCCGCTGCCCAGTTACGGCGATGGCATCGGTTCCTCTCCACCCTTCAAGGTGACCTCGTCCCCATCCCCCGGCATACCCGTCCTGAATCCAACTCCACTCCTGATGTTATCCTCTCCTCCCCCAACCTCCTTGGCCGCATAACGGTGGATGTCCTGGAGCCTATTGGTAGCGACCATCTCCCTGTCCTCCTCACCGTTTCAGACGGTCGTCGCCCTCGCCCCGACCCTCGTACTGACCCTCCCCCTAAGTATGTCCACGACTATTCCCGAGCCGACTGGAATGCCTACCGGGATACCCTTTCCACCCAGGTCGATAGCCACCCTCTCACCTACCATCACCCTGACGATGTCACCCATGCCGCCTCCTTTCTCCAGCGGACCTTGTCTGAGGCCGTGGAGGCCCACGTTCCTACTGTCGCCATCCACCCCCACCGTCCTACCTTACCCCCACAGGCCGTTCTCCTCCTCCGTGAATCCCGTCGTCTCTACCGTGCCTTCCTCCGCACGCGTGACCCGGACACACTCCGACGCCACCGGCAACTCCAGCGACACGTTCGTAATTTGCTCGCGGCTAAGAAACGCCGGGACTGGCGACAGACATGCACCCGTTTAAATGCAACCCTACCAATCAACTCGTCCACGTTCTGTTCGGCCTTCCGTCGCCTTACCGGAACTAAACCCTCCCCCTATTATCCTCTTCTCCATGATGATCACCCTTTCCCTGACTCCCTTAGTAAGGCCAATCACTTTGCCTCCTACCTCTCCGATGTATTTTCCGTCCCCGATGATCCCCAGTTCGATTACTCCCTCTTCCCGGATATCCGCGATCGAACTGACACCTCTTCCCCTCCCCTCGCTCCTGGCTTCCAGTACTTGGACAACATTACACACACGGAACTCAATGCCCCTATCACTACACAGGATCTCATTGCTACCCTCCGCACAAAACGCAACACCGCTCCTGGTCACGATCGTGCCACCTACCGTCACCTTCGTGAAGCTCCTGTCTCTTTCCTCTCCACCCTGGCCAGGCTCTACAATGTAGTCCTGTCCACCGGTTACTACCCCGACCTGTGGAAAACCTCCCGTATCCTCATGTTCCTTAAACCTGGCAAACCGCCGTCCGCCGTCTCCTCCTACCGTCCCATCAGCCTTACCTCGGTCTTCAGCAAGGTCCTAGAATCTATCCTCACCCGCCGCATCCACCAGCATCTCCGCCAGCACCGCCTCCTTCCCGTCACCCAGTGTGGCTTTCGGCCATCCTTCTCTTCCGACGATCTTCTCCTTCACCTCACTCATCTCCTTTCCGAACAGCTTAATTCCCGTCGCTCCGCCATCTTCCTCTCACTTGACCTCGAACGCGCTTATGACCGCGTCTGGCATTCCGGTCTCCTCTTCAAGCTCCAAACCTTTGCCCTTCCCATTAACTACGTCCGTCTGATCGGTTCCTTTCTCTCCCGCCGTCCTTCCTATGTCACCATCCATAACACCGATTCCTACACCTTTTTCCCCTCCGCCGGTGTGCCCCAAGGCTCCGTCCTCTCCCCCCTTCTGTACCTTTTGTACACGGCGGACATGCCGCCGCCGTCGCCCCCCGTCCACCTCCTCCAGTTTGCCGATGACACCGCCTTCCTCGCCCTTGCCCCCACCCTGCAACGCTCCCAACGCCTTCACCAATCCCATCTTGACCGGTTCACCGCTTGGTGTAACCAGTGGTTGCTCAAGGTCAATCCCTCCAAAACCCAGGCGATCGTTGTAGGCAAAACCACCCCTTCCTTCCGCCTCCTTGATTTCTATCTCACCGTCTATGGCCGTCCTATCGCCCTCACTCCCACCCTTAAGTACCTTGGCGTCACCCTCGACCGTCGCCTCTCCTGGACTCCCCATCTCCAGACGATCCAAGCCAAGGCACGTTCCCGACTCCGTCTCCTCAAGCTCCTTTCCGGCCGCACGTGGGGTCTGGACCCCTCCACAATCCTACACACCTATAAATCCCTCATCCGCCCTATCCTTTGTTACGCCCATCCAGCGTGGATCTCCGCCCCACCTACCTTTTATAAATCCCTCCAAATCCTTGAACGCCATGCTCTCCGCCTTGCCTATCGCATCCGTCTCCCCTCCCCCACGCGGATCCTGTATGATCTCATCCCCTTCCCCCACCTCCTCCTTTTTCTTGAAAGGATACGTATCCTGTACACCTCACGTAAACTTGATCCTCCTCACCCTCTCCTTTCCCCGATCCTCTCCCACCCCCGCCCGCTGCCGCGCCTGTATTCCCACGTCCCACCCGGTCTCCATCTCTCCACCCTCCATACCCTCTCCCAAGGTGGCTTCCGCCAGCTCCCTCTCCCTGATGATGTCCTCGTCCCCTCCATCTACCCCTCCTATCAACTTTGGCCCTGCCCCGCCCCCCACTTCCCGTGTCCTTTCCTTTCGGCACCCTCCCTCCCTTCTCTTCTCTTCTCTTCCCTTCTTTTTCCGTCTCCCTGTCCCCTCCCTTCCCCCTCTTCCCCCGGGCTTCCTCTCCCCCTTCCTCCCTCCCCCCTATCTCCCCTGCCCGTGGCATCTCTGCTCTCCCCTCTCGCTCTCCCTCTCCCCTTCCTCCTCCTCCTCTCTTGGCAGGTCCCCGGACTCGCACACGTATAGTGAACATTCGCGCGCCGGAGATCGTCGCCTTTTGTGTCTCCTGTGTGTGACGTCGTATAGTGTTTTTGGTGTCCGCCGTCCCACTCCTACGTTCACTTGTGCCATCGGTCTCATCAGTGCTTTGTGCGCCGTGCCGACGTGTTTTCCGTGTTGTTATCGTCACATGTGAACGACTCCGTGTTTTTTATGTCTCTGTGACCTCTCTCTTTTGCCCGTCACTTTGTTCTTTGTCATTCACCATGTTTTATACTCTTGTAAAACGCTATGGCTGAAGAGCGGCGTAGTGTGCCGCTGCCAGCCTACCTGAGTTGTACAGGTTTTAAAATAACAATAAAGTAAAAAAAAAAAAAAAAAAACTTGACTCATGTTTCATACCTTAATATATATTACGATGTTCATTGTCCCCAGGCATCTTCTGAAGAAGATAGATTTATATCTATTGAAACCTAGGTAAAGATTGCTTTATCCTTTGCAACTGGTCGGCTGTTCTTAGTCTGATTTATGTGGAACCAGTGCTGTAGCGCAGCTATGTTTAAAGTACTGAAATTCTTGCCTGCCGAGGTATCAAAAGCTGCATCCAGGTATATGGACATCAAATTAAAAATTGTGAAAGCAGGTATGGCTATTGACTTTAATCACCAGTGCCTAGAGAAAGACATTATCCCTGATTATGTGAAGGCGTACGTAAATTTTAAACAGTGTAACAGGGTGCCTTCTATTAAAAAGAAGCTAGTGCATTTAGTCATTTCCGAGAGCACAGTAAATTTGTACAAGAAAAAAGATGTCCTTAATAGTGAAGCCTATTGTATACACCTATTTTTAACTAAAGCCTTTAAAGATCTTTGTAATTTTCAAATTGACCACCTGTGGAATAGTATTAATGAATGGCTCTCTAATCGTAAAGAAATAATCAAGGCCAGACATGAAAGAAAGCTTTTAAAGTTTAGTAATAGGACCACAAGTAAAAGTGATAATACAGCAGACAATAGTGTTAAGCACCTATTTTACGATAGAGTACTAAATAAAACCAATATTTCTTTTACGCAGGCCGAAAATGACTTGTTGTGTAAAGGCCTTAAATATAACTTGCCTGCTAAACTCGATAAATATCCAGTTATTTGTAATCTCATTGTAGATCTAAAAATCGGTTTAGAATCTCAGAAATTAGAGAAAACGGAGCAAGTCAAATGTGCCTACGAATGTAACAACATAATAGAAAAAGAAATTAAATTATCTCCTAATAAGCAATCGGGCGAATATAGTATAATAAAAAGCATTAATCATAAACTTAGAGAGCACGACGCATTAATCACTAAGAGTGACAAAGGGAACACCGTGGTCGTGGCTTATAAAAATGAATATATAGAGAAGACTGTAAAGTTTTTTGAGGAAAACGACATCACTGAGGTTACTGTAGATCCTACTACTGAACTGCAAAATGAAATCCGGCGTACTTTAACGAATTCCGTCAGCTTGTTCAATAAGTTCCAAAATAAAGGGCTTATAAATATGAACCCTAAACCACCAGTGCTTAGAAGTCAGTTTAAACTGCATAAACAAAATCACCCGATCCGCCCTATAGTGAATGGTATAGGCAGTCCACATCTCACACTTGCTAGGCGCCTCCATTTTAAAATTAAAGATGCTTTCACTTTTGAAAATAATTTTTCTGTAAAAAATAGTAAGGAATTAATTAACAATATTCAATCTATAAGTTGTACACCTGACACTACACTGGTGTCCTTTGACATCGTCAGCCTTTACACAAATGTTCCGGTTGATGAAACCATAGACCTTGTAAAAGAGAATCTTCTTAAACACAAAAAATTAAGTGAAACTCAGATTGCCGAACTCATTGGTTTGCTCAAGGTCATTTTAAAATACAATTACTTCACATTTAACGGGAAAATGTATGTACAACCAGATGGTCTAGCAATGGGTAGCCCCCTCGCCGGTATTCTAGCAGAGGTTTTCATTAACGCCCTAGAAACAACGTTCTTCAATTCAAGTTCAGAATTACGCCACAAAATCCGCTATTATGCACGGTATGTTGATGACATTTTCATTGCTTTTGATGGCACTGATCATGAGTTAGAGCATCTCTTTAACACTTTCAACAGTTTACATGAAAAAATTTCCTTCACAAAAGAACTTCAAAATGATAAACGTGAACTTAATTTTCTCGATTTAACAATTTCTATAGAAGATAATTCCTTCCATTTTAATATCTTCCGCAAGGAAACATATTCTGATAATGTCATTCCTGCTGACTCAACCCATCCAAAAGCTCATAAATTGGCATTTTTTCATTCCGCCATTCACCGAATGGTAACCACTCCTTTATCACCTGCGGATCAAAAAAAGGAATTGAATGTCATCAAAGCGATTGCGGTTAATAATGGGTATAACCAGAATATGATTGATTACCTGCTCAATAAGAAAATCTCCCAAAAATGTTCGACTTTGAGAAATATTCTCCCCACGGATACCACAGAAACTAAAAAATTTATTTCCATCCCTTTCCTGGGTAACTTATCGTATAGGATTAAACGTCTTCTGAATAAAAAATATAACTGTAACGTTTCCTTTTCTACAGATAACAGTTTAAAAAGAAATCTTGTACAGTCAGTAGAGATTGCCAGCGATTGGTTTTCTAATTCAGGTATTTACAAGCTAACCTGTAATAACTGCCCCTCTTATTATATTGGTCAAACCGGCAGAGCTGTGAAAACACGATATAAAGAACATCTGTTAGGTAAAAAAGGAACGAATATTCGCAACTCTACCTTTGCTGAACACCTCTTGATAACCGGCCATACGCCTAAACAGTTAGAAGACACGGTTATCCTACATAGACAGGTCAAAGGACGGAGACTAGATCTGTGGGAAGAGCTATTTATTTTTAAACATCTAGAGCTCAAAGACGGCAATATTCTGAATGATCAGTTGAACCTTGCTTGTAAACAATTTTTTGAAGGCTTTAAACCCGTACTGTGTAATGTATAACATTAATGTTAGTAACCTCAGTAGTCTATTTCCTCAGGAAGCTATAATGCACTTTCAAATCCTCCAGTTTACTATCGTTTATATAATGTGTTCTTTTCACGATATATGGCTGCCACTACAGCGGCCCCCATGTAATTTTCTCTTATTCTATATTACGTAGTAACTGGATTGTAGACCAGGTCTCGTAATTTTCTTAAAAGCCATTACTGATTGTTCTTGATGGTTTGACTTATATACGTTCTATGGGCTTCACTAATATGGTAATATAACTTTATATTTTGGCTATATAGACCACTGCATGTAACTCACGGCGGAAGCGCCACCTGTCTTTTTGATGTATGTATCTACGTTATTGTTCCTATACCTCCCACAATGTCATAACGGGAGTGTCAAATGCTTGCCAATTTATTTATTATCACTCTATTTAAGAACGCATTTAAAATTGATGTTTCAAATGTTACTTCAGTACGCCTATCGGCACATAGTTCGCGACATGAGCGCCACCTGCCCTGGCCGCTGTGCTACTACGCTGGCCGATTTTATTCAGTCGCTTAGGCGCTCTGCAACTTCTATGTACCTATTTTATTTGTTTGACAAACCCTGTTGTCAGGGCTATATTTTATATGATTAATGTAACTATGCAGATGTTTGCCTAAACGATAAGGACATATCACTTCATGTTGTTATAATACTGTAAGTACCAAGAATCTTTCTCACATCTTGTAATACAATATTTTCCTAATATATGTTAAACTTTATTCTTGACTCATGTTTCATACCTTAATATATATTACGATGTTCATTGTCCCCAGGCATCTTCTGAAGAAGATAGATTTATATCTATTGAAACCTAGGTAAAGATTGCTTTATCCTTTGCAACTGGTCGGCTGTTCTTAGTCTGTTAATTTGTAATTATATCACATTAAAATATTCTTTACCGTTTGTTATCCGTGTGACTGTCTGTCTGCGCGTCTCTTAAGACCCCCTTTCTGTCATGGACAAGTACAGGCATCAAGTCGAAATTTTCCTCAAGTACTAAGGCCTATAGTCTCTTCGTGGTGTAACACATTTAAGCTTCTAAGTCAATCCAGTTACAAGATAAGGCCATTGATGACACATGTTCTGATACCCGCAGACTCACTCACCAAAACCTATAGATGAGCTGTCTGTACAGGGTGTTACAAAAAGGTACTGCCAAACTTTCAGGAAACATTCCTCACACACAAATAAAGAAAAGATGTTATGTGGACATGTGTCCGGAAACGCTTAATTTCCATGTTAGAGCTCATTTTAGTTTCGTCAGTATGTACTGTACTTCCTCGATTCACCGCCAGTTGGCCCAATTGAAGGAAGGTAATGTTGACTTTGGTGCTTGTGTTGACATGCGACTCATTGCTCTTCAGTACTAGCATCAAGCACATCAGTACGTAGCATCAACAGGTTAGTGTTCATCACAAACGTGGTTTTGCAGTCAGTGCAATGTTTACAAATGTGGAGTTGGCAGATGCCCATTTGATGTATGGATTAGGACGGGGCAATATCCGTGGCGCGGTACGTTTGTATCGAGACAGATTTCCAGAACGAAGGTGTCCCGACAGGAAGACGTTCGACTCAATTGATCGGCGTCTTAGAGAGCACGGAACATTCCAGCCTATGACTCGAGACTGGGGAAGACCTAGAACGACGTGGACACCTGCAATGGACGAGGCAATTCTTCGTGCAGTTGACGATAACCCTAATGTCAGTGTCAGAGAAGTTGCTGCTGTACAAGGTAACGTTCAAAAAATGATTCAAATGGCTCTGAGCGCTATGGGACTTAATATCTGTGGTCATCAGTCCCCTAGAACTTAGAACTACTTAAACCTAACTAACCTAAGGACATCACACACATCCATGCCCGAGGCAGGATTCGAACCTGCGACCCAAGGTAACGTTGACCACGTCACTGTATGGAGAGTGCTACGGGAGAACCAGTTGTTTCCGTACCATGCACAGCGTGTGCAGGCACTGTCAGCAGCTGATTGGCCTCCAGGGGTACACTTCTGCGAATGGTTCATCCAACAATGTGTCAATCCTCATTTCAGTGCAAATGTTCTCTTTACGGATGAGGCTTCATTCCAACGTGATCAAATTGTAAACTTTCACAATCAGCATGTGTGGGCTGACGGGAATCTGCACGCAATTGTGCAATCACGTCATCAACACAGATTTTCTGTGAAAGTTTGGGCAGACATTGTTGGTGATGTCTTGATTGGGCCCCATGTTCTTCCACCTACGCTCAATGGAGTACGTTGTCATGATTTCATACGGGATACTCTACCTGTGCTGCTAGAACATGTGCCTTTACAAGTACGACTCAACATGTGGTTCATGCACGATGGAGCTCCTGCACACTTCAGTCAAAGTGTTCGTACGCTTCTCAACAACAGATTCGGTGACCGATGGATTGGTAGAGGCGGACCAATTCCATGGCCTCCACGCTCTCCTGACCTCAACCCTCTTCACTTTAATTTCTGGTGGCACTTGAAAGCTCTTGTCTACGCAACCCCGGTACCAAATGTAGAGACTTCGTGCTCGTATTGTTGACGGCTGTGATACAATACGCCATTCTCCAGGGTTGCATCAGCGCATCAGGGATTCCATGCGACGGAGGGTGGATGCATGTATCCTCGCTAACGGAGGACATTTTGAACATTTCCTGTAACAAAGTGTTTGAAGTCACACTGGTACGTTCTGTTGCTGTGTGTTTCCATTCCATGATTAATGTGACTTGAAGAGAAGTAATAAAATGAGCTCTAACATGGAAAGTAAGCGTTTCCGGACACATGTCAACATAACATATTTTCTTTATTTGTGTGTGAGGAATGTTTCCTGAAAGTTTGGCCGTACCTTTTTGTAACACCCTGTGTATGTAATTAAGTTTCTATAAAACTCTCAGAGTCTAAGTTCTACTCACATTTGTCCGATTATATTTTTATGTAATTTTATTGGAGTTCTTTAGTTTTTAATTGTGATTTAACCCCATAAAAATTAAGAGAGAAACAAGACATTGTAGTAATTCTTACATATGTTTCGAAGACTAGCAGGTGTGTGGAATATTATTCTAAATTATTCTCTGAATGTGAATTTCAACTACGGGGTCAGGGATTGTGCATGGATGGCCGAAATGGTTAAGATGGCCATTCGCGATAAACAGGAAATGTGGATCCGAATCCCAGTCCAGCACAATTTTTTGTGTGTCACAATCGAGTAATACACCGATTTCCATTTCAGTTGATATCTGATGTCTCGAAATTCGCATTGTATGAATAATTATTCCTGCATTACAGAGGAAGCAGAACCTGGAAACGGATTTCAGCTGCAGTATTTTGAGAGGTTGTTATTTTACTGAGAATGGCGACAGCCGCTAAGAACTCTTCAAGTTCTACGTGGTTCCTTCTTCTGCCACGTGGAGCTGTAGGAACAGAGTGAGGATCGCTCTTCAGGCAGTGGTACTCAGCCAGAATGTGAGTAGCGCGGCTCCCCCTGTCAGAGGTTCGATTCCTACGTCGGGCATGGGTATGTGTGTCGTCCTTAGCGTAAGTTGAAGTTAGATTAAATAGTGTGTAAGCTTAGGGACCCATGACCTCAGCAGTTTGGTCCCATAAGACCTTACCACAAACTTTCAAACTTTCCAGAATGTGGAACTTCTGTCAGCTAAGGACATGATCATTTCCCTATGCCACAGAAGATACGTTTTGTTCCTCTCCATCCTCCCCCCCCCCCCTCCCCACCTAAGTTAGCGGTGGAAGCTCACTGAAGAGTGGAGCCTCCAGAGTCATTACAGGTCGAACCGTTGCTGCCCATGCTCCATTCAGTTTCTAAAAAATGGTTCAAATGGCTCTGAGCAATATGGGACTTAAATTCTCAGGTCATCAGTCCCCTAGAACTTAGAACTGCTTAAACCTAACTAACCTAAGGACATCACACACATCCATGCCCGAGGCAGGATTCGAACCTGCGACCGTAGCGGTCGCGCGGTTCCAGACTGTAGTGCCTAGAACCGCTCGGCCACCCCGGCCGGCCATTCAGTTTCAGCTCTAATCCAATCAGCAGGTGCAACTTCGTTTACAGTCACAAATGCGTTTTGTTGTAGGAGCTTCCTGTCTTGCATTTAGAGGCAGCTCTACTTACACAGGACTCAGCACTGCCGCTCGCTTACGCACGCCGCTGTGTTCGCATTTCTTCGCACAGCCAGCACGACCATCTCGCTCTAACGCCACAGACTGACATCTGTACATTGCGCAAGCAACAAAGGAAACAAAGGAGAAGTTTCTAAAGAGAATTGAAGTCCAGGGAGAAGAAATGAAAACTTTGAGGTAGTGACTCTGTCAGAGATGCGAAAGACTTGGAAGAGCAGTTGAATGGAAGAGATAGTGTCTTGATAAGGGCATAGAAGATGACAACAAAAGTAAAACAAAAGTAACGAAATGTAACAGAATCAAATAATGCGATGCTGAGGGAATTAAAATGGGAAGTATACACTGAAAGTAGTAGCTGAGTTTTTCTACTTCGACAGCAAAATAACTGGATGACGGCCGAAGTAGAGAGATTTAAAATGCAGACAGGCAATAACAAGAAAATCATTACTGACAAAGAGAAACTTGTTTATTTCGAATATAAATTTAAGCGATAGGAAGTCTTTCTTTAAGGTATTTGGCTGGAGCATAGCCTCGTATGGAGGTGAAACGTGGACAATAAACTTGTGACAGTAACGTCACATATCGCTTTGAGAAAATAATTAAATTTTGTAGCTTTATTTTCTTAACTTTGCTGAAGAAAGTGGTTTTTGGAGTAAAGTTTTTAAATCTAATTTCCCCTATGTGGGCCTGAGTCAATACTTTGCAAAAATGCTTGGTGGTCTTGGCGCTTGGAGCGGTTTCCAACCCCCTGTAGGGCGGTGGGTTCGCAGAACTGCTCGTCCAAAGTTGACCTTGTTTCCCTGTTACCACATCATCACAGGCCTTCGATATTCTATCATAGCGACGAATCTGAGCATCCTATAGGCTGATGGAAATACGCGAAATCATCATTCTGCCGCCTGTAGTGCGAGATAGTTGCTGAATCTTACGTTTCGGACGATATCAGCCAATCCTATTCCTCAGCAGCATCGGTGCTGTGTCGCGAAAATCTGAGCCAGTGTGTGGCGACACAGCAAACACTAGCGCCAAAGAAACTGGTATAGGCTTGCGTATTCAAATCAGAGATATGTAAACAGGTAGAATACGGCACTGCGGTCTGCAACGGCTATGTAAGACAAGTGTCTGGCGCAGTTGTTAGAACGGTTACTGCTGCTACAATAGCAGATTAACAAGATTTAAGTAAGTTGGAACGTGGTGTTTTAGTCGGCGCACGAGCAATGGGACACTGCATCTCCGAGGTGGCAATGAAGTGGGGATTTTCCCGAACGACCATTTCACGAGAGCACCCTGAATAACAGGAATCCGGTAAAACATGAAATCTCCGACATGGCTGCGGCCGGAAAAAGATCCTGCAAAAACGGGGTCAACGAGACTGAAGAGAATCCTTCAACGTGACAGAAGTGCACCACTTCCAGAAATTGCTGCAGATGTCAATGCTGCTCCATCAACAACTGTCAGGATGCGCACCATTCAATGAAACATCATCGATATGGGCTTTCGGAGCCGAAGGCCCACTCGTGTCCCCTTCATGACTGCACGCGACACAAAGCTTTACGCCTCACGTGGGCCCGTCAACACTAACATTGGACTGTTGATGACTGGAAACATGTTGCCTGGTCGGACGAGATTCGTTTCAAATTGTATCGAGCGGATGGATGTGTACAGGTATGGAAACAACCTCATGTCAGCAGAGGACTGTCCAAGCTGGTGGAGGCTCTGTAACGGTGTGGGGCATGTACAGTTGGAGTGATTGGGACCCCTGATACGTCTAGATACGACTCTGACAGGTGACACGTAAGTAAGCATCCTGTCTGATCACTTGCATCCTATTACATCTTTTGTGCGTTCCAACGGACGTGGTCAATGCCAGCAAGATAATGCGACGCCCCACACGCCCAGAATTTCTACAGAATGGCTCCAGGAACATATTTCTGAATTTAAACATTTTTGCTGGACACCAAACGTCTCAGACAAGAACATTATTAAGCGTATCTGGAACGCCTTGCAACGTGAAGTTCAGAAGAGATCTCCACCACCGTCGTACTTTTAGGAATTTGTGGACAGCCCTCCAGGATTCATGGTGTCAGTTCCCTCCAGCACCACTTCAGTCATTAGTCGAGTCCATGTCACTTCGTGTTGCAGCGCTTCTGCCATATGTTCGTTTGTGGGGGCCCTACACGATATTAGGTAGGTGTGCCAGTTTCTAGAGAGAGAGGGAGAGAGAGAGAGAGAGAGAGAGAGAGAGAGGCAGCGGCACTCAGTCGCAGTCTGGCGTTCTTTGCTGAGGCTTGAGTATGTGTCACTCTTAGCGTTAGCACTACCTTTGCTTTAGGCAGCTCACAGTATGCGAGATCTAATCCATAACTTGTATTGCTTCTTTAGTGGTTTCACTTCCTTGCATCTTCGAACCGTCTTTACTTTCCATTTGAGAGCTGCACAGATTTGGAAAGCAAATCGCAATTCTGTGGCAATCTGTCATACAGTCCGAGGTAGTTACCAGCTGTTATGTGTACATTGTGCACAAATGAATTTCACTCAAGTAGTCATTTGTTCTACTTTTGCGTGCATCAACGTGAATTCCGTTATGGAATTGACTTTTTTAATCAGTCAACTCCAATTCAGATGAAATGTGGAGTGTGTTCAACTCATTTTGAGGTGCATTATATTTTGAACTTCAGATAAACAGTCATCTGACATAACTGGCTTGATTATCGGGCGAGTTAGCGCAGTGGTTCGCACACTGGACTTGCATTCTGGAGTACAACGGTTCAAACCCACTTCCAGCCATACTAATTTAGCTTTTGCGTGATTTCCCTACATCCCACAAGGAGGGACGTCGATAAAAGTGACCAAAAATGTCAATTTTCGATTTATTTTTTATTTGTTAGTACCACTCATGGACACTAAGTTCCCAAAGTTTCTATGTTGAAATTGCATCCGAAGTGCATGAAAATTAATTAAAAGTGTGACGCGGCCTCCCAGCCACGCCCACATATTGAAGCAGCACTTCAAGCCAAGACGGATAAAAACCCCTACATTCACAAGGAGAGGCTTCCAAATTGTATCCTGGATCTTGTCAAGCCCACTTACAGATTTCTGGCCGATCCTGCTCTTCTCAAAAAGTGTGTTCATGACAAAACCCAAAATCCAAATGAGTCTCTAAATTCACTCATATGGAAACGATGCCCTAAAAACACATTTGCATCTGCTACAGTTGTCAGAATTGCAACTTATAATGCAGTTATTGTATTTAATGTTGGGAACGTCAGGAAGATGAAGGTATTAGAAAGAATGGGCTTCAAGATAGGAAATTTTACTCAAGACATCCTGAGAAAAATTGATTTACAGTGTGTCTCTGCAGCTGAAAAGTCAGTTGAAGACCTGGTAAAGGAAAGAAGACAGACAAGAAGAAACCAGGAGAGAAGCCTTGAAGGGAAAGACGACCCAGAGTACAAATGTGGTACCTTCTGAAGAAGTGACATACTGAAAAAAGCTAGGTTGAACTTTAAATTGCGTTTCCTGAAAAGTTTGTTTTTTAAAGTTTATGTACCTTTTCCTCAGATTGTATGAATGCTAGAATTATGAAATTTTGTACACATATTTCTGTAAACCTAATAAACGTTGTCTCAAGAGCAAATTTTGAAATTCTGATTGCAAGCTGAGATATGGGACAAAGTGCTTGGAATTTTGCATGAATTTAAAATAGTACTTGTGGACTTATAATTAAAAAGTTATGAAAATTCTCCTATTTGACCTATTCCAAAAACCTCACGAGAGAAGCTTAAAACATATAAAGAGATGAAACAGAAATTTTTGTAGAAATCTCTTGAATACTTTCTGAAAAAAGGAACATACATTACCTGTTTAATTTAAAAAAAGTTGAATATATATAATCAAAGGATTTTACATGTAAATGTGTTACTTCCATTAAAGCGTGGTACAAAATTTCATTGCGATATCTCCAAAACTGTGGATTTGGTGCATTTTTGAAATGCCCTTAAGCCAGATCCTCGGATGGTTCCAGCGAAAGGTCACGGCCGCTTTCCTTCTTCATCCCTCATTAATCCGAGCTTGTGCTCCGTCTCAAATGAACTCGTTGTCGACAGGACGTCAAACATTAATCTCTTCCTTCTCCTCCTCCTCCAATAGCCTGACACGATATTCACTATCGTTCGGAAAATTAATTGTAAATGATTTAGTTGTGATATAGTCATGAGATAAATAAACTTATACGTTAAAACTTAAGAGCGGATTTGCTTTTGTAATTTGTCCTACAGCTGTCCTGGTCAGGCGCTCCTAATTTAAAAACAAACTACGACCGGCTTTTTACGTATAGCTAAACTGTGCTACAAATGTGGCAGCTTTCCATTGTAAAACAGTTGCCCCTATTCGAAACATTTAATATGTGTCGTAGGAAATTTAGTTCATTCGTACAACTTACGATTTATGAGACTTGTGCTCATCTGTATTTAACTTAATGATGAGATTATAGAGAGTTTCAGTTGTTGTAACTTACGCAGCTTGTTGGTTTGATGTTGTACAACGGATGCAGTAGCTTGTGTAACGTTTCTGTGTTGAGTACTTAAGTGCGGCAGGGAATTTGCATGTTACACTGCCGAGCCGCAGTACGTCACCGGCTCTCTGCACACGCGGACCAAAAACACGCGAACATTACAAACTTTTCGATTAAGAAGAGAGAAGCAGCTTTTGAAATGTGGTGCTACAGAGGAATGCTGAAGGTTAGGTGTGTAGATCGAATAATTACTGAAAAGGTACTGAAGCGAGCTGCAGAAAAATTAAGATTAATCACGTGCGAACGCATGTAGGTTGTGAAACGCCCCCTTAGAAAAATAATGAATGACAGTGCTGGAAAAACTCTTACGTTACTTGATACAGAAACAGCTGAACAAAACTGAACTTACTCAGACAGTTCTCTTTTTACTTATTCTGATCATCATTAAACTGACACGCAATATTTTAGCGCAACGCAATCTGACTTTCAACAATCCCTACAAAAGAATGGCCCTGACTAACAATAGCCTATACCTTTCATGAATCACTTACCTCACAAAGATCTTCGTTACTCGAACTACTGCAATACAGCGAGCGCCAATCCTGCCAGCTAAATAAAAGATTCTAACTACTGAAGGCACTAACTACTGATAGGCATACTTAGCAAATGAAAGATTTTGATAGAGAACAAACAATGTATTTACCTTAATAGCGTTCAAAAGTAATAATGTATATATCAGTTCATGACATTCAGTCTTACAAATTTCCTTTTTCTGACGGACACCCGTCCAGATCGCCCGTTCTCAAAACTCTGGCATCTCTCTCTCCACATCCAACGCTGCTGGCGGCTCACTTCCAACTGCCCAACGCTACACGCTGTTCACATCCAACTGCCCAACACTACAATAGCGAATATTCCACCAATGAGCCCAACCAGCCACAGACTGCACACAGCGCAGTCGGCGATTTTCATACGCAGCACTACATGCCATTACCAATATAAAAATCTTAGCCTATTTACAGTTGCGATAGCTATACAGACATAACGAGGATTGCACGGAGTAGATTAGCGCGTTAAGCTGTATCAAACCAGCCATTGGACAGAAGGCCACAACAAACAAACAGTAAATAATTATTTTGGAGCCGTTCCTAACACTATCATGAGTTTTCAAACATGAGGATTTTTCAAGAGCTGTGAAAAAATTGTGAATTGTTACAGTAGAGACAAAATTGTGGCACATTCTTCAATGTCTGAGGTTGTGCGATAATGACGACAGTTACGTCACAGGTTTAACCAACCTTTTCTTACCTTTCAGTCACCTTTGTATCTCTGTAAGTAGTGAAATTTTCTATCGGACCACTGGTTCCGCAGTAATAGCGATTCGTAAACTCAGCAAGTTACTTTATAAAATTTACAAGGCAGAGTTACGACTAGTTAAGCATATAACAATAATTTCTTACCAAATATTTATGTGAAAAGTTTATGAAAACCTAATAAAAAATTTTTAACGTCCCTACCGCCTACCGCCCACCATGGAACGCCTGCTAGTGGGCGGCAGGGACGATATTGACTACCACTGGAGAATTTTTTCCCTTTACACGCTCTCATTACTTCATAGTCATTACCAGAGTAACGTTTTTTTTATCAACAAAATTAACGTCCTATGTTTTGTGCACTTTATATTGATTAAACGAGGACGGAAACGTTTTTAAGTTTTTCTGCCATTTTTTCAATTTTTAATCGAAATCTTCAGGACCGTAGCTTATTGTGAATTATTATGCAATATATCCATCATATTTTGAAACTTACACCAGTGGACGTATGAGAACGAAACCGTTCGTTCTCCACTTGCTACAACTTAATAAAGAATCAACAGCCCAGTAGCCGCAAAAGAATTATTTCATATTCATGAGTAATGGTTTTGACGTCACTCGTAACATTTCCAAAAGAGAATAAAAGTTACGTCCAGTATATCTCGTCGTTCACGCAATTACTGTCAGGCATAACGGATGGACGCGTAAATGTTGCGTGTAAATTTTCGCCTCTGACAGTTTTGCTGACGACTTGCTTGTCTCCCGCCCACTGACAACCTCCAACAGCCAAACACATTAACTTCCCGGCCCGTCAGGGAAACAGAACACGTCACGACGGCTCTCGTTAACCAGTGTGTCAGGAAGCGAAACAATGAAGCTTTCTGTAGATATTTTTCGTGGCGGTCTGTCACTAAAAAAAGGAAACAGCAACAAGTAAAACCCCGAGAAGCTATACAAAACGTAGTAGTTGTTATCACTTTTTCGTTTACATCATTTCCCTCACTGCTTAAAGTAGATTATAGTTGGAAATTTGTTACGCTGGTGGCTATATGACAGTGAAATTTCAAGAAGTGAACGTTCGTTGCATGATAACTGTCACCTATCTCTACCGCCTTTGAAAACAAATTACTCCTATCCGGGCGGTCTACTTATCCTGGCTGACTCTATTTCTGTCGTTTTCTCGTGGCATGTTTGTGACAATATTTATAAGAGCTGGTTGCAGTTCATGACTTTTATTGTACCGTAGATAAGCACACACGCAATTGTACCAAAATGAATTGGTATAGTTTCTAGCATTTGTAGACCTATAGAAAGCTTTTGACAATGTTGACTGGAATACTCTCTTTCAAATTCTGAAGGTGGCAGGAGTGAAATACAGGGAGCGAAAGGCTATTTACAATTTGTACAGAAACCAGATGGCAGTTATATGAGTCGAGGGACATGAAAGGGAAGCAGTGCTTGGGAAGGGAGTGAGACAGGGTTGTAGCCTCTCCCCGACGTTATTCAATCTGTATATTGAGCAAGCAGTTGTAGCGTAACGACGCGTATGACTCAATGATTTTTGTTTGAAATATTACCATGTGCAAACTTCGTCACCTACGACGTTTACAAAACACTTCAAAAAATTATTTAAAATCTTTTAAAGTTCTCTATAAAAGATTCTTGAACGAAACTGTAATTAAAACACCTCCAGTTGTGCCGTTTGTGCAAAATTACGTCACTCAGTTCAACTGGTATGCGCAAAACTTCTGAAATTTAGATGTCGTTTGTTTCTTCTTGGAAATTATATTCTTGCAAGTTATCTTATTTTTCCCATATTAAAATCAGACTGTAAAACCTTTAAGATTAAAAAATCGAAATCAAACTCTTCTGAAAGTTAATATCTTGGAAAAATTCAGTAATAATTCTTCCTCAATATAACTCTTCATAAATAATTCTCGAACATGTATTTAAGCTTTAGAGCATACACTGTTTTATTGTCTTCGTATACGCTACATACAGATGTGAACACCAGACTCTACAAAACAGAACTGAACAAAATACAACATGAACTAAACATGACGTCATTACAATGGAATATTACACTTTTTTATTGATTTGAATGTTGGAGGTTCGACGCAACGACCCGGTTACAAGATCTCCTGCTGCTCTTTGGCCGTTGACCCGCGACGTCTAGTGACCAGCAATTTTCTTTCTGGTTCCGGCAGTGAAGACGCTGTTTCCGCGAGTTGCGCTGCTCTCTGCAAACATGAAACATACAAAACAAAAATACAAAACTTTAAATATTTTACAAACATAACAAAATATTACAAATACATAAACAAAACACTAAATTAAACTTAAATTTACCTGCAAACTGAGCTGAACCTTGTGGATGGGTGACGCTTTAATTTCGCGTCCCATTACACAGTAAAGGAAACAAAAGAAAAATCTGGAGTAGGAATTAAAATCCACGGAGAAGAAATAAAAACTTTGAGGTTCGCCGATGACATTGTAATTCTGTCACAGACAGCAAAGGACCTGGAAGAGCAGCTGAACGGAATGGACATGGTCTTGAAAGGTGGATATAAGATGAACATAAACAAAAGCAAAACGAGGATAATGGAATGTAGTCGAATTAAATCGGGTGATGCTGCGGGAATTAGATTAGGAAATGAGACGCTTAAATTAGTAAATGAGTATTACTATTTGGGGAGCAAAATAACTGATGATGGCCGAAGTAGAGAGTATGTAAAATGTAGACTGGCAATGGCAAGGAAAGCGTTTCTGAAGAAGAGAAATTTGTTAACATCGAGTATAGATGTAAATGTCAGGAAGTCGTTTCTGAAATTATTTGTATGGAGTGTAGCCATGTATGGAAGTGAAACATGGACGATAAATAGTTTGGACGGGAAGAGAATAGAAGCTTTCGAAATGTGGTGCTACAGAAGAATGCTGAAGATTAGATGGGTAGAGCACATAACTAATGAGGAGGTATTGAATAGAATTGGGGAGAAGAGGAGTTTGTGACACAACTTGACAAGAAGAAGGGACCGGTTGGTAGGACATGTTCTGAGACATCAAGGGATGACAAATTTAGCATTGGAGGGCAGCGTGGAGGGTAAAAATCGTAGAGGGAGACCAAGAGATGAATACACTAAGCAGATTCAGAAGGATGTAAGTTGCAGTAAGTACTGGGAGATGAAGAAGCTTGCACAGGAAGAGTAGCATGGAGAGCTGCATCAAACCAGTCTCAGGACTGAAGACCATAACAACAACAACAGCTGACACTTTCACACTTACCCACCAGGTCACACTATTACGTCACACATACGGCCTAAACATTTTGATCATTGACCAAAGGGACAATGTGTGCCGTCTGTTGTAGTTGTGGGTAATTCCTGAGGTAAGTGAATTATATAAATGCAGCAGAGACAAATGGACCTTTCTGTAGATAATAAGGTCAACAAATGGGAAAATGCACTGACATAAGCGACTCTGACGATTGTCAAGGGCCTAGGTACGAGCAACTCGGAAACGTAGAAGCTGGTCAGCTTTACGCGTGCGACTGCCGTGAGTAACTATGGAAAGTGGTTTAAGGAAGGTGAAACCACAGGCCGGCAGTATGTTGTCGCACGTAAACGTGGGTCTTCGCAGCAGACAAACCCTACTTGTTCTCATATTGACACAACGACGTTGCCAGTTACGGTCGCAGTGGACACAGGATCGTCGAGACTGGGGGCCGGATCAGTGGAAAAGTGTCGCCTGGTCTGATGAATCACGTTTCTTGTTACACCAGGTCGATGACCATGTCCGGATGCGCCGTCATAAATGCGGACGGCTGCTCCAAATTCACCGCACTACGGAGGTATGATCTCTCCACTAGCAAAAGATTCGGGACTAGTCCTCCATTCGGACTTCCGAGAGGGGACTTTCAACATGGAGGTGACCATGAGGAAAAGACTGACTAACCAACGAAAGGATAACATTCTACTACACGGGGCGTGAAATGTCAGACGTGTGACCGTGGTAGGGAAACTATAAAATCTTAAAAGGGAAATGGTAAGGCTCAATAAAGATATAGAACCGGTCAGTGAAGTGAAAAGGAAAGAAGGCAAGGATTTCTGGTCAGATGAGTATAGGATAATATCCACAGCCTCAGAAAGTGATGTAAAGGGAGCAGGATTTGTTATGAATAGGAAGGTAGGGCAGAGAGTGTGTTACTGTGAACAGTTCAGTGACAGGATTGTTCTCATCAGAATCGACACCAAATCATATCAACAACGATAGTTCAGGTACATATGCCGACGTCGCAAGCTGAAGATGAAGAGGTTGAGAAAGTATATGCGGATGGTGAACGGCTAATTCAGTACGTAACGGGAGATAAAAAGCTAATAGTCATGGGCGACTGAAATGCGGTTGAAGGGGCAGGTGTAGAAGAAAGGGTTACTGCAAAATATGGGATAGCTCCTAGAAAAGACAGAGAAGAAAGACTGAGTTTCGCAGTAAATAACAGCTGGAAATAGCGAATACTCCGTTCAAGAATCACAGGAGGAGGAGGTATATTTGGAAACGGCAGGGACGAACAGGATTACGTCATGGTCAGGCAGAGATACCGAAATCAGTTGTTGGATTGTAAGGAATACCCAGGGGCAAATATAGACTCAGGCCACAATTTAGTAACGATGCAAAGTAGGCTGAAGTTTAAGAGACTAATCAGGAAAAATCACAACCCAGTACTGCGGAATGAAGAGGCTTCAAGTTCTCTGAGGCTGTAGGCACTACGATAATGAGTAACTCAGTAGACAGTACAGTTTAAGATAAATGCACATCTCTAAAGAGGGTAATCACAGAGGTTGGAAAGAAAACTGTAGGTACAAGGAAAGCAAATGCGAAGAAGCCGTAGATAGCAGACGAAATACTTCAGTTGATTGATGAAAGAATCAAATACAAAAATGTTCAGAGAAATTCAGGAATACAGAAATACAAGTCAGTTAGGAAGGAAATAAATAGGAACTACAGTGAAGCTAAGGCAAAATGGCTACGTGAAGAATGTGAAGAAATAGAAATGATTGTCGGAATGACGAATTCAAAATATATAGAAGTCAAAACAACCTCCGGTGAAATTAAAAACAAGGGCGATAACATTAAGAGTGCAATGGGAATTCCACTGTTAAATTCAGAGGAGAGAGCAGATAGGTGGCAAGAGTACACTGAAGCTCTCTGCGAGGGGAAAGATTTGCCTGACGTCGTGACAGAAGAATAAACACGAGTCGACAGGGAAGAGATAAGGAATACAGTATCAGAATCAGAATTTAAAAGAGCGTTGGAAGACTTAAGATTAAATAAGGCGGAAGGGACAGATAACATTCCATCGGAATTTCTAAAATCACTCAGGAGAGTGGCGACAACATGATTATTTACGTTTGTGTGTAGAATGTACAAGACTTGCGACATACCACTACACTTTCGGAAAAACATCGTCCACACAATTCCGAATCAACTTCACAGCTCATGCGTCCAAGTTGCTGCCAAGAATAATATATAGAAGAACGGAAAAGAAAAATGAGGATGTGTTAGATAAAGATCAGTTTGGCTTTAGGAGAAGGGCACCAGAGGCGCAGTTCTGACGATGCGGTTGATAAAGCAAGACTGAAGAAAAATCGAGACATGTTCATAGGATTCGTCGGCCTGGATAAAGCGCTAGACAATGTAAAATAGTGCAATATTTTTCAAAATTCTGAGAAAAATGTGGGTAAGCTATAGGGAAAGACGGGTAATATACAAAATATACCAGAACCAAGAGGGAACAATAAGACTGGAAGACCAAGAACGAAGTGCTAGGACTAAAATGGGCGTAAGACAGGGATGTAGTCTTTCGCCGCTTCTGTTCAATCTGTACATCGAAGAAGCAATGACGGGAATAAAGCAAAGGTTCAAGAGTGGGATTAAAATTCAGGATGAAAGGGTATCAGTATAAGATTCGCTGATGACATTGCTATCCTAAGAGAAAGTGAAGAAGAACTGCAGGATGTTTTGAGTGGAATGAACAGTCTAATGAGTCCACAGTATGGATTGAGAGTAAATCAAAGAAAGGCCAAAGTAATGAGAAGCAGAAGAGATTAGAACAGCGAGGAACTTAACATTACAATTGGTGATTACGAAGTCGAGGAATTCTAATACCTAGGCAAGAGAATAACGTATGACGGCAGGAGCAAGGAGGACATAAATAGCACACTAACACTGGCGAAAAAGGCATTCCTCGCTAAGAGAAATCTCCTAGTATCAAACATTGGTCTTAACCTGAGGAAGAAATTTCTGAGAATGTACGTTTAGAGCACAGAATTGTGTGGTAGTGAGACATGCACTGTGGCAAACCCGGAACAACACAGAATCGATGCGCTTTAGATGTGGTGGTACAGAAAAATGTTGAAAATTAGGTGGACGAATAATGTAAGGAATGAGGAGGTTGGCAGGTGCTCCGCAGAATCCACGAGCAAAGGAACATACGGAGAACACTGACAAGAAGAAGGGACAGAATGATAGGACATCTGTTGAGGCATAAGCGGATAACTTCCATGGTACTAGAGGATACTGCGGAGGGTAAAAACTGCAGAGGAACACAGTGAACACTATTGTGACCCATCTGTATCTCTTTTATGTGTTCCCCGACGGCGACGACATCCTCCAGCAGGATAAATATCCGTCTCAAAAGGCCAGAATCATGCTATGTCGTTTGAGGATCTTGACAGTAAACTCGCGTTGAAGTCTTGTCAAGCAATTTCGGTTGATCTTAACCCGACGCAACACATTTTGGACGCTATCGGGCTCCAGTTTCAACCCAATAACCATTTATTTTTTACGATAGTCACGCTGTGCATTAGTCTCCACATGACTCACTACAGTACTCAGTAACCCTGTCAAGTGATTTTTCGGCAAACTATTGCACTTACCAGCCTTGTTTTATTAGTTCTCTGAGTTGATCGCGGTCAACAAATCCACCCATCCAATCGAACAATTTGATATTTAATATGAAATATGGAAGATTCAAGACAAAAATGTTCGGATGATTGTACTCATGTAAATTACTGTTGCTGATCTCAACGTGGACTCCTCTAAATCAATAATTTTTATTATTTTTACATTTGTCCTAAAAATGTTTCGTTCAACACCTAACACCAAAAACATGTCCCCCTACATGAACCTGGACCAGATTCGAAAGGCAGTACAGAGCCAGTACAAAGCCACAAGATATCCAGTCAGATGGCGTGCCAGAGAGGCCGTGGGACTGCCTCATTCGCCTGCCACTTGTCAATGACTCTCTCTTGTAATCAGCATCTGCTGCATGGAGACGGCGTTATGCCATCTACCTGTGTCTCTCTGGTAATTTGGCTTTGCCTCACAGAAAATAGGTTACGCCGCCTCCCTGAGCACCTCTCGTATTCAGCCGAGTACACAAGTCAGCCTTAGGCACTCCGCCTCTGCCTCTGCCATTCCGCATTCGCCCCTGGAAAGTATCTCGGTTCGTCTCGAATATTAGGTTTTTTTTTCACTTTTGTCACTTAGTTCTGTTGCCCATGAGACTGCCACTCCGTCTGACTCCTTATATCTTGGACGTCCCACTAAGAGCCCCGAAGTTGCAATAGGTGCAGAAGTCTTTGTGTTTACGATCCCCAATCGCCCGTAACGTAACCACCGATTCCATCCTGCCTACAAACCAGCTCGAGGTCCTGCACAATCTGTCTGGCGAGCGGTCCTAACACCAGCGATCAATGATAAATTCTTCGCTGAGCAGTGACATTCATATATTCAGTGTACACATAGCACAAGGCATCAACTTTACGTGTATGCACATAAACAAATACAACTATATTAATTTGGCTTTAATTTTTTGTCTGGGACACATTGTCGTAGAATAAAAATACTGGGGCTGATCAACAAAGATCAAAAATGTTTATTACTCCATTTCAATGTCTACGCAATGTTTTTCACAGTAGTACCTTCCTCCTTCAATGTACTTTTTATATCGTCTCTGCCGATCCTCGAACTCATGGGGCATGCCATTCCTTGCCAGGTCCTTGATAATAGTCTCATTTTTCTTGGGCACTGTTTCAGAGTTCTCAAATCGAAAGACCCGAAGCTTTGCCTTTAGTGATACAAAAAAGAGGTCACAGGGTGCGACATCGATAATATAAGGCGGATGCGGTAAACAGGTGACGCCAAATTGAGCCGGAAACTGTATGACTTGATTTGCAAGATGAAATTTATGATAGTTTCCGTTCAACACACTTGCTCAGTTTAGACAATACTGATGTATAGTATGCTTCTGTAACAATAGTGTGAGAGGGAACTGCTTGCCGATAAATCATTCCATGACAGTCAAAAATGTGGTCAACATCACTTCTCCTGCAAGTGGAACAAGTTTCGCCTTGTTGGTGTTGGAGAACCTGCAGATTTCCACACTGTGCTGGCTCCTTTTCCTTCAGGATCGTAATGATGCAGCCATGACTCATCACCGGTGACGATCGATTCCAGAAACGAATCCCCTCCGTCGGCAAAGAGACACAGCACCTCACGGCTTGACTCCATTAGCACAGCCTGTTGTTCGGGAGTCAACAGCCGTGGCACTCAAAGGGCACAAACACAGGTCATATAGAGATGATCATGCATAATCGTAAAGACTACGCCATATGAAATTCTCTTCACCAGGTTACGTAATGGTATCCATCGATCCTCACGGACAATCACAGAAGTTGTGTCGTCACGGCAGAAGCCGAAACACCGGCTCCATCTTGCTCAATACAGACAAGTCGGCCTTCTTCGAAGTCCTTGAACTACCTAAACATTGTTGCACGAGGTAGTGCATCCTCTCCATACGCTTGCTGCAGCTTTCCGTATATTTGAGTGGCTGTGTGGTTTAAACGAAGCCAGAATTTCATTGCGTCGTACTGCTCCTCTCTCGCTACCTCCAATGTTTGGTATGCGAAATGCAAAGAGCGTGAACAAAACAGAGGTTTACTACCAACCTACCGATACGAGAGTGCTGCTGCTATAAAAATTACACATCGAAACCTGCTTTCTTCAAATATTCGTGGTACAAACACTGAGGTGACAAAAATCGTGGGACGTCTCCCAGTATCGTGTCGGACCTCATTTTGCCCGACGTAGTGCGTAGTCTCAAAAAGTCCTTGGAAGTCCTCTGAAGAAATACTGAGCCATGCTGCCCCTACAGCAGTCCATGTTTCCGAAAGTGTTGCCGATGGAAGATGTTGTGCGCGAACTGACCTCTTGATTGTGTCCCATAAATGTTCGATGGAATTCATGTCGCGCGATCTGGGTTGTCAAATCGTTCGCCCGAATTGTCCACTGTGTTCTTCAAACCTGTCTCGAACAATTCTGACCTAGTGGCATGACATCGTTGTTTGGGATTTTGAAACCCATGAATGGCTGAAAACGGTCCCCAAGTAGCCGAATATAATCATTTCCAGTCAAAGATAGGTTCAGTTGGACCAGAGCACCCGGTACATTCAATGCAAAAACAGACCACATCATTACGGGGCCACCATGAGCTTGCGCAGTGACTTGTCGATAACTTGGGATCATGGCTTCGTAGGGTCTGCATTACACTCGAACCCTACCATCAGCTCTTCTTACCAACTGAAATCGAGACTCATCTGACCAGGCCACGGTTTGCCAGTCGTCTAGCATCCAACACATAGGATCGCCAGCCTAGAAGAGGCGCTGCAGGTGCTGTCGTGCTGTTAGCAAAGGCACTCGTGTCGGTCGTCTGCTGCAATAGCCCATGAACGCCAGATTTCGTCGCACTGTCCTAATGGATATGTTCGTCTTATATCCCAAACTGGCTTCTGCGGTTATTTCACGCAGTGTTGCTTGTCTGTTAACACTGACGACCCTACGCAAACGCCGCTGCCCTCGGTCGTTAAGTGAAGGCCGTGGACCACAGCGTTGTTTGTGGTGAGAGCTAATGGCTGAAATGTTATCTTCGCACACTTGATACTTTGAATCTCGGAATATTGAATTTCATAACGATTTCCGAAATCGATTGTCCCATGTGTCTACCTGCAACTACTATATCCCATTCAATGTCTGTTGGTTCCCGTCGTTCGGCCATAATCATGTCGGAAACCTTTTTATACCAGTCACTCGAGAACAAATTATGGCTCCCCTAATGCACTGGTCTATTATACCTCTTGCTGGCAATACTACCACCATTTGTATATGTGCGTATCACATGGTTCAAATGGCTCTGAGCACTATGGGACTTAACTTCTGAGGTCATGAGTCCCCTAGAACTTAGAACTACTTAAACCTAACTAACCTAAGGACATCACACACACCCATGCCCGAGGCAGGATTCGGTCGCGCGTTCCAGACTGTAGTGCCTAGAACCGCTCGTCCACCTCGGCTGGCCTATGTGCGTATCGCTGTCCCATGACTTTTGTTACCTCAGTGTATAGGAAAATGTCAACGAAGCTACAAGAAAAAATCTGTCTCAGGCCTTGTTCATCAGCCATCCTAATTTGGTTGGTTCTGAGCACTATGGGACTTAACATCTGTGGTCATCAGTCCCCTAGAACTTAGAACTACGTAAACCTAACTAACCTAAGGACATCACACACATCCATGCCCGAGGCAGGATTCGAACCTGCGACCGTAGACCATCCTAATTGCCATCCCCCCCCAGTTCCGACCAAGATTTCCAGGAGGTTTCCCTTGGCTGTAACGCAAATGCTTTAAGTATAAATCCCGCAGAAACTATTTCAAATTGGGACCCTCTATTACCTACCACATCATCTGGTATTTTGTTGGAAAGTCTCTGACTCTTCGGTAGATTCACATTACCATACCTACCCTTAGGCGTAGATAAAGAAAAGTATCTCTAAGGAAAACCTGAAAGAAAAGACCGGTCCAGATAGCCGAGTGCGTTAATGTTCGTATAGACGAGTCTGATGTGGATCGAATCAGCCTCGCAGATTAGGAACGAAGGCTGTTGAGCCGGTCAGCGTAATGCCGTTTTTGGGTGGTTTCCCACATGCAGCTATATAAAAAACAGGCTATTACCCACGTCCCGCCTTAGATATCTTCCACGAAAACATTTATAAAACGTTCTAACTCCTGATCATGAAATCTACTGTAGAAGCATAAAAACGGGATACATAAATTCCGTCCCGAGGGGAGTGTTCAGTAGGAGTATCCGGGCACCGGCTGTCAGTAACATTGCCAAACCCATATAATAATGCCTATCGTTTTGAGAATCGGAAGAAGACAGGGAAGACGCGGAAGACTCTCTGTAAGAAAAGGGGGAGCAGTTACAGTTCGTACTGTGACTTTGCTTGGGCAGAAGAAGAACAGAACGGAAAACTTGAGGTGCCACGTGCTGGTGAATGCTTAGGCCCACGAAGGAATGTGGCCCTGAGGAATGCATGCGGGGCCGCGTTTTGTGATAGGCCGGCGCCGCGTGCTCGGGATGTGGCTTGCCTTGCCACGGGCGACCCGGGTCGTTCCACTGCGTCGAGGTCGGAGGGCTCCCGGTGACACAGGCGGCAGCGGCGGCAGGGTCGTAAAGACGCAGCCAGCGGCCGCTGCTCATCCCAGACAGCCGAGGACACACAGCACAGCACAGCACGCTCCAGGGATTTTCGTACAGGTGCACCTCACTCGTAAATTTCGCTTTGGCCCCAGCGAAACTTACCTATTCGTGGGAGAAAATCCTTATTTAAATCAAAATACCTTTCCAGTGTACCACGTTCTTCAGTCAGAATAAAAAGTACAAAATAATTTCTCCTAGCCGCATACACATTCATAACCCCATACAGATAGTCCTAAAAATTCGTGATTGCGAATTTACCTCTGAAAATACACTACTGGCCATTAAAATTGCTACACCACGAAGATGACGTGCTACAGACGCGAAATTTAACCGACAGAAAGAAGATGCTGTGATATGAAAATGATTAGCTTTTCAGAGCATTCACACAAGGTTGGCGCCGGTGGCGACACCTACAACGTGCTGACATGAGGAAAGTTTCCAGCCGATTTCTCATACACAAACAGCAGTTGACCGGCGTTTCCTGGTGAAACTCTGTTGTGATGCCTCGCGTAAGAAGGAGAAATGCGTACCATCAATTTTCCGACTTTGATAAAGGTCGGATTGTAGCCTATCGCGATTGCGGCTTATCGTATCGCGAAATTCCTGCTCGCGTTCGTCGAGATCCAATGTCTGTTAGCATAATATGGAATCGGTGCGTTCAGGAGGGTAATACGGAACGCCATGCTGGATATCAATGGCCTCGTATTACCAGCAGTCGAGATGACAGGCATCATATCCGCATGGCTGTAACGGACTGTGCAGCCACGTCTCGATCCCTGAGTGAACAGATGGGGACGTTTGCAAGACAACAACCATCTGCACGAACAGTTCGACGACTTTGCAGCAGCATTGCCTATCAGCTCGGAGACCATGGCTACGGTTACCCTTGACGCTGCGTCACAGACAGGAGCGCCTGTGATGGTGTACTCGATGACGAACTTGGGTGCACGAATGGCAAAACGCCGTTTTTTCGGATGAATCCAGGTTCTGTTTACAACATCATGATCGTCGCATCCGTGTTTGGCGACATCGCGGTGAACGCACATTGGAAGCATGTATTCGTCATCGCCATACTGCCGTATCACCCGGCGTGATTGTATGGGGTACCATTGGTTACACGTCTCGGTCACCTCTTGTTTGCATTGACGGCACTTTGAACAGTGGACGTTACATTTCAGACGTGATACGACCCGTGGCTCTACCCTTCATTGGATCCCTGTGAAACCCTATATTTCAGCAGGATAATGCACGACCGCACATTGCAGGTACTGTACGGGCCTTTCTGGATACAGAAAATGTTCAACTGCTGCCCTGGCCAGCATATTCTCCAGATCTCTCACCAACTGGAAACATCTGGTCAATGGTGGCCGAGCAACTGGCTCGTCACAATACGTCAGTCACTACTCTTGATGAACTGTGGTATCGTGTTGAAGCTGCATGGGCAGCTGTACCTGTACACGCCATCCAAGCTCTGTTTGACTCTATGCCCAGGCGTATCACGGCCGTTATTACGTCCAGAGGTGGTTGTTCTGAGTACTGATTTCTCAGAATCTGTGCACCCAAATTGCGTGAAAATGTAATCACATGTCTGTTCTAGTATAATATATTTGTCCAATGAATACCCGTTTATCATCTGCATTTCTTCTTGGTGTAACAATTTTAATGGCCAGTAGTGTACTTTACATTTCTACTTGTTTATTTTTCGTGAACTGAAACTGAAATAAAGTGAAATGCTGTTCCTTATATTCGTGTACCTCTATGTTGTAATCCCGAACGATACAAGTGGTGGAATTACAGAAATGTTATCTGATAAAATGTGAGTCGCCAAAACTAACTGTACAGCTGCGTTTTTAAATAAGCTTGCCTAGGGGATTTGAAACTTAACTGTATATTAAATAAGCTGTTCTGTGGAATTCTAATCTGCAGTTCAATGAACTGCTACAATGCGCTACCTCACAATATGTGACTTGCATTTCCAACACACGAATTTACAGAATGGAAACACTGTAAAAAAAAATAAATAAATAAATTACCAGTCGAATTATGAAAGATTGACGAACCAATATGTTTCTACAAAAATACTCTGTAAATTTACGTACTCAGAACTGACCAATAAATTTCTAAACACTGAATTATGCACACACCGTTGTAACACTGCACCATGAAAATAGAGCTGTCTGTATATGAAAAGGAAACTGAAATGAGCTTTACCTTAATTGTCTCTCATAATGAATTTTGAAAAGCAAACCTAATTGCGCCGGCCACGGTGGCCGAGCGGTTCTAGGCGCTCAGTCCGGAACCGCGCAGCTGCTACGGTCGCAGGTTCGAATCGATCCTCGGGAAGGATATGTGTGATGTCGCTAGGTTTAAGTAGTTCTAAGTTCTATGGGACTGATGACATCAGATGTTAAGTCTTACAGTGCTCAGAGCCATTTAAACTATTCTTTGGAGCCTAACTGTAAATAGTCTTATTGTCTTCACTGTAATGTAACTGGCCATAACAAATTTCGTATGACTTACCTGTGGCAACGGAAACTAGGTACTTCTCGAAATGATGAATATAAAATATGCAGCTCAGCAGTAAGTAAACTAAATTGGAAAGAAAGGACTTGCACGCTGCAATGCAATGACATGCAACTACTCTAAACAGATGAGGCTCTGCTTTTACTTTGTGCGACTGTATTCCGCTCCGTGCAGTGAAGCGACACACCTAATCATAAAATAAAGATGCCCGAAAGAACAAACACCATTTCCATATAAGTGTATAGTTCTGGCAATACCGGCCATGACCTTCTTCTTCTGTGCGGATGCACACATCATCCCCAAACTCTTACGGGACTTGGTAAGAATGTCTTCCACGAGTAATGAGTGTGTTGGGGTGGGACACTACGAATGTAGTGTGTCGACATACAAGGTGAGAATGTGGGTCTCACTGGAGGCGTGCGCGAGATAGTCTCTGCAGTCGCGCTCTCCTCTGTGCCCTCGGTGGCTCAGATGGATAGAGCGTCTGCCATGTAAGCAGGAGATCCCGCGTTCGAGTCCCGGTCGGGGCACACATTTTCACCTGTCCCCGTTGACGTATGTCAACGCCCGTCGACAGCTGACGGTATTAATATAATTCTAATTTCGTTCTAGGCGGCTGCAGGTCACCAATGGTGTCTGTTCTTTCGGACATGTCCGAAACAACAGACAACATATCCATATAAGTACAAACTGGTTATATCGTTTTCAAAGAAACCATCCCGGTTTTGCCTTAAGCGATTAAGCGAAATCTAGGAAAAGAAATATGGAAAACTCGACTGCGAGTCCGTAGTCTCACGACTATGACACTTCGCCCTGGTTGACAGCTTTAAATCTCCTTCCACGATGACGTATGTAAGAGTATTCGCTCAGTACTTGATTCTGCAGAACGTTACACCAGCTCAAGACTTGCAGCGAATGATCAACAGAAAAATCGGCTTATTATTTTTGGTGCACCTTCGACGCTTATTTCCTCCAATATTATTTCGCATTGTGGCTCATGGAAGTTGCAGAGTTCTTCACGCCGTCACCGTCTGTGCCCAGCCTATATGTCCAGTATATTTTCCATAACTGAAGACTTTGCCACTCTATTTTTGATTTCACTCAATTTTGTTTCTTCTATGTGCTCGGTGCTCCCACAAGTAAGTAACAATAATTCTGTGACCTAACGCGGATTCGTCGAAATAATCATCTTGAGGCTGAAGCTCTTCTGTCCGTGTTTTCTTACAAACAGATTTGTTTTTGGAGAGAGTCGGTCTTGACAAAAACAAATTTTATTACTCTTATTGTTTCCCTGACATGTTTCGTTGATGCTTTCGAATCATCAGTTAATTTTTTTACTATATTTCTATAAAAGAGGAAAAATGTTCTTTACTACTTCTACACATACAAATTTCAGGTTTTGAGACAGTATTTGCACATTTGAAAACCATACAAAGTTTTGTATACACACCTTGGGACTGAAAGCTGTGGTTTTTCTGGATTTTTATGTTATTTTATGCAGCTCTTATGTTTCACAGTCTGTATCTGCAACCTTATAGAACTTGACGTGGAACAGTTATTTAGAATGAGATTTTCGCTCTGCAGCGGAGTGTGCGCTGATATGAAACTTCCTGGCAGATTAAAACTGTGTGCCCGACCGAGACTCGAACTCGGGACCTTTGCCTTTCGCGGGCAAGTGCTCTACCATCTGGGCTACCGAAGCACGACTCACGCCCGGTGCTTCGGTAGCTCAGATGGTAGAGCACTTGCCCGCGAAAGGCAAAGGTCCCGAGTTCGAGTCTCGGTCGGGCACACAGTTTTTATCTGCCAGGAAGTTTCAACAGTTATTTACTTTGTGATTTTACGACTGGGCGTGTTATGCCTGCCGTTAACTAACACTGTGTGGAAGATTGTTTTCAGCTGCTCGTCATCTTGTTTTTGTAGTTTGTAAACAGTGACAGAAGAAGTAGTGAAACATATTGCAAACACACACACATTCTTCCACATAGTATTAGTTCAAATGGTTCAAATGGCTCTGAGCACTATGGGACTTAACTTCTGAGGTCATCAGTCCCCTAGAACTTAGAACTACTTAAACCTAACTAACCTAAGGACATCACACACATCCATGCCCGAGGAAGGATTCGAAACTGCGACCGTAGCGGTCACACGGTTTCATACTGAAGCGCCTAGAACCGCTCGGCCACACCGGCCAGCTAAAAAGACAAAGAGAAATTGTTTTGCTCAAGGTGGACCCTTTCCAAAACAAACCTGAATCGTTGTATCGGAAACGATAGTTCACATTCTCCTTTTATCTGCAAGAGTTTGTATTCCTCTCTTCTCTCGGCGATTTACTACGCGTAACTGCTTACCGGCCTTAACAGACTATGTAACACGCCAACTATCCCACGAAAGCCGCCTTACAAAGTTTGGACAACCAGAATTACGTGAGGAAGCTAGGAATATACTACAGCTTACTACGTATCACTTTCGTAGGGACCACAGGGACAACATTAGATTAATTACAGCGTGCACAGAGGCATTTAAGCAATGAGTCTAGGCTTGCTCCATGCCCACGTGTAACATCAATAGAATGGTTAGTACAGAGGGACCTTATTCCTTATATTTAGCACAAATCTAATTGAAGCAAACGCGATTTTTGATTGCCACACTTTTCATTTCACAACTTATTTCTCACTTTTTTATGACCTTAGCTTTTAAAAAACAAAATGTAGGTGCGGTAAGAGGCGGAGAGTTTCAACAATTTTCTTATTGATATATTCGTAAAACAAATGAACATACAAATTGCAATTCTTTGAAAGAAATTTACATTTCTACCCTGTGTTTACATTGCTACATTTCGTCACAGTACCTCTTACAATGCTCTACATGTTGATTTGCTGAGTATGAACGTAAATATAAAGATATTAATATAAACAGGTTTATTACAACCGCAGATGGTGAGTTGTAACGGAAGGTCATGGCAATATTTGGTTCATTTATTTTCAAAAATCTTCAGTATTAACGAGCAAATGTATAAATCAAGATAACAGCTGACCCAGGGGTCATCTTTGTAAAATGCAAACTTCAAAAGACGTCCTACTTCCACTTGATTTTCTGTGTATCAGCAAGAGGCGGAAAGAAACATATCCATCCCACATACGTATGCCATCCGTGCACCGGGTGTGGACCGTCCAGCCTCGACATCCCGACAAGACCCAATTTTGCCCGGATTTTGAAAAATACTGATACGAGTTTGGTACACGTTAAGAGTTGGCAATACTCTCTTTGGATTTATAGTTGGCTACAGCGTGCATTCATAAGCTCTGGAATCTAAGATATTGTTGTTGCGCTTCGCAGCGCACGGGTTAATGTCTGGCAGTTTGGAAGCCAGTGTAGCAGGCCGCCTGCTGTGGTGCGCACGTGTGTTGGGCGAGGGGTCGTCGCCGAGCTGCCGTACTGCCGTGTCCGCCAGCAGCGACACAGTATTTGGTATGGAGTTGATATTTTTTATAATTTGCAGCACGCTTATTAATTTAAAGATAAGGTTTTGTGTATGTGCGTAGCAGCAGACGGTAATTTTGATAATGATAGGAGTTGAATTCTTAAGGGAAACCATTGTTAGGCGAATAGATTAAGTATTGATTTTTGTCATTGATTTCTTTTGTAATTGTCAGGGAATTGTTTCACCATGTATTTAATTGATAAGTACTTCAGTCTGTCTCGAGAGTTCGATTAATTTGTAATATTGCTTTAGTGCCACTGGAGGCAGATTTACGTACGAAGCGATTGTTCAAAGAGCTTCTAGCGTTTTGTTAATTGAATGAGAAAGAATCGCTTTCAGAATATAGTTTTTTTTAAAAAGGAATTACTTGTTTTGGTTGTCATTTATCGAGTTTAGATTTGACCAAACCCTTTCTCTTGAATTATATGTAGTTGTAGTAAGCAGCAGCAGCCGCAGCAACAGCAGGAGCCGCCATACAGAACACACATTGCACTCAGCATGAATAATAGGTTTTTTATGTTTTTGTTAAATAATGGAATGCAGCAGATCAGGCAGTGGCAGCAGAAAGACCAAGTAAGTTATTTGTTGCGCACAAGGCCAATAAAAAAAATAAAGTTTAGGCAATCTCTGTAATAGTAAAGTTAACAAGAGTACAAGCACGAGATTTTCGGTAGAAAACACGAAATAAGAACATATAGAGCTCGAGACTTTCAACGTACTGAAGTAGCGTCATCTATTAGTGTAACACGTAAATGTGGTCTCCATTAGTTTTATTTATGTCCACAACTTAATGCTGACAAAGTCGTATCAGAGATGGATTTGCCTGAGGCGTATCCTGTATCGATGATGCAAGCACCTTCTAGAGCAAGCGCCATAACTCGAGGAAATATCAGACTTCTCCAGTACTTCGGGGCTGGATCTACTCGTATTTAAGCAGATCCAAGCGGATCCCATCTGAACAGTGGTCTGATAAGGCGATTCTTTCTAAACCTAATACGAACAACGAGTGCAGATTAGTAAGGTTTGAAGAGTTTACTGCAGGTATATAGGGCGTGAACTGTGTTGTGACGTGTACTTCGTGACTAAAGTGTTCTTGTCTACTGTTTACTGTCTAATAAACTCATCTTTTCATAGCTTATGAACATGCCTAAGGATGGAAAGAGAAAGTGTCACTTTTGGGATGATTACACAGAAGACTGGTCTTTACTCAATAAAGGACATACGATCAGAAAGCGTTGTGTGAGATTTGTATATCCGTTCATCATAAGAATAAACCTGATGTAAACAAACACAAATCACATGATTGGTCAGAATCCGTAGCACACGTACACTGGTGTTGTTACGCTCTTGGAAATAGGTCCTACTTATGTATTAGATATCTTATTACTAAGTTACGTTAAAATGAAACTTTAAAATATTCAAATGTATTAACAGCCATCAACGTTTTTCTTAATCACGTTTCATGTACGTAGTTTTTATTTCAAAAATCGTGTACAGTCACAGCCTGTGCAGCGTTGTGCTCTGATTGTCGCGCCGTTAATGCGCAGTATGAAAATGGCTGAGGCTGCTTTCTGTTCCTTAGTGAAACACGCGCGTGGAACACGGTTAAAAAGTGCCGAAAAATAGGCTGTTCTTAATGCTTTTCATAAATTTACAGAGACAATCAGCTTTGAAATTTTCACAGTGGTGTTTATCCTGCAGCTGTTAAACAGCCAAATATTGAAAGTGTAGCACAGTTGGTAGCGTAACAGAATGTAAAATAATCGTTGTTATTCGTGCGTTTATTCAAATCTCCCCAATATCATTTTTTCCTCGTTCAATTTGAAATACCTACATCTCGTAATTACAAAACTCATCATTTTTGTGAATAATGCTCCTTGTCTTGTCTCTAATTACATGTTGGAAGCGAAATTCCTGTTTCCATTTCAAATACAAGTTCTTAACTATCGATGTTTTATGAAAGATTGTTCATAAAAGTTGTTTAAATGAAGAAAACATAACAATTTAATTTTTAAGGCAAAAATGAAAAACCAAATTCTCTTTATTTGGACTATGTCCATCGTTTTATACCACAGAGGTAGGTAAGTATCGCAGATACATGAGAAACAAACATTTTCGCAGCATTGAGCACATCATACAAATGCTGCATTTTTACATTTTCTACTATACCATTACAATATGAACCCAACAGAACTGGTCTTGAGCCAAGCTACAGGATTTGGCCCGAAAAGTAACAAGACTGTTAAGCTGCCAGACGTACTGGAACTAACACACACAGCTCTTTCACCCGTCACTGCCGAACGCTGGGGGGGTATAGAACGGCTCCTCATAAAAGAAGAGAAAATATTGCTTCTGGTTGGCTTCATGGATTCTGTTGTTGCCGGCCGGTGTGGCCGAGCGGTTCTAGGCGCTTCAGTTTGGAACCGCGCGACTGCTACGGTCGCAGGTTCGAATCCTGCCTCGGGCATGGATGTGTGTAATGTCCTTAGGTTAGTTAGGTTTAAGTAGTTCTGAGTTCTAGGGGACTGATGACCTCAGATGTAAAGTCCCATAGTGCTCAGAGCCATTTGATTCTGTTGTTGATAGGCCCGTTATCAACGGAACTGGTGACACTTCCAGAACTAAAGTTTATTTCTCGGATTCGGATAAGGAAGGAGCTAAGAGATAAGAGACGACTGACTAAGTAATACCTTCGGTGGCTTCAATATATAACTATAGAATGAAATCCTTCAATACTCTATTACGTTACACACAGCTCATGCAGAAAAATTACCCTGTGGTTAAGTCAGGAATTTTCATCATTCTTGTTTTTAATTACAATGGTACGCTAGCCAAAAACGATAACTGATTGCGCATTTCGTCTAGTCGTCTAAGCAACGTATTGTGGGAGATTTGCAGTGTATTATTTCATTCTGCTTAAAAATTAAGTGACATTCGAAGATGTATTGCTCCTCTGCTCGTCACTTTTTACGTGTGAACTGCAGCTGGCTCACTGCAGGCAAGCTGTACCAGCTGACCGGCCAGTGCTGTCCAAGTTAATTGCGCTGATAAAGCTGTTGTCCCGTATTATCACTAAGTGGATGTGAGTGTAACGCACAGCACAAAACTTACCCTTATTATCGTACTTGATAGTACTCGAGACAGCTTGGCTGCAGTCCCACGGGAAACGGAAATCCAATGAGGTTCCAGCAAACGCGAAGGATACATAGTGCAATGTTTACATCAGGTTTATTCTTACGATGAACGGATTATACCTGTTCCATCAACTCATGGAGGTAAGGCAGATGTGAAGCATCACATTCCTACAAAGATTCATACAAATAAATTTGCGTAGCATCGATATCAAAGCCTATTTCTACATTCATATTGTGTGTGCGGTGGCGCGGTGGTTAGCACACTGGATTCGCATTCAGGAGGACGACGGTCCAAACCCACGTCCGGCCATCCTGATTTAGCTTTTCCGAGATTTTCCTAAATCGTTTCAGGCAAATGGCGGGATAGTTCCTTTGAAAGGACACGGCCGACTTCCTTTCCCATCCTTCCCTAACCCGGTGGGACCGATGACCTCGCTGTTTTGTCCCCTCCTCCAAATCAACTAATCAGCTACATTCATATTAAAGGAATGACCCAGGTAGAATTGCTCGTTGCTGCTGCAGAACTAATAACAGCTTATAAAATTGTCAAGCACCAGCAAGCCTTCAATTCTCTTGACTGTACCGTAAAACTGAATGCCGCTATGTTATCTTCAAAGTCACCGCAGAGCTGTCTATAGCCAGGACCAAAGCTGCAGCGATTGTTCAAAATATGCTCAGCCCACACTCCGTGTCCGAATGCATAAAACCATTGCAAAAAGTTTCATTTTACGGCGTAGGCACCGACGCATCGAACCAGAAGGTTGAAAAGATATTTCCTTTAGTTGTTCAATACTTTACTGAAACTGACGGAATCCAACACAAGCTGCTGAAATTTGATTATCTAAATAACGAAACATCGAAGACAATTGCAAAGTTCTGGCTAGACTCTTTAAGACAACCGCAAATTCCTTTAGATAAATTAATCGTTTTTCGTGAAGACATTACCAATACCAACTTCGGAGGGATTCGTCGACGCGACCAGCGCAATGTGTTTCACCAAATTAAAGAGGAAGTAGAAAAATGTAGAAGTAATTGAATTCCGTGCCTATATTCTCTACAGTACTACAGGATGGTCCATAGATCGTGACCGGGCAAACTATCTCACGAAATAAGCGTCAAACAAAAAATTACAAAGTACGAAACTTGTCTAGCTTGAAGGAGGAAACCAGATGGCGCTAAGGTCGGCCCGCTAGATGGCGCTGCCATAGGTCAAACGGATAACAACTGCGTTTTTTTAAATAGGAACCCCCATTTTTATTACATATTCGTGTAGTGCGTAAAGAAATATGAATGTTTTAGTTGGACCACTTTTTTCGCTTTGTGATAGTCACAAACGTATAAGTACGTGGTATCACGTAACATTCCGCCAGTGCGGACGGTATTTGCTTCGTGATAATTACCCATTTTAAAATGGACGGTTTACCAGTTGCTTAAAAGGTCGACATCGTATTGATGTATGGCTATTGTGATCAAAATGCCCAACGGGCGTGTGCTATGTATGCTGCTCGGTATCCTGGACGACATCATCCAAGTGTCCGGACCGTTCGCCGTATAGTTACGTTATTTAAGGAAACAGGAAGTGTTTAACCACATGTGAAACGTCAACCACGACCTGCAACAAATGATGATGCCCAAGTAGGTGTTTTAGCTGCTGTCGCGGCTAACCCGCACATCAGAAGCAGACAAATTGCGCGAAAATTGGGAATCTCAAAAATGTCGGTGTTGAGAATGCTACATCAACATCGAATGCACCCGTACCATATTTCTGTGCACGAGGAATTGTATGGCGACGACTTTGAACGTCGTGTACAGTTCTGCCACTGGGCACAAGAGAAATTACGGAACGATGACAGATTTTTTGCACGCGTTCTGTTTAGCGACGAAGCGTCATTCACCAACAGCGGTAACGTAAACCGGCATAATATGCACTAATGGGCAACGAATAATCTACGATGGCTGCGACAAGTGGAACATCAGCGACCTTGGCGGGTTAATGTATGGTGCGGCATTATGGGAGGAAGAATAATTGGCCCCCATTTTATCGATGGCAATCTAAATGGTGCAATGTATGCTGAATTCCTACGTGATATTCTACCGATGTTACTACAAGATGTTTCACTGCATGACAGAATGACGATGAAGTTCCAACATGATGGATGTCAGGCACATAGCTCGCATGCGGTTGAAGCGGTATTGAATAGCATATTTCATGACAGGTGGATTGGCACCTTCACCGGATCTGACATCTCCGAATTTCTTTGTGTGGGGAAAGTTGAAGGATATTTGCTATCGTGATCCACCGACAACGCCTAACAACATGCGTCAGCGCATTGTCAATGCATGTGCGAACATTACGGAAGGCGAAATACTCGCTGTTGAGAGGAATGTTTCTCCTTTTTTTATAAAGGGGCTTTACTACTGAGTGCTTTAATCGTTCAGAACACTGACCATTCTTAAACGAAAAGTTGCATATGTGGCTAAGGACAGGGCTAACATGTGCAGCACATTACTTTAATACTCCGTTAGCACACTATCGTATCTTTAGCCTTCAGTGATTTTACTATGGACTCAATCTCCCCCTTGTCTGTATCACAGAGGAGTATTTCAGACATCAGTCTCGAAAAGACATTTTCAAAGAGAGTTATGTGATGCCCTGTAGAAAATAAGTTTTTATTTAATTCACTAGCAATGCTCAGAAAGTTATTGTCAAATACTGTACATATATCTGACTTATCAGTAACAGAAAAATTTTTACTACGAACTGACTTGGTAATGTAACCTTGAGCTGCTGACCAGACACTTCCTTCATGACTAAGCATATGGTTTTAATTTTATTCTGTGAATTAGCTATTCTATTTGCATACCACATACTCTTTGCCTTCCTAACAACGTTTTAAGCACCTTACAATACTATTTGTAATGGGCTACTGTAGCTTGATTGTGACTACTTCTAACATTTTGATATAATTCCCGCTTTGTTCTACATGATATCCTTATTCTACTAGTCAGCCACACAGGCTGACTTACTGCTAGTACCCCGTTTAGAACATTCTAATGGAAATCAACTCTCAAAGAGCATGAGAAATGTGTTAAGGAAAGCATTGTATTTGTCATTTATGTTATCGGCACTATAAACATCCTGCCACTCTTGCTCCTTAACGACGTTTAAAAAACTCTCTATTGCCGTTGGATTAGCTTTCCTACATAGTTTGTAATGATATGTGACATTTGTTTGAGTGCAAAAGCCTTTTAGTGTCAAAATTTGTGCATCATGGCCTGAAAGGCCATTCACCCTTATACAAGCAGATCGCCTACCTAGTAATGAAGAACGAGTAAAAATATTGTCTATGGCCGCAACCTAGTTGGAAAAAACACAGTCTGTATCAGATCATATGTGTTTAGGAGCTCTTCCAACATCCTTTTTCTTGCACAATCATATACAAATTAACACTGAAGTCACAACGTATAACTAATTTCTGGTACTTCCTCTAAAGTGAACCAAGAACCCTCTCTAGCTTGAGCAGAAATGATCTGAAATCAGAGTTAGGGTACCTCTAAACAACGACAATTAGAAGTTTAGTTTCACTAAATTCAACTGCCCCTGCCCAACATTCAAATACCTGTTCACTGCAATGTCGTGTTACGTCTATGGACTCAAATGGAATACTGTTTTTTACGTACATGGCCGCTCCCCCACTCCTCAAGGAACTCCTTAAAAAACAGCCAGCTAATCTGCATCCTGGTAAACGAGGTCTCTGAAATGTCAAATTATTTAAGTGGTGCTCCGGTATACCAATAATGTCAGAGTCAACATGTATAAGCAGTTCACTAACTTCATCTCTAATACATCTTATATTTTGATGAAATATACTAATTCCTTCTCTACTTGGATACCCGACTTCCTCTGAAGGTGATTCCTTAATTAGAGGGACATCTTCTAAGCAGGTGTACCTATCATCTGACTCCAATCTAAAAATGTTGCAGCTCTAACACCAAGTATTACAGGAATGTTTCCACGAGTGATCCCGGCACCACCCACTACACTTGTCACATACAAGCTTTGCCAGCCTCCCCTTCTCATACCTACCGAAGTGCAGGCCATGCCTAGCGAAATCATTGTAATGGAGTAGCACTTCTGCAACGAAAGAAATGGGGGATCCAAAGTTGAATCCTGGCCTTGGTACAACTTTTCATCCATCGTTTCAGCCTGCATGTATACGAGGGCAGTTCAGTAAGTAATGCAACACATTTTTTTTCTGAAACAGGGGTTGTTTTATGCAGCATTGAAATACACCAGGTTATTTCCCAATCTTTTAGCTACACAACACTATTTTTCAACGTAATCTCCATTCAATGCTACGGCCTTACGCCACCTTGAAATGAGGGCCTGTATGCCTGCACGGGACCATTCCACTGGTCGATGTCGGAGCCAACGTCGTACTGCATCAATAACTTCTTCATCATCCGCGTAGTGCCTCCCACGGATTGCGTCCTTCATTGGGCCAAACATATGGAAATCCGACGGTGCGAGATCGGGGCTGTAGGGTTCATGAGGAAGAACAGTCCACTGAAGTTTTGTGAGCTCCTCTCGTGTGCGAAGACTTGTGTGAGGCCTTGCGTTGTCATGAAGAAGGAGAAGTTCGTTCAGATTTTTGTGCCTACGAACACGCTGAAGTCGTTTCTTCAATTTCTGAAGAGTAGCACAATACACTTCAGAGTTGATTGTTTGACCATGGGGAAGGACATCGAACAGAATAACCCCTTCAGCGTCCCAGAAGACTGTAACCGTGACTTTACCGGCTGAGGGTATGGCTTTAAACTTTTTCTTGGTAGGGGAGTGGGTGTGGCGCCACTCCATTGATTGCCGTTTTGTTTCAGATTCGAAGTGATGAACCCATGTTTCATCGCCTGTAACAATCTTTGACAAGAAATTGTCACCCTCAGCCACATGACGAGCAAGCAATTCCTCACAGATGGTTCTCCTTTGCTCTTTATGGTGTTCGGTTAGACAACGAGGGACCCAGGGGGAACAAACCTTTGAATATCCCAACTGGTGAACAATTGTGACAGCACTACCAACAGAGATGTCAAGTTGAACACTGAGTTGTTTGATGGTGATCCGTCGATCATCTCGAACGAGTGTGTTCGCACGCTCCGCCATTGCAGGAGTCACAGCTGTGCACGGCCGGCCCGCACGCGGGAGATCAGACAGTCTTGCTTGACCTTGCGGCGATGATGACACACGCTTTGCCCAACGACTCACCGTGCTTTTGTCCACTGCCAGATCACCGTAGCCATTCTGCAAGCGCCTATGAATATCTGAGATGCCCTGGTTTTCCGCCAAAAGAAACTCGATCACTGCCTGTTGTTTGCAACGCACATCCGTTACAGACGCCATTTTAACAGCTCCGTACAGCGATGCCACCTGTCGGAAGTCAATGAAACTATATGAGACGAAGCGGGAATGTTTGAAAATATTCCACAAGAAATTTCCGGTTTTTTCAACCAAAATTGGCCGAGAAAAAAAATGTGTTGCATTACTTATTGAACTGCCCTCGTACATAATACATGTCTGAGAGTTGAAACGGTCTCTGGATCCATATCGTTTCATCTGTTTGCATAATTTCCTTGCCGCCACACTTGCTGCAACAACACCAGACGCCATTTCTTCTCGTGGTGGGCATCGCCCGTAGCGTTTTGGCTCGTCAACGTATATTGGTTGGAGTAAATGAGCTACGGGTGTGTATTTTTGAGGGGTGGAAGGTGGGAGCGGGGAGAGGTGCGTGTATTTTCACGCCCCCCCCCCTCTCTCTCTCTCTCTCACACACACACACACACACACACACATACATACTCACACACACACACACATACACACAGTGCGTAGGAGGTGGATGGGGGGACAACAGCTCGACGCTGAAGTAGCGTGTTCGTTGGACCACGCAGCCGCCATAAGCCGGCAGGGCTTACGCTTGTATACACGAGCAATACCAATACCGCAGGAGAGGGCCACGCTCAGATAAGCGTCGGCTCAGCAGGCCGTGCTGCGCAAGTTGCGGCGCGCGATCGCTCGCGCCGACGCCCGGTCAGTGCGGCGATCTCTACCCTGCAGACGTCGCACCGCTGAGTGCTGGCCGCTGGCAATCAGCGTGAAAGCCGCTGCAAATCCGACGTCCATACCGCCACTGTGCGTCTCGCTAAAGGAGGCGGCTCTGTTACTCGTTACGAAAGTAATACTGTGTTTCTGGCTCACGGAAAACAGTATCAGAACAGAGGATGTGGCACCACAGGAAACCGGGCCGTCTGACATCGGCTGTGGTAACTGAACTACCAGATTCGTTGTTTTATCTGACACAGTGTACCTCGAGGCGGACAACTAAACCCATCACAGTTAACACGAAACATACCGGGTGATTATAATTAAACTTTGCATCATTAACTAATTACTGTATGAGTGCCAAACTTGGTAGCATACTGTTAAGGACATGGGGAAGGGAAATAATGCAGAAACAGTTCAACTGAAACACTTTTAATGTGCTGCTACGATATATCATACCATAACATACCGGTACCATTACTGCTACAAAAGGGTCTCAATGTGGCGCCCATTAGTGTCCAGAAGAGTCTGAAAGCGCAGGATTGAATTCTGCACAGCAGGACGAAGCATGTCCGTAGGTATGCTGACTTCCTCTATTAATATGCTGCGCTTCAGATCAGCACATGTGTGAATGTTCTCCTGTTCTTCAGGTAGCCCCACAACCAGAAATCACAGGGTCTGAGATCAGGTGATCTTCCCGGCCAAGCATTTGGAAACGATCGGCTTATAATTCTATCGTTTCCAAATGAGTTTCGGAGAAGCAGGTGAACTTTACCCCGACACTCAGCGATTCTGTGTGTACACGTCACCCGTCAGAGAAAAATGAGCTTCGTCTGTCCATAGAATGGTTCAGGGCCGGCCCTCGTTAACGTCAATCCTTGCGAGAAAGTGGAGAACGAACTCAACACGTCATTGTGCGCCCTGTGGTGCAAGCCACTGTACGTTATGGATCTTGTACGGATACCATTTGAGAATGGTTCGAACCACCTTCTGCACAGTGTTCCACGGGATGTTCAACTCTCTTGACACAACATGCGCACTGCCAGACGTAAGCCCGGGATTACAGTATCAAATTTCTTTATCAAATATCTTTGTGAAAGAAATTTGATTGTGTAATAGGGAACTTCGTCAAATTTCGTCAAATATTTGATCAAATGTAGGGCCTCGCTGTAGATTTGATCAAAGAAGTCGCTTGTCCTCTGTTCACTGCAATGTGACATGTTACCACGTGGAGCGCTAGCATCGTTGCAGCGTTCTGTCATCTGTAGTGTTTTTATAAACATTGCCGGTAAATACAATAGGTGTGTACCGACAACTACAAAATTAATAGAGATGTATAAAGGTGATGAGGCGCTTTACAACGTGAGGCACCCTGAATACAAAAATAGATTAAGAAGATTGGAGACCTAACCTAACTCTCTCCTGTAGCAAGGAATTGGAGTGTTACAGTTAGCCTGTCTTCTGCAGATGTAGAGTTCTTAAGTGAATATTATGCTTTATGATACGAGGATACACTTCACTGAACATATACAGAAATGTATGCTCATCCATTCCTAAGTAATTGATGTACGACTTGACGTCCTCCACTATAAGCTCCCGTAACAAATTTTGTTGAATGCTTTTATCTTGGTGTCGTAAAACACACGACTTCACCCAGGTACGTTTCCTTTTTTTTCCCGCTTCTCTTCCGCATGTGCACATAGTGCAACTGTGGTACATGCAACTGCTGCGGTTAATAGCAACAGATCGGAACCTTCATGGAGATCAAAACTGTGTGCCAGAAAGGGTCTCGAACCAGAAACCACTGCCTTTCGTGGACGAATACGCAACCGACTGAGCTATCAACGCCACACTTTCCAAAATTCACAGAAGCACAGAAGTTCCCCTGCATAGCTAGCGGGACTACCACACCTGGAAGAAAGAATAGTGTTTACTTTCATTCCGTAATGTCAAACAGGAATTCTTTTTGGCTAACTGATCAACCAAGGTGAATTTGTTCGCGTACAAAATCGTATAATACGAATCATATTTGGTGTGAACTCAGAAACACGCATCCATAGGCCCGCTGAGAGAACTGGCGAAATTAAGCACTGCTTTCCAATGCCCACTGCCTGGAGAAGCACCCAGAAGACTTGGTCAAAATACCTTCGTACACGCACGCACCATCGGAGGGTATGCAAATGACTAGCTTGCAGTTATCTGTGACACGTATAAAGGCCACCAGAGTGTATCAATGTGGTTCAGGTCTTGTAGGAACGTGTACAGCGTCATTTGTTGAGTGATCACTACCAAGGATACGGATATCATCGTTTGAGACAGCGTTATTAGTATCTAACATAGTTTGAAAGAGACCTCATTGTGGGTCTCCAAGTGGCCAGTTAGTCGAGTCAATGTAGCATCCTGATGTTTGAGGCATTCAGATCTGATAGTCGACCGATGTTGGACTGAATGAGAACATGAGCGCAGGCTACCTAACAGAGTTTGAAAGAGACCTCATTATGGGTCTCCAATTGGCCAGCTAGTCGAGTCAATGTAGTTAACATCCTGATGTTTGAGGCATTCAGATCTGATAGTCGACCGATGTTGGACTGAGTCAGAACATGAGCGCAGGCATACTGGTCGCCAAAGTTCCGGTCGGCCTCGTTCAACCATAACAAGGAAGGACCATCACATTGTGCACCAAGCACATCGTAACCCTTCACAGCTGCGCCTGCCATATGAGAACAAGTGCTGGACTCCCTGCAACATTCTATGCAATTCCCCACGATTGCCCGAAGACTAGCAGCAGCTGGACTAGAGAATTACCATCCCTTGCGTACGCTGGCATTAAAACCAGAACACAAATGGCTGTGACCGAAAAGAATGGACTGCTAATGAATGGCATCGCATTGTGTTCAGCGATGAATCGCCTTTCTGAACGCTCAGGCGAGTAGGACGGCAACCTGGGGAGAGGTCCCTTTCTTTCATTGTTTTGGAGAGCCACAGCGGTGTTGCTCCTGACGTCATGGTATGGGGATCCATCGGATACGCCTTCAGGTCACGGCCGGGAGCGACTGAAAGAACTCTGAGGGCACAACGGAATATCACTGACATCCTGCGACAATATCGTGGAGCCAGTTTTCAACAGGACAATGCTCACTGAATATGACTCGACTTTGCAATCACTGAAACATCACATATCCTCTCAACGTGTGAAGTTTCAATTCGTTTTCTCCTGCCTTTCTGGGTGCTTCACTTTTTCGACAGGCTGTGTCTTTTTTCCTTGATTAAATTCGTCTTAAATAATATATCTCTCCCACCCTCATGGAATCAGCACTATAAATGAGAATAATCTTCGTTAAGTTTTAAAGTCACTTGCTTCGGTTCAGAAAGCTGTCAGTTATTCAGAAATATACATTTTCGACAACTTGTCAGAAGGCATAGAAAGTTTGCCTATTTTACCTCTTTAAAAATTTTGAAATTTTTTTGTAAATTTGTGGTAAGATCATATGGGACCAAACGGCTGAGGTCATCGGTCCCTAAGTTTACACACTACTGAATCTAACTTAAACTAACTTACGCTAAGGACGACACACACACCCATGCCCCAGGGAGGACTCGAACCTCCGACGGAGAGAGCCGTGCGGACCGCGACAAGGCGCCTCAGGTGATGTCGGAAAGTGAGGACGCCCTGGTGATACAGCAGCCATGTAGATACAATATTATTAGAAACAGTATCTCAGTCGCATTATGGACGTTGAAATAAAGGACGAGAACGCGAAACCGGATGCTTCGCTTCTCTAGAACGGTCGCGTGACCACCTCGGCCATCCGGACACGCTTTCCGTCAGACCCAAATTCTTAACCTGTCACGCGCAAGTAGCGCCCCCTTCCACTAGCCGCACTGCTCGTAGAACTCGCTAGGTCCCGCAGTAGTTCGGAAAACATGGTGCATTCGCACTCCTGCGGGGCTTTGTGAACGCTACGAGCGGTGGGACTAATGGAAGGGGGCGCTACTTGCTCTTGACAGGTTGCGAATTTGGGTCGGCCGTGAAGTGTCTCCGGATGGCTGGGGCGATTAAGGCAGAAGCAGAGCATCTGGTTCGAGTCCCAGTCCGACACAAGTTTACAGCCTTCACCATTTATTTGTTTCAATGTCCATAAGGTGGCTGAACCCCTGTTTCTCATATTATCATAAAAAGTTTAACTACACATAAAGTTCGCGTTAAGTTGAGCCTAAAACATTTATTGGAAATCGACACTTCCCGCTCCATTAACGAAGTTCTTAGCAGATGCATCTGATGCGTAAATTACTAATAATATCAGGGAACTTGAATGATGTGTAAAATCCGACTCCTGGACATCTTCAGTGCAATAACGTGACAACGCAAATATGTGTTGCAAACTGATCTTCTGCTTGATGATGTTTGTTTGTAGTGGACGTTACTGTATTGTACTTTTACATGTTCCGTGACAAATCTGTTGTTTCCTCTTAAATTAACGTTTCTTTATGATTTTTTTTACTTATTTCTCATCAATGACGTTCATTTCACTTAGCATCTCTGAAAAGAATTTTATATATCTCTTTTCTTAATTATATACAGAGGGGTCCAAAAAAATGCATCCACTGTTTAAAAGTCCATAACTGGCAAACTAATTGACGGAGTTGTCTCATCTTTGGTAGTGTAATAGTTTGTAGTTCCGGCAATCGCCACACACGCATTGTATTACGTTGTTTTGTTTTGTCAGATGACGGTCACCAGATAGTCAGTGTTTTGTTCTTAGTTGCACCTAGTTACTCGAGTAAACATGGCTGGCGCAAGGCTTACATTCGAAACAGAGCCACCGACATTTTTAACGATTCGTCGCATTCGAGACAAATTTGAAGCCGAAGGCTGTGTTAAATATGTACACAAACAACGATCTGGACGACCTGTAACAGTAACAAGTCCGGCTAACTCCCGTCGTGTGTTACAACAATTCACTCGCCCACCACAGAAGTCTGTGAGACAGTGTGCCCGTGAAACTGTAGTGAGTCGCTCAAGTGTTCGGCGAATTTTGAAGACAGCGAAGTAGAAGTGCTACATCCCACAATTGCTACACGCAATGAACGAGGACGACCCAGATCGTAGACTGGAGTACTGCGAATGGTTTACTAACATGGTGTGCAACGATGAAGAGTTTGCAGAGAGGATTGTGTGGTCTGATGAGGCACAGTTCAAACTCAATAGTACAGTAAATCGCTACAACTGCATCTACTGGGCCGCCGAAAATCCGAACGTCCATGTAGACAAAGCCGTGAATTTGCCAGGAGTAAATGTGTGGTGTGGGTTGCCTTACCGGGGCTTGATTGAGCCATTCTTCTTTGACGACGCAGTTACCGGTGAGGTGTACCTTCAGAAGCTTCAGACATCCCTTTTACCTGCCATCAGAGACTTGTATGGAGGCGGAAGAGTTTTCTTTCAACAAGATGGTGCCCCAGCTCACTACCAAAATCGTGTTAGGGCGTATCTCGACGAAAATCTACCAGGAAGATGGATAGGCCGTAGAGGTGCTGTGGAGTATCCACCACGTTCCCCTGACCAAACTCCTCTGGACTTTTACCTGTGGGGAACACTAAAGGACGTCGTTTATCGACAAAAGCCACGCATATTGGATGAACTTCGAGAATCCATCTTACATTCATGTGCAAATATCCAACTGAAACTGTTGCAGTCAGTATTTCGTGCTGCAGTTCGGCGGCAGCGTTTGTGTGTGGATGTTAAAGGTGACGATTCCGAACACCTACAGTGATATCTTTAAGTTGGACTTTAAGCTACACTTTCACCAAAAATGAGGCAACTCCGTCAATTAGCTTGCAAGTTATGGACTTTTAAACAGTGGATACATTTTTTGGACCCCTCTGTATTATGTACTCTCGATCAATGACATGTTCTACGTTCTTGAGGACCTTCTCACCACAGATCTATAGAATAAAAAGTATATCTGATCCAGTCTAGCACAATCAATATTTTTCCATATTTTGCTGTACTCTGTACATGCCACATTAGATTTTCAGATATATGTAATAATGCCTAAACCGTATAAATTATCCAGAAGTGTTCCACATCAGAAGCAGCGTCAAAACGGTACTGACCTTACGTTACAGTGAACATGCAAATTGCTCCTTTGTCGCAGCTACATTTTATTCTCAAACCATGATATTTATTCGCAGCCTCAACGGCATATCATAAATTCGGACGGAATTCATCAAATTAATTTTAGTGCATTTCTTATGCAAACTCTTGTTCTGTTTTCAGTTCGATATTTCTTTTTGAAGATTTTACAGAGGCAACCACATGTTCGCTCAGAATTACCGCCACATGAAGTGCACCACTCCATTTCGTGCGTCATAGGAGTACATTTTTTTAGTTAAAAGCGATTTACATAACCACTTTTTGTTCTGTATACATCTATCAACATGAGTACGTGTAGGGCAGTTGTTTCGTTATTCTGTTCCGACAATACATACTGAAATTACATTGACTCGTAAGCATAAATTCTTTCAAGTTGAAATAACAATCCATTAATTCCTCTTGGTTTGTCAATAACCTGGCAAATAATAATCTTTTGTTTACATTCATTTGGGCGTTCACAAACTTGAACATCGTATTTTCTCATGTCTTGACATGCGTCGGTTTACTTTAGATTCTCTTGAAAATTAATTTTTTATTTTAAAAATATCTGCTCACGAATGAAACATTGCAAAATTTGTGACATACTATTCAGCAACGTTTGCTAAGAATCGTCTAGTACATAGTTTTATTGTGCGATTTTAGTATAAAGGTTGATAAGCTGAAAGGTAAAATTGCAGACTACGGCGGCAGAAAAATAATGCTGTAGTTTCTAACTGTATCTCATTGTTGAGTGAAGCAAACAAGTCACTTGTTAATTATCATAACACATGAAATTACTTTCAACATTATATGGATTCAAGGCAAATGGTTATGGCTTCCACTATTCTTTTCGACACAGAAATACGTTTATGTCGTTTCTTTTCAATTGACGTTGAAATGTAACAAAGTACGAGGGGGGTTCAAGAAGCAATGCAACAATTTTTTCTCTCGGCTAGTTTCGGTTGAAAAACGCAGAATTTGTTGTGGAACATCGTGGAATATTCCCACTATAATTTCATGAAAATCCGATAAGTGGGGGCAATACACGTAGCCTTCAAAATAGCGTCTGAAACAGAGGTGCGTTTCTTCTGGTTCAAAACCAGAGCGTCGCAGATATTCACAGGCTCTTGCAGAACGCCTACTTAGACCAAGTAGTGAACGAAAGCGCAGTGAGCGTTGCGCGAGGCTGATCGCGATAAGTATTGTCGAACATAACCGCGCAGGCGACGAAACATGAGTTCATCACTTCGAACTGGAAACAAAACGGCACACCACCTCTCCTCCGAATAAAAAGCTCAGAGGCGCATCCTCAGCCGGTAAACTCATGGCGACAGTCTTCTGGAACTCTGAACGGGTTATTCTGTTTGATGTCCTCCCTCCTACGATCGCAGGTTCGAATCCTGCCTCGGGCATGCATGTGTGTGATGTCCTTAGGTTGGTTAGGTTTTCCCGCGCCCGGGTTCCCGGGTTCGATTCCCGGCGGGGTCAGGGATTTTCTCTGCCTCGTGATGACTGGGTGTTGTGTGATGTCCTTAGGTTAGTTAGGTTTAAGTAGTTCTAAGTGCTAGGGGACTGATGACCATAGATGTTAAGTCCCATAGTGCTCAGAGCCATTTGAACCATTTGGTTAGGTTTAAGTAGTTCTAAGTCTGTGGGACTGATGACCTCAGATGTTAAGTCCCATAGTGCTCAGAGCCATTTGACTTTTTGTCCTCCCTCATGGAGCAACGACCAAATGTGAAGTGTATTGCGCTACCCACAGGAAATTGAGAAAAGACTCCAGCGTATACGGGGCCACAAAAATGGGAACGAACTTCTCCAAGACAAACCAAGGCCTCATTCAAGTCTGCGCATCCGAAAGGAGCTCACAAAACTTTATTGGGCTGTCCTTCCTCATCGGTCCGGATCTCGCACCTTCCGACTTCCGTCTGTTTGGCCCAGTGAAGGATACTCTCCGCGGGAAGCAGCACGTGGATGATGAGGAGGTTGTTGTTGCAGCAAGACGTTGGCTCCGACATCGACCCAGTAGAGTGGTACTAAAAATGGTTCAAATGGCTCTGAGCACTATGGGACTTAACAGCTATGGTCATCAGTCCCCTAGAACTTAGAACTACTTAAACCTAACTAACCTAAGGACAGCACACAACACCCAGCCATCACGAGGCAGAGAAAATCCCTGACCCCGCCGGGAATCGAACCCGGGAACCCGGGCGTGGGAAGCGAGAACGCTACCGCACGACCACGAGAAGCGGGCAGAGTGGTACTATGCTGACATACAGGCCCTCACAGTTAGATGGCGCATTGAACGGAGATTATGTTGAAAAATATGGTTTTGTAGCCAAAAGAGTGGGGAATAGTATGGTGTATTGGGATCCTGAATAAATCCAACCTGCTCTAAGAAAACAATTTCTTGCATTGCTTACTGAATGTCCCTCGTATATTCCACACAGCTTTTCTTTCTTATCTAGACGCTGTTTGTGAACTCTGTATATAATACCAGCACCTGAAACAAAGGAGATAAGTGCAACAACTCAATGTCGTTTATGTAGCTGTCAACCATCTTCGACAAAGTAAAACTCCCACAATAATTCCTCCTACTTCTGATCACTTGTATGTCAGAGGGATGAAAGAAGGAAAGGAAGATCAGGATTTAACGTCCCCTCGACGATGGCGTCATTAAAGACGGGGCACAAGCTCGGATTGGTGCAGGACGGGGTAGGAAATCGGCCGCGCCTTTTCTAAGAAAGCTTGAAGCCATTTAGGAACAACAAAGAAAATGAGGTTTGCCGGACGGGTATCTAAACGTGCCTCCTCCTGAATGTAAGGCCAGTGTCTTATCGCCACACCACTTCGCTCAGAATATCCAACAAAGACCAGCTGGCACATTCTGTCATGCAATTTCTTAAGATTCGGTCCTCCAGTTAGTAGTTATTCGAGTCTTGGCCCGGACAACAGTTGAAATAAACGGCCAAACAGACTGCCGTCTCCGTTCGGAAGTTATTGGGTTCACCGGATCAGTATCTCGTATCCAGTTTCCATGTTGCAGCAATCCAGCCAGCATACACGTAAGACCGTGGGAATCAGACGTTGGACCTATGGTCGGCAGGAAGATTTCCGTCATGACTGTGACCCAATTACTGGCTACCTGCTGTTGAAGTCACGAGCGCCCTCATTTGCCGGGATCCATTACGAAGAGGTCCCACCTCCCTTGGTAATTGCACACGAGTTGAGTACCAGTAAATCGGATCGCACAACCTCGGCTGCTTGCGTAAATTGGCTCCCCCTTTCGAAACAATGCTCCGAAGGAGGCAGCAATTGTTCCGAAAACCTTAAGAAATAATGCAGCGCCTAGTAAGGAGCGTACAGTGAGCAGAGAACGAAAGTGCTCTCGATATGTCGACTTTTCGGTACTGCACTCACGACTGTAGAAATTTCTTCACAGTCAGAAGCGTAGCGCTGTTAAGGTCTATGCCAACGAAATCTTCTGTTTTAATTGTAATCGACACGAGTTACAGCCGTAACTTTTCGCCTTCACACACATGGTTTTTTTTCCCAGTCAGCTTTATTATATTTCCAGTATTTCTTGCTTTTTTACTATAAGCAACAGCCATTTTACGTGTAACTGATAGCGAGCTGACTGAAGGGTCCTCTGTTGCATCCATTTGAGCGACAATAGTTTTTCCAAGACGAGAGGGTGCGCACTTCGTTTCCTTCGTTGGAGATGCATTTCACTTTCCCTAAAGCAGCGAAAGAGTCTTGCGAACACAGAGTGATTCGAATATGTACTACACGTGTACTTGAAACGATGCAACCCATCAGCTTCCCTACTGTTTCTATTCCTTTGTCCGTTCACGAAAATCGTATCTGTTAATTTCGTAATCTGGTGCAATATCATTCCATTTCGGCTGATTGACTGGACACTTCAGCTGTGAACACAGACATTTTGGTAGGGTTTCCAGTAAATTTTTAGACACATCACGTAAACACCCTGTGGAGTACTGCAGTAACTTCGGTTAGTCGTTACATGCTAGTGGACAGGAATTTTTCTTTTAGCGTCGGGTGTTGTGCTGAGGCGTTAGACTAGGTCGACTGACTGCGATGTAGCAGTGACTGTGTCTGTTGCACATCACAGTTCTCATTTAAAGAAAAAGACTGAAGAACACGGAGAAGAAAGGAGAGAACATCTCAAAGCGGATGGCCGAAGACAGAATTCCAGTCCTTATAAACAAGTACAAGCCTCAGGGAGTAGAGATGTAGGATGTCCAAAATCGATGGCGTTAATAAAGTAAAGTCGGAAAGGGCGTATTGCCTAAGCCCTGAGGTGCAGAAGAAGAAGGGGGAGATAATTATCAACAACCATTCGGCATGTATTACTGGATGAAGCCCTCCTCTGAAGTTCTCCACACATTGCAATCTGCAACTATATGCATCCATTTTCATCCTGAATGTTTTCTGGTATCGTCTACCCTCTTTCCAGTTGGTCGTTTCTCATATCTTCCTATCTCTTGGAATTCAGAACTGAATTTTATTTGTAAATCTAATATCTATTTGCCTGGCTACATGTCCTGCTCACCTGATTCCATATTCATTACAGTCATAACTACGCAGCTACCTCTTTCATTCCAGTTTGTTTGTTTATTTTCTTCTGTGTTCTTGCAATTCTCATAATGCATCTGCCTTACTCTCCAGACATCCTTTAGTTTTTGGATGCTCCCGCATTTTAAGTCTATGTGTTAACACTGTAAGTCAGAATTGGCAATAATTGTACACAATGACGGTTAACTTGCCTTTGTGGACACATCGAAAGAATGGTATTCAAATTCTCATTTTTTTTTTTTTTTTTACCAAAGACACTTGTGGTAGTACCCCTATCGCTCTCTACGTAAGATTAATTAATAGCCCATTCCACAGTGATTACTTCAATAGACTGTGACTCTAGTTAAATGAACAAAGTACGGGCACCGGATTAATGTTACTCGATTACTTCTTACTAAGAGTAAACGCTCACTTTAATCGAAATACTGTGGACAGAAAGGCGTCTATTCGATCCTACTTGCAGAACTGAACAGTAATGTTCGGATCGTTCATGACGTCAGAGCTTTAATATGAGCAGGTATACGTGCCCACAATATTATATTTGTACTGATCACGAAAAATAATTTACGCACACAGGAAGCCAGAAAAAAACTGTGCATTTTCTGAATAAATTACATAATTTTGAATAAGCTGCGATTATAAAAAGCGCAGAATTCCGTCGAGCATGGATAAAACCACAGGAATAACTGAGCCAGGATTTTGCTACGGACAGAGACTACGTGCAGGTTGTAACGTGAGTTGCTGGAGCAGTAGTGACCTCAGTGCTGCGTGACCTCTAGCATCGGGGGCGGCGAGGCGCGGTTGTCTAGGAATGCCAGCGAATACGCAAGTACTTGATGTCGTTCGTGTATATGTGCACTTTCGTTCTTACATGAACTCGAGAGTCGTCTTTCAGCGCTGTCGGCCATGCTTTGTGTTCACATTAATGCGGAGCAGTGGTATCAATTAGCAGAGTTTACTTTGCATGGTGTTCACTATGACGAAATGTGACGAAGAGATGAGGAGGTTGGGGAGAGTGAAAGTGGAGGAGGCTACGGTATGGTCTGTTGCCAGGGACAGACAGTTTTTCTACGGCTTTTATAACCCCAGCGCCACGTCAACAGAGAGTACTAGCTGGCAGCATAGAACATGTTGTTTTCCTTTTTTTTGCTTTTTTCTCCTCAATAACTTTTGCTTCAAATATGTTGTGTTGTAATACTGAATCTGACTAACTATAATAACTGAAGCGAAGTCCTACAGCCGAAAAATTCTTGCGACCTGAACGAAAAGGCAGCTGTTGAGACAATTAGTACTTGGTGCATTATAGGTCACGATTTCAATATTCCAAACGTTAACAAACATTACGCCCTCGTTGAATCTAATACGACAACTAGCGCGTAAAACTGAGAGGAAGAGGGGAGACATTCGTTCACCGAAAGAGTAACCTAGACTTGTTGCAAAGGGCAGCATGAGCAGCAAAAATGGTGCAAATGGCTCTGAGCACTATGGGACTTAACATCTGTGGTCATCAGTCCCCTAGAACTTAGAACTACTTAAACCTAACTAACCTAAAGACATCACACACATCCATGCCCGAGGCAGGATTCGAACCTGCGACCGTAGCAGTCCATGAGCAGCAAGTTTACCAAAATTTTCTCAGAGCGCTTATAACTTGGCTACACCCTCCAATATTTTAATGATTTAATTATCCGTGTTACGTAATGTTCCTTATTTAATACGTTATTTAACAGGAAAGGTATACTCTCTGAAGAACAGTGCTAATCGAAAGTATGTAATCACGATTATAACCTAACTTTATCGCACAGCTGTCTACCGTGAACAACAACGGTCGACAAGTCAATTTTGTAAGAATTTAAATGATTTACTGTAGCTAGCTGTAGTTTTGAATAAATGAATGGAAATCATGTGAAATTTCGATTTCAAAATTAAAATTACGTTCGCCAGCTCATAAGAGAGCAAAAGTTGATGTTTGTTAACAACTGAATTGAAATTACACAAATAATTAAAATTGTGTAGGACGGCAGTAGCGGGACAAAAATGCACACGCGCGAGTTTGAATATAAAAGCTGCGTATGAAAAAAATTATTTTAAGTTAATTAGAAATGCGCTGAAATTATTTGCAATTAACAAAAACCAATAATGGCCTCTAGCAAGCAACACGTCACTCGAGGCGTACTGACTGACCCCATTCACACTAATGCTCTCTGTCGTCAGGTGTAGTGAAGCAAAATACCCACGACTAATCACCATTTAGTAATAAATGTTACCTCATAAAAGTTCGCAATGAATTCATTAATTCACAACGAACACCTTTGCAATGCCAATGTTACGAAAGTCAAACACGTGAAATATCTCCAAACACAGAACGAAAATTACTAATTGAATATTCACTTTTCTTTGCCAATTATTTGAAATTACTTTTAATTTACACTGTCTTTACTTAGTTACTGATTGGACGCACTAGAAGCACTAAAACGGCCAAAAAAATATTAAACATGAACTACTTGATTCAAGTTATTTTTTTCTCCATTCAAATAACTTTAACTCTTTCAGATATGACTGCCTTCGTAATGATAGTGAAAGAATAGGACCTTGCTGCTGGTTAATGAAGTATTATAATCAGTATCACGAACAATATTCATAATTCAACAAAGAAACACAAAAACAAAAAAACTAAGACGAATTCTGCCTTGCTATCAATTCGTATCACAAGAATCAGACATGTCGCAATATTGTCCCGAAACACAATCAAAGAGTCCAAGTGTCGTTGAAGAGACCCCAAATGAATGGACGTATTAAATAATATAAAATATTAGACGCATGACAGTGAAGAACATTACATGTGGCATCTGATTATTATTTTTAATACGTGTTACGACGAATATGCTATAAACTCTGTTTATGGGAGGATAACTGTAAAAGAATTTTAGTTACCAAGGCAAATAATAAACAATGTGCTGTAATGTCCCTGTATATTACATTGTGTAATAAACTCTGAGATCTGAACAAGATTGGACATTAAAGAACCTCTTCTCTGGATGTAGCCGAAAGTAGACGCTTATTACTTACCCCGTGGTATACAGGTATACGGGTCTGTACTCTGAGAAATAAGAATGATATATGTGCTAAGCATTACTTTTGTGGTTATTTATGTAATAATGATACCATCTATGTCAAATATTTAAAATTCGAGATTTTACTTAAGACCACAGCTTCGAGAGACAACATTGCTGGCGCGCAACCTTACGCCGTCATTGTGTGCCACATCCAAATTTCTTAAACTGTCAGATAGGCTCGTAGTTCCATGCAAATAAATTATATATTCCGATTTTCAGCATATTAATGAATGAAAGTAACATAATTTAAAGTACGTTTTCAGTTTCTTAATGAGTATTTTTGCAATGGCTGTGGCCTGTACTTACGTAACGATAAAAGTATTTTCACTAATAATTTTATTGGTCGGTTGGTTGTTTTAGGGAGGGGAGCAAACAGTGAGGTCATTGGTCCCATCGGATTAGGGAAGGATGGGGAAGGAAGTCGGCCATGTCCTTTCAAAGGAACCATCCCGGCATTTGCCTGAAGCGATTTAGGTAAATCACAGAAACCTTAATCAGGATGGCCGGACGCAGTTTTGAACCGTCGTCCTCGCGAACGCGAGTCCAATGTGCTATTCACTGTGCAAACTCGCTCGGTAAGGCTTTTATTTACTGGCCTTATTTGAGGCCCTAAGGTATTTAAAAGAAGATAAAATTTTAAATTCAGGGATTATGATCTCAATTAACAGAACGAATAATTACATAAGTTTTCAGATTTTTTTTTTTTTTTGTTATTGCTCGTATTTATCTATCTTCTGTAAGATCATATACGTGAAAGTAAAAAGAGAGAGATATTTAACAGTAGAGGGACAGTATAACTGGTGCCCAATGAGGAGCACGAATATACGAAACATATGAGGAATTATGTTAAAAAGTAAAAAGAGAGAAATATTTAACAGTAAAGGGACAGTATATCTCCTTTCCTCTGGTATTACCTTGTTCTAGTCACTGACAGTTTTAAAGCTATGTTCGAAAATACGTAATATTGCCTCATTAATGAATCAAAACGTTCGAACCACTGCTTACTAGAGCTCATTTTGTGTCTGTTTATTTCATTTCCCTCTACAAAGTCCATGAGCAGCTATTTTTCCGATTTACCAAATTTCTGTGCTCCAGGACCAAACAATATTTTCGACTATGGTTGGAATGAGAAGGAAAACGAGGTTAACTTGTGCATTGGTTAACACCGAACAGTATTTCTCTTCCGTTCCACTCGAACGGAGAGCGGGAAAAGCTAGCACCTAAACCATTCTGTGCGAGCTCTTATTTCTCTTATTTTATCGTTATGATCATTTCTCCCTATGTAGGTGGGCACCAACGGCATATTTTCGCAATCAGAGGAGGAAGTTTGTGATTGAAATTTCACGAAAAGAGCTGCCCTCCTTTGAACTTTTTCGATATCCTCTGACAGTCACATCAGATACTGATCCTTTACCGCACAGCAATACTCCACAAGATGGCGGGCAAGCATAGTGTAAGAAATCTCTTTAGTAGACCTGTTACACTTTCAGTTATGCCAATAAATCGCAGTTTTTGGTTTGTTTTCCCCACAACATTATCTATGTGATCGTTCCAATTTAAGTTGCTCGTAAATGTAATCTCCAAGTATTTACTTCAATATACAGCCTTTAGATTTGTGTGACTTATTGTGTAACCGAAATTTAGCGGATTTGTTTGGTACTCATGTGGATGACTTCACACTGTTTCATTGTTTAGAAACCATTTCCTTTTTTTGCACCTTACATTGGTCGAAGTAGAGAGGATATAAAATGTAGACTGACAATGGCAAGGAAAGCGTTTCTGAAGAAGAGGAATTTGTTAACATCAAGTATAGATTTAAGTGTCAGGAAGTCGTTTCTGAAAGTATTTGTATGGAGTGTAGCCATGTATGGAAGAGAAACATGGATGATAAATAGTTTGGACAAGAAGAGAATAAAAGGTTTCGAAATGTGGTGCTAAAGAAGAATGCTGTAGATTAGATGGGTAGATCACGTAACTAATGAGGAGGTATTGAATAGAATAGGGGAGAAGAGTAGTTTGTGGCACAACTTGACAAGAAGAAGGGACCGGTTGGTAGGGCATGTTCTGAGGCATCAAGGGATCACAAATTTAGCATTTGAGGACAGCGTGGAGGGTAAAAATCGTAGAGGGAGACCAAGAGATGAATACACTAAGCAGATTCAGAAGGATGTAGGTTGCAGTAAGTGCTGCGAGATGAAGAAGCTTGCACAGGATAGAGTAGCATGGAGAGCTGCATAAAACCAGTCTCAGGACTGAAGACCACAACAACAACAACAACATATATCTTGTCTAAATCATTTTGCAATTTGTTTTGATTACTCGATGACTCTCCAGCATTTTCTTGTCTCTGACAATAACAGGCTTTGTCTGACGACTGCATTGTCAACTACCTGAGTGAATTACTGTACAACAATCACTGTTTTTGTTTTAATCTATCTATTTTCTTCTATTTATTATATGCATATACATATAAATCGAATTCTCGCTCTGTAATTCTGCCTGTAAGCAGAACTAATCTCATTAACTATTACATGTATTTTGATACAGTTTTCATTTACGAGCAAGGTTTTTGTATATAATTTATAAGGATTTCGTGCAAATTAGCCTAACTATGATGAATTAAAGTCTCTTGTCGCTGTGCAAACAATTATATTGCCATCTAACAGTGGGTGGCAGAGCCCCTTGGAATCACAGTAGCTCACCCAGTGCTCTGTACCAATGTTTCGTGGCAGAGGGTGCTTCATATCAATGTTACATGACAAAGGGTGAATCGTACCATTGATGTTGCGTGGCAGACCGTGGTTCATACCAGTGCTGCAGGGCTTAGGACATTTTGTACCCATATAGCATGGCAGGGTACAATGCTCCATGGTAGAGGGTGCTGCGTACCAATATTTCGCGGCAGAGGGAGTGTCCTACCGCTGTTGCGTGCAGAGGACATGCAAACATTCTAGCCTCCTGAGAAATCTACTGGTGTGCCCTGCTGAAACCATTTCATTTATATGAAAGTGATGATATTCAGCTATCTAACATTGTTCTCTGAATTTTTATCATAGCTCTGCACAGTGCACATCAATAAAATTACCGTTACACCAGACAAGTTCAGATGGTTGAAATGGCTCTAAGCACTATGGGACTATCAGAGCGAGGTGGCGCAGTGGTTAGCACACTGGACTCGCATTCGGGAGGACGACGGTTCAATCCGGCGTCCGGCCATCCTGATTTAGGTTTTCCGTGATTTCCCTAAATCGCTCCAGGCAAATGCCGGGATGGTTCCTTTCAAAGGGCACGGCCGACTTCCTTCCCCATCCGCCCTTAATCCGACGAGACCGATGACCTCGCTGTCTGGTCTCCTCCCCCAAAAACCAACCAACCAACCACTATGGGACTTAACATCTGAGATCATCAGTCCCCTAGACTTAGAACTATTTAAACCTAACTAACCTAAGGACATCACACACATCTGTGCCCGAGGCAGGATTCGGGCCTAGGAGCGTAGCAGCAGCGTGGTTCCGGACTGAAGCGCCTAGAACCGCTCGGCCACACCGGTCGGCTTTGAAGGCTACATTAACTTCTTGCCTACATGTCGGTGCTAATATACCCGCATCGGAGTTGCGCAAGGATTCCATACACGCTACAGCAACGTCCTCAAACTGAAACTTTTTGATCGTTCCTTATTCGAGGAGCGTTCAATAAGTAATGCAACGCATTTTTTTTTTTCTGGAAGCAGGTTATTTTTATTAGGGATTCTAATACACCATATTATTCCCCACTCTTTTGGCAACAAAACCCTATTGTTCAACATAACATCCGTTCAATGCGACGGCCTTACACCGCCTTACTGGGAGGGCCTGTATGGCCGCATTCTACCCCTCTATTGGTCGACGTCAGAGCCAACGTCATGCTGTATCAATAACCACCTCATCATCCACGTACTACTTCCTACGGAGTACATTCTTCATTGGGCCGAAGAGGTGGAAGTCCGAAGGTAGAAGATTAGGGATGCAGGGTGGACGTGGAAGAACAGCCCAGTGAGGTTCGTTGAGTTCCTTTCGGGTGCGCTGACTTGTATGAGGCCTTGCGTGGAGAAGGAGAAGTTAGGTTGCATGATGACACTCGCCTCGCCCAACGACTCACCGTGCTTTTGTTCACTGCCAGGTCTCCGTAAACATTCTGCAAGCGCCTCTGAATATCTTCGATGCTCTGGTTTTCCGCCGAAAGAACCTCAGTGACAGCTCTCTGCTTGGATCGTGCCTGCGTTACAGGCGCCATTTCGAAAGTTACGAATGGCGCCGCCACCCATCGGAACTTCAAAATACTATAGGGGGTGAAGTGGAAATCTTCCACGATGCCCCACAACAAATTTCGTATTTTTTTACAACTGGAATGGGGTGAGGAGAAAAACAGGTCGCAGTGCTTATTGAACGCTCCTCGTACGTTAGCGTTATTCGTGCGAAGCTGGGATCACAGTTTTGTGGTATATGGAATTACGCAACCATAAAAAGCTAAATAAGGTTTGGAAGTTTTCAGTAGAGTAACCACACTAAAGACTCGTTGGCAAGTGGTGATAACGGCCGGCGCCCCTCACAGCGCAGCACAGCACTTGCCACTTGCTCGCGACATGTTTGCCTTGTCCTGCAGGGAGGGCAGGCAGTTCAGCCGCCTGCTGCGCCACCCTGAGCCCGCAAACCGCACTTCCGCACTGGTCTCGGAGGCTGCAGCTGACGCAGGCATCCGGATATGTCGACGTCCAGCCACTCACATTAAATGAGTCGCGAACACCAACTGCTGCCGCCAACTGCCCACTCTGGCGAGTGCGTAACTTACATGAGACCAGATATCAGACATAATTGAGCCGGGCGCACAGCGGTAAAACATTAAATTTTTCCATTTTATACCGGCAGTTAATTTCTTTTCCAGATAGCTACAGAAGTTCTATCTCGTAAGGTTTATGGTTTTATTACCAACGCACATCAAAATCTTTTTTGCTGTCATTAATCTTCCGTTCCGTAATGTCGTAACGTGCAATTTCAGTAATACTGCAGTGTATCGAGCAAATTTATGCTTTCAAGAAGCCGCCATCTGTTGGACTTAATATGAACCACAAATTGTCCTGTACAAATACTGTGGCGAGCACTACCATAAATCGAATGCGAGAGTTAGACGCTTAATATGATAACTAATTGTGACAGATACAGTGATCCCGAATCAAGTAGTCAAGGTATTTGCATTACGCAGAAACTACTCGTGTGATATACAGTTCGCTTTATTAACAGTAGATGCAGACGAAGAATTAAATATTATTGTGTGACAAGATTTCCGAAAGACGTTTGATGCTATGCGACATTATCTCACGGTAATCAAGATACGATCATGTATAATAAGTTGTTCCATTTGTCTTTTCTGGCAGAAACCAGTGCGCTGTAACGGGTGACGAATGTATGCTAGTGTTATCAGGTACCCCCAGAGGAGGCTTAATAGGATCGCTAATGTTCATGATAAACACAAACTACTATTTATCCGTCAGGGTCAGCAGCGTTACAGAATGGTTCACAGAATAAATTTTCACTCTGCAGCGGAGTGTGCGCTGCTATAAAACTTCCTGGCAGACTAAAATTATGTGCCGGACAGAGAGTCAAACTCGGGGTCTTTGTCCGAGAGATGGCACCAGCGGCTCGTATCGAGGTCATGTTTAGTTAGTAGTATCTTTGGAAAGAACGCACACCAAGTTTCAGCCATATAGGTCTATTTCTTTGTGTTTGGCATTCGTGAGTGTCAAGGAAGTCGAGTGATTGTCAAAAAATGGACGAAAAAGAATGTCGTGTGATGATTAAACATTACTTTATGAAATGCAGGAGACTAAAGAGAAGCTTGGTTAACATTACGGTGACTTTGTACCTTCGATTAGAACAGTTTATAAGTGGTTTTAAGCTTTACGGAGTGGCCGTATGGGCACAAGTGATGCTGAACGTTCTGAACGCCCTGTGGAGGTTACGACTCCAGAAATCATTGATAAAATCCATGATATGGTGATGGATGATTGAAGAGTTAAGATGCGTGAGATTCCTAGTACTGTGGGCATCTCGGATAAACGGGTACATAATGTTTTGCATAAACATTTGGACATGAGAAAGCTATCCGCAAGATGGGTTCCGCGATTGCTCACATTTGACCAAAAACGGAATCGTCTGAAGTGTTGCAAGGATGGTTTGCAGCTGTTCAGGAAGAGTCCGCAGGACTTTAAGCGTCGTTTCGTCACTGTGGATGAAACATGAGTACATTACTATACGCCTGAGACCAAACAACAATCTAAATAATGGGCACCAAGGGAAAATCTGCACCAAAAAAGGCGAAGACCACTCCTTCTGCCGAAAATGTTATAGTGAATAACTTTTGGGATTCGCAAGGGATAATCCTCATTGACTATCTGGAAAAGGGTAAAACTATTACAGGTGCATATTATTCATCGTTATTGGACCGTTTGAAAACCGAGCTGCAAGAAAAACACCGTCGATTGGACCGCAAAAAAGTCCTTTTCTATCACGACAATGAACCAGCACACACCTCAGCAGTTGTGGTCGCAAAATTAATGGAAAATAGGATTGCAGCTCTTTTCACATCCCTCCTATTCTCCAGACTTGGCTCCTTCGGACTACTATTTGTTCCCCAATTTTAAGAAGTAGCTGGCGGGACAAAGATTTTATTCAAACGAGGAGGTGATTGCAGCAACTAATAGCTATTTTGCAGACTTCGACAATTCCTATTATTCGGAAGGGATCAACAAATTAGAACAGCATTGGACGAAGTGTATAAGTCCAGAAGGAGACTATGTCGAAAAATAAATAAGGTTTACTCCAAACGCCCCTCGTATATACAAGTTTTGTTTATTTTTTGTTTCTTAATTTTTTTATTTTTTTATTTTTATATATATATATATATATATATATATATATATATATATATATTTTTTAGTGACCGGATTAATCGGATCCTACAACCGCCACAAGAATTTCCGAATAGTTTTCGGGCAAATTTATGGAGAGGGAATCCATCTAAACCGTTTTCTTTCGGAGGAGGAGTCTTCAAGTGAGTCTTTTGATACTCGGAACGACCCAATGGGCAGGAGGGTCCTCGAATAATGCGTCTAAATAATTCGATAGTCGTGTCCGTTACAATGCATGGCGCGGCGGAATGCCTCATGAGTCGTCGTCATGCGGAACCACAAGTCAAGAGCGGTTTTGCGAGCACCTTGCACAATGTAGAACAGCACCATGCCCTTCAGTTGATGGCGTTCGTTCTGGCGGTGGCGTAGGAGTTCGTCCGGGGTGATAGACTCTGGCTGTCGTCACAACAGCATACGTTGTGTAAGATCCCAGCAGTTGCCCGTCGCTGCACATGTCAAACGGTGCGCGTCTGAATCGACGACTGTGCAGTGCGGGCACAAAGGGCCGTCCGTAAGGTGGATGGAATGGAACGTTACGTCATGTATGCAGACGCCTTCCAGTCGTTGGCGAAGGCTGTGCAGTGCGGGTTCGAGGGCTGCTGCGAATAAGACTTCTGATGAAGAATATCCTTGTCGCACCGACAGTCCAAGAGTGATGTATTCGGTGTGGTGGCCGTTTCCCGTAATCCGGCAGCGCACCCTAAGGATTAAACATAGGATAACCCCTGCCGACACCTGCGAAGGGCCAATGTGTTCAAGCTCGGCGCGAAGGAAAATGTGGTCGATACGATCAAAGGCGTGATCAAAATCGACGGTGACAAGGGCGCCTCGGAGGCGGCAGGCCGCCGCAAGCGCCGTGACGTCGCAGTAGGCGCCGTGTGCCCTGTGGATGTTGTCGCCGCCTAAACATGTCTGATCAGGACGAATCATGTGTCCGATTGTGGCCTGAAGACGTGTGCGAAGGATTCGGGTGAAAAGTTTATAATCCGCGTTCAGAAGGGTAAGAGGACGATAATCGCGAGAACGGTGAGAACCGCTCGGTTTTGGAATCGGTATCATCATGCCTTCGAGGAAATACATGGGGACCGTAAAATCTTCGCGGAGGAGGTCTTGAAACATCTGAATCCACTGAGCTCCCATCAGTGGATAGAAGGCGCTGTAGAATTCGTTCCATAAGCCTCTGGTCTCGGTGATTTGTTCGGGGCGCCGCGTGCCAAGGCCGCTGTTAAGTTTTCAGCAGTTATGTGAGCCAGCAATGTGTCGTCCTGGGCCACTACTTTGGGGACAGGCAAACTGCGCGGGACGTCTTGATATTCGCGGACGGTCTGCGGGTTCTCAACATAAAACGTCCTCTAATGCTGGACGAATGCTGCAGCGATTGTACACTGCTTCTCGAGGCGTCCATCCGCTGCTGTCTCTACTGATGTGATAAGTTGGTGCTTACAATAGTGTCTCTCTATGATGACGTGATATGCGACGTCATTTCGGTGGGGATGCTAGCCTGTGCCCTCTCCCGGATTCGGGCTCCTTTAAGCTGTTCCGCGGTGAGTTGGAGGTGTCGAGTTTTGAGACGATTAACCGCTGTGTGCCGGTCTCGTGATAGTGGCTGTGTCGTTAGTTCCCTCAGAGCTGTTTAATAACTTTCCGATTTCGCCCGACGGCCATATCCCATGAGCGCCTATCGGTGGACCGACTTGACGCGATCGAGCCACCAAAGTGAGGTGGGAGGATGGACATGCAGACTCCAGGTGGGAGGATGGACATGCAGACTCCAGAGGCAGCGACCCCCCGTAGCAGGAATCTCCCACCGACATACGTCCTCATACAGGTAGGAAAAGTTCAGCGTCCATGGGCCGCGACTTCGGTATGTTCGTTGACGGGGGAGTGTGACTGAATAGACGTATGCAAAATGGTCGGTGAAGGCTGTCGGCCACAGTTGTGCGTCCCTTCTCGCTGCTAGGAGTCCTCGGGAGACGTGTGTCCGGCCTAGGCGGCTGGCAGAGTGGTCGGTGAAGTATGTATAGCCACGGCGGTCCTCATGAAGCAGACGCCACATGCCTAGTGCCAGGCAGGTAGAGCAGTGCGGCGTTTGGTCTGCTTGATCCAGGACGCTATTAGAATCGCCGCCTATGACATAATGATCTGTGTTCCATTCAGGAGTGGAACAACTTCGTCGGAATAAAAGGTTTTCCTTTCAACGCGGCGAGATGTCCCGGAGAGCAAATATACATTGACAATACGGACCGTTCCCACGATAATGGCAAGGCCTCGTGCAGGTGGCAGATATGTGATGTCAGATGCTTCGATACTGTCGGAGGATAACAGTTCCACCGGCACCGTCGTTACATGGGATGCTGTACGCAGTGTACCCGTAAATGTTCAAAACTCGAATTTGGGACCTTTGCCTTTCGCGAGCTACCCAAGCACGACTGGAGATGGCTTCTCACAGCTTTACTTTCGCCAGTATCTCATCTCCTACATTCCAAACGTCACAGAATCTCTCCTAGTAACCTTGCAACAGTGGAACTCCTGGAAGAAAGGATTCGCAAGAGAGCTTGGAAGGTAGAAGATGAGGTACTGTTGGAAGTAAAGCTGTGAGGACGGCTCACGAGTCGTGTTTGGGTAGCGCAGTTGGTAGAGCACTTGCCCGCTAGAGGCGAAGGTCCCGAGTTTGGGTCTCGGTCTAGTACCCAGTTTTACTCTGCTACGAAGTTGCTTACAAGGTGATTCTCTGACGGTGCAATGTTGAAGACTAGAGCTGAGGATGTAACGCATACAGAATCATGGAGGAGCCCCGTCTCCTATTAAGCTGACGTCATAATGATGAAGATGACGATGACTGAAATGTCTTCTGTTGTAAATCTCTTCGTTAGATGAAGTGATATATTTTTCATCGTTCTTTCGGCTGCACGATTTTGTTCTCATTACTGCATCTGTTTCTAGCTGAATTATATACAATTGCACTATTTTATTTCTCACGACATGTATGAAACTTTTATGGCTTCTGAAAGAAAAGTAGCGTTGGGGAGGAGTTTAACACAAATGCACAAGATGTAAACGAAGTTGTCTCTGCACTATCCCAGTAGACTACGCACTTTCCCCGTATTTTTATACGCCCAGTTTTTTTATTCAAACTACAAAAAGAATCTCTAATGCAAATAAAAATTTGTCGTTGTCATTCGGTCATGGTGTACGACATCATAGCCAGAAGCGCTTAGGTTAAATAAATCTAAAATCACAAATAGCTACTACAATTATGAAAGAAGGAAAATTCTAAGCAAGAAAAGCTATACAGTAATTTTGCAATCGTTAGATCAGTTTGATAAACCAGTTAACTCTCAATGCTTGGAGTTCCGTCTCATTGTCGGATTGGGTGCACCGTTCCTTCAACCATCTCAGTAGCAATCCATGTACCAAATGACACTATCAAGCTGGAAGGCGAATAAGCACCACGTTCTGTCGCCTCAAACCGCCCACTTAGTTAAGTGTTCAACATGTCTGATTGCTGTGCAGTAGGCCCGGGTTCAATTGCCTGCCGAGTTCGAGATTTTTTTCCCTCGGGGACTGAGGGTTGTGTTTTTCTCATCGTCATTGACACGTAAGTCACCCAATGAGGCATCAAATGAAAAGACTTGCAACACGGCTGCCGAACTTCCCCAGGTGGCGACTCCCGACCATCAGTGCCATCCGATCATGTCATTTCCGTATCGCCTCAATGGCAGGAATGAGGTAAGCAAACGGTTTCACTGACAGCAGCTTGCTAATCCCCAAAACAGCCACTCATTCTCTCTAGGGATCGAGCGAGGTGGGACAATGGTTAGACACTAGACTCGCATTCGGAGGACGACGGTTCACTCCCGCGTACGGCCATCCTGATTTAAGTTTTCCGTGATTTCCCTAAATCACTCCAGGCAAATGCCAGTATGGTTCCTTTGAAAGGGCACGGCCGACTTCCTTCCCCTTCCTTGCAAAGTCCAATGAGACCGATGACCTCGCTGTCTGGTCTACTTCCCCAAACAACCCAACCCAATCCCTAGGGAGGACCTTGTGCCTCATCAGGGATGACTGCATCTGGAAAGCCCTAACGAAAATTCGAAATGCTGTGAAAGACACTCATGGTGCAACAAACCTGTGTAATGTAATCGTCAAATATTTCGAGAAAAATAACTCTTATCAAAATAGGAGACAGCTGCTGAAGGCAGCAGTTTTCCGTAGAACAGGCCATCCAATATCCTGAAAGGCAGAACTATACTAGCATTCGATAGCGATAACAAGTTCTGAAAATAGAGCTTACATCACAAACACGCATTTCGAAAATATTTAAAACATATACACAGAAGCGCCAAGAAAATGGTATAGGCATGCGTATTATAATAAAGATATATGTAAACAGACCGAATACGGCGCGGCGGTCGGCAACGCCTATATAAGACAACAAGTGTCTGGTGAAGTTGTTAGATCGGCTACTGCTGCTACAATGGCAGTTTATCAAGATTTAAGTCAGTTTGGGATGGAACACAACATCTCCGAGGTAGCGATGAGGTGAGGATTTTCCCGTACGATCATTTCACGGGTGTAGCGTGATATCAGGAATCCTGAAAAACATCAAATCTACAATATCGCTGGAATAAGATCTTGCAAGAACGGGACCAACGACGGATGAAGAGAATCGTTCAACATGACAGAAGTGCAACCCTTCCGCAGATTGCTGCAGATTTCAATGCTAGGCCATTAACAAGTGTCAGAGTATGAATCATTCAACCAAACATCATCGATATTGGCTGTCGGAGCAGAAGGCCAACTCGTGTACCCTTGATGATGCATGACACAAAGTTTTACGCCTCGCCTGGGCTCGTCAGCACTGACATTACACTGTTGATGACTGGAAACGTGTTGACTGGTGGCACGAGTCTCATTTATAATTGTATCGAGCGGATGGACGTGTACAGGTATGGAGAAGTGAATCCAGGGACCCTGCATGTCAGCAGAGGACTGTTCAAGTTGGTGGAGGCTATGTAATTTTGTGAGACGTGTGCAGTTGGAGTGATATGGGACCCCTGATACGTGTAGATCACGATTCTGGCAGATGATACGGAGGTAAGCATCCTGTCTGATCATCTGCATCCATTCATGTCCATTCCGAGGAACTTGGGTAATTCCAGCAGGACAATGCGACACCCCGCGCGTCCAGAATTGCTACAGTGTGGCTCCTGGAACACTATTCTGAGTTTAAACGCTTCCTCTGACCACCAAACTCCCCAGACATGAACATTATTGACCATATCTGGGATACCTTGCAATGAACTGTTCAGAAGAAATCTCCACCCCCCTCTTACTATTACGGATTTCTGGACTGCCCTGCAGGATTCATGGTGTCAGTTACCTGCAGCACTACTTCAGACTTTAGTCGTTAGTCGAGTCCATCCACGTCGTGTTCCGGTACTTCTGCGTGCTCGCTGGGGCCCTACAAGATTTTAGGCAGGTTCACCAGTTTCTTTGGCTCTTCAGTGTAGAATCTGCTAAAAGGACTCACTCTTTTATGTTTCAGGCTAAAGGAAGGAAGGCTAAAGTTTAATGTCAGGTGAACATTGGTGATTACTGGGAACGGAGCATTATGTCAATTGGACGATATGCCTCCTTGGTGGAGGAACAACCACAGCATTCATCTAAAATGTTATATGGCGATCAAGGAAAACACAGAAAAGATAACCAGCTTGCAATTTAAACCTTGTTGTTGCCAAATATTAGTCCTAGAACTTTTCTAAAGGGATCGGCATTTCAGTTCGCAAAGACAGTAGATCCTACAGAGGCTTCCTAGTTCAGGGAACGCACGGAATCACTTAAGACAACTTTACACTCCGCACTTAACTCTTAAAGACACGCGGTCGTTAGTCAGAGTTGACTTGTGCGCGTGGCGAGAGCGAAACAGCAGACTGCGGTCTCGGGTATACTTTCACGTGTTACAGTCGGGAATAAATTATCGCCGCGGATCTCCTCACCGTAGCACTGTCGCCGGCTTCTTGATTGCGGGGTGCTTTCACTGCTCTAACGAACTAACCGCTGTCACGACGACAGCGCTCGACCGTGCGTTCGGTTGCCCAGTAGCAACAAAACACCGGCACAGTGAGTAATGGTTCTGCCCACGGAGTGGTGAGTAAGTGCTGCCCACAAAACGGTCTATCGCCCGCTGCTCTCCGGTCTTTTTGCTGACTCCTGTCGGCATATCCCATCAGACGTTCGGAACTACCCGTTTCGCAGCCGCTCTAAAGGAAAACGCCGTTGTGATATAGGTGTGTCAGTATAACGCAGAATTCCCCACAGAGACAGGAGGATGTTACTGTATTAACAACACACTCGGCACAGCAGCAAGTATTTGAGAAACCATTATCAGTCTCCTAGCAGCAGAAATGGTGGTGGGAGTTGTCTTCTGACGTAAGTGAGAGTGCCGTAGAATTAAAGTTCTTGTAGTGCTAAGAAGAGGAAACACTTCGTTATCCTACATGACAATGTAACTGTAATAATAGTGGCTTGGATGCCTGTAGTAACAAGGATGCCAATCCAGGTGATTATCGCCCCAAAACAAATTCGCGATCAGCAAGTCTATTGGTGTCTTTGTTATAACTAGAACAAATGAAATGAGTCTAGTTAAACGTTCTAAAGCCGGCGCATTTAAAATTTGAAAAATAAATGATATCACGTTTACTTAGACCCACTACAAATTGATCCAAAAATCTTATAACATGCCAATGGCAGGTGATGATTGAAGTGATGGCTGTCTCAAGTAGAAATTCTACGGGTACCAGTCACTGAATGCTGGATCCTATTTTGACTGGACCAGAGGTGGGAATCTTCCTACACGTCCTTCAGGGGGTCTGAAGATGGCGTAATATATCGCCGTAAATGGTTGCTCAATAAAATAACAATCTGGAAATTTAGACCGCTGAAAGGTTTTCTGATTTTAAGTTCTTTGCATTCAATGGTCCCAAACGTTGAGACCGAACGAAGTGGCGCTGTGGTTAGCACTGTGGACTCGCATTTGGGAGGAAATCAGTTGAAATCATCATCTTGCCAGCCTCATTTAGGTGTTCCGCGATATCGCTAAGTCACTCCAGCCAAATGATATGATGGTTCCTTTCAAACGGTACGACCGATTTCCTTCGTCATCGTTGAATCAGTCCGAGCTTGTGCTCCGCCTTTAATGACTTCGATTGTCCACAGGACGTTAAATCTTAATCTTCGCTTCCCTTCTTCAAGTGTTCTGATACATTCAAAAAATGCAGGACTTAATTTTTAAACCTGCCCATACATTTTTTTTATGTTTTGGTGTAATGTCACTAGTTTCGAAGCAATGAAAAACATTTATCTCCTGCACGTATCAGATTCTAAGATTATGTCAAGCCGCACCAGTTACCTTGTTCTACAGGAAATATTTGAAACTGTGTGTCACTATTTTGGATAACATTTGCGTGCTTTATGAATATTGTATCTGTTTTTAATATCTGTTTGTGCCGTTGCGGAGTCTGTACACTGTTCTCGTGTTTTATTCATTCTTTACTGTCGTGTACACAGCGTTCAGTTCTCTGGGGTACTAGTTAAGAGTGATTTACACGTATCTGATATCTACTAGTTAATTCTTTAGGTTATACAGAGAAGAGCCAAAGAGTACACCTGCCTAATATCGTGTAGGCCCCAGCGAGCATGCACAAGTGCAGGAACACGACGTGACATGGACTCGACTAATGCCTGACGTAGTGCTGGAGGGAACTAACAACATGAATCCTACAGGGCTGTCCAGAAATCTGTAAGAGTACGAGGGGGTGAAGATCTCTTTTCAACAGCACGTTCCAAGGCATGCCAGATATGTGCAATAATGTTCATGTCCGGGGAGTTTGGTGTTCAGCAGAAGTGTTTAAACTCATAAAAGTGCTCCTGAAGCCACTCTGTAGAAATTTTGGACTTGTGGGGGGGGGGGGGGTCGCATTGTCCTGCTGGAATTTCCCAAGTCCGTCGGAATGCACAATGGACATGAATGGATGTAGGTGATCAGATGGATGCGTACGTACGTATCACCTGTCAGAGTCGTATCTAGACGTATCAGGGGTCCCATGTCAACCCAACTGCACACGCCCTGCACCATTACAGAGCCTCCACCAGATTGAACAGTCCCTTGCTGACATGCAAAGTCCATGGATTTATAACGTTGTCTCCGTGCCCGTACGCGTCCACCGGCTCGATACAATCTGAAACGAGACTCGTCCGACCAGGCAACATGTTTCCAGTCATCGACAGTCCACTGTCTGTGCTGATAGGCCCAGGCGAGGCGTATAGCTTTATGCCATGCAGTCACCGAGGGTTCACGAGTGGTCCTTCGGCTCCTAAAACCCATATCGATGATGTTTCGTTGAATGTTTCGCATGCTGACACTTGTTGATTGCCCAGTTTGAAATGTGCAGCAATTTGCGGAATGGTTGCACTTTTGTTACGCTGAACGATTCTCTTGTAGTCGTTGGTCCCGTTCTTGTAGGATCTTTTTCCGGCCGCAGCAATGTCGGAGATTTGATGTTTTAGCGGATTCTTGATATTCATCGCTGTCTCGGAGATGCTGTGTCCCAACGCTCGTACACCGACTATAACACCACATTCAAACTCACTTAAATCTTGATAGCCCGACATAGCGTTGCCGACCGATGCGCCTTAATCTGCCTGTTTACATACCTCTGGACTTGAATATGCATGCCTATGCCAATTTCTTTGGGGCTTCAGTGTAGATTGATTTGATACTTACTGCGATGTCTTTGCTGTGTCTTCCTCAAAAAACCTGCAAGTCATGTTAGTAGTTGATGATTTTGATGGCCATTTCTTGTAAGTGTAATTTTTTCAGTGTGGAATGTATGTTGAAGTGTACGTTGTTTGTTTGTATGCCTAGACTGTTTGTGTTTTCTGTGAAATACGTTACAGCCTGCGTAGTTGTAAAGCTTTGAAGCCTTTTTCTGAATTATATATCTATAATTCATTCCATCTGAGGCACCACAATAATGAAAATCACTTCCTATTGATGAATTGCACCGTCCATGGATTCTTGTGCCTTTCTTCCAGCAGCTCTTGCCGGCACTAATGCATGATCCTATTCCATAATAGCGAGTTTATAGTATGTAAGTAAACAGACTAGTGTACACATTGTATTTCATCGCAACGACCAGTTGTCATGTAGACTAAGTTACTTCCATGAGTTGCCATGCATACTGGGAATCTGAAGCATACCACCTCCTTCCATTGCCTTTGTAGGCTGTAAGAAGGCAGACAATCGCGGAGTGTTCGTTTATAAATATGGCCGTTCCATCTTTTGCCCTAGTCTCCATCAGAGCAGTTTCATACTGGGCCGAGCATCAGAATTTTTGCATGTGTTCCAAGCAAACAAAGGCACAGAGGGTTTTCCACATGTTAGGCGGTTTAGTGAAACCATATGAGGCACTGCAGAACGGGTGATAATGCTCTCTGTGTCCCCTGTTGACTCTCAGTCGCGTTAGACACTCTGCGAGAAGATATCAGCTCCCACATGTTGCGTTTGAAGATTGCCACTGATCCACCAGACAAAACGAATGTGGTAGTCTGATGACTTCGGGTCTATGTTCTTTGCTTTTCTGCTATTTCTCGACGTAATGCTTGCTTTTAATTATGGATGAGAAACTCGTTTAAGCTCTAGACAGATTGTTTGCTTTACCTTCGTTTTTCTACCGTGAAGAGGCCCTAAGTAAGACGTAAGTCACTCCTGTGTCACCAAGTAATAGTGTGGAGAGTGTTTCCAGTCTGCAAGCTACTGTGCCTGCGTCACGCACCTTGAGTTTGCAGTGAGACCTGCGTCAGTCGTGGAGGAACTGCAATTCTCTTCAGAATACGGTTCCTTAATGTTTCAATATTTGAAACATAACTGAAAACTCTGGGGATAATTAATGTCTCACATCTAATCAAATTGCGTGCATGTGGAGTATCGTCTCAGTTGTGTGACTGGATTCGTGATTTCCTCTCAGAGATGTCACAGTTCGTAGTGATGGACGGTAAATCATCGAGTACAACGGAAGTGAATCTGGCGTTCCGCAGGGTAGTGTCATAGGCCCTCTGCTGTTCCTCATTTACATAAATGATGTAGGTGATAATCTGATCAGCCCCCTTAGATTGTTTGCAGATGACGCTGTAATTTACCGTCTAGTAAAATCATCAGACGATCAATTCCAATTACAAAATTATCTAGAGAGAATTTCTGTATGGTCCGGAAAGTGGCAATTGGCACTAAACAAAGAAAAGTGCAAGGTCATCCACATGGGTACTAAAAGAAATCCGATAAATTTTGGGTATACGTTACATCGCAAAAATCTGAGGGCTGTCAATTCGACTAAATACCTAGGAGTTACAATTACGAGCAACTTAAATTGGAAAGACCACATAGATAATATTGTGGGGAAGGCGAAACAAGGCCTGCGCTTTGTTGGCAGACCACTTAGAAGATGCGACAAACCCACTAAAGAGACAGCCTACATTACCCTTGTCCGTCCTCTACTGGAATATTGCTGCGCGGTATGGTATCCTAACCACGTAGGATTGACGGAGGACATCGAAAAAGTGCAAAGAAGGGCAGCTCGTTTCGTGTTATTGCGCAATAGGGGTGAGTGTGTCACTGATATGATACGCGAGTTGGGGTGGCAGTCACTCAAACGAAGGCGGTTTTCTTTGCAGCGAGATCTATTTACGAAAGTTCAATCACCAACTTTCTCTTCTGAATGCGTGCATATTTTGTTGACACCCACCTACGTAGGGAGAAATGATCATCATAATAAAATAAGAGAAATCAGTGCTCGAACGGAAAGATTTAGGTGTTCCTTTTTCCCACGCGCCATTCGAGAGTGGATTGGTAGAGAAGTAGCATGAAAAATGGTTCGATGTACCCTCTGCCAGGCACTTAAGTGTGAATTGTAGAGTAATCATGTAGATGTAATGTTGTACAAAATATTAAGAATAGGAACATATCGATCTTGATGCGATCCCAATGATTATACGAAGACAATATTTCCTGGCCATCTATATCTGACATATACTATGCACTCAATCCTGCAGAAGGGCACTAACATTTTATGCCCTAATATTGTTTGCTTATAAATCTTTTAATAGTTAAAGGTCTTTTGAATATAATTTTGATGGAAATAATTTTCAATGTACAATAACAATTCTGTTTTCTGATAGTAAAATAATTTCGTTTTCTGTAGTAACATATCGATCTTGATGATGGTATCGTGATTACTGGCGAACCAAGGATTGTAAGGCAATACTGGTGCACATTTGATATTTAGTCATCAAACATCGATCTTCAGAACGTTACTGTGGTTACTAATGGCGTCCCTGCTAAACATCTTTGCCCCATGGCTGTTACGCACAGGGCCGTGTAGAGGGAACTATGCGTATTCTTATACGTTACTAGCTTGTTGCTTTTCTTTTTACTCAATATTAAATTTGATATCATAGTTTGATATAACGTACTTGTATATTTGATATATCTATGGGCTGGACGTAAATATTGTACACAAATAACTGTATTTAGACTTTATTTAACGTGTTTTACAGCCATTGGCTGACAATGATGTAGTGATGGAGACGGTGGGTGGAGCTTCTGCTATTTAAGCGATGTTAGTTGCAAGTCATGCAGCAATAGTTATAGGGTCGCTAGAGTGGTGTCTGCGCCTTGCCAGCTTTAGCAGACTCCCATAGCCACAGCTGTATTTCTTTTCAGTATCTGATGATGTGCTACGTTTATTATTGTGCTTGCAACTGACATTCCTCTAAGTACATTCATGTTAGTCTCTACACAGAGTAATTGGTATGATGATGACCAGAACAGTGGTCTAAACAGGTCACCAGTAAATAAATAAACATCTTTATGCGCTTGGGATTGCTTTATTATACAAAAGAATTAAGATAACAGCTGACTTTCCGACATAAAGATAAAGGGTTTCAAAAATTTTAGATCTTTAGAATACGTAATCCGGATATATATATTTCCTGACAAGCTCGCTCCTCCAAATAGACTTACTACTCTCAACTATGTACTACAAATGTTTTTTCCTTTATTATTGACTTTTTCAGGATTATGCACTCATCAATAATTCATATCACTAATAATCCTGTTTTGAGTGTTGTCTGTAATAACTTCACACCAATAACATTACTGTTGCTACAGAAAAAGTAATATTCGTTACAAAATAAGGAACATAATTTTCAAAAAAATTCCGTAAAATGCAAAATACGTATGCACTATAAGGTGAGTGTCCATTTCATCTTGTGTCGTATTGAATAGTTCAAATCAATCCTCCAGGTGGTGCATTTCTTCATTTCTGTTGTTCGCTGCCAGCCGGAAATGCAGCTCTTCTCCGGATCATGCATCGTCCAAAATGTTTTCAGAGTTAGGTTAACAAGAGAACAATAGAACTTTACTTACTTGCAGGATCTAAACTTTTCAGTGCCGCGTTTAAAGAACACTTCCATCTCCTCGAGAACCCTGATGTCTGTTGTTGCCAATGCAGTGGAGGCTTTTCGTACCCATAGCACTGAACTGTTTCGTAGTTCGATCTATTTTGGCTTTCTTATCAGAAAATGCTAATATCTGAAGCATTTCTTCATCGTTTCCAAATGTGCAAAGAGAAGAGTCAACCAGTCTCAGTCGATATACGTATATGAAGCTTCATGTAGAAAAAGAAAGTGTCCGTGTTTAAATTGCATGCGTAGTAATGCTATATAGGTCTCTTGACGCGCACCCGTGTGTAAGATTTCCCTTCACTGCTAGTTCTTATTTCCCATTCTTCTCCCCACTTCATTCGTATCGTCGTTGTTATGTCGTTTTAGAAAGTCAGTGTGGTGTACTTTTGGGTGGCATAGTGTGTCTGGTGCTGCGTCTTCTTTAGCGCAATAGTTTCCGCTGTGAGCAATGATCCTGATTAGTATTAGCATGAGTATTTGTGTTGGTTTTACAGGCTGGCTTATTGCGTATTTTCACAGGCGACAGGGTTGTATTACTGAGCAAAATGCTTACTCACGATCATGACTGATTTATGGGAATCGATTACAATAGCTCTGCCCTCAATACAGTTTACTGCGTACTTAGGTGAGTTTAAAGTGATTAGTGCCTCTGCCATCATAAAACCTAATTTAACGTCTCCAAGCATGGTGTGCTTGGTCTATGAACGTAAATCCGACGGCATCTGCGGTTTTAGCCTCGTCAAGCTTTAGCCATATCAGAACAATTAACTGATCGTGGAGGCAGTATGATGTGACCAAGACGTCTAAGAGACGGAGTATGTAGCGTTGCTGCTCCTGGTGGAGCAAGACATTTTCTGTTTCTTGTGCCTTTGTCCTGCATCGGCGCAGGGTAGGCATTGTTATTGACGTATTTGGCGTTGTTGGGTTAAAGGTGCGATCTGATGCCCTTCCAGTCGCCACTCCGTTACTCCCGGAACGGAATATGTGTGCCCTAACTGTCTGCGCGAATGTGAGTCTGCACGTGAAAGCAAGCGAAAATTTTTTAAATGTTCGCGAATCATGTGACTGAAACGGGAGTACCAGCCTGGTATTCCTGTAGTCGGATGAGGGGAACCATTGAGGCGGATCAAGACTATTGTAATGGATTCTCCAATGTTACAGCAAGCTCACGATTACACTTTACATTCTTGTCGTCGCTGACGCCAACTGCCTTCCATTCTTGCTTAAGCTTGCCTCTCTCTGCATACAAGATGTCCTTGCATGTTGCAACATCTTTCACGTAATTGTCAGAGGTGTACGTTTTTCTCCGATCACGACATCCTTGGGAACACGCTTTTTCAAGTTAGGTGGCCAGACGGAAATATCCGTAAGTGTATAAATTATTGGCCATCAAAATTGCAATACAATGCAGGAGGCGTACAACAAACTACTAATCAGCATCAAGTGTACTACATGCTTAAATATGTAATTAATTAACATTTTAATGCAGCCACATAAAATAAGCAAGAGTAACATCATATACTGGGTGTACAGAAATAATCTATAAAGCTTGGAAGGGTGTTGCAGAGTACATTTTGCTGAGATATAACTGTTAAGAAAAAAATTCGATACGTATGCCGTTTTCGAGTTAATTAGCACCGAAGTTAGCCCATCACGCCGTTGAGTGCGCAAATCGAAGCGGCCCGCCAGACATGGCGTCGGCAAACGTGTTCTTCGTTTGGTTTGCTAAAACTGAACAAGAGAGCGCTACATAAATTGGGGGCGAGACGGTAGTAAGGACCGAACCCGAGCCAAAGGCTGAGCAGTCTCGTGCGCTATCATCGTCGTCGTCGTCGGCTGATACTCGTATCCGAGTTTTCATTTCTCTCCTGAGATTTCCTTTGCCACGGTTCAGGCGTGGAAGTGTCGTTGATGGCTTAGCGATCCAATCCTAGCGTGTAACAGGCGGCCACAGACATTACAGCTGATGGAAGGTGGAGGACGTGGCTGAGCCTGGAGGAGTTTACGTCTCTGGCGTTTGTCATTCTCCATTCTTCGACGTTCCAGCTCAAAGTTTTGAAGAGCATTTGAGGTAACTGAGCGCCAGCGACTTCGGTCTTCTGCTATTGTGGACCAGTTACTCGGATCGATGTTCAAGTTTTTCAGATTTTTCTTGTACTGATCCTTATAACGTTTGAGAGGGGCACCTCGTGGCCTTTTACCTGTGCTCACTTCGCTGTACAGCATTTGGCGTGGAAGTCTGTCATTTTTCATCCGCTGGACATGCCCGACCCATCTGAGTTGATGCCGAATGATAAGAGCTTCCATGCTATGCATTTTTGCTTTCTCTAGAACAGCCGTGTTGGATATGAAGTCATCCCATTTCAGGTTCATGATATATCTTAGCTTCTGTTGGTTGAAGCGTTCTGGTTTCTTCAGATCGCAGCGATATAACGTCCAGGTTTCGCAACCATATAGCAGGGTGGAAATGACTACAGCTTTGTACACCATCAGTTTGGTGTACAGTGTTAGGTCCTTATTCAGGAAGACACGCTTTGTAAGACGACCAAATGCTACATGTGCAGCACGTAATCTATTCTCCACATCTTTTCCAGATGAGCAGTTGGATGACAGTATGCTTCCCAGGTAGAGGAAATGGTCCACTTGTTCCAAGGGTGTATCATAGGTGGATATGCTGAAGTCAGGAACGGAGGAGCCAGGAGTTGGCTGCGCCATCACCTTTGTCTTTGGAATATTGATGGAGAGACCAAATCGTTCGTACGCCCTGCTGAAGGAATCAACTGACAGCTGCAACTCTGCAGGTGAATGAGCTGGAGAGGCATTGTCATCAGCATACTGCAGCTCTGTCACACGAGTGGTACTGGTGAACCTTTTTGAATGGAGTCTGGGCTGGTTGAATAATCCTCCATCAAACCTGTACTTTATTTCTATTCCTGCATTGTTTACGGTTGTCTCGTAAAGCATAGCTGCCAGATACAATGCAAATAATGTTGGTGCCAGAACGCATCCTTGTTTAAGCCCACTTGTTATTGGGAATTCACCAGTCATTTCATTCTGGCAGAGGACCTGTCCAGTCATATCAACGTGGAGAGCTTCAATCAGGTCAACAAAATGTTCAGGGCAGCCGAAGCGTTTTAAGACCATCCACATGGCTTCTCTGGGAACTGTATCAAAGGCCTTTTCTATATCGTAGAAAACAAGTAGTAAAGGCTTTTGCTGTTCTCTGCACTTCTCCTGTAGTTGTCGTGCACAGAAGATCATGTCAATTGTCCCTCTTGAAGGTCGAAACCCGTATTGAGACTCAGGTAGTATAGTCTCTGAAAGTGTCTGGAGGCGATTTAAAAGGACTCTTGCAAAAATTTTTCCAGTGACAGAGAGTAGAGATATTCCCCGGTAGTTACCACAGACGCTTCTGTCGCCCTTTTAGAAGATGGTGACAATTGTGGAGTTCTTCAAGTCAGCTGGTACCTTGCGGGTTTCCCACATTAATATAATAAGTGAGAAGAGTCTAGTTTTTAGAGGCAAGCCGCCACCCTCAATAAGCTCCATCGGGATGCTGTCAGGTCCAGGAGCCTTCCCAGGTTTCACACTCTTGAGTGCCTTGCAAAATTCTTGAAAAGTTGGAAGATCAGCCAGCCAGGGTTTTGGAGGGTGCTGTGGGACATTTTTGAGAAAATCTCCAGCGGCAGTAGAAGGGCTGTTTAACAGTGAGCTGAAGTGCTCTTTCCAACGATTTAAGATGTCCTGACTTTCAGTAAGAATGGTGGAGTTGTCAGCAGCTTTCAGTGCTCCTGATGAGGAGCGGATAGGTCCATACAGCTCTTTAATACCAGCATAAAAGCCACGCAGGTTCCTTGCATCAGAAAGATTTTGGAGTTCTGTGGCTTTCTGTTGCCACCATTTGTTCTTGATTACTCGTATTTCACTTTGACATTTCTGCTTGAGTTCTTGAAAGTGTGCTTTCTTTTCTGCGCAGGATGGATCTTGAGCAAGGGATAGGTAAGCATCCCGCTTTGCATTGATGATGGCTTGGATTTCTCCGTGGTTGTCATCAAACCAGTCACTTCTTTTCCGTGCAATACAACCAACAACATTCTCAGCAGTTTCTTTGATGATGTTCTTTAATGTGGTCCATTCTTGTTCGACGTCATCTGTGGTTGCTGGAGCTTTGTTAAGTTGTTCAGACAGTATGTCTTGGAAGTGTGAGCGAACGTTTTTGTTGTTCAGGTTGCTTATGTTGAATTTTCTGCGTGGTGGGTTTGAAAAGTGGGATCGTGGCTTGCGATACTTTGGTACTCTCAAACGGCTGACTAAAAGTCTATGGTCCGTCCAGCACTCATCGATGTTTAGTGCTGCTTTTGTGATGAGAATGTCTTTCTTGCACGCTGTCGCGTAATAACGTAGTCTATAAGATGCCAATGTTTGGAGCGTGGGTGCATCCATGTGGTCTTATAGCGGTTACGCAAACGGAATTGGGTATTGGAGATGAAAAGCTCGTGCTCAGCACATAGACCAAGAAGTAGCAACCCATTTGCATTGCAGTTTCCCACCCCTTGTTTACCCATGACATCTCTCCAAAAACGGTTGTCCCTTCCCACTCTGGCATTGAAATCACCAAGTAAAATTAATTTATCTTGAATGGGTATTTTAGAGAGAGTACTGTTCAGTTGGTGGTAGAACTGATTCTTTGTGTCTTCATCACTGTCTAAAGTAGGAGCATATGCAGAGACAACACTATGAGAACAACTGACACTAGCTATAACATGAAATTAACGGACGTCGATATACATCAACGGGGACAGTTGGAAATGTGTGCCCCGACCGGAACTCGCACCCAGGATCTCCTGTTACATGGCAGACGCTCTATCCATCTGAACCACCGATGGCACAGAGGATAGTGAAACTGCAGGGACGTATCGGCGGCACGCTCCATGTGAGGCTCACGTTCTCAGCTTATAGTCCACACACAATATTCGTAAGTGCCCCTGCCATTATACCCATTACTCGCGGCAGACAATCCACCGAGTCCCGTAAGACTTCAGGCAATTCGTGTACATCCGCTCTGAAGAAGGTCATCAGCCGGTTAGCCTTAACGATATGAAGATGGCATCTGTTCTTTTGGACATGTCCGAAAGAAACGATGCCATTGGTGACCGTGCAGCTCTCTAGACTGAAATCGCAGTTCAATCAATACCATTAGCTGCTGATGGGAATTGATATACATCCTCAGCGCCCCCAGTGGCTTAGATGGATAGAGCGTCTGCCATGTAAGCAGGAGATCCCGGGTGCGAGTTCCGGTCGGGGCACACATTTTCAACTGTCCCCGTTGATGTATATCGACGTCCGTCAGCTGCTAATGGTATTGATCTAATTGTAATTTCATTCTAGAGAGCTGCACGGTCACCAATGGAATCTGTTCTTTCGGACATGTCCCACTAGCTATAACAGGTAGACCGCTTGAATCTGCGCCCGCAACGGCATGATTGGTTAACTTCAACGTTAATTAACAAGGAAACGTTACAAACACCTAATTTATGTATTAAAAATTATTTCTGAGCACAACTTACCCTGCAACAACATTGGAAAAGTTTGAGGCTGTTTCTGATCACCCTGTATATTCTGTATATAAGGAAAGATTACACAGTAGGATTTTCATTCAGGTATCGTGTCTGAATGTTGGTTGTTCATGAGAAAATCGTATTATGCCTCGTATAAGGATAAGAAACGTTCAACGGCACGTGTCAAAGCTGTACTGCGGTGGGATCGTCGACTATCCAGAATATGGTTTATCATTCCACGATACTGTTGCCCCAGTTCGTCGGGATCCAAGCTCCCAAGCGAGTAGCGACAGAGAGAAGGATCATACCGTTCGCTAAATTGAACAGGATGGTACAGATAAATAAAGTACCTTGAATCAGGATATGGGCTACTTTTCAGCAAGACAAGTATCCGTAAGAATAGTACGTTGACGTCTGGAGCACCACAAACGGTCACCACAGCGACCGACGATGCGGATTCCCTTGACATGGCAGCAGAGAGGGGCAAAATCAAATGTGTGTGAAATCTTATGGGACTTAACTGCTAAGGTCATCAGTCCCTAAGCTTACACACTACTTAACCTAAATTATCCAACGGACAAACACACACACCCATGCCCGAGGGAGGACTCGAACCTCCGTCGGGACCAGCCGCACAGTCCAGGACTGCAGCGCCTTAGACCGCTCAGCTAGCAGAGACGGGCACGTCGACGATGTTCACACTCATCGAAAACTGTGGACACACGTCATCTTTTCAGACGAGACGTGGTTATTCGTACAGTACCAGGATTCATGTAAGCAAGAGAAGGAACTTTGATATGTTGCGTACGCCTTCATTAGACGGGACCATGACCTGGTACGATTCTGGGGGCACCGCATGTAGTGCGTGTTTTCCTGACCTACCGCAATGAGAGTGTGTTCAGTTGTTGCCCTGGCCAGCGCGGCCGGCTCTTTCGCCCATTGAACTCATCTGGTCACGAGCTGCCGAGAGACTGGTACGTCACTACTCGCCAGCCACTACGCGTGACGACGAACTTGGCATAGTTTCAGAGGGATGGAATGACGTTTCCATATCTGTCATACAAGATCAGTCGACTAGTTGCCCAACCAAATTAAATCCATTGTTACTGCGAAAGATCTCCATGTAATAAATTTCGCGCTTTGTATAACTGCAATCCACTGAATATTTAATCACTAATTCTTCCTTCTATATTGTATATGCAAAAACTAAAATTACTTTATTTTCTATTCTTCCTGGCGCTACAGTTTTAATACCCTTTTCATGTACTTGAACACACAATAACTTCGCTAAACCGTCGCCTATCAGACTGGGAGCATTTAACATTAACTACCCAATAGAACATTCAGTCCTGTCACGGGAAAAGCTAAAGATAACACTATACTGTGTCACGTGTTATAACAACATTCAGTGTATTACCAATTATGGTATTACGACGCAGTTAGTGTTGCCCTCTGGGAGGATTTTAGTAAACATACGAGTTACCTAATGGATTTGGCTTATCGAAGCTGAATTTACTGCTACAGAAGAAACCAGAAAGCTAAAAATTGAAATTTGGGAAATGTTTTTAGTAACCAAGTTCGCGTAAATGAAATAAAAAAAGGTCGCCAGCCTAACTAGACATAGTAATGTGAAACATTACTTTAATATAATCTGCATGGACTTATGATAAAGGAAAGCTACTATTACTTCTTTCCCAAAGAAGTGCAATGAACTCTACTATAATCGGATAAGTGGTACAGTGATGCTAGCAATTATAAATAGTGTATGCAAGTACTCATAGAAACAGTCAACAGCTTATTTCTTCTCGATAGTAATTACTTTGTTATACATGAATTACATGATCACCAAAAGCTATGAAAATCAATATTACACCAGAAATGGACATGGGCTTACTCCTATTTCAACAGTAACTTTCCAAATAGTACAAATGTAATTAAAAGTCACTTGCAATAGGATTTTTACACTCTTTAAGAAGTAATACTGTTTCTAATTTTTGGATAAGGGCAATAACAGTAACTTTATCTTCAATAAGTAAAATTGTTGGTGGGGGCTCTCAAACTGCCTTTCCAGTCTTAATCACACAAAGTACACAAAATTCAAAATTTACTTCAACTGCAATTAATATATTCATTATTCAAGCAGGTTTATTCATTTTAAGCAACTCAAAATTGGGGACCTTTACACTGTCCAATACCATAAAGCAAACTAAACATACTTTTCTGAGACAGTTTGTAAGGTGCAAATTTTCGTATTAATCTTTTATTCATTTCACTCACCTTGCATACCTTTTAAAACAGTTAATGCTGGTAATTTTCTCCGTATAATTTTAAGTAAGACTTCAAGTTCATTTACACTCTAGCTAACTTCAAGACAACGTGTTGTCTTATTGCCATTAATACAACCAGTAATTTTCACTAACAGAATTTAATGCAGTTTATCTTTAAAGCACAAACACTTTGAAATAAAGCAAATCAGTTGCTATGGAGGTTTTCATAAATGCAACGCTTACTACCTCCCTTAACCTCCTGAAACCACAGTATCTCTAGATATCGTTTTGCATTCAGAATTTTGCAAATAATCAACCATTTATTTTCATTAGATTTTAACACACAGGATACTCGGATGTCAGTATTTATGTGGAGTGGATCCTAATAGGTATCACGAGAGGAACCAAATGAAGGATCGGACACAAGTCTCACATAATTTGCCTGATTCTTGCAAATTAAACAACACTTAAATGTACTGGTTCCTACTTTGACAGAATTCTGACCTCCTATAACTTCAGAAGTGATTGCGCAATATCGATGTCGAGTACATAACGGCTACTGGCCTCTGCTATGGATGTTATTGGCTCTATTATCTTCTTCTTGGCGACGACATTTCCAACATTAGAGCCTTTTCCATTAATAGAACACCATTTTATAGCCGTACACACATCCGATGCCTTTCCATATTAATCCAGGTACTGGATGCCACCCTCGGAACTTGCGCAGTTCACTCACTTGCTGCTCAGACCAGACTGTCCTGTAGCTAGCTGCCTTTTAGACCACGCCAACCACATTTTGGCGCGCGCCAACTCACTTCCGTTGCAAAAGGGAACTACTGTTGCTTTTCATTTTATGCAGTGCAAGTCCCCAGGTATGAACCAGCTCATAAATAGTGGTGAACAAACATCTTTTAAAAAATCTTAATATTTAAATACATTAACATTTCGACACAAAAGCCACATAATTATATAACATTTTACCCCAATTAATACAATGAATTTAAATAGTAAACAGAAAACATTTTACACAGCTTTCCACTTCATTACAATAGGTCAAAGACATTATATAGTGAAAAATACATACTTGACATTGAACAGAATTAATCAGTACAAAATATTTACAGTATTAATTATGGTGTTACAAACATGGTAGGACACCTGCTAAGTCTGTTGTAAATAAACTTTGTAGTTCGTATGGGTCCTCACACGTCATTAACACGGCAATGTAGAAAATTTATCGCCCGCGTCTTGCTTAAAAATGTGACGCATCTAAAACACCGAGAAATAACGATAAAGAAGCCGAATACTTATTTGAAGGGGTTGGGCCGAACTCTCGCAGCCAGCCGCGGTGGCCGAGCAATTCAAGGCGCTTCAGTCCGGAACCGCGCGACCGCTACGGTCGCAGGTTCGAATCCTGCCTCGGGCATGGATGTGTGTGATGTCCTTGGGTTAGTTAGGTTTAAGTAGTTCTAAGTTCTAGGGGACTGATGACCTCAGATGTTAAGTCCCATAGTGCTCAGAGCCATTTGAGCCATTTTTTTGAACTCTCGCCTTTGCCATTCCTCGTTATGCTGCAGTGGAATTTGTACTTATTAGTATTCCATTATAAAGCTAAGAATGAAACTACATCTTACAGAAAGTGATTTCATGTGTACTAGGGAACTCAGCAGCGTCGCTTGTACCTGTCAGCTTAAGAAGTTCAGTGACTACCGAGCAGTGAAAATTAATGCATTCCTTAGCAGCAAATGAAATACTTTACGTATTTCTTAAAGCATTAACATATGTGACAGACCATTCCTTGCCTACGCAACTGAGCTAGTACAACGTAACGCTAAACCCCAATATTCATCTTGGTTGACGTCTAAACTGCAATATGTAAGGCACTTCCCAGCCTAAAATTTGATAAAGGCAGTTTTGATATAGGCGTTGGCACTCGTACTCCTGTTCTGATTTAGGTACCACGATAGCGCACACGTTAGTAGACGCATATTAATGATATATATGTGTAGCTTATCATTAAATGAACTCCAAAGGCAGTTTCAATTATCAAAAATGCAAGTCTAATAACAAACTAAAAGTTTTTTATAAATGGTGATAACCAGAGAAATACTTACAGCTATATCTAATAGGTTACATTGTAAAATTCCAAGGATTTATATTAAAGCGAGTCTGATGTTCCTTCCCGACGCTATGAGTAGGACCTAAAGACTCATACAAAAAGTAGTGTCGTGTTATCATTCAGAACAGAGGCAAAAAACACCAGGCTACCCATAGGCTGCTCTCTTATCAGAAAGTAATGTGCATCCTGATACAGTGTAGCGAACGGACAGAATGGTTCGCCACAACCGCTCTACACTGACACTGATGTGTTCTCTTAGTACTGTTTAGTGTTTGTGGCGCAGGGAAGCATAGTTATTTGCATCCGACCAAAATTACTATATAATCATAGCGAATTGACGTATCACTCAAATTGCAATAAAAATAAATAACTGAAAATTCAGACAAGGAGAAATCGAAGAAAAAATGTAAACTAGCCAAGGAAAATAAACAGAAATTCAGTAGGTATTCGACTCTTTTTGAATTACCGTCTTAAATAAGGTGCAAATCGCCATCCAAGCTATGCCACACTATGGACTGCAATCTAGATAACAATTTAGTCGCTCTTGCAAAATGTGGCATAGATATAGCTGCATAGCATGCACACCATTGCACGTGTAGAGGAATCAGTAGGCCTCTACCCACTGAAAGGAACTGCACAGTTGGGTAATGGTTTAACAGAATACGCGTTATTATCCCTTATTTTCGGCTAATCATGACCGCCATCAACAGCGAGAGCCCAGTATTTGGAGAGATTTTGCACTGAATTATTGAAGGTTTTATGCAGACTTCTTGACAGGTAAAGCTAGAACTGGGCAAACGATTCCCGCGATAGAACGGACCTGAGATATTTAGATACACCCTTCGATTACGTTATCAATTGGCATTCGAATAATCGCGCAGCGCGACTGCAAGCAATAAGGGAGAAACTTCGAACTAATCACAGCAATAGATTACAGTTCTTCTTGAATTTGACAGGATTGTGGAACACATGAGGAAATAGCAGTAATTCTTAGTATCGTCCAAACTGTTGTTGTATTTGAAGAAATCTGTAAAGAGTTCTCATGCAGTATTTATCAGGACGTAAGCAATAAAAGTGATTGTTAAGAAAAGCTAACAATCAAACCAAAATGTTGTCCAAGAATATTATATGAATTAGAACGCTGAAAAATATTATATTTGGTTATTAGAGATTATTCATTTGCGTAGTGGTTTCGATATGAGCATTTCGATCAATGGGAAAATAGTTACCAGCTTTTTACTAGCTTGAAAATGGTAATATGGTAATATTCAGACAAGAAGAACAAGAAAATTAATCGTGAATTAAATGCCTCATAAACTAAATAACCCGTAGTAAAATTTATTTGCTTTCGTTTAACATATACGGTATATAAAACACTTACGAAAATCTGTAGTTCATAAATAGCGCTGACACACATTGTAGACACAGTACAAACAGAAGTCGCTAGATCGCAGGTCGATGGAAACTAGCAGAACCCAAGATTTTCTGAGTTCTGACTTCGCACCGTCCGTCCAAGAAGTTCCAAGAGTAATTTTATTCTTGGCATATAGGCGACGTCAGCGCAGTAACCAGGGTGGCAGCTTGAACTTACGACTGTAAACAACAGTTGTGCTTTGGAGCAGTGAATTGCGAACAGGCAATGTTCGGCAGTGAAAGTGCGATCGTAATATGTCAACGTTATTGCAGTAACCAGGGTGGCAGCTTGAACTAACGACTGTAAACAACAGTTGTGCGTCGGAGCAGTGAGTTGCGAACAGGCAATGTTCGGCAGTGAAAGTGCGATCGTAATATGTCAACGTTATTGCAGTAACCAGGGTGGCAGCTTGAACTAACGACTGTAAACAACAGTTGTGCGTCGGAGCAGTGAGTTGCGAACAGGCAATGTTCGGTAGTGAAAGTGCGATCGTAATATGTCAACGTTATTGCAGTAACCAGGGTGGCAGCTTGAACTAACGACTGTAAACAACAGTTGTGCGTCGGAGCAGTGAGTTGCGAACAGGCAATGTTCGGTAGTGAAAGAGCGATCGTAATATGTCAACGTTATTGCAGTAACCAGGGTGGCAGCTTGAACTAACGACTGTAAACAACAGTTGTGCGTCGGAGCAGTGAGTTGCGAACAGGCAATGTTCGGCAGTGAAAGTGCGATCGTAATATGTCAACGTTATTTCAGTAACCAGGGTGGCAGCTTGAACTAACGACTGCAAACAACAGTTGTGCATCGGAGCAGTGAGTTGCGAACAGGCAATGTTCGGTAGTGAAAGTGCGATCGTAATATGTCAACGTTATTGCAGTAACCAGGGTGGCAGCTTGAACTAACGACTGTAAACAACAGTTGTGCGTCGGAGCAGTGAGTTGCGAACAGGCAATGTTCGGTAGTGAAAGTGCGATCGTAATATGTCAACGTTATTGCAGTAACCAGGGTGGCAGCTTGAACTAACGACTGTAAACAACAGTTGTGCGTCGGAGCAGTGAGTTGCGAACAGGCAATGTTCGGCAGTGAAAGTGCGATCGTAATATGTCAACGTTATTGCAGTAACCAGGGTGGCAGCTTGAACTAACGACTGTAATCAACAGTTGCGCGTCGGAGCAGTGAGTTGCAAACAGGCAATGTTCGGTAGTGAAAGTGCGATCGTAATATGTCAACGTTATTGCAGTAACCAGGGTGGCAGCTTGAACTAACGACTGTAAACAACAGTTGTGCGTCGGAGCAGTGAGTTGCGAACAGGCAATGTTCGGCAGTGAAAGTGCGATCATAATATGTCAACGTTATTGCAGTAACCAGGGTGGCAGCTTGAACTAACGACTGTAAACAACAGTTGTGCGTCGGAGCAGTGAGTTGCGAACAGGCAATGCTTGGCAGTGAAAGTGCGATCATAATATGTCAACGTTATTGCAGTAACCAGGGTGGTAGCTTGAACTAACGACTGTAAACAACAGTTGTGCGTCGGAGCAGTGAGTTGCGAACAGGCAATGTTCGGCAGTGTAAGTGCGATCATAATATGTCAACGTTATTGCAGTAAGCAGGGTGGCAGCTTGAACTAACGACTGTAAACAACAGTTGTGCGTCGGAGCAGTGAGTTGCGAACAGGCAATGTTCGGCAGTGAAAGTGCGATCGTAATATGTCAACGTTATTGCAGTAACCGGGGTGGCACCTTGAACTAACGACTGTAAACAACAGTTGTGCGTCGGAGCAGTGAGTTGCGAACAGGCAATGTTCGGTAGTGAAAGTGCGATCGTAATATGTCAACGTTATTGCAGTAACCAGGGTGGCAGCTTGAACTAACGACTGTAAACAACAGTTGTGCGTCGGAGCAGTGAGTTGCGAACAGGCAATGTTCGGCAGTGAAAGTGCGATCGTAATATGTCAACGTTTTTGCAGTAACCAGGGTGGCAGCTTGAACTAACGACTGTAAACAACAGTTGTGCGTCGGAGCAGTGAGTTGCGAACAGGCAATGTTCGGCAGTCAAAGTGCGATCGTAATATGTCAACGTTATTGCAGTAACCAGGATGGTAGCTTGAACTAACGACTGTAAACAACAGTTGTGCGTCGGAGCAGTGAGTTGCGAACAGGCAATGTTCGGCAGTGAAAGTGCGATCGTAATATGTCAACGTTTTTGCAGTAACCAGGGTGGCAGCTTGAACTAACGACTGTAAACAACAGTTGTGCGTCGGAGCAGTGAGTTGCGAACAGGCAATGTTCGGTAGTGAAAGTGCGATCGTAATATGTCAACGTTATTGCAGTAACCAGGGTGGCAGCTTGAACTAACGACTGTAAACAACAGTTGTGCGTCGGAGCAGTGAGTTGCGAACAGGCAATGTTCGGTAGTGAAAGTGCGATCATAATATGTCAACGTTATTGCAGTAACCAGGGTGGCAGCTTGAACTAACGACTGTAAACAACAGTTGTGCGTCGGAGCAGTGAGTTGCGAACAGGCAATGTTCGGTAGTGAAAGTGCGATCGTAATATGTCAACGTTATTGCAGTAACCAGGGTGGCAGCTTGAACTAACGACTGTAAACAACAGTTGTGCGTCGGAGCAGTGAGTTGCGAACAGGCAATGTTCGGCAGTGAAAGTGCGATCGTAATATGTCAACGTTTTTGCAGTAACCAGGGTGGCAGCTTGAACTAACGACTGTAAACAACAGTTGTGCGTCGGAGCAGTGAGTTGCGAACAGGCAATGTTCGGCAGTGAAAGTGCGATCGTAATATGTCAACGTTATTGCAGTAACCAGGGTGGCAGCTTGAACTAACGACTGTAAACAACAGTTGCGCGTCGGAGCAGTGAGTTGCGAACAGGCAATGTTCGGCAGTGAAAGTGCGATCGTAATAAGTCAACGTTATTGCAGTAACCGGGGTGGCAGCTTGAACTAACGACTGTAAACAACAGTTGTGCGTTGGAGCAGTGAGTTGCGAACAGGCAATGTTCGGTAGTGAAAGTGCGATCATAATATGTCAACGTTATTGCAGTAACCAGGGTGGCAGCTTCAACTAACGACTGTAAACAACAGTTGTGCGTCGGAGCAGTGAGTTGCGAACAGGCAATGTTCGGCAGTGAAAGTGCGATCGTAATATGTCAACGTTATTGCAGTAACCAGGGTGGCAGCTTGAACTAACGACTGTAAACAACAGTTGTGCGTCGGAGCAGTGAGTTGCGAACAGGCAATGTTCGGCAGTGAAAGTGCGATCGTAATATGTCAACGTTTTTGCAGTAACCAGGGTGGCAGCTTGAACTAACAACTGTAAACAACAGTTGTGCGTCGGAGCAGTGAGTTGCGAACAGGCAATGTTCGGCAGTGAAAGTGCGATCGTAATATGTCAACATTATTGTATCGTAATTGCAGTGGAGTACCATCTCTAAATCAAACGTTCAAAACATTCTCGAGAATGGTCTGAAGAGAAGAGTATGTGCAAAGCCTGTCCTGCGCCATTGACTCCCGAACAAAAATGTCGACGCCTGCCGCGACTTGACTGAAATGCAAAACGTGGACAATCCTTTCCTGGAGAAAATCACGACTGACGAGACTTCGTGTTATCAATACGAACATACCACAAAACGACAAAGTGCAGAATTTCTCATGAACGGTCACAAGACGTTCATGACAATCAGACATGCTAGTCGAAAATGCCGAAGATGGTATTTTCTGGCTGTTTCACATCGTTGTATGAACGATCTGTGTGTTGTATTCAAGTGAGGGGAGACTATACAGAACATATGAAGCATTAAAACTACCAACTTAACTTTCTTTTATTAATTCAGTTTCGAAATTTTTCAATGAGGCGCGGTAAGCTGCTTAAGGTGTTGGAGTAGTGCTAAAGCATAGCACTAGCTAAATCCAATTGTTCATTGAGCAGAATTAGGAGGCTCAATGAAGTTTCTTTAGAGGATGGTAGTTTCAGCAGCTTTTTTTTTTTTAATTTTTTATTTCCAAATACATATTAATCATACAATGCAGCCCACTACCTTATGTGATTAGTGGGCCGTAATATGTGTACATTTATTCATCTTATTGCAGCTATTCTACATATAACTTAGTAACTAGTTATTTAGAGCACTATATGAGAACTACAATGGGCATAGTAATATGTTCTTAGTACTAAGTGGTATCCTACTAACTATGGACTAGTCACTATAGCCTGCAGCGTTACAGATGTGTCAGCTGGAAGTATAAACCTACTATAAGGCCTTGCTCATTGAGCTAACCCCAATGAGCGTGCCCCTGACACTGGGCAGGCCATGGTGTTAGTCGCTGCAGGTTCCTATAATTAAAGTCTATAAACTAGGTTCTACAACTAAACTTATCCTAGGGTCAAGTTTGGGTGCGTTGTCTCATTCAGTTTATAACCCCACTCCCCCTAATCCCGAGCGCGGCGGATTCTCGACTGAAGAAGTCGGCCTTTCCGCGCTCAGGCGGTTTGGGAATAGGGTACTAGACTTCATCGGTATCTAAGGTGTCTTAGTATGGAGCTAGTTCGGTTCTCGCAGATAGTCCCTTAAGACTTTCTGTGATACCGCGTTTGCCAGTTCGTTGATAATCTGAAAAGTGTCGCGTTGTCTCAACAGTCTGAATGTGTCGTTGTGGGGTAGTTGGTCTCGTAACACAGAGGCCACATCATTGAAAAGGGGGCACTCGTAGACTACATGGTCAGGAGTACCCTCCGGAACACCACAGTCACACGCGGGTGTCGCCTTTCTTCCAAATCGACATAAGTATGTCGGATAGGGTCCATGGCCAGTGAGAAGGTGAATCAGTCCCCTAGTTGGTTCGAAATACTTCATTTCCATTCTTTCCTTGACATCTGGTAAGAGGTTGAAGGTTCTTCGGCCTGTTTCTTCGTTTTCCCATGAATGTTGCCACAGCTGATCCCCTCTTAACCTGATCTCAACTTTGTTTTCAGTCCTACTCCCTAAAATTTCTTCTATTTTATCCACGTTCCCCTTTTTTGCCCAGTACCAAGCAGCCTGCTCTCGAATTTTGATATCTAAAGGGCAGAGTCCCATTATGACTAATAGGGCCCCTCCCGGTGTGGTCCTGTAAGCCCCCGTTGATCTCATAATCATGTTTCTTCGTATTCTTCTCACTGTCATGGCGGGCACCACCCTCGTGAGCCTGTGTGCCCAGACTCCAGAACCGTAACCCACTATGGAGGTGAGTATGCTGTTATGACATAGTTTGATAAGATGTGGTGGGAGGTGGAAACGTTTATGTCCAATGGAGATGAGGTTGTTGAGTACTTGTAAGGCTCTTTGTGTTACGGTTTCAATGTGTCTGCCAAATGACCACCTCTCATCAATGATGATGCCCAGGTATCGAGTCTCACGTCGCCTGAGAACTGGTGAGCCCTCTATCCTAACTGTTGGATTCCTGACTAGCTGTCCCTTTAGAATAAGATATGTTGACTTTGTTGGTGAAATTGTCATCTTAGTTTTTCGGCACCAAAGTTGAAGTGTTCCTATTGCACGTTCTATTTTAGGTTCTATGTCTTCTCGGCTTCGGCCGCCAACCAGTAGGAGGAGGTCATCGGCGTAGGCTATCACCTCTAGCACGTCATCACTTTGCTGTAGTGTGTCTAATAGAGGTTCCATGTGGATGTCCCAAAACAGGGGACCTAGTACGGAGCCCTGGGGACATCCCTTGGTGATTATCTTTGTTACCCTTGTGCTAGGGGATGATAGCCAAACCTCCCGATCCTCACAATAGCTCCTCAGACACCCATATAGCAACCCTGGACACTCCTTCTCCCGTAAACAGGAGAAGAGCGAAGGCCACCACAGGTTGTCGAAGGCGCCACTTATGTCCACCATGATGCCAACAACGTACTTGTACGGGGTAGAGCCACAGACCTCAGCCGCCAGGGCGATTGCATCAGATGCTGGTCGCCCAGGCCTGAAGCCGAATTGTCTGCTGCTCATCCCGCACAGCACTCGGTGCGCAGCCAGTCTGTCAGCCAGCAGTCTCTCGAAGACCTTCCCAAGCAGATCAAGCAGGCAGATTGGGCGGTAGGATTTTGTTTCTGCTGGGTCCTTGTCAGCTCCTTTCTTAATAACCACTACATTTGCCCTCTTCCAAATTCGAGGGAACTTTTGTTGCCGAAGACATTCGTTATAAAGATGAGTTAGAGGGGCGACTATCTGGGGAGCCAGAAACTGCACCACCTCCGCCACAATGCCATCTGGCCTGGGAGCTTTCCCTATCTTCAGGGATTTTATATGGGCAGCTACCTCCTCTTCAGAGAAGGGGTAGACTGCCGTGTTGTTTCCATATTCATTTTTGTTATAGTTCTCCCGCAGCTGCTGTTGTTCGTCTGTTTCTCCATCCGCTGTGTCATCAGGCAGCAGGGACTGGAGAAGGACCTCAGAAGTTTCCTGCCAAGACTCCGTCATCCCATCCCCACGCCTGACGGTTGAGAGCTCCATCGGAGAGCGGATTTTTTCCCGGACAAGCTTGTAGGGAACTCCCCAAGGGTCTAGAGCAAGTTGATTTAGAACAAAGTGTTCCCAACTTTCAGATCTGACCTCACGTAGGCGTCTGTGGAAATTTTCTTTCGCTTCCCGGTATAGTTGCAGCCGTCTTTGTCTTTCTAGCCAGACGACACTGCGCTGGTAGTGCCTCCTGAGCCTTCTGACAGACCGGCGCATCTCCTCCAGTTCAGCTGACCATGGTGACGGAGAGGCCGCTATGGCCTTCCTCCTAGTAGGTACAGCAGCCTTCACTGCTCGAGTTATTGTCGTCATCAGTTCCTCAGCTCTGTTGTCTATGTCATAGTCCAGGTGTCCGTCACCTTCTGGTAGTGCAGGAATGTCGCACTCCCTAGCTAGCTTCTCCCAGTCGGCTCTTTTGTAATTGTATTGCACCTCCCACCCCATGGTCCAGCAGCTCTCCCTGTCTCCCACACTGAAAGTTATGAGATTGTGGTCACTAGTGGTGGCGTTTTCTACCACTTCCCACTGTTGTATTAAGTGCGCCGCATTAGGCGTAGCCAAGGTCACATCGATGTTTGTGCCTTGGCCACCTCCCGCCACATATGTCGGAGGGTTTCCAGGCTTATTTACCACCACTAGTTGCAAGGCCATGATGGCCTCTTCTGCCTTCTCACCGTTTGGGTCTCTTGTGCCACTGTACCATAGGGGGGATTTAGCATTTATGTCGGCAGTTATAATTACTTTTCGCCCCCGCAACGCCGTGATAACTGTGGTGAGGTGTGTCAGGTGTCTTTCGATGTCATCACCATACTGGAAGTACATATTGATTAGGATAAAGTTACCAGATGGAGATTGCAGCTCCACGACGTTGCAGTGGCTTGTTGTGAATTGTGTCAGAACTGTGGCTCTTAAAATTTTGTTTGTGATAATTATTGCCGATCTCGGGTCTTCTCCTCTGCTTATAACTTGCCATGTCGCGGCTGTATAAACTAATTTTCCATTTAGGGAGTACGGCTCTTGCAGGCAGATTAGATCCAGTCTCCTCTCCTCCACTTCCTTGCGTAGCTCCTGCATCACAAGTCTGCTGTTGTGGGCGTTAAGTTGTCCAATGGTGATTTTTGTCATTAGTTTTTACGGAAAGTATGTATGGATTCTGTCATTTGCCCAGGTCTTGTTCCAGTCAAATGTGATACGTCCATTTGCTAATACTGCTTGTTCATATATGTCGTTCAAGTCAAACTTTTCGCCACATCTTTCAAAGACCTTCTTGAGTAAGTCTCGCAGGGCTCCGAAGTCAGTGGGGAGATTCACTGACTTAAGTTGGATTCTGTCTACAGCCTCCATTACCGAGAAGGTGACTTTCCTACCATATTCATGTCCCACCCGGACCACGTGTCTTAAGGCAGTGGTCAGGGTAGTCAGCTGCTCTAATCTTGCTAACTGCATAGTGAATTCCAGGTTTGGGTAGACTCTGACTGGGTCAATGGGTGGCAATCTCACAACAGGATCTTTCATGTTTGGTTCACAAGAGCTAGTTATTTTATTTTCCTGGAGTGGTTGGTTGATGTTCCTACTTTCTTCTGCTGGGATTGCCGCCGTCTCAGTTGCAGGATGCCATAGCCATTGTTCTTTGGTCGGCGTTGTCCCCCGGCTTTGGGAGGAGGGAGACTTGACTTTAAGAGGATCAGTCTGAGTTCCTCTATCGGTTGTGGTGGATTCCGTTTGGGTACTCACATCTTTAGTGATGACTGAGGCGTCAGTGAGCGACCTCAAAAATATCTTAAAGGCTCTTGCCCTCATGGCGTCCCTCCTCCTTTTGCTCGGGGATTTCCTTTTGGGCATCCTGTTCGCTTTGACTTGATCAGCCATAGTCTAACCTTGAGATTAGACGTTGCTCTAGGAGTCTGTAGGTGGGGCAGCTTCGCCCAGTGGCGCCGCAAGGTTTTTTGCCCCTTCTTTTGCATGGGATGCAGACTGTTGCAGCCCTACAATCTTTGCGGACGTGTCCATCCTCACCACATTTCGAGCAGACCGACCCCCTGGTACAGTGCCTCAGAACGTGGTCGAGATCTCTGCAGTTGTGGCAACGCGGTACCACAAGATAGTCGCGTGCGTTTATGGCGTGAAAGCCAATGTAGAGTTTGCCCATTGTAGTTATTCTTTTCCACATCTGGGAGGAGACCTCGGCGACGTGGTGAACCACGTCACGGTCCCGAGGCCCTGTTTTAAATTTCAGTTTAAAGTTTTCTTTGAATTCGTCTTCTGTCATATCTTCGAAATTCTGTGCTTTTATGGTTTCGTGTATCTCCTCATTAGTCATAGTTGTTGGTACATCATATAGGATGACCAACGGTTTTCTTTTCCTTGGTGGCTCGTATTTGACCACCGAGTTTAGCTTGGCATTGTTCAGTAATTTAGTTTTGTCCTCTTCAGAGGCCACTTCTACAATTACGGAATTCTTACTTGGTTTGATCCTGTTTATTTTGATTTTATCTTTTATTGGATTGATTGTGGTGGTGAGCAATTCCTGTATCTTTTTCACGCTGGTGTCCTGACCGGGTAGGGTCCTTAGGAACACCGTTGCGTCTGTTCTTTTTGATACTTTAGCAATTGTGTCTCTGGTTGTTTGTGACTTTGGTGGCGCTTGTGCGACCACTCCCGCCCAGGTCTTAACCGGTTGTTTACGCAATATTTAATTTTCTTTCTCTAATTCTTCAACGCGGCCTTCGAGCTTGGCGTTGGCTATGGCCCATGCCGCCAGCTCAATTTTTATTGTTGTCAATGCCGCTTGGCTAATTTTCCCATTTTTGATATTTTGCTCAAGGAGCAAAGTAATTCTTGTATGTCTTTGTAGGACGTTTTCCTCGTTTGCCTGTCCTGACTCGTCCTGTGGAGCAGGTACAGGCATCACAGAAGCTCGCGATGGCGCACTAGGAGTCTCCATGATTAACGAGTGATAAAAAAGAGGGGTGGGAGCCCGTCTCTTGCCCCGGACCGGCTCCTCTGGCATGGGGGGAGGGGACTTCAGCAGCTCGCCCACCGACCTTGCCCCTAGGTCAAGGACACTCCAGAGCTGCCGGGTTCAGCGCGCCGTCGCCAGCGCACTGGTCCCCATCGATGGCCTCGTCGTCCTCGGCAACTGCACCCCGCACTCCGGAGAGGCGGATGTACCCCTCGCCCTTCGCCGCCTACTTGCCCGAGCTTCCACCTGAAGGCCAAGGACCCACTCCTACTCAGGTGGTGGGTCGGTCCCCCAGTCGTTCGGCGGTCTGGGCCCATCTAACCTAGCCCAGGCGATGTCACCACCTCCTGGGTTTGGCAGAACACGCCCCGGTTACCCAGGGGCGCGGCGAAGCACCCTTGCCGACTCGCGCCGTGATCCCACGCCGACAAACGAGGTCGCCGGCATGCAGAGCACCTGCTGGTCTGTGCCCTGCGAACAGAAAGGGACTGGTGTTCGGTCCCTTGACACAGCTCCCCCTGTGCCACGCACCCTTCGCTTTCGCATCGGGTTGGGTCGCAGCTCTCTCTTTTGTCGCAAGGCAGAATGCCAAGCTTAACATCTGGCACCACGGGAAGGCGGAAAGAGCCACTTGGGAAGGAGAGGCTATGAGAGACGCTTCACTTCCCCTGTGAGGACTGCCGCGGCACACCCGACTGGAAAGCGATACGCCCCAGTGCGAGCTTCCGTGCCCTACGGCGCGCCGGCAACGGGCGGGCCCGCCCCGAAACGCGCCGTCAAACGACTGACCTCACGCCAGACTTTATGTCCTATGGAGATGAGGTTGCTGAGTACTTGTAAGGCTCTTTGTGTTACGGTTTCAATGTGTCTGCCAAATGACCACCTCTCATCAATGATGATGCCCAGGTATCGAGCAGTTTGGAAGTTGGTTGTATGGACCTAAACTAAACAAAAAAGTGTAGTATCCTGCCATCATAAAGAGCTGTGAGGACCTCGAACAGTGTCGCGAGTCGATAGGTCGCGTCCGGCTTGCGACTGGGCTTATTTTGGCCAGAGGTGATCGCGCGTGGTGATCTGAGGCTCTGGCGGACGCACTTTCTTGAAGTCGAGTCGGAAGAGGTGAGGTGGTGGTAGCAGGGAGAAAGAGGCTCTGTGTGCCCTGTGGCTGATACGTGGCTCGGGGTCGTGCTGACCGTTCTCGGAGTCTTGACTTCGTCGCTGTGCTGATTGCTGATCCATCGGGCATGCGGGGAGGAGACCATGTTTAAGGGGTCAGTTCGGTGGGGCCGCGCGGAACCGAGAGACGACCGTGGGCAGCAGACGGACCCAAGAGGCCTGAGGGGCGCATTCTGCAGTAAGCCTCCAGTTCTAGGGGCTATGGCACTTGACATCTAGAGGGCGGAAGCAGTCTTCTGACGCGTCTCCAGTAAAGACACTAGGCGAATATGTTTAGGAGTGGTTCTCTAGAACTCAGCTGTCACACGATGTCCTTCCAAGTGCTGTTTTCACGTAGCGCAATTCTGCCTGCGCCTCCCTGGCTACAGCCCTTACCGCATTTGCTGAGTGAACGTTTCTGGTGCCAAGCTGTTACTATTTAGAGTGTATCACGTCCTCTCGTTTTGGTTACTTAACGCCTTCATCTTGATATGTGTTTATTAATGTATTTGGTGGTTCATAAATTTAACAAGTGTTATTGATTACCTTCGCGCTAAGCTTTTGAATTTCACTATTTTCTTTTGATCGGCTGACCGGGAACTATGTACTGAGTAATTACCAGTAGCCGTTACTTGACCTACGGACGGCAAGAGTTGTTTGTGACTGTCATTTAGTAATCTTGCCGGTTCCCGTTTCTTGAATTATCATTGTGACAGATTTCTTAAAATAACCTGTTAGGAACTGGAGTTGGCATACCGCTGTTGCCTGACTGCGTGTACCTTTTCGCCAGTTTTTAAAATTATATTTTACGCGTGTTTTACAGGCAGCTAACCTGACTTGTTCGGACGGGCTATTGTGAGGAGTCCCGCTTCGCGGTGACGTCAGAGCCTAAGTAGTTTAGGCACGTCCACTTCCAGAGTTGCCCCGGGAATTTATTATTTATCTCACGAAGTTCACTGCTCTCGGAATTAGATGTCTTATTCAGTCTATTTATTACTAATTGCTGCTTAATCTGTTGCGCGTCTTCACGAGATTTAATAATTTATTATTCAGCCATCGCTGCTCTTGAGATTTACTGTTCAGCTTAAATTTAAATGGCTTCTCCCATAATCTTAATGATCTTTATCAAGGTCGTTTCTCTTCTCTTTAGCCAAAAAAAGTAAATTCTTTAAGTGGATCTGTATTTTGAAGTAAATGGTATTCAGCGTTGTTTTTGTAACAAATGATGTTCAATCCCCACTCGCCAACTCCTTCCTCGTCCAAACCTAGTATGAGTGTGCTGGCACGGAACACTCGTGTTTATATTCGCTACTGTGATATACTGGGATCAAAAAGTCAGTATAAATTTGAAAACTGAATAAATCATGGAATAATGTAGATAGAGAGGTACAAATTGACACACATGCTTCGAATGACATGGGGTTTTATTAGAATCAAAAAAATACAAAAGTTCAAAAAATGTCCGATAGATGGCGCTTCATCTGATCAGAATAGCAATAATTAGTATAACAAAGTAAGACAAAGCAAAGAAGATGTTCTTTACAGGAAATGCTCAATATGTCCACAATCATTCCTCAACAATAGCTGTAATCGAGGAATAATGTTGTGAACAGCACTGTAAAGCATGTCCGAAGCTATGGTGAGGCATTGGCGTCAGATGTTGTCTTTCAGCATCCCTAGATATGTCGGTCAATCACGTACACTTGGGACTTCAGGTAACCCCCAAAGCCAATAATCGCACGGACTGAGGTCTGGGGACCTGGTAGGCTAAGCATGACGAAAGTGGCGGTTGAGCACACGATCATCACCAAACGACGCGCGCAAGAGATCTATAATGTGTCTAGTAATATGGGGTGGAGCGCCATCCTGCATAAACATCGTTCGTTCCAGCAGGCTGGGGATGATGCGATTCTGTAACATATCGGCGTACCTCTCACCCGTCACGGTAGCAGCTACTGACGTTTTGCTGTTCAGCGCCATCTGTCGGATATTTTGTGAACTTCTTTTGTTCTAATAAAACCCCATGTCATTTCAAGCATGTGTGTCACTTTTTACCTCTCTATCTACATTCTTCCGTGGTTTATTAAGTTTTCAAATTTATACTGACTTTTTGAGCACCCTGTACATCTCTTCTAACGCAAGCTCTTTGCTATTACGGATGACCAACAGAATACAGTAAACAAAAGAGGACACATTCTTGTGCTACTGTCTGTGGTTGTGGGTGTAGGTGTAGATACAGCGTGCAGTAAACATCTGCCATTGTTGTTTCTGTTAAAAGTATTCACTGCTCTGAGTAATTGCAGGGTATACGCAACTTCTAATAGAAACAGTTAAGGTTCTGATAAGTTTGTGAAATGCTTTTAGATTGCACTTTTATCCTTGGACTTACCAACACAATGGAAAGCTTGCTATTAATTGACATCGTCATGGAGTAGTTCATTTAGCGATGGCTCACAAGTGCAGTTCATGTGCAATGGCAAGCAGATTCCATTAGAATCTCTCTTGTTCCACAGTAACAGAATAATATATTCTCATTTCTTTATTGCAGGTCGTTTTTAACAGCAAAGAGTTTGCAGCAAAAGGGGCATTTTTCACAGTACCGATGACGAACAAGTGCTCATAGCTCGTAACGTATGCATTTTAGTTTTTTTTACTGGAGATTGTTTCTTGTTTTGGTCGCTACTATCTATCACCTCTCAAAATATGGAATACTTTTTTTAACACTGTGAATGTTTAATACTGTTGCCACAGCTACGTATTCTCCATTAGCATACACAGTTTTGGAAATCAGTATAAACACATTTATTTTTGTAGATTGTCGGCTGGAATAGTTGTGCGCAGGGTACATGCAATAGTGTGAGATTCAGTACACTGACAAATGCAGTTAAATGATGTCGCATTTCATGTCTGTAGTGCAGCACAAAACAAGACATCAATGATTCATGTGGTAGGGGATGGGACTCAGTACAAAGGCAGTCGGCTCACTGTGGTGTCCAGTGTGTGCCTACGTGCCTCTACAGTTATCATAGACGAAAATGTAAGTAAGTGCTTACATGGAAATGTGGCTCTCTAACCATGAAATCGCAAAAAGTTGAACTGTTCAAGTACAGTGCTCGATAACTTTGTTAGATTTGGCGCACGATATGAGCAGAAAGTAAAATTGGGACTAAGTAGAAAATTATTTGAGACATCGACGCGGTTCCTTTGCGCAAAGTAAGGGCCACAAACAACTATTTTACCAATTTGTTGCTGATTGGCAGTTTTCAGCAACTGCCAAACGTGTACGACAAATTTCGTCAAATGACAAACATCTTGCATTGAAGAGACGGCTGCAGAAACGTGCTCTAACACGGAAACGTAAACAGGCTCGACTGGAGTTTGCTGAAAAATATATATCACGGACTTCAGAACGGGATAAAGTGATCTTTAATGATCAGAAATTTAATTTAGATGGGTCGGATGGATTTCAGTATTATTTGCATGATGTGAGAACAGAGCAGCAGGTACGAATGAGCCGAAATTTTGGTGGTAGTGGCAGAGTTACGATTTGGGCAGCCTTCTGCGCTAAAGATAAATCATGTATTGCTTGGCTGAACACTACAGTGAAATCTAACACGTACACTGATATGCTAGAGGTAGAACTGATTAAAATGGATAATGACCTAGGGAACGAAAGTCTGATGTTTCAACAAGATAATGCATCTGTGAATGTCTGTGCTACAGCTAAAAAGTGGTTTGAAGATATCGATGTCTTGTCCTGGCCTACACATAGCCCTGATATGAAACCCCATGGGAAACCTTTGGGAATACTTGCAAGGCGTGTTTATTGCAATGGAAGGCAATTTGAGGTCGTATGTGAACTGAAAACAGCGATACGAGAAGAATGAGCGACAATCTTACTGTAAGAACTACAAATCCTAACAAAATTAACGACGAAGAGAATTTTTGAGGTAATTAGGAAGAACGGAGGTTGAGCAAATTCCTAAGAATGCAATAACACAACAGGTCAGTGAGTGCCTTTAAACCAATTTCCACCCAAGAAATACTAAAACCTTATTTTGTTACTAATGTTACGAAAGAAACTATGTAATTCCGTCATAATTGTTTATGTCTTATATGTATCTACCACTTTCATAATATATTTGTTGATACAATATGCTACAGACTTCGTACTATTACTGTCGATGGAACTACGCCTTTATACTGATTTCCACTACTGTATGTGCAATGTTCTTCAGCATTTAGTTCCAGTATTATAAGCAACTGATCAAAAAATTTTCTAAATTATCCTGGCAGCAAAAATATGTAGTTTAGTGCCTTCAGTAAAAACAGGCAAGAGAGTGCATTGGTTCAAGAAAACACAGTATTCACCTTCCCACATTACTTGGTATTTCCCATTTTGTCTGACTCGTTTTTTTCTAATGCAGTCACAAATATTTTCCTTCGAGTGTCGAATGCATAGAACGCAGTGTCTGTGTCAACAAGCCTCGAAACTTGATCTTCAGCCGGTCGGAGTGGTCGAGCGGATCTGGGCGCAACAGTCTGGAACCGCGCGACCGCTAAGGTCGCAGGTTTGAATCCTGCCTCGGGCGTGGATGTGTGTGATGTCCTTAGGTTAGTTAGGTTTAAGTAGTTCTAAGTTCTAGGGGACTGATGACCTCAGGAGTTAAGTCCCATAGCGCTCAGAGCCATTTTGAACTTAATCTTTACTTCGCATGAAAAGCAGCATCAAAGCTTTCTGCCAGTTTCAGAACTAACACCAACTATAGTAAAGGATATCTCTATGTTCGGTTTGTTTTCGTGTTTACGTTTCGTTATAATCACTCGACAATTAGTTTTCCCAGTGCCTCCCGTCTGGTAGACCGTTCGCCGGGTGCAAGGCTTTTGATTTAACGCCAATTCGACAACTTGCGCATCGATGGGAATGAAACGATGATGATTAGGACAACACAACACCCAGTCCCTGAGCGGAGAAAATCTCCGACCCAGCCGGGAATCGAACCCGGGCCCTTAGGATTGACATTCTGTCGCGCTCACCACTCAGCTACCGAGGACGGACACTCTTCATAATAAAATGTCGTGAATTTACAAATGATATGCTGAAGTAATGCCCAAAATCTCATCTATAATAAATTAAAGCTTTTCATAAACAACTTGTTGCTTTGCTATTTGAATTTAAGTCCCACTAGCTTCAGAAAATTCCGTGCGTTTCCTTGCATACATATCCCTGATAAATTGGCGACGCGAAACTGAGCGAACTGTTAACTCTTCCCCTCGCTGTCTTTCAGAAGAAACGTTGATGTAACGATTCCGGTGATGCCCTACGTAAATGATGTTGTAGGCTGCATGTGATCCCCCGTGAATGACACAGCACAATGGTTCCTCTTCCCTCATATTAACGGAATCCTCTTAAACAAGCGCAGAACAGTCCCCTGTAATTAAATGGCTGTTGCAACAAGCAATAACACTAATGCCTCTCCAGTGGAGCCGTACACCGTTTGATGTGGAAACTAAGAGCATGGAGAAGTGTCTAGAGGGGCAGATGTATCAGATCAAGCGTACTCTTGAGTGATAATTAACTGAAAACACAAACTGATGTAAGCATTTATTATATGAAACTTACAAATACGCGTTTCCAAGGATTATTCCTGCACGATAACGGAGGTTTCTCGGTTAACAAGTAGTGATTACTACTATACCCTGAATTAAGCGAAGATCTCTTTAGTTATTTTTTACATTTTAATATTTTCGGAGCAGTAATATCAGAAAATTTCGGAAGAGTTACACAAATTTTCTGGATCACTTTGAAAATTCGAGAGACGTTCCAAAATTTTGGATGACCTGCTAGACCCTCCGAGTGACAATCGGTCATTGGTGAACTCGACGAACAATGATCATTGCGAACTGTTACATGCTCGCTTGATCGAAAGTTCTAAAGGCTAGAGGAAAACATGATTATCACAGAGCAGTGCATAAGACGTTGAATCGAGCAAAATTTTTCAAGTAATCATAGTAGGCCAAGAGAATAACAGTTCTCCCTTCCAAAAATTAGTGGAATTCTAGAAACTATTTTAATGACTCAAGTAGGCTTCTGATACGAATAATTTGAGTTTGCCACGATTTCTGAGTGAAACTTCAGCAGCGATGAAAAGATAATAACAAAAATTTCGGACTTTTTCTGGTTTTCTTCTAATTCGGCCACAACTAAGTGTTTCCTTGAAAAAGCGTTACCAGAAATATGGAATCTCTGTACCATAAATTTTCTATTTGATTAATTTTTCCGATGGAAAAGCTACGCCAGGACACGATAATTTCTTACATTTTTCGAAAACCACTTCTTTCTTCACTATAAAAGTGCAACTTATGTAAACTGACCAATTTAACGCAAATTTTTATTAGAGAAAAGTTCTAGAGCATCAAATTGTGTTTTCAAAACGTCAAGCCAAGTGACAAAATTCTAGCTGGTAAGTAAATATCGCCAACATTCAATTATTTGTAAACCACTTCTTTCTTCACTATAAAAGTGCAACTTATGTAAACTGACCAATTTAACGCAAATTTTTATTAGAGAAAAGTTCTAGAGCACCAAATTGTGTTTTCAAAACGTCAAGCCAAGTGACAAAATTCTAGCTGGTAAGTAAATATCGCCAACATTCAATTATTTGTAAATCACATGGTCAACGACCATCATCAGCTTTCTATTTTCTGTTCAATAATTTTTCCAATATTCACTTTTTTTATTTTTGTTAGAAGTGTATAATCCCTAAGGTAAAAGTCATCGAGATATTAGTTTTGAAAGCTATGAAATTAGCAGAACAATCTATATTAATGAAATATATATAGTAGGGCCTTGTACCGCAAGGAAGCAATGGAGAGGATGTTGTTATGGGTGGCTGGTATCCTCTTTCTTCAACACAAATGCATTTGTGGATTAATACGGTTCTTCATTTAAATGACCTACAAACATTTACTTAACATGAATAGAGTCATGTTCTGTCGTACAAACTCATCAGTAATAGTCCTCTTGCAGACAATATCGGTAATCTTGCTATTACAAACTTAAGTTTCTCACTGCTAGTACAGTACAATTCTGGTTGAGATAAAGTAATCCCACTATACGAGCATCTTTGACGGCTGGTGTGCTGGTGACAGCTTACGCCAGCACGAACATAATCAGTGTAATTTTGTTAGTAAACAGGATAGCAATGTTTAGGAGTTACTGACTTAGAATACCACTTCAGAATCTGAATTTGTAATAACAATAAACAAGGCTCAAAGTTGGAGAGAGAGGGGAATAGGAGATGGTCAGAGGTGTGGAAGGAAATGGACATAGAAAGTACGAAAGAGGAAGCGGAATAGAGAGGAGGGAGGAGGTGATAAACAGAGAGAGGAGGAGGGAGAAGGAGATTAGGACGTGTGTCCAATTCCCGTACATATCGGAAACGTGTACTTTCTCTTTTCTTTCTTTCCCATTTAACCAAACTGAGCCACAGCACGCGTGGCCAGGAACAGCTACTATTATATACAAGGACAAAAATCATTTTTACAAGGCTATTACTGAAAAGAAAAGCGTTAGGTTTGTTAACTTTTTATTAGAAATACATAAACTTAATTCGATTAACAATAAGCTGAGTCACATATAATTATATACACTTGCGTAAAGGTAATACAATCTAAGTATCTTCTCTTACAGTAAAAGATTAATGTTTAGCTACGTACGTACAATTAGTTCTTAATTCTACAATATTACTTCCTTACACACTTGTTTCACTTGTTTCGTACTCATATCTTAAGTAAACCTCTTCGTCCTTCATCCGAAAAGTCGTTATTTTTGTCACAGTGTTAATGCCAATAACAGGGATGTCAGTCGGAACACTGGTGCAGGTTTGGCTTTTCCATAGTCGGCATACGATGGCACACTTAATGATGTTTTTGTGTTGGTACATCCTCTATGGCACCCTTTAGCACTTATGTGGTGAATAGTTCCGAATAGTTCTACAAGTCCTGTTTCTTTAGCAGTGGGAATTGGCGAAAGGCCGAATTTTGAAGCCTTCCAGCCTCATTTCAATGGCTGCAGTCAGTTATTTCTCCAAGCTTCCGCATACAAATGCGTCCTCAGGGAATGCTGTCCAGCAACTGATCCTGTAGATGAGAAAGAGGCGAGGTTGAACCATGTCTCTGACAAACATTTTTCAAATATTTTATAGCGAAGCACACTTAATGGCTTTGTATCATCTTCACATTACAGGGCCGCTATGAACTTCTAACCTCATCAATCTCATCAGCAGTAGCACTGTAATCGCTGAATATCTCTGCTGCTTTCTATAGGTCGTTTTTCCTCTCCAGTGCCTTGAGGAGTTTTAGTTTTCCTTCCCGAAAAGGCATGTAGGAACATAACCTTGTCCTTCGATACTTGAGACAACTTAGGGGGCGGTAGACTACGTCCTTTTGTCTGTCTTTGCTTGGCTACATTATAAAAAGTTTGGGGGGGGCAGTGTGGCTGAAGAAGACAGAATCGCAGCAAGGCCGGTGTTTTCCGCAACGTCAGTAGCAGTAGCTACAGTCAGAGTATCGGCGTCCTCAGCACCCAGCTTAACATGGAAGTGCCCACCCTCAACTTCTAGAATCAGTAAGGGAACTGGCGCTTTTTGTTTTTCTCGTTCGACAGAAACAAATCTTTTGCCGTGCCTACTGAAATTGTTTGATTGAACGTGACAGATGGCACGGTTTTTTTTGGGGGGGGGGGGGGGGGTCAGCGCAGCCGTTCCGCTGATTTCGTACTCCTGTTACTTGTCACATCAGGGTAGTCATCAAACACAATCGTCACCTTTCCGTTATACCAACCCCTGATTTGCTTCCAAATTCTCATAAACGAAATTCACACAGGCATCTTTTAGTTGTCCAACTGCATTATGGACCGCACAAGTAAAAAACCTTTTCGTACAATTACCATGGGACCTGCCTTCACAGGCAATAAGATGTTTAATGTGACCAAATCGAAATTTCACTTGATGTACCAAATCATCATAAGGTTTAGTCACCATTTCCATTAAAGATTGTGAAAAGTCTCATAGTATCATGAACAACATTCCTTTTGGAAATCGGTTTCTTCATCTCTTTTTTCATATAATCCTGTGATACGCTTTCATCGCAGAATAATGAGTTTGTTTTAAAATCTAATTCTTGAACTGGCTTATTTTCCACTGCCCCCAGTCTGCATACCGATCCTTTTAATATTTCCTGCACTTTTCAAGAGCAATAAATGCGGTACAATTCACCAAAGTAACACATTTACCATCCTTTCTTATCTTATTCCTCTCTATAAAGGTTCTTATTTCTTTGTCCTTCACTGCGATGACATCTGCCCGTACATAACACTTTCAGCGCCAATAAAGCACTCACTGACCAACGTACTGAAACAATTTTGTGAAACGGGGACGCGCCCATTTTGATGAAAATCTCGTTCCCACTGAAAAGACTCTTAAAGGTTTCCTGGTAGGACGATTGCATCGGTTCTAGGGCAGCACACACACAAAATGGAAGTAACACAGAATAGTGAAAGTAAAATACACACCCCAAGAAAAGTTTTGCATCACCTCGGTTCCAAGAGTTCCGGCACCTGTACAGAAAATTGGAGTGGAGATCAATAGAAACATCATTTCCGCCCTTTTTTATTGCCCATGAAAACCACACATTGCATGTTGTACCACCATACAGCGAGGTCTTCAGAGGTGGTGGTCCAGATTGCTGTACACACCGGTACCTCTAATACCCAGAAGCACGTCCTCTTGCATTGATGCATGCCTGTATTCGTTGTGGCATACTATCCACAGGTTCATCAAGGCACTGTTGGTCCAGATTGTCCCAGTCCTCGATGGCGATTCGCCGTAGATCACTCAGAGTTTCTGGTGGGTCACGTCGTCCATAAATCGCCTTCTTCAATCTATTCCAGGCATGTTCGACACGGTTCATGTCTGGAGAACATACTGGCCACTCTAGTCGAGCAATGTCGTTATCCTGAAGGAAGTCACTCACAAGATGTACACGAGGGGGGTGCGAATTATCGTCCATGAAGATGAATGCCTCGTCAATATGTTGCCGATATGGTTCCACTATCTGTCGGAGGACGACATTCACGTATCGTACAGCCGTTACGCCGCCTTCCATGACCACCAGCGGTGTACGTCGGCCCACATAATGCCACCCCAAAACAGGAGAGAACATCCACCTTGCTGCACTAAGAAGTTCAGCCTGACCGGGTTGCCTCCAAACACGTCTCTGACGATTGTCTGGTTGAAGGCATATGCGACAGTCATTGGTGAAGAGAACGTGATCCCAATTTTGAGCGGTCCATTAGGCATTTTGTTGGGCCCAGCTGTACGGCGCTGTATGGTGTCGTGGTTACAAAGATGGAACTCGCCATGGGCGTCGGGAGTGAAGTTGCGCATCATGCAGCCTATTGTGCACAGTTTGAGCCGTAACACGACGTCCTGTGGCTCAACGAAAAGCTTTATTCAACATGGTGGCGTTGCTGTCGGGGTTCCTCCGAGTCATAATCCGTAGGTAGCCGTCATCCATTGCAGTTGGGCGGCCTGAGCGAGGCATGTCATGGACCCTGTTTCTCTGTATCTCCTCCATGTCCTAACAACATCGCTTTGGTTCAATCGGAGACGCCTGGACACTTCCCTTGTTGAGAGCCCTTCCTGGCACAAAGTAACAACGCGGACGCAATCGAACCGCGGCATTGACCGTCTAGGCATGGTTAAACTACAGACACCAAGAGCCATGTACCTCCCTCTTGGTGGAATGAGTGGAACTGATCGGCTGTTGGACCCCCTCCGTCTCACAGGCGCTGGTCATGCATGGTTGTTTACATCTTTGGGCGCGTTGAGTGACATCTCTGAACAGTCGAAGGGAGTGTGTCTGTGATACAATATCCACAATCAACGTCTATCTTCAGGAGTTCTGGGAACCGGGTTGATCCAAACTTTTTTTGATGTGTGTATATTACTTTGGTAACGCTGCTTACAGCAGTTGTAGAATGTAGGTTTCGCCTATCTGTGCTACGTTGATTACAGTTCCATCAACACAAACTAAACAATGTTCGATATACAGGACATAAAATCCCGTCTGAACCCTGCGATCATTTTTATGTTAACAATTGGCAACCAGTGCTGTACAATCGCAATAAAGTCATGAGATGTTCAATTGACTCTTATTAGAACATGTTACGCGCTTCGGGAATTACACCCAGCTTCAGATATCACAAACTTCGACTCCTTCCTAATCAACCATGCATGCAGCCTTGACAACTCAAAGAAAGTGTCCAATAACGCATGACTATAACTGCGACACAAGCAGTCTTGAAGCAGTGACGAGCAAGCAGAGGTGTATGTATTTACATTAAATTTCAGCAGTTAACACCTGTTATACTAAAGAGCGCAATTACTAATTAAGTTAGCTGAAGACTGTCTTTTCAGCTCAGCAGTAAACATTACACAAACTTCATAAATTTCTGCCCATAGCTGGTTGGCTACCTTCTACACCAATTTCCAATTATGTTTACGCAGTAATTCTGAACTATTATATCAGTTACGCAGCGAACTCGTGGTCTAGACGTACCGTATTTGATTACCAATCAAAATGTCCTTGGTCCCGGGTTCGAACCTTGCCACCGCTTAAATTAAAAATCCTCAGAAATGGCGGCTGAAAACTTCCGGAATAAGAAGTCGCTCTCATTCTGGCGACGGCCTTGTCACAAACGGCGGAGGAGCGGACAGAGGTTCAGGGCACTCTCTTGCCCTTGGGGTGGGAAACTGCCCCTAAGTGTGAAAGAATCAGCAATGATCAGTGGCATGAGGATGCAGAAAGCAGTGGAAACTTTTGCACATAATGTGTAGCCAGAGGACATGTCGCCTGTAACGAAAAGTGTCATGATGGTCTCTCCATTGGCAAAAGATTCCGCAAATTCGGATCTCCGGGAGGGGACTGCTAAGGGGGAGATGACCATGACAAAAAGATTGAGTAACCAACGAAAGGGTAATGTTCTACAAGTCTTGGCGTGGAATGTCGGTAGTCTGGACATGCTAGGGGAAACTAGAAAATCTGAAAATGTAAATGCAAAGGTTCACGCTAGATATAGTGAGGGCCAGTGAAGGTAGAGCAAAGGGTGAGCTACTGTGAACAGTTCACTGATAGGGCTATTTTCATCAGAATCAACAGCAAACCAACACAGAAAACAATAGTTCAGGTATACATGCCGATGTCGCAAGCAGAATATGAAGATACAGAAAAAGTATAACAGAGAAAGTATGTGAGGGTATGAACGGGTAATTCAGTACGTAAAGGGAAATGAAAATTATGGAGTTCTCCAATAAATTACAGCTAGTAATAGCTAACACCCTATTCAAGAATCACAAGAGAAGGACGTGTACTTGGAAAAGTCCGGGAGATACAGGAAGGTTTCAGTTACATTATATCATGATTACGCAGATTGTAAGAAGTTAGATGGTGGATTGTAAGGCGTACCCAGGAGCAGATATAGCCTCAGGTCTCAATTTACTAGTGAAGAAGAGTAGGCTGAAGTTCAAGAGATTAGTCAGAAAGAAACATTGCGCAAAGAAGTGGAATACGGAAAAACTAAGGAATGAGGAGATTACGCTTGAGGTTCTGAGGCCAGAGATATTGCGATAAGGAATACCTCAACAGGCAATTCAGTTGAAGAGGAATGGACATCTCTAAAAGGGGAAATCACATAAGTCGAAGAGAGAAACACAAGTACAAAGACTGTAACAGCAAAGAAATCATGGGTAACACAAGAAATAGTGCAGTACATCGATGATAGAAGGAAGTGCAAAAACGTTCAGGGGTATTCAGTAATACAGAAATACAACTGACTCAGAAATTAAATAACCTGGAAGTGCAGAGGGGCTAAAGCGAAATGGCTGCAGGAAAAATGTGAAGAAATCGAAAATGAGATGATTGTTGGAAGGACTGACACAGAATATAGGAAAGTCCAAAGAACTTCCGGTGAAATAAAAAGCAAGGTTGGTAACATTAAGAGTGCAATGGGAATTCCACTGTTAAATGCAGAAGAAAGAGCATATAGGTGGAAGGAGTACATTGAAGGCCTGTATGAGGGAAAAATTTATCCGTGGCGTGAGACGAGAAGAAACAGGAGTCGATATAGAATAAATAGAGAATCCAGTATTAGAATCAGAATTCAAATGAGCTTTAGAAGTCTTACGATCGAATAAGGCAGAAGGGATGGACAACATTCCATCAGAATTTCTAAAATCATTGACTATTCACGCTGGTGTGTAGAATATATGAGTCTAGTTAAATACCATCTGACTTCCGAAAATCATTATCCACGCAATTCCGAAGACTGCAAGGGCCGACAAGTGAGAGAATTTTCGTACAATCAGCTTGTTAGCTTGTGCATCGGAGATGCTGACAAGGATAATACACAGAAGAATGGAAATGAAAACTGAGGATGTGTTAGATGAGAATCAGTTTGACTTTAGGAAAGGTAAAGGCACCAAAGAGGCGATTCTGATGTTGCTACTAATAATGGAAGCAGGACCGAAGAAAAATCAGGACACGTTCATAGGATCTGTCGACTTAGAAAAAACGTTCGACAGTTTAAAATAGAGATCCTCTCAAGAAAAGAAGGGTAAGCTATAGCGAAAGACGGATAATACATAATATTTACAAGAACCAAGAGGGAAAAATAAGACAGCTAGACGAAGAAAGAAGTGCTCGGATTAAAAAGTGTGTAAGACGGGGATTTAGTCTTTCGCCCCTACAGTTCAATCTATACATCTAAGAAGCAATTGCGGATACAAAAGAAAGGTTCAAGAGTGGAATTAAAATTCAATAATAAGGTTTCGTTGATCACATTGCTATTCTCAATGTGAATGAAGAAGAATTACAGGATCTGCTGAATGGAATGAACAGTCTAATGAATACAGCATATGCATTGAGAGTAAATAGAAGAAAGACTAAAGTAATGAGAAGAAGCAGAAATCAGAACAGTGAGAAACTTATCAGGGTTGGTGATCAGGAAGTAGACGAAGTTAAGGAATTCTGCTACCTATGTAGCAAAGTAACCCATGACGGTCGGAGCACGGAGGACATCAAAAGCAGACTAGCAGTAGCAAAAAGGACATTGCTGGCAAGAGAAGCCTACTAGTATCAAACATAGGCCTTAATTTGAGGAAGAAATTTCTGAGAACGTACGTTTGGAGCATAGCATTGTATGGTAGTGGAACATGGAAAACCAGGAAGATAATGGAAGCATTTGAAATGTGGTGTTAGAGAATAATGTTGAAAATTAGGTGGACTGATAAGGTTATGAATGAGGAGGTTCTCAGGAGAATCGGTGAAAAAAATGTATCCATCAGAAAATACCCATAGGACAGAGGATCTAGCAGAAGTTAAACAAGGTGAATAAGTGACTCTAGAGACTAACAAATTAGTGACCTCTGCCTCAAGAATATTCTGTTGCTAAGAATTTATGCTATACAGGGGTTGGACAAAAATATGGATATACCAAAAACACAACACACTGCTATGCCTAATGCTATCTAGTAAAACCGTTGGCATTCAAAGCAGCTTTCAGTTTACTCGGAGTGCTGGAAACCTCATCTTTGAGCGCCCCCAACTTACACACACACACACAGAGAGAGAGAGAGAGAGAGTCGTTTCGGAATAAATACGGGGCCTGTATGGTTTTCTTCACGCAAAACAGGGCTAGTTCAGACAACGATAATGGAAGTGGGTAGCAATCACGTAACCTTCTCTCCAAAGTAGAACACGAAGTATGAATAATATTGAGACCTGGTGAATGTGGTGGCCAGGGGAGATGTGACAGTTCATCCTCGCGCTCACAAAATCAGTCCTGGACGATGCGAGCTGTGTGATCAGGACCCTGGTGTCTTGAAACACAGCATCACCACTTGGGAACAAACGATGTAGCACTCGGAGGACCTGATCAGCCAAATGGTCACATAATCCTTGGCAGTAATGCGTCCTTGCAGAGTGACGACGATGTGGCTGCTCAAATCATCACCGAATTCCTGCCATGTTTCACTCTTGAGACGTGAACTCGACCACAAGTTAGATAGTGTCAAAAGAGACCCATTCGACCAAATTACTTTCTTCCATTGCTCCGTAGTACAAGTTTAATGGCTTCGGCACCATGTTTACCTGTTACGGGCACTAGCATCACTGATGAGTGGTTTTGGAATTCCAGCTCACCCTGCAATTTCCTGCTTACGCAGCTCCCTTCGTGTTGTTTTGTAGCTGACAGGCTTTGAGAGTGCGACAGTCAGTTCTGCAGTGACTCTTGCAACTTTGGTCCTTGTATTTTTCGTAACAATTCTCTAAAATGACCGTCTGTCATGATCACTCAAAACACACTTCCCTCCGCATTTTGTCTTAACAGATGATGTTTGACCGCTTTTTCCTGTATGCGGAATAAATCTTCGAGCACCAGCAATTTTCCTATGTTGGAATTCACTCGTCTCAGACATAAGCACTCACAACTTCTCAGAACACTGTTCGGATCACCTGCAACTTATTGTGGACATTACACAGGGAGCATTCGTGTTGAAACGCAGCGACGCAACCTGCAGACTTGACTAGCATCGTACATTAACTTTCAAGCATGCATTTCTCGCAGTTTTTTTTTTTATTATTTTTGTCCAACCCCTGTACTAAACATAAGTACACGTTTATAACTTAGATTACATAGACTTTCGTTTCGATACTGACGTCACTGAAAACGGAGCGAACAAGGCGTTGGTCACTATTTCCGTGCGCTGCATAACAATAAATACTGTATCAGTATCTAGAAAACGTGACCACTCCATTACAGGAACGGCTGCATTTCTCACTCGATTTTCTCACGGTAGATTGTTGCTTTCAACCGCGTCTCGAGCGCTTCACACTCACTCACTTCCCTGTTCCTGGGTTTCAGCGGCTGTTAAAGGCAGCCACTGAATGGGACGGAATGAGAACCCCGCACGCGGCCTCGTTCGCCAACTAATGGCACGGAGTTGCCGCACAGCTGCAGGAAACGCAGAAGCGCCGGGCCCGCTCCTGGTGGGCAAATCTTCCGGCCGGCGTTGGCTCAAGGAGAGAGATTGCATCTCGCGAGCATTGTTTAAGCAGGAGCGCTGAAATGTCGGTGGCCACGACCGCGAACGCCGCCCCAGCTCGCTCACTTTCTCTTTTTGAGCTACAGGCGCCAGTGAGAAAAAAATTAGTCGCACGCTTGCAATGGAAAAAGGGATCTGTTATCTGCTCTGGCCTCAAATTCGGTGCTACAGCTTGTAACGGTTCTGCCGAACAAAGTCCAGTGCTACGTATTACGTTGGTTTCTACCCGGACAGAAAACTTAGTTTACCTGTCTGGTTCGCCGAAGGAATTCTAACTCAGCTATTAGCACTCACTCTTGAGCGAAGATTCGTCCTCGTATGTGCCTTGTGGCGCACTATATGACCGCATAACCCAAAGGTGCACAGCAGGTGCAATACCGTGACTAACTGGTGGAGGGCGCCTGGGTATAACTGTAAGAAATTTATCAGCAAATTTTTTTTGCGTAACGAGATGGCTTAGTGTTCAACTGTCTGATGTTATACGAATTAGACAGCGTGCAGCGCAGAAGTGACCACTACAACTTTTTTTTTTTTTTTTTTTTTTTTTTTTTTTTTTTTTTTTTTTTTTTTTTTGCCGAACCTTGTGATACTCACTGCATATATTTTCTACACAAAGCTGCTTCCTAAAAATAGGTGCAACATTTGTGTACGACGTGCAGGGCTGAGAAGTTCTAAAAGGACTCTTTGAATGTATTTCGTTATGTTTCCAAATTATGTAGTGTGCACTGCGGTATTCTGTGCTGAAACATCTCCTTGTCGGAATTTTCCGACAACCATGAACTTACATTGTAATGTGAGCCATATCAACACAACCACTTGCTTAGTAGCATGTTGGTTCACCTTCTAAATCCAATACAGGAGCTGTTCTATATGGCATGGATTCGGCGAGTCATTGAGAGCTTTCTGCAGATGTGTGGCAACAGGTGCCTACAAACATATCACACATTTCACCTAAATTAAGGTTGTCTGCGGTGCAGGGGTTGGACCCGATAGCGTTCCAGATGTGTTCCATCGGGTTCACATCAGGCGAATCTGGGTGCCATAATATCTATGTGGATTTAACGTCAAGCTCCTAAATCAATGTAGACTGATCATGGCCTTGTGACACGGACAGTTATCATGCTGGGTCATGTCATCACCGTCGACAAAGATGTCAAGCATCAAGGGACTCATACAGGGTGTTTCCGTAAGAGCGTGAAAAAATATGACGGGACACAGAGAACGTTCCAACGAACAATTTGAGGTAGGCAACCTGGGGTGGGAGAAGCCAGCTTAATGAGATACAGAAGTAAACTTGTCTACCGACTTGCCTAGCATTACTATTTTCCACCGAGGGAGGTGGCGCAGTGGTTAGCACGCTGGACTCGCATTCCGGAGGACGACGGTTCAATCCCGTCTCCGGCCATCCTGATTTAGGTTTTCCGTGATTTCCCTAAAATCGTTTCAGGCGCAAATGCCGGGATGGTTCCTTTGAAAGGGCACGGCCGATTTCCTTCCCCATCCTTCCCTAACCCGAGCTTGCGCTCCGTCTCTAATGACCTCGTTGTCGACGGGACGTTAAACACCACTAACCTAACCTACTATTTTCCAGCTTATTTACAACTGATATGCGTACAAAATTGCACGTACTGTGCAGTTTATTTGCATGAACATTCTTTATTTCCTTCAAGGAAACAAAGGGACGAGCCTGATTACTAGGAAGTTATGATTCAGGTCTTGTTTACTTTACTTGTCCATAAGGTGGCTCTGTTGTATCGTATGCCGGCCGTGGTGGCCGAGTGGTTCTAGACGCTACAGTCTCGAACCACGCGACCGCTACGGTTGCAGGTTCGAATCCTGCCTCGGGCATGGATGTGTGTGATGTCCTTAGGTTAGTTAGGTTTAAGTAGTTCTAAGTTCTAGGGGACTGATGACCTCAGATGTTAAGTCCCATAGTGCTCACAGCCATTTTTTTTGTTGTATCGTATTTACGTTGTGGGGCAACGGCCTTGCCGCAGTGGATACACCAGTTCCCGTGAGATCACCGAAGTTAAGCGCTGTCGGGCTTGGCCGGCACTTGGATGGGTGACCATCCAGCCGCCATGTGCTGTTGCCATTTTTCGGGGTGCACTCAGCCTCGTGATGCCAATTGAGGAGCTACTCGACCGATTGGTAGCGGCTCCGGTCAAAGAAAACCATCTAAACGACCGGGAGAGCGGTGTGCTGACCACAAGCCCCTCCTATCCGCATCCTCAACTGAGGGTGACACGGCGGTCAGATGGTCCCGATGGGCCACTTGTGGCCTGAAGACGGAGTGCTATGGTGCTATATTTACGTTGTCCCACGACAGAACATGCTATGAATCAACGGCAGACCATTCATTACTCAGTGCTATTCAGAGACGCACAGTACAACACGATGCAGCAGTACCGGTACAGTTTCACATAACTCACTGACATGGACCTCGCTTACGTAGGAGTATGTTGCAATGCTCTCGCTGCTGAAATGCTGTACAGGGAACGATTTACTAACAGGCATCGTCCGTCACGACGAGTGTTTATTTCTCTCGATCGACGAATGCGAGAGACTAGTTCATTGGAAAGAAGGAACGAGGAACCTGGCAACATGAGGACCACTCGCATACCTGCTTCTGACGAAGTGGTGCTGGAACGTGTTGCAGCCGACCCCACTATAGGTACTCGTCGTATTGCACGTGAAGTGGGCGCTCCACATACTAGCGTGTGGCAAGTACTCCACGAACAAGAATAACACCCATATCACCCACAACGAGTCCATCAATGCTTGTGACTGACTTTGTGCCAAGGGTCACATTGTGTCAGTGACTGCTCCGGCAATGGATTTATCGACCAGATTTCTTCCTGATCGTGCTGTTTACTGGCAAAGTCTCATTTCATCGTGATGGTATTTCGAACAGCAGGAATAGCGGTGTGCGGACTGAAGAAAACCTTCACGCTCTAGCAGAGTCACACCATCAAGTACGTTTTGCTGTGAATATCTGGGCCGACAGTGTAGGTGACAATCTCATTGGGCCATACCTTCTATCTGGCCATCTGAATGGCCAACTGTACTTGAGGTTCGTGCAAAAAGCTCTACGTGAGTTGTTCGAGAACGTGCCCTCGGCTGTTTGTGAAAAGATGTGGATGCAAAATGACGGCGTACCGCCTCACTTCAGTGTGGGTGTCCGCAACCACATCTATACCGTATTTCCTGGTCACTGGATTGAAGGTGAGATCCTATTCCATGGTCTGCGAGGTCACCTGACCTGAATCCCCTTGATTATTTCCTACGGGGATATCTAAAATCACTGGTGTATGAAACTCCAGTGAATACAGAGATGGAATTAGTTACCAGAATTGTAGGTGCCTGTCATGTAATTCGAAACACACCAGGGATATTCGTCAGAGTGCGTCATAATCTTGTTCGCCGATGTCATGCTTGCATTGTGGTTGATGGCCGTCAGTTTCGGCACATTTTGTAAAATACAGTACATGTAGTACGTTCGTTGTGTCAGTCGTATTTGCAGCCAACTGTAACTAATGTAAATAAAAAATTACGTACTAATGTGATTTAATTCTTGCTATCTCCTTAAACTGGCTTCACCGACCCTAGGTCCTCTACCTCAAATTGCCTAGTGGAGCATCCTCTATGTTAAATTTTTGCACGCTCTAACGGAAACACCCCTTTATAGTTCGCAATAATATTGAATATTCATGTAGTTCATAGCTGCCATGGTGTCTGCAGGTTCCACCACAGATCCAGCGGAAGCCCAGGTGACTGAATGTCGCCCCCATAGCATAATAACGACTCCACTGACATGCATTCGAGGGGACGAGCAGTCATTCGCCAGGATGACGACTTGTCCAAACACTACCAAAGGCCTGCGACACGTTTCTATTGATCCACGGTCCAATCTCGATGACACCCTGTCAACTAAGGTCGAAATTGACGATGTTGTTGGGTCAACATGGAAACGTAGAGATTTCTTTTGAAACGGAGATCCATGTTTCGCAATACGCACTGAATGGTGTTTGTTCCTGCGACAGAACTGTGTCGTCGGATCTGCCACCGACTGCCGCATACGCTGCCGCAGAGTGCGAGCATGCTCCATATCTCCATGTTCTGCGATGAAACGTGGACATCTAACATCTTGCTGCCTACTTGTGATTTCACGGTCTTTGAAATACGTACAACAGCCGCTCAAAACAGTACCACACGAACTGCCGATCCATTTCGCCGTTTCAGAGATGTTCGCTGCCAGTCGCCGGGCCATAACAATCTGCGCTTTCTCAAAGTCGCCATGTCAATGGGTTTTCCTGTGTGAGGTCTCCACAGTACATCGATGTTGTCGCCAGTGGTCGGCGGAAGGTGCACGTGCCCGTCGACCTGGGACCGGACCGCAGCGACGCACGGATGCACGCCAAGACCGTAGGATCCTACGCAGTGCCGTAGGGGACCGCACCGCCACTTCCCAGCGAATTAGGGACACTGTTGCTCCTGGGGTATCGGCGAGGACCATTCGCAACCGTCTCCATGAAGCTGGGCTACGGTCCCGCACACCGTTAGGCCGTCTTCCGCTCACGCCCCAACATCGTGCAGCCCGCCTCCAGTGGTGTCGCGACAGGCGTGAATGGAGGGACGAATGGAGACGTGTCGTCTTCAGCGATGAGAGTCGCTTCTGCCTTGGTGCCAATGATGGTCGTATGCGTGTTTGGCGCCGTGCAGGTGAGCGCCACAATCAGGACTGCATAGGACCGAGGCACACAGGGCCAACACCCAGCATCATGGTGTGGGGAGCGATCTCCTACACTGGCCGTACACCACTGGTGATCGTCGAGGGGACACTGAATAGTGCACGGTACATCCAAACCGTCATCGAACCCATAGTTCTACCTTTCCTAGACCGGCAAGGGAACTTGCTGTTCCAACAGGACAATGCACGTCCGCATGTATCCCGTGCCACTCAACGTGCTCTAGAAGGTGTACGTCAACTACCCTGGCCAGCAAGATCTCCGGATCTGTCCCCCATTGAGCATGTTTGGGACTGGATGAAGCGTCGTCCCACGCGGTCTGCACGTCCAGCACGAACGCTGGTCCAACTGAGGCGCCAGGTGGAAATGGCATGGCAAGCCGTTCCACAGGACTACATCCAGCATCTCTACGATCGTCTCCATGGGAGAATAGCAGCCTGCATTGCTGTGAAAGGTGGATATACACTGTACTAGTGCCGACATTGTGCATGCTCTGTTGCCTGTGTCTATGTGCCTGTGGTTCTGTCAGTGTGATCATGTGATGTATCTGACTCCAGGAATGTGTCAATAAAGTTTCCCCTTCCTGGGACAATGAATTCACGGTGTTCTTATTTCAATTTCCAGGAGTGTAGCTTCGGCTACAACCATTCCGCGTAATAAATACAATTGCAACATTGCTTCTTCTACCAATAATAACTTGAAAAAAAACTTCATTTATAATTTAAAATCGATTCGTTCGCCTTTAAAAAGTTCTGGCGTCTATAAGATTTTCTGCGATACCTGCTCTTCTTACTAAATAGGACAAACAGGACGTGCCTTTACAACCAGGTATAAAGAACACCTTTTAAGAAAAAATGGCACTAGTCCCCAAAATTCGTCTTTTGCCGACCATCTTCTGATTACAGGTCACGCTCTTAAAGCTGTTTCCGATATCAACATCTTGCACACCGAGAAGAAAGGGCGTTGATTAGATATTCTTGAAAAATTAGAGGTTTTTAAACATTTTTCTCGAAATGATAGCCTCATTCTCAATGAGCAGCTGCAGTTGCGTAAAAAAAATTTCTTCAACGGTATAAAGCCATTACTAGACATTTAATTTCGGATCTCCTCGTGCAGTTCACCGAAATGTTTTTTTTTCTATCTAAGTTATCCCATAATTTATTAAAAGGATTATTGGCTGTATTTTATGTTTTATCGTTTACTACAGGCTGTGTCATTCACCCCTTTCTGTATTTTCTATGCTGACGTTTTTATGATTCAAACTGTACTTCTAAGATCTGATGTAGGCAAAATGTTGCTTTATCTGTAACTGTTAAAGAAAATATTGCCTTTTACATTACGTACTGAACTATATTCATTGTAATTTTCGCCTGTCTACATTCGATTGTTAAGTAGCCAAGTTGTACCTGCGGCTACTAGATGGCGCTCTCGCTGCCATGTCATGTTCACCTGCCGCACTTATTAACACGGGCACCTCAGACCGTTGCCACCTGTGGCTCTACAGGTATGAGCTGGCCTTAGATGCTCGCCTTCACACATTTCTTTTAAATATTTTGTGACTAAAGCCTTTCTGGCCTGTTATTTATTTTATACGTGACATGTAAGTACTGCCTCTGTCTCGTATTGTTGGTCAGTGCTTACACTTTTTTATATACAAATTTTTTTCTTCCCATAAATTTGTAACTATGTTATAGACCGCTTTAAGTGTCTAAATTCTGATGAAGGCGCTCTTAGAAGCGTTGAAACCTGGTTAATAAGACCAAAAAATTGTGACCAAGAGCTCATTTGCTTCAATTTTAATGTATAAACGGTCACTGAGCCAAGCAGCCATGTTCAAAACTTTGCTATAGGACTTAACTAAGCAGTCTGGAGTGTGTGTTTTTAACTAGCTGAACTTTACAGAAGTAGCACAGATGTGATGTGAATGGAAACTCTCCACCTGGGATCGGCCACTGCTCCACTAATCAATACGTGGTTCAACCTCAAAGCCAATATTTGCCGGACTTTCAATTTAGTACTGCAGAAATCATATTGGAGAGACGCATGGCTAGCTGTCACGCTATACGGACACCTCCCACTGGCCCGTTCTGTCCGGCTGCGCGCGCCGCGGCCGGCTCTCAGCGGTACGGTGCCGCTTGGCAAGGTCCTCATCGCCGCTCTCTGAGCAGAAAGGCGAACGGGATCAACGAATCATTAGACTTTAGCGTTGGAGGATTCTTAACTCAATAACGGAACTCGGCATTTCGAAACTTCACCAGGATCCAAAGAAAGTAAAAAATTTCCGGTACAATTTCCAAAATAAAGATTTTGAACTTTATGAGCAGTAATTAGAATATTTAGAAGTGGAAACATGGGAATTGAGGAAGAATATGAGTTCTAGCCAAGTGAGTACACCATAATCTACACGAAATCCAATAGTGGTGATACAGGAGGTAGTATAATAAGGAAATGGGAATGAGGGTATGTTACTACGAGCGACATAGTGAACGCATTATCGTAAATAAAATAGATTCAAAACAAACAGCCACCACAGCAGTAGAAATTTATGGGCCTTAAAACTCATCGTATGACGAAGAGATTGACAGAAGGTGTGTTGAGAAAAATGAAGTTCTAAAGATTCGTTTATTTGAGGGAGGGGACCAAACAGCGAGGTCAATGGTCCCATCGGATTGAGGAAGGATGGGGCAGGAAGTCGGGTGTGCCCCTTCAGAGGAACTATCCCGGTATTTGCCTAAAGCGATTCGGGGAAATAACGGAAAACCTAAATCAGGATGGCCGGACGGCGTTTTGTACCGTCGTCCTCCCAAAAGCGAGTACGGCGTGCTAACCACTGCGCCACCTGGCCCGGTTGTTGGGCTCTAAGCACTACGGGACTTAACATCTGAGGTCATCAGTCCCCTAGACTTAGAACTACTTAAACCTAACTAACATCACTCACATCCATGCTCGAGGCAGGATTCGAACCTGCGACCGTAGCAGCCGCGTGGTTCCGGGCTGAAGCGCCTAGAACCGCTCGGCAGAAATTAAGGAAATGGGACCTGGATAAATTGACCACAGCGGCCGGCCGGCTCGGTTGTTATACAGAAAGACAGATCAAAATTCCTTCTGATCGAGGACTGAAATTCTGTAACAGGAAATGGAAGAGACGGAAAATAGTAGTAGGAAGTGGGCTGTCCGAAAGTATTGAAAGCGGTAGCCACCTGGTAGCACTCTACTTTGGGCCTAATTTAATCGTTGCTAACGATTGGTTTAAGAATCATGAAGGAAGGTTGTATACATGGAAGAGACATGAAGAGAGCGGAAAGTTTCAGACAGATTACGTAATGGTAAAATACAGATTTCGTAATCATATTTTGCTCGTGGTCTAGTGGCTAGCGTTGCTGCCTCTGGATCACGACGTCCGAGGTTCGATTCCTGGACGGGTTGGGGATTTTCTCTGCCCGGGAACTGAGTGTTTGTGTTGCCCTCATCATTTCATCATCATCATCATTCGTGACAGTGGCTAGATTGGACTGTGAAAGAAACTGGACTGTGTAAAAATTGTGACTGTCTGGACGCTGATGACAGCGCTGTTGAGCGCCCCACAAACCAAACATCATCATCATAATCAGATTTTAAATTGTGACCCGTTTCCAGGGGTTGGTGCGGACTCTGATCACAATTTATTGCTTAATAACTGCAGATTATAACTAAAGATACTGTAGGAAGGCCAGAAATTAAGGTTCAAATGGTTCAAATGGCTCTGAGCACTATGGGATTTAACTTCTGAGGCCATCAGTCCCCTAGAACTTAGAACTACTTAAACCTAACTAACCTAAGGACATCACACACATCCATGCCATAGGCAGGATTCGAACCTGCGACCGTAGCGGTCGCGCGGTTCCAGACTGTAGCGCCTAGAACTGCTCGGCAGAAATTAAGGAAATGGGACCTGGATAAATTGAAATTACCAGGGGTTGTTGAAGCATTCAACAGGAGCATTAGGCAACGTTTGACAGAAACTGGGGAACAGAATGAGAGGTGAATTAGTGGAGGCCTTAAAGGACCAAATAGGCAAGAAAACAAATCCCAGTGGAAATACTTGGTTAACATAAGAGACATAGAATTTAATTGAAGGAAAGATAAAATACAAAGCTGCAGCAAATGAATCAGACTAAGGGAAGACTGACGTATAAAATAAGAGATAGATAGAAAGTTAAAACTGGTAAAGCTAGATGGCTAGAGGAGAAAAGCTAGGCTCTAGAAGCATGCGCATGGCAAAATTCACCTATAGCATAATTAATGAGACCTTTGGAGGAAAGATAAACAGCTATTTAATATCAAGAGTTTGGGAGGCAATTATTAAGCAGTGAAGAGATGGAACAAATATTAAAGAAGGCTATGAAAGTGAAATTAACTGTATTAAAGAAATCGAATAAGACGATGGTAAATATAAAATGGGATATGAGATACTGCCAAAAGAATTTATCAGAGCACTCAGAAACCTACGTCGAAACAAGGTCTCTTAAGTAGACGACATTCTCCCAAAATTATTGAGGTACTTAGAAGTCGAGACAGAACTATTCAATCTCGTACTCAAACTTAATGAGGAATGTAACAACTCCAATTTCGAAGAAGGCGAGTGCTGAAGGTTGTGAATATTGCCGAACCATTAGTTTAATAAATCATGGCTGCGAAATATTTTCACCAATTACCTACAGAATAATGGAAAACTTGGAGAAGATCAGCTTGGATTCGGAGCGATACTGTAACACGCGAGGCAATGCTGACTCTATTAGCCATCTTAAAAGACATGTTGAAGAACGGTGTAGTATAGTTTATAGCATTTGTACATTCATACATCGTTTTCGACCATATTAACTGCCTTATACTCTTCAAGCCAGCAGTCTTGACGCAGTAGTAACACCGGTTTCCGTCAGATTACCGAAGTTCAGCGCTATTAGGGTTGGCTAGCAATTGGATGGGTGACCATCCGGGTCTGACGCGCGCTATTGGCAAGTGGGTTGCACTCAGCCCTTGTTAAGGAGCTACTTGTTTTAGCAGTAGCGGCACCGTTCACGAAAACTAACAACGGCCGGGAGAGCGATGTGCTGACCACATGCTCCTCCATATCCACATCCAGTGATGCCCATCGGCTGGTGATGACACGGTGATCGTTCGGTACCGTTGGACCTTCCGAGGTATGTTCGGACGAAGGAGATACTCTTCAAAATTCTGATATTATCACGGATAAAATACAGGGATAGAAAGGTTATCCACAACATGTACAGAAACCAGGCTGTAGTTAAGAGTCGAAGGACATGAAATGGAAGCAATAGTTATTCAGTCCATACGTTGAGCCTGCAATGAAGGAAACCAAGGCGAAATCTGGAAATCGAATTCAATTACAGGGTGAAGAAATAAAAGTTCTGAAGTTCGTCGATGACAATGAAATTCTGTCAGAGACGGGGAACGACTTTGAAGAGAAGGTAAAGGGAATGGACAGTGTCTTGAAAACAGCTTATAAGATGAACATTAAGGAAGTAAAACAAGGATAGTCGAATAGTGTCTTGAAAAGAAGTCATAAGATGTACACCAACCAAAGCAAAACAACAGTAATGGAATGTAGTCGAATTAAATCAGGGGAGGCTGAGGGAATTAGATTAGGAAGTGGGACACTACAAATAGTCGGTGACCTTTATTTACTCAGAAAAGTAACTGACAGCGGTAGAGTTAGAGGGTATACAAAATGCAGGTTGGTTACAGCAATAAAAACTTTTTTTATATACATAAATTTGTTAACATTGAATACAAACTTAAATGTATGGAAACGTGTTTTGTAGTTATCTAGAGTGAAGTCTTGTACAGAAGTCAGTAATTCAGACATGAAGATAATGTAAGTTTTTGAAACGTGACGCTACAGATAAATGCAGACGTTTATACAGATAGATCTAATAACTAAAGAAGAGGTACTGAATTGATATGTATGGCAAAACTAGACAAAAAAATGGATCGCTTTATAGGAGCACACATTCTGAGGCATCAAAATATCTTCAATTTGGTAACGCAGGGAAATGTGCGGAGTGAAAAGTGTAGGTGGAGAGCAAAAGTTGAGTACAGGAACCAGATTCGAATGGATGTGAGTCGCAGTAGTGGTACAACATAGAGCATTGTGGACGGCTGTGTCGAATCAGTCTTCGGACTGAAGACCACAACAACAACGACAAACATATTAATTTCCATATTTCTCAACTAACTTCTGGAGAGAACTGAAAGAATTGAACATGTATTCCGACCGTTCTCAGTATTTTTACAATATGTTACAGATGCGTTTTTACATAGTGATAGACGAATAAAAAGACAATATCCAAAGAAAAGCAAGAGCTTATTAATAAACTTGAGGTAATCTGACTAGAAAGAAACCTATGTTTGTTACAGATGCGTTTTTACATAGTGATAGACGAATAAAAAGACAATATCCAAAGAAAAGCAAGAGCTTATTAATAAACTTGAGGTAATCTGACTAGAAAGAAACCTATGTTTGTTACACTGCGATTTGTTTAAAACGTTTTCTAAAAATGTAAAGAAGTAATCATTATTCGTCGCTGTACATAAATACAAAAGTTTCATGTAAATTAAATTTTGTTCCTTTGCAGATACTATGCAGATGTTCATTCAAAGTCATTTCATTCTACCTTCTGAACAGCCATTCTAATGCGAAAATGAAGAGTCTTGCATAGAACAGACTAATGCGAAAAATTGCACGGAACCAGACTTCCGACTGAAGACCACAAGTAATTCTTACACAACACATAAGGATCCTCTCGATCATGAGTTAAACTTTACGTACAAATTAATTTACTTGGATGATGATTTACATTGTAACCAAAAGGGTACACGATAACTGAATTTTCAAGATAGTATGTCTCTGGACAGAAGTGCGATAAGGAATTTATCTCTTGACAGGGGGAGTATAGTCGAGCGAAACTTCTTTATTCCTGAAATCTCTAACATTACTCAGCTTCTTGATGACGAGGTAAGTGGATACGCCAGTTTTTTTCGTAACAAGGAAAACGACTCCGCATCCCACGTCAATTGCGCCAATGCGCTCGGTTCGCGGGAGCCATTTCGCATACTCAAGGTGATAAAAAATTTTCCTTGTCAGTATTTTGCCAGCAAGGAAAGGGAGGATATGGTGGACAGTTCTTGACCGCTAAGATCTTTGACTGAATGCCAAACCTCAACGTGTAATACTGCTGGTGGTCAACCGTCCGTTGGGTTACTGTGTTAAGCTCAGCGGCCCTTCTAGCAATACTATTCGAGATGAGTGCTTACGAGAGTCAGCACCGGATATCACCCTCGCCCTTCCTTGTAAGAAAAGAGCAAAATGCTGTTATGTACACGAAAGTCAAGAACATTGTCCGGCTTAAGCGACTGGCCCTGTTACAGTCATATGAACTGAACGGATTGTACATAGACATTATTTATTACACTATTGGCCATTAAAATTGCTACACTAAGAAGAAATGCAGATGATACACGGGTATTCATTGGACAAATATGTTATACTAGAATTGACATGTGGTTACATTTTCACGCAATTTGGGTGCATAGATCCTGAGAAATCAGTACCCTGAACAACCACCTCTGGCTGTTATAATGGCCTTGATACGCCTGGGCATTGAGTCAAACAGAGCGTGGATGGCGCGTACAGGTACAGTTGCCCATGCAGCTTCAACACGATACCACAGTTCATCAAGAGTAGTGACTGGAGTATTGTGAAGAGCCAGTTGCTCGGCCACCATTGACTAGATGTTTTCAGTTGGTGAGAGATCTGGAGAATGTGTTGGCAGCAGTCGAACATTTTGTGCATCCAGAAAGGCCCGTACAGGACCTGCAACATGCGGTCGTGCATTATCCTGCTGAAATGTAGGGTTTCGCAGGGATCGAATGAAGGGTACAGAAACTGGTCGTAACACATCTGAAATGTAACGTCCACTGCTCAAAGTGCTGTCAATACGAACAAGAGGTGACCGAGACGTGCAACCAATGGCACCCCGTACCACCACGCCAGGTGATACGCGAGTATGGCGATGACGAATACACGCTTCCAATGTGCGTTCATCGCGATGTCGCCAAACACGGATGCGACCATCATGATGCTGTAAACAGAACCTGGATTCATCCGAAAAATGACGTTTTGCCTTTCGTGCACCCAGGGTCGTCGTTGAGTACACCATCGCAGGCGCTCCTGTATGTGATGCAGCCTCAAGGGTAACCGCAGCCATGGTCTCCGAGGTGATAGTCCATGCTGCTGCAAACGTCGTCGAACTGTTCGTGCAGATGGTTGTTGTCTTGCAAACGTCCCTATCTGTTGACTCAGGGATGGAGACGTGGCTGCACGATCCGTTACAGCCATACGGATAAGATGCCTGTCATCTCGACTGCTAGTGATACGAGGCCGTTGGGATCCAGCACGGCGTTCCGTATTACCCTCCTGAACCTACCGATTCCATATTCTGCTAACAGTCATTGAATCTCGACCAAAGCGAGCAGCAATGTCGCAACGCGGTAAACCGCAAACGCGATAGGCTACAATGCGACCTTTATCAAAGTCGGAAACGTGATGGTACGCATTTCTACTCCTTACACGAGGCATCACAACAACGTTTCACCAGGCAATGCCGGTCAACTGCTGTTTGTGTATGAGAAATCGGTGGAACTTTCCTCATGTCAGCACGTTGTAGGTGTCGCCACCGGCGCCAACCTTGTATGAATGCTCTGAAAAGCTAATCATTTGCGTATCACAGCATCTTCTTCCTGACGGTTAAATTTCGCGTCTGTAGCACGTCATCTTCGTGGCGTAGCAATTTTAATGGCCAGTAGCGTATTATCATAACCAGATTAGGAACATGCTGAAGAAACGGAGATTGTTGCACTTTCTCCTCAGAAAAGAACGCACAAGCATCATAGGCAAAGGTTAATCGGAATTCGTGTGTCCTCGAGAAGGTCAATGCGCGAAGCACTTAGTAACTTCCACCGTCATACTCAGCGAAAGATCTTGCCGAGAACCCGAATGCTGGTCATACGTAAAATCAGTAAGGTGGTTTCCATAGAGTCACTAGTTGATCAGTCTGGTGTGACAACAGAAAACAGTAAAAGAAAATTAAAAATTTTAAATTTCGCATTAAAGAAATCAATCAAGCAGGAGGACAGTACAAACATACCGTCATTTGACTGTCGCACAGACAGCCCTGGCGTAGAGAAGCAATTAAAAGATTTGAAAACAAATAAGTCTTCAGGTCCAGAGGGAATCCCAATTCAGTTTTGTTCTGTTGCACTGACCCCTTACTTAGCTTGGATTTATCGGGAGTCTCTCACCCATGCAAAGTCCCAATAGACTGGAAAAAACTGCAGGTGACTCTTGTATATAAGAAAGATTAAAAAAACGAACCCGCACAATTACAGACCAATATCCTCAACATCGATTTGCTGAATACTTCTTTAATACTACTGACTTTGAATATCATAAATTTCCTTGAGATAGAAAAGCTTATCTCCGCAAATCAGCACTGATTCAGAAAGCACCGCTAGTGCGATATTCAACTTGCCCTTTTCACATTTTATATCCCACAAACGATGGATGGAGGGCAACAGGCAGATTCCATATTCATAGACTTCCAGAACGAATTTGACAAGGCGCCCAACTTCAGGCTAAAAATATGGCATTTCAGTCTTTGATCGCTATTTTTTATTTTCAATAACCGGTTTCAGACCAGCTGCCAATCTTCAGAAATGCCATATTTTTATTTAAACAACGATCGCGGCAATCCCAATAAGACAATCATGTCTAGTTTTGATCAACTTCAGGCTGTTACCGAAGATCCGAGCATATACTTGGTAGGTTCCCACGTATGTTCCTGACTCGAAGACTTCCTAAATCATAGAACCCAGTACGTCGTCCTCGACGGCGAGTCTTCATCAAAGACAAGGGTACTGTCAGGAGTGCCCTGGAGAAGTATGTTACGACCGTTCTTATCCTCTATAGACAGGAGCGAACAGCAATTTACTAATGTTTGCTGATGAGCTGCGGTGTACCGGAAATCGTCGTCCTTGAGTAATAGTAGGGGGATACAAGATGACTTACACAGAATTTCCAGGTAGCGTGATGAATGGCAGCTGGCTGTAAATGTACAAAAATATATCTTAATGCGGATGAGTAAGAAAAACAATCACGCAACGTTCGAATACAACATTAACATTAGTAATGTGTTGCTTGACAATCACATAGGTTAAATATCTAGGTCTAACGTTGCAGTGTGATATGAAATGGAATGAGCCCGTCAGGTTGATAGTCGGGAAGGCGAATGCTAGACTACTTTTTATTGGGAGAATTTTTCGAAAATGCAGCTCATCTATGAAGAACACGTCGCACAGAATCGTTCTTGAGTACTGCACGATTGTTTGAGATTCCCACCAGCTCAGATTAAAGGAAGAATTCGAAGCAGTTCAGAGGCGTATAAGTAATTCTATTACCGATAGGTTCAGCACGCAGGTTTTACGGAAAGGTTCCGTGAACTCAAATGGGAATCATTGAACGGAATACGACGCTCATTTCGCGAGACATTACTGCGGAAATTTAGAGAACCGGCATTTGGGGCCGATTGTAGAACGATTCTGTCACCGCCAGTGTACATTCTGCTTAAGGACCATGAATATAATGTGAGAAAAGTTAGTGCTCATAGCGCTGCTTATAGGCACTCGTATTTCCCTCGCTCCATTTGCTAGTAGAATGGACAAGTAGTGGTACGTGGTACGGTCCGCCATCCACCGTTACGGAGTATCGATGTAGAGGTACATATATAACCTTTGTGCAAACTGATATTTCGACATTTTTTGCGGAGAGACAAATATTATTCCTATGAATGTGCATTTGCGTCATTTATCTTTACATAAATGTCAGGAAACTGTATCTCCAGAAACGCTATTATTTATAACTGCGTTTTTCTGATAAAAAAATATGTTCTCACAACTCTGCAACAGAGGATATTAGTGGCCAGCCATTCTACCACAATAAAAAATAATGCACTTGCAATTTAGCCTTACTCGCGGTGCTGAAATAGGGCGTAAACTTCAATATAGAAAGATCTACTCCAACATACGCAGATCTCCTCCTACTCTTCTGAATAAGATTAATTCACTTCATGCGATCTGAAGAAAATAAAAATAAATAAATTCTCGCAATATTTGTGCGTTTCAGAAGATTTTCGGATATCTAAGCAACGTTTTCAAAACATTTTGAACGACACTTTGATGTTAAGCAAATATTTCTTATTCATCCCAAAGTTGTACATCAGAAACCATGGCGTCAACTACGTTGTTAATAAAGACTTATCTAGGAGTAACGCATTCATATGATTATATCCTATAGTGTGAGGTCACTTTTTCAAGTCACAATAACTATTTTTTTTACAAGTAATGTATCTTTACTTATAAGATATAAGTTTTTACAGTTCAAGATTGATTGTAAATGTCAGATCCTTCAGGGATATTGCAGAAATTACGATAATTGTGAAATTAATCACGTTTCATCATAGCAAATAGTAGTTTGGGCCACAATCTACAGCTGAAGGTGAACAAATTACACGGTTAAAGCATACTGCTTTAAAATAATTTGCCGTCGAGGTCTGGCGACTGTTTGTGTTATTAAGTAATCGAAAACATGCAGACACTAGTACAACAGATATTCACATCTCTTGGTTCTTGGGTTCCGTGATAACGCAATCCAAGAGTTGTCTAATACGTACGTTCACAGTCAACTCCATGCAAAATACTTGATATTTGTCGACGGGTGGAAGATATGTGTTAGATTTGTCTTGGCAAAGCGGAATAACACTTGGCTAATATGTGGGAAACAAGGGAGGAACTTTCCTGCATCGACTGTTATACTTCCATTTTCAGTGCGTTTTTTCTATTGTGCAGTTGACATGTATACGGTCAACGAACGCTTTCGTAAGTTGCATGTGGGCCCAAAAGGAATTTATTGGGACAACTGAACTCTGAAAAAGTAATATATTTACCAGACACCACCTTCGGCCTAAAACAACATAAATTTTCTTGTTTCATTGATATACGGAACTATTCGAACGGAAGATAAAGACTTCGTCAGCCGTGTGCGAAGGAAAGTCGCAATGAAGCTGTGCGCTCTTCTACACTGGACAACAAGAAGAAAATACAAATATTCGAAAATTCTTTTTCGCATTTCACCGAAACTGTGAAACATGAATACAACATAAGTTGTCAGACACTTTATTGAGCTGCATACTTTGCTCCTTTTTGAACAAGAATAACTTTAACTTACAATGAGCACTATTTTTGTCCATAGTGCCATTTTTATTATTATTATCATCAAAATGTGGCTGGTACTGGTTCTTCACAATGAACTTCACGAGAGAATAAGTGCATTATGAAGCCGCTGTCGGTTTACGTAAAGTGTCGATAGCGACATCTGTTTACGCACGTCAGACTTCGACATAGAGAAAGCGCGGAACAAACACGGCGACGACACCGACAGAAAAGGAAAGTGCGTCAGTGTGTCGCCGTTGCGTGTGTCGCGGACGTGCGTGGCAGACGCATCGGCACCGATGACGGACGGCGGCGGGCGATGGGCGATACGGGCTACGCACGAACGCCATACCACCAGGGTGTGATGTAAGGCCGCGGGTGGAGCGGGGTGGGGGGGAGGGGGTTGGTGGCGGGGGGGGAGCGTCGTATCCTACACACTTAAGTTCCACGTCTTCAGAAAAAAATGTTCAAATGTGTGTGAACTCTTATGGGACTTAACTGCTAAGGTCATCAGTCCCTAAGCTTACACACTACTTAACCTAAATTATCCTAAGGACAAACACACACACCCATGCCGAGGGAGAACTCGAACCTCCGCCGGGACCAGCCGCACAGTCCATGACTGCAGCGCCTTAGACCGCTCGACTAATCCCGGGCTGCTCCACGTCTTCAGCTCGGAACCTATAGCCAGGATTACACAGTTGTAAAATAGCTTTAACTTTACAGCACATAATATGTTTGTTTATAATTAACTTTTCGGCTACCTGTCAAGATTTTCCTTTACTCATAAGTAAAGTCTTCTCGTCAGGTGACGAAAATCCACAAGCTTTCAACCGAGCTCTCCTCGGCCATTGTCAAGTGTTAAATGACTTTTGTTTATACTTTACACGACACTTTTCAGGAAACGCCTCGCATTTTCAATTTGGTTTTTCTCTGTGTACTACGTTATTTTGTCGGAATGTTTTTGATGTGTGAAGTTCTGCATTGTTCTGTCACCTTTATTGCAGTATAGAAGAACGCGTGATTTTTAGTTGCTTGTCGGTCTTTATGTATAGTTAGTGACGAAATTCGGAAAAACTTTTACTTACAGTTCGCTTGTGGCCCATTTGTGCAGAGTCTCACCCATATTAAACATCACATACATCTGTGCTTATTTCCATGTTTTATTTTGAAGTAAATTATCGAAGCATTTGAAGAAACTGACTGACTCACTTTCGAATTTATCGTTTAATAATTTATCTTCGTATTTTTTGTAATGTGAGTATATCTTCCGTTCTTCTAACGGATCTATTTTATGCACTTTATTTAGTCGGTAGAGTACTTTAACATTTTGCTCTACATTTCTATTTGGGTGTACCGTATTGTGTTTGCGTGTGGCTATTGCTGATATAGAGTGTCCGTTGTGTCTGTAGGCTTTCATTGTGCTGTGTACTTGGTACTGATATCTCAACCTTTTTGCCGTAGGTACTACATCGAGCATTCCTGACATATTACTTTGTATATACAGAGTCTGAATATGGTTCATGATTACAGTTATTGTTACGTATTAGTTCTTGTTGTAAGCGATGAAAGCTAATTTCTTTAGACGCTTCGACAGTACGCTAAAATAAAAATATTAACACATAGAAATAAGCACCATTGTAAACACATATAAGCAGATTATGATCCAGATTGTTAAGGTAAATACCCTCTGTGCAAAAGTATTTCATACTCTGTGGAAGACATATAGCAATACTATCGATTACATCTAAAAACATCTTCGTAACTGTTTGTTTTATTTGAATTTGTTATCCTTTATGTGTACTGTGCGCAGAAAATTGTGTGTTATTTTTAACATGTGTGAGACTCTGCACGAATGGACCACAAGAAAACTGTAAGTACAATGTCTTCCAATTTTGGCTACTAACTGTATACAAAGATCGATAATCAACTAAAAATTTCGCGTTTTCATATACTCGTATTGCAGTAAAGGCAAAAGAACAATGCATAACATTACACATCAAAACGTTACGACAAAATGTTATACTACACGGAGGTAAGTGCACCTGAAAATGAGAATCATTTCCCGGAACGCGTCATATAAAGCATAATTAAAAGAAAATCGTGACTGGTATCAGAAAAGTTATTTGTAAATAAACCGTTTTCACATTCGCAGGTTTCATACAGCATTTCTAATGGATCAAATAAAGTTACGTCGTACGTTCTCTTCATATATATATCTTTCTGTGCTTGTAATGGAATTATGCTCAGAAACACGCTATTGGCAATTAAAATTGCAATACCATATTATTATTATTGCAAACGATCTCGACATCCGCCACCTAGATTCCAATCCCGGTCGTATTTCCACACAGCTGCAGGAAGTTGTAGACAACTGTGATTAACCATTTGCTACCTGATTTTTAAAGTAGTTTAAGCATTTTCAATAATAGATGCAATTACATGTAAAATAAGAAAGGAAAAATCACTCTGATTCCTTAAACTATGGTGCTAAAGGCGTTGATTAACTACATTGTCGTAGCAAGAGATGGATACCTGGCAGTTCCTGGTTTTAACGACCGACACACCGCAGTGTTAAGGAAGTTATACTCATCGGGAAGCCCCTGATATTAATTCTACATCTATGACCTATGCCAACAATCCTTACATCTGTACAAGTGACTCGCTATTGCTGGATGCAACGTGCTAAATATCTAGAGCCAGAGTTCCAAGAAACCCATATAATCACAAATAATGCCAAATACACCGGGCATCGGCCATGAGCTGGCGTCACAAGTGAGCTAATGCCGTCGTCCGCAGTCCCAGCGCGATAAACCAATACGGTACTTAATTAATTCATCACTTCAACAGACCCTCACCCCAGCCGGCCGGAGTGGCCGAGCTGTTCTAGGCGCTACAGTCTGAAACCGCGCCACTGCTACGGTCGCAGATTCGAATCCTTCCTCGGGCATGGATGTGTGTGATGTCCTTAGGTTAGTTAGATTTAAGTAGTTCTAAGTTCTAGGGGACTGATGACCTCAGAAGTTAAGTCCCATAGTGCTCAGAGCCATTTGAACCCTCGCCCCTCCCCACAGTCCAGGCTTGCTGGGGGACCCACGTAAGACACCTCAAGCTATTTACTCTCCAAGTTCTGTCATAGCTACCACGCCCTTTGTAATGTATCTACTGCTTCTGGTCATCCACTGTGTAGGAGCTATACTGAGGAGACAAAAGTCATGTGATACCTCGTAAAACCGTGTCGGACGTGCTTTTGTCAGTAGTAGTGCAGCTCCTCAACGTGTCACGGACTCAACAAGGCGTTGAAAGTCCCCTGCAGAAATATCGAGTCATGCTGCCTCTATAGCTGTCCACAATCGTGGAATTTTGAGCACAATTGAACTGTCTATTATGACCCATAATCGATCAATGGTATATATGTCAGGTCATCTGGATGGGTTGATCATTCACTCGAATTGTCCAGAATGTTCTTCAAACCAATTACGAACAACTGTGGCCGGTAACATGGCGCATTGTCATCCATAACAATTCCATTGTTCTTTGGGAACAGAAGTCCACGAATGGCTGTGAATGGTTTCCAAGTAGCCGAACATAGCGCTTTCCAGTCAATGATCGGTTCAGTTCGAACAGAGGAGTCAGTCCATTCCGAGTATACACAGGCCACACCATTATGTAATCATCGCAAACCTGCACAGTCCCTTTTGACAAACTGGGTCTATGGCTTCCTGGGATCTGCGCCACACTCTTACCCTGCTGAAATGGGGACTCAACCGACCAGGCCACGGTTTTCCAGTCGTCTAGGGTCAAACCGATATGTTCAAGAGCCCTGGAGAGCCGCTGCAAGAGATGTCGTGTTGTTACCAAAGGCACTCGCGTCGATCGGTTGCTGCCATAGCCCATTAAATCCACATTTCGCCACATTGTCTTAACGGATACGGTAATCGCATGTCCCACTTTGATTTCTGTAGTTATTTCAGGGAGTTCTGCTTGTCTATTAGCATTGAGAGCTCTAAGTAATCGCTGATACTCTCGGTCGTAAATCAAGGGCGGTTGGCCACTGTATTATCCTTGGTGAGAGCTAATGGCTGAAATCTGATATTCTCGGCATTCTCTTGCCACATTCTTGGCACTGTGAATCTCGGAATACTGAATTTCAAAATGGTTCAAATGGCTCTGAGCACTATGGGACTTATCTTCTGAGGTCATCAGTCCCCTAGAACTTAGAACTACTTAAACCTAACTAACCTAAGGACATCACACACATCCATGCGCTAGGCAGGATTCGAACCTGCGACCGTAGCGATCGCGCGGTTCCAGACTGTAGCGCCTAGAACCGCTCGGCCACTTCGGGCGGCTACTGAATTTCCCAACGATTTCCGAAATGGACTCTCCCATGCGTCTAACTTCAACTCCGCCTTCAAGGTCTCATAACTCCAACCGTGCGGCCATAATTACGTCGGAAACATTTTCACATGAATCACCGAAGTAGGAGTGACAGCTCCAACAACGTACTGTCCTTATATGCCTTGCGTACATAATACTACCGCCATCTGTATATGAGCATGTCGCTATTCCGTAACCTTTGTCACCTTTATGTAATTCTGGCATCTCTAATCATCGGTGTCAATTACTGCACTTACAGTACTTGGTTCAGCACTGTCATGTAGAATTGGACATTCCCGTACAGTGCCTTTATTCTCTAAATCTTTTCATAATTCAATCTAGGATATCTTATCTCCCACTTCGTTGCGGCCTGTCTGGCTGCTTGGCAATGTGCATCAGGTGTGGATGATAAAATAAAATACGATCTCTCTCATCAGCTCGCCGAAAATCAAAGTTCTAAAATGTTCGCAATTTCTGTATCAGCTCGGAGCCCACGGCGTGCTACTGCATGAAAAGATTTACCCATATATTACACAGCACAAACACGTCAATGGGCCGTCGTCAATATGACTGTACTTACAAGTCTGGCAAAGTTTCGTCTATGTGGCGCCAACTCACATTCGTCGCAATATACCCGATATATTTAATATAAAAGTAGGCAGGATTTGATATGGAAAAATCATGTACACACTCAAGAATTTCTTAAAGTTTCACAAATTCGTGTGTATTTTCAGTAAGAACATAAATAAAAATCGAAAGTCACAGTCCACAATGAATTAATTTCAGAGCCTGACGGAGTTTCTTAAGATCTTGGTAGCGGTTGAGTAAACCAAGATTTATTGCATTAGTTATCTTTAAAAAACACAGTATCTCCAATTATAAATTCCACGATGGGTTTACAATGACATCTTATAAGTGCAGCTTGTATCATACGAGTCCCGAAAAACAACAAGTCCATCAGACACCGAAAAATTTCTATGTCCGAAAGTAGGAACTCTTAATACTTCCCACACGCGAACTAGAGGCTATTTCACCTCTCACCAGATAAAACTTTCTCCTAACGCACACTAACGCAGCATGATCGCTTCCAACGACGTCCGAAACTAGACTCCCCTCAAATTGTTGCTGTTCACCCAGCAAAGGTCGGTCAAGCACCACTGAAGTCAGTTAAACTACTAAACGGGAACATTGCTGAAATTCTTATTTTTAGCCTTTTATACACATATCAGTTCACACGGAGATTTTCCGAGAAGTTTTGTGCTGTTATCAGTTTTCTTTCATATGCCATAGTTTATTTATAAACAATTCCTATGTTTTCCTCCATTATCTGATTTATAAATGTAAATACGCTGAAGGGCCAAAGAAACTGGTACGTTTGCCTAATATTGTGTAGGGTACCCGCGAGCACGCAGAAGTGCCGCAACACGGCGTGGCATGCGCACGACTAACGAATGAAGTATTGCTAGGGGAAATTGGCACCGTGAATCCGGCAGAGCTGTCCATAAATCCGTAACAGTACGAGGGGGTGCAGATCTCTTCTGAACAGCACGTTGCAAGGCATCCCCGATATGCTCAATACTGTTAATTTCTGGGGAGTTTGGCGGGCAGCGGCACTGCTTAAACTCAGAACAATGTTCCTGCAGCCACTCTGTAACAATTTTGGACATCTGGGGTATCGCATTGTCCTGTTGGAATTGCCCAGGTCCGTCGGAATGCACAGTGGACATGAATGGATGCAGGTGATCACAGAGGATGCTTATGTACGTGTCACCTGTCAGAGTCGTATCTAGACGTATCAGGGGTACCGTATCACTCCAACTGCACACGCCCCACACCATTAAAGAGCCTCCACCAGCATGAACAGTAACCTGCTGACATGCAGGGTCCATGGACTCATGAGGTTGTCTCCATATCCGTACACGCCCATCCGTTCGATACAATGTGAAACGAGACTCGTCCGCTCGGGCAACATGTTTGCAGTCATCAACAGTCTAATGTCGGTGTTGACGGGCCCAGGATAGGCATAAATCTTTGTGGCATGCAGTCATCAATGGTACAGGAGTGGGCCTTCGGCCCCGACAGCCCATATCGATGACGTTTCGTTGAATGGTTCACATGCTGACACTTGATGATGACCCAGCATTGTAATCTGCAGCGATTTGCGGAAGGGTTGCACGTCTGTCACGTTGGACGATTCGCTTCAGTCGTCTTTGGTCCCGTTCTTGCAGGATCTTTTCCCGGCGGCATCAATATGGGAGAATTTATGTTTTACCGGATTCCTGGTATTCACGGTACACTCGTGGAATGGTCGTACGGGAAAATCTCCGGTTCATCGCTACCTCTGAGATGTTGTGCCTCTTGCTTGTGCGTTGTCTATAAAACCACGTTCAAACTCACTTGAATCTTGATAACCTGCCGTTGTAGCAGCAATAACCGATCTAACAACTGTGCCAGACATTTGTTTTCTTATAATGGCGTTGCCGACCGCAGTGCCGTATTCTGCCTGTTTACGTATCTCTGTATTTGAATACGCGTGCCTGTACGAGTTTCTTTGGCTCTTCAGTGTACCACCAAACAAATTACACATTAAATAATTTCCTATATATGTAAAGTTACAGTACTGCCGCTACGCCGGCCGCTGTGGTGTAGCGGTTCTAGGCGCTCAGTCCGGAACCGCGCGACCGCTACGGTCGCAGGTTCGAATCCTGCCTCGGGCATGGATGTGTGTGATGTCCTTAGGTTAGTTAGGTTTAAGTAGTTCTAAGTTCTAGGGGACTGATGACCACAGATGTTAAGTCCCATAGTGCTCAGAGCCATTTTTTGAACTGCCGCTACTTTCAATTTTGCTCTTTTTATTTAGTGAGAAAAGCTGTTTTTAATTGTGCGAAATTCACTTTTCAGCCTCTCATTTAAATATGTGAATAATTTGCGTATATCTACTATCACAGTCCGATATCGTTCGACGAGATGTATCCGTTGACACCTCGTTTGTCACAGTCGGATGAAGCGTTGCCGAGATATTCACTTTTAAAGTTCAGGAAAACTATTTATAACATTCAACTTAGAATAACATAAAGTAATCCAAATACCAAAGGCCGTCTTCACACCCATAATAGTTCATCTTTTGTGCCTCAAACGAGATTATTAGCTCTTCAGTGACTCATATGGTTCAATATTTATTACCTTTCGAATAAGCTTTAATTCTGCACTGGGCGCTAACAGCGGCCAGGAGAAACGAGCAGCCATTGTTCTGCCCAACGGAAGCGTTTTCCCGGTCACGCGGTCAGCTTAGTGGGCAGTGGAAGTCCAAGGACAACCCCATCTGTGGAGCATAATGTGTAACTGTATCTCCACGTGCTTCTCTCAAGCTGATTTCGCCGGTCGTTGTGGCCGAGCGGTTCTAGGCGCTTCAGTCCGGAACCTCGCTGCTGCTGTGGTCGCAGGTTCGAATCCTGCCTCGGGCATGGACGTGTGTGTTGTCTTTAGGTTAGTTAGGTTTAAGTAGTTCTAAGTCTAGGGGACTGATGACCTCAGATGTCAAGTCCCATAGTACTTAGAGCCATCATCAAGCTGATTTCAGCTGTCAACACGAATATGATCCGATCTTAGCGGTCGCCTGTGCGTCTGCGGTCGCATGTTTGTGATTATTAAGTGTCTCTACCATTTACAATAGGCTGCCGTGTTACATCGTTCATCAGGTACCATTTGTCTTTGTCTCTAAATACCTCACTTACAAGGAGGCCCCGCCTACTCGTCATCACCGATATCGTTCAAATTTGTGTTATATGCAAGGTTTTGCCAGAAATGAAACCCCCACCTCATCCCCCTTTCTCTCCCCTCCTCCTCACCTCCTTCCCCTTCTTCCTATTTTCCTTGTCTCCCCCTCCCCCCCCCCCCCTCACATGCAGATCCTCCCAGATTTTTATTCGGTATCAGTGTGCTACGTTAGTGGTTCGGTGCCATTCTACAGCGTCATCTAGTGATGTGGGTTTTAATTCTGTGCTCGACCTATTGTAACACCCCACCTGTCACTTACCTGGTTTTGGCGTGTGTCCACCCCAGCTAATTGACTAACAGATCAACAGAGAGTCCAAAACTGCTGCAATATCGGACAACGCAAAAAAGTAATAAGGCCCTGTGACTCCTGATTGAACTGCGGTGGCAGTGTTGACATTAATTGATTCAGAATTGATCACTTTTAATTAAAAAGGGGTGCACATTGATGTTATATTCAGCTATTGAACGCCAGATGCAAATGTTGAACATAAAATTAATTAAGAAAGTGACTTGGGATTTCAACTGCTTGATTGAAAACAGATGCAGTCGATTAGCACAAATTTATTTTAACTCCCGACCTTCAATCATCACATTACAAGACTCTCCTATCAGCCAGTGGTAATAAATTGCGTTTACGTGGAGTAAAGCGCGATAAATCAAAATTTATACAATTTTGGTAAACATTTTTTTGGAATACAGTGATCAATAGATTATTATATTTTGACTAAAGTTCAGTCTTGATCACACCATTTATGTTTCAATGACATAGGTAACCGGTTTCGGTTATTTTTACATAACCATCATCAGACCCATGGCTCCCTTAGGATGGTAGGCGGAGCTCTCCTCAGCTGCTACGAAGTCAACTGATCAGTGCCGACGTGATCCAAAAAATTAATCAGCCGGAGCGGGTGCAATGTCACCGAATTCAGTGTGGCGGGGCCTCGTCGTTGTGAGTACGTCCGCCGGCCTCGTGGTGCTGCAAGGCTGCACTCGTCAATTCACTCCTAGCTATCTTGCTCAGTATATAGCTGAACCAAAACTTTCTATCTCCAAGCTCAATCGGTCCATTTGCTAAGTCCTAAACTTCAGAGATGCTCACTCTTTCTCAGGAAAGCTGAGTAAAGAACGCCACGTCCGCACTCTACGCAAGCTGGGAATGGAAGACTTCTACGGAGACTTCTCCCAGTCTGCTCTTCGCCTTGGTTTCCCCTCCAGCAAAATCACTTACTCCAATTGCAGCACAAGTCACGTTAATTATGTGTCGCTTCCCAGCGCCGACCAGTGCCTGCTCTGGGAAGTGAACAAATTCCCACAAAATTTCCCTTCCTCTCAACTTCTGCTATTTAGCTCCTCCCAGGCCATCTATCAAAGTTAACGTCTGCACAAAACATCAGTTTTTCCGGAGTTCTGACTCCCAGGAAAGTACTTCAGATTCCTTGGTCCTACGTACATTCCCATCGGAGGCCGGCGTATTTCATTCTGTCGCTCTTCACCTGATTTGCTTCAGACTCTGCGGACCGTGAATTCAGCATGAAGTTGCCATAGTCACGAACACGCATATTTTGGCCTCTGTTGACCGCTCCACCGTAGCTTTGCTCGGCTTTCTTGCATGTTTCACTGTAAACGGGACGACGGACATTTATCAACAGGTGTACAAGTTCTCCGTCTGTTTCCCGGTACACCAGCATGGGGTCAACCACCCACTCACTGTCACTCACTGTCACTCATCTTAAGGCAGCTGTAGGGTGCGCCCCGTTACCGCTTTCTCAGAGCTTGAGCCGCCCTAAGCTGCCTATTGTCGCTTCCCTTCGCTGCTCCCAAGCCGGCTGCATTCAACTCTGAATACTTCCCTGGGATAAACTAGCCTCCAGTAAATCGATGCGTTTCCACAAAGTTTTCATGTTGTGTGAATTTCTTTACATCACCCGACATTAATTATTCCAATACGTCCATACTATACCCTCTACAAGATGCATTGTGCCTTGCTAGTCATTTTTGTTCAGCCCTACTGTTCGCTCAACGTGAGTTAGGTGATCTTTAATGACTTCGTGTAAGGGGCATAGTTCTTGCTATCTTATACTGTTTATTGTCCATGACAGTTCATTGCTACGCCGCCCGTCATGTGGCTGTTTTACTCGTTCTACAGGCTTTTATGCTCGGGCCATACTTTGCCTGGTGCCTATGGTGCCTTTTAATGTAGTGTGTGGTTTTTTTTGTGTAACATACTTTTTTAGATTTTTATCTCCGATTTACAGTCACCGCTTTGTATGTCTTATTTGCTTCTGTTCCGCCCTTTTTTGCTTCTATATTCCGCCATGTTATCTCCTTTATATTGTTTATAAATGTCTTCCTGTCTACTTATGTCTCTTGGCTGAAGAGCAGCGCTTAAGCTGCTGCCAGCCCACCACTGATGGGGAATGGAAATGACAATAAAAGGAAAAAAAAAGAAATGAAAGCCACAGAAGTGAGATCTCCAGACTGCCACTCAATCAGAAATAACAGAATTTTTCGCGCAGGTCGGACGAGGCAAAAGCCATTTCTGTTATCGTAGTTTCTAGGTAGCGGTAGGCAGAGCGGAAAGAGAAGAGAATAACAATGCGCGGGTCAGTTTCCTATTCGGACTTCTTTATCTTCAGTTTTTATGTTTCTTAAAAAGCAAATGACACGAAATGATGCTCAAAATATTGTTTTATTAATGTAAACTATGAAGAGGAAAAGCAAATGTATTGTTGGGTTCGTAAATAAATTTCCAAGAAAGGATTGTACTTAGGTGTCCACGAAGTCTCTACAAATGACTTTTCAATAAGGGATTGTTATCAAAGTGTCCGATCAAACGTCGAGAATCTTCATTCGTCGACTGCAATCGAAATACTCTCTTGAACGTCACGTGTAATAAAACATATACATTCGTACCTTCTCTTTCCACGTTTCCCGTACCATTCGACTTCTAACCAAACCTTGAACATTCGAGGGGTGAAAGTAGTCGTCGCGAAACAACAGGATATGAGCAAAGTAACCCGCCCGTGTACAGCGCAGTACGGCATGACCGTTTCGGGAAAATTACTGCCACGTCTACGTATGCGTACAAGTGAATACTGGCTCGCTTAGCCCGAGGATGCGACAAATGATGGATGAGTACGCGCCAATACATAGGACTGTCGTCATTTCATCAAAATCTGCGAAACTTACAACGGCCTTATACAAAAACAGTATGGCTGAAGCGCTGAAGCCTACGTGCAGAAGACCAATGTGTTATGTTAACTGACTTGTGCGGAGGACAAACAAAGCTACTACAACTGTATACCCGCCCGGGTAGCTGCGCGTGTTAGTGCGACCACTTCCGAGACGGGGAGATATGCCAGCTCTGGATCGAATGCGCCCGACGGATTGACTGCGACGGTCACTGTGCTGACCAGCCTAGATATGATTTCTCACATCCTGTGAGGTGAAAAAGAGACTGACGATCTACGCTGTTTCACCTACTTAAACAATTACTAGCATCAGCATCCACAATTATAGGACGAGATTTTTCAAGGATTGCTATCGTGCAATATTAAAGTTATTTCCCCTCCCCCTCCCCCCACCCTCAATGCACTCGGCAATTGCGACCTTGCGATGTCTGTTTTTATAGTCAGGTAAAGCTTCAAAAATGCTCCTACCTCATCGAGAGAGAAACATCCAGAGAATATTGCAAAAAATACATTCCATTGCAAATCACCAGCTATACTCGTCAACATTTGCCAAAACAATGTGTTACCGTAGCTTGATGCCAAACAGCGCGATGAGAGAGAAACTTTTACGAATGTTAACAAAGTCAGTTTTTTCTATAGGATCTTTAAATCAACCATGAAATTGTAAAAATGTGGCGCTTATAACGCGTGTAAAATGTCGGGCAAATTTTACTCCCTTATTTTTACGATGAATATTATCAACTTTAAAACATTAAAAGTACCTCATTCTACCGGCGGAAAAATGCTCCTATTGAAGCAGAAAAAATGCGAATATGTTCCTGATTATTTAAAAGACTCCGACTGAAAAGAGGGGTTTCTGTTTCATTATATCTTCCTCACCACCATTAACAATTTTCCCGAAAATTTTGGTATGCAAACATATTCGCGCATTTTTGAACGTGCAATTCGCCTCAAACTCCCACAAGCTCCCCTGACTATAACTCACTCTCTCTCTCAATGTCGCTGTCTCTCTCTCTCTTCCCGTTGTCATTGTCTTAAGCTCTGTCTCTCTTTATCACAGGCTCTCACCCACTACCTCTTTCTCTTCTATACCTCCCTCGCCACCTGTCACTGTCTCCTTCACTTTTTTTTTTTTTAATACTGTTCTGTTCCTGTCAACTATGTTCCACTGCCATTGTCTCCAGCACTCTCTTTTACCACAAACAGAGTCTACTAACTTCCATTACTTATTGCTTTTCTGTCTCCTTGTCACTGCCAATGTCTTCTCTCTCAGCATAAAAAAGCGCAGAATATGTTCGCATACCTGAATTTTTGGGAAAATTTTCAAAGATGCCGCGGAAGGTAGAATGAGTCAGCTTGTACCCCATATTTCAGTCATACTCGTTTAAATACACAGGAACATTTTCTGTGCTCCAGTAGGAGCAGTTTCCCTTCTTTTCCCTGTTGCAAAAGGGCACGTAACACATATGAAAAGAAATGTATTGGTATTTATATAATTCACTTACAAGAAACTAAAATAATGCAAAACTAATTTTACACTTCGTACTAGATTTTATGTTCAAATGGCTCTAAGCACTATGGGACTTAACATCTGAGGTAATCAGTCCCCTTGAAACACGTATGTAACGTAGCAGCGATGGTGAGGCATGATAAAATCTTTGACCAGAGAGCCTTTTATCGTGGTTAGTCTGCGCTTGACCGCGCGAGTGTTACGAGCAGTACTCTAGTAGTCGTCGTGCAGTGCACTCTGTCGGTAGCAGTAGCTCAGAACAGTTGCGTCCAGTAGTCGGTCGGTAGTAGTCGTGCAGTACAGTTGCGAGCAGTCTGCCAGTGGGCAGTCTGTGAGCAGTGCAGTATGTCGGTAGTAGCAGCTCAGTGCAGTTGTGTGTGAGGAGTCGGCCGGCGTCGACATGGCATTCTGGTCAAGATTCAGGACGAGGTATATTATTTTTTAAACAAGGTAATGAATCAGCAATGCCCTTAGTTAATAATGTAAATTAATTGTAACTAATTTGTGCAATAATCGCCCCAATAATAATTTTGATTTCAAAGCAATTTTTTACAAAAAAAAAAACATTTAATTGAACCAATGATTTCCTTCCATTTCCCTTAAAGTAAAGTTTCAGTTAAATTTCAAAAAAAAAAAATATATATATTATTTGCAATGCATTTCCTCCAAGCCGTGGCCAACAATAAGAGCAGAACTTTGACATGCAGTTTCCAATGAGGTAAGAAATTAATTATGATTTATTGCACAGGGCCAAAGACCGATATTTCGGTTTAATTGAATTTTCATTGTCACTGAAGTTTCATTAGCACTGAATTGTCTTTCATTATCTTCGTGACACCTTACATCTTGAGTCAGATTGTGATTCAAACACCTAATTGTCATAGTCAGTACATTTAATGCAGGGAGGTTACGTTTGGCTCCCATTTCTGTTAAAATTATATCTTTTTAAGTTTCGGTGGAGAGGTTACACTTGGCGACACCCAGTCCAGGATCGTATTTCGTTGAGAATCTTTTGAAAAACAGTCAGATATCTGCTCTTATTTGCTTAGATATAATTAGGACTTGGCGCAACGCTTTTACTAATCTTGTGACTTTATCTCTACAGGTCAACGGCAATTCGTTGCTCTGTTGTATTTATGTGTTGTTTTTGCATTGTGCTTATTTGTTTTGTGAATAATTGTGAATATTGCAAAAATGCCGCGAAAGACTGTGAATAGTGTATCGCGAGGTATTATGAATGAAATTACCGACTTAAACAGCGTGACCGATAGTAATGATGACAATCCTGCGTTCACTAACAATCAGTGCATTCCAACCACTAATGATGACTTTTGTCTTAATGATGAACAAACGAACTCGGCTATGTCTTGTGTTGATTTGACGACAATTGATGACGCGGGACGCCCTATTGTAATGAGCGCTGCCCAGCTTAACACACCCGATTTGGAAAATTCAAGTAACGTACAGACAAATTTGTCTAATGAAAATGAACAGGATACACAAAGTACGACGGATTTATTTAATTTCCGAAATAGTGAGTGACAGTGTACGTCCGACTGATAATCCTTTTTGTAAATTGCAGAATGACCAAATGGTCACACAAAGCGCGACAATTCCAGGTACACAATCAAACAGCACAGATAATGGAGTAGGTAATGTTACTTTGGATCAATTTATGGCAATAATGCTACAGTTTAGGAACGAACAGAACGAAAAACAAGACAAACTTAGTGAAGATTTCAAACAACGTAATGAAAGTTTCAAACAACTTATGAAAAAACAAGACGACTATTACAAACAGCGGAAGGAAATGATGAATAATTATTTCAAACAACTTAATGAAAGTGTCGACAACCATTACAAACAACTTAGCGAAACAATTAATGAAAGTTTCAAACTCACAAGCGAAAAACAAGACGACCTTAAAGAACAGAACAAACAAGTTAGCGAGCAGATTACAGCTGTTACCGTGCAATGTCGGGACAATAAAGAACAATTACGTGAGGATACTGAGGCTTGTGCTAATAACAGTAATGAAGAAGTTGGCACTGTTGCACAAGAATTAAGTAGCACACGTGTAGACACAACAGAATCACATAAAGATGACGTTAATGCAGTCACTGAACAATGCCCTATAAACGCAGTACAGATTCGCGACGAAGTTAATTTAGAGTCAGTGGAAGTTTCACACACTCCGAATACGGAAGTTGACGAGAAATTTGCTCGACAGATCAACCAAATTGACGAAAGTGTTACAGTAACAGAGTTGAAAACTATTTCAGTCACCAATACGTCACAGAATCCGCCACGTTGCGAGCATTTGTCAGACTCACGCAGCGCGTATAACTTAAGCAATTTATGGAGACTACGCGACTTAAAATCCGAAAAGCCACGCGACTTAAAATCTGAAAAGCTACGCAACTCGAAATCCGAAATGACACAGACGAACAGATTCACACACAAACCTGAACGTGTTATCAAATTCAGTGACGAGAACGTTGATTATAAGCAATTTGCATTTGTAAGAAAATGTAAAGAATTTAATAATGACAGAGCACAGATGCACGATTTGCACTGTATACGACAATTTATTTTTGTACTTTCACCGCTATTACCTGTAATGCAGAAACTAGCTTTGAACCAGATGCGACAATTTATTTTTGTATTGACAACAGCATTGCCTATAATGCAGGAATTGGAATTAACATGGATAAAACTATTTGCTTTTGAATTTATACCGCTATTGCCTGTAACGCAAAAGCTAAAATTTATTTGCAGTGCGTAATAGACCTCAGGGGATTCATTACGCTTTAATGAATATGTGCCGTAGCGAGCATAGGGCCCCGAGCTGTAGTAGTGCTGTTTCATCTTTAGTTTTCTGCACTGCTGCCTTCTCTTCTACTATCCTTTATATCTATCAAAACTGCTCTTTAAATATTGCTCTTTGTAGAATTAAGAAACGTTGTAATGAAAACCCGATATGACAAATCTTTACCGAATGTGACAATTTTATTAAGCACTCCCGTAATGACAACTACCGCCGTAATTTTAATTACAGATAAAATCGTAATCATCAGTATGTATAAAATTTTGAGCAGTCGCAACCACATTTTTGTAACATTAGATGTTTTTCACTACAATAGCATGAAAGTCAGCCGCTTAGCATACCTAACCAACAATGCAGTCTACAAGGTCAACGAAACTTTAATGTTTCGCCGCGTGCACGTATAGTGCCAGCTCCAACAAATAGTAACGCACAGCAGCAAGGAAATAACTACGTATAGAAAACACAGTATTTGAATTCCTATCGCAATACACCGTATAGAAGTGACTATAATGACCAACGTAAAAATAATGAGCACAATCTTCAGCGTACATTTAATAACAGTCGATCTTTTCAGCAGCAAGAACATCAGCAACAACACATTATCATGAATGATCCAGACAATAGGTGTCATCCATAGCGTAATACGTCAGGAAGAGTTAACAGAACAGTTCAAATAGTCGAAATGCCACAGCATCCTCCCGTAAATAATAGCACGTACGACAGAATTTGACCAGACACAGTACAGATTGCATATTCCAGTAACGCAAGTACTACATTAGACACACAGAATGTTATTCACGAAAATGTAATTACTTTTGACGATATCAGAGACACTCTCTGCCCGCATCTCGTGGTCGTGCGGTAGCGTTCTCGCTTCCCACGCCCGGGTTCCCGGGTTCGATTCCCGGCGGGGTCAGGGATTTTCTCTGCCTCGTGATGGCTGGGTGTTGTGTGCTGTCCTTAGGTTAGTTAGGTTTAAGTAGTTCTAAGTTCTAGGGGACTTATGACCACAGCAGTTGAGTCCCATAGTGCTCAGAGCCATTTTTTAGACACTCTCTTGCAGGAAAGACCATTTGTTCAGAAAACTTTTTCACATCCTGTTATCGAAATTAAAATTGGTTCATCGAAATTCTCAGCAGTAATTGATTCCGGATCACCTATATCAGTAATAAATGAAGAAACTTTTAACGAGTGCAACAAAGAGAATACGTATCCGACATTACTATTAGGCAAAACAAAAGTAAAAGGAGCAGTACCGAGTAAAGGAGTAGACGTTAATTTGCAGACGCATTTATCATTTTGTATCGCAGGTCACACATTTCACTCAAATTTTTGGATTGTTCCTTTATTGACGACAGACGTAATTTTAGGTACGAATTTTCTGGTACAACACGGCGCAGTTATTGATTTTCAGAATTCTTATTTAATGTTAAAGGATGAAAATGTACAACTTGCTTTAGAATTTCAGCACTCACTATCTGCGGAAGAACAAACAATTAACCGCACAGAGGTCATTTCCGCAACACGTAACATAGACTGTAATCCCACATTGTTCACGGATACGTACGTACACAACTATAATACTCCAGACGAAGCTGACTACGACGTAATACAGATGATTTCTGATAAGCTTAAAGAGAGCAGTGCAAATACAGACGACGAACGCACGCAGTTACACAAAATTATTTTACAGCAAGCTCCAGTTTTTGACAACATTCCTGGTACTATGTCCGGTTTTATGTATGAATTTCAAGTGAAACAGCACGACACATTTAAACCGGCAGTTGGTCCGTACATACACATACTCTCATTCCAAGATGTAATTTATTCCATTCCAAATGAATAAGCAATTTTTTACAAAAGATACTGAAAAACGTTGAACCACCAAACAAAATTAAAGAATTAGTAAACTTCCCTAAATGTCGTCGACTAAGACACCACGAAATAATTGACATTGCGCTGAACAACATCAAACGTGCCGCAGAGCGCCGGAGAAGACAGCAAAAACAGGTTTGTACACGCCGCGACTTTCACGTTGGACAGAAGATATTAGTACGTACACACTATTTATTCAGCAGAATAAAAGGTAAGTGCAGTAAATTTGAACTTCTATACGCAGGTCCATATCAGATTCGCAGCATCCCTCACCCCAATGTTGTACACGTCGAAACTTTGAGAACCAGAAAATCGAAAGGCAACCACCATTGGTCAAATATTAAACCCTTTATTAAATGAAGACGCTGTATGATTCAACACACTATGATGCCATTTACTAATGCAATTATATTCACATGACTAATTACTGATGATTATCGTATTTTTTCTTGGCAAGTGCCCGGCAAGGTAAGGTTAGCAGGTCGCTTTTCTTGTCGTTACACATTAGACCATGCACATTTTCCATTTTTTTTGTGTATATGATTGTATTCCAGTTTTGTTTGTATGCACTGTGAAATAGTTAAGATATAACATACACCAGTTGACTTTGACATTTTTGTTGCCCTATGATATCTCAACATCGTGACTGTTTTACATTTTTTTTTTTTTTTTTTTTTTTTGCTGCTGCATTGTATTATTCTGTGTACATTTTTGCATCTGAACACCGTCAATGTCTTTGACATATTACGTTTTCTGTCATGTTATGCTGTACAGTTAATTATGTCACCATAAACCAGTCATTATTTAGTGGGTATATGATTTAAATGCAAGACATTAATCTTTGTTCATCAATTTCAGAAAGAAATGATGCGTGTAAGAAATAAATTCAACAGAAATGGGAATTTCACCTACGGAATAAACGAAAGAAGATGCAATAACTTTATGAGGAAGAGTAAATGGATCAGGATTAACAAGCATTAACAAGAATATACTATACTCATCGTAGAATAGCAGTCTTAACTATTTTTTTCTTTCAGAATACAAGGTGATTGATGCAGGCTGTCAGACAGAACTACACATCTTAGTTTTAGTGATGAAATATGCTAGAGATAAGGAATAGTTGTGTAATGAGTAATGAAGTGATATTTTTGCAGATGATAATGAATGCTGATGAATAATGATGAAGAATATGCTGTTATGAATAATGAAGTTTATCTTTACAGGTGATGATGATAATGGAGTTTTTGATGATATGGATAATGAAGTTTTTTTTACAGATGAGGATAATGTTGAAGTTATGTATTTATGCTATGTAGTTATTTAAGTATTTGTTGCAGTTTGCTTTGACAGCAGGTGTTATATTGCATAGTAGGATGACGGAAAGTTTTGGAAAGGACAGCTATGGAACACATTTTTATACACATTTCACTACCTGTTAATTCGAAGTTCACTACTTTTCAGCATAGTATGCGTTTCTTTTTTCAGCTCAATAAACCATTTTGTATTTTTTTTCCAGGAGAAGCTTTTCATGATACTTACTAAACCTGTTACTTATTATACCTGTTCTAGTACTTGCATTTTTATTTTTTTTACCCATTTGTGTCTATCATTTATAAATGTGATCACATATACTGCCTTGTTACATAACCTTGCTACAGCTGACTCATGACGAATGACGTTACCTATCCTCATTTGCAGCAATAGGTCAAAAGCAAATAGTGTTATGCCTCAGCAATTAATTATCGATCCCAACGCAATGCATTGCTAACAAAAAAATGTATTACCAGTCCCACAAAATGTCACTAGTTTATGATAATTCTGAATAATACTGATTAGCTCTGAATAGTATGTCACTTGAGTAATGACTTCCTTATGAGACAAAAAAAGTATATATATATAAAATAATGCTTTGTAACTGGCTAATAACTGCCACTGTTTATTGTAATGAGAATACTTATAATGCCCATGATTATTAATGCTATGACTGTAATTAACTGATTTTTAATAATGACTTCTTAATGATCTGAATAACACTGAATGATGAACAATGTTTTATTCTATTCAATACTTGCTGGCCACTGAGTGCCAATAATTAATATAACTAAATGAATTATGACTTTTCATATTTTGCTAACTGGCCACTGAGTGCCAATAACTAATGTCATTAAATGAATTATGTTATTAATTATGCCACTAATTAGCTCCTGTTTTCAATTATGACTTTTCATGTTCTATAACTGGCCACTGAGTGCCAATAATTAATGTCACCAAATGAATTATGTTATTAATTATGCCATTAATTAGCTCTTGTTTTTAATGTTGACTTTTCATGTTTTGGTAAATGGCCAATGAGTGCCAATAATTTGTATCACTCAATGTATTATGTTAATGCTAGGCCAATAATTGACTCTCCTTTTCAATGAAGACTTCTGATGAACATTATTCTGTCATACTAAATATGCTTTGTAACTGGCCAAGGACTGCCACTGTTTATTGTAATACGATTACCCATGATGCCAATAATTTAATTTTATGAACATTTTTCTGTAATACTACATACTTGGTACAGAAATGTTCAATAACTGGGCTATGAATGCCGCAAACTACTACTGTAATTCTCAATATTATGTGACTTAATGTCCTTTACCTTATGAGCTAACTACCCTGAATTACTGCATTGTCCATTTGTCCTGTCCATCCTCATGATCATGGATCACTATATTTGGTTTTTGCACTAATTCTACGTTGGTGTGCCTTGTAAGAGCGTGGTGTTGACACGACATGCTGTCCACCACCGTGAGCGATGAAGACGTTATTATGGTCCCACTGTTTGGTGTACCTAGTGTACTGCCAAAATGAAAACATGGAACATTACTACGACAGTTCAGTGTCTTGGCTACGCTGATAAATTCTGATGGGAAAAGAACTTCAAATTGTGTCACTTGGTGTTGTACTTCTGTGGAAAGATACGGACTTTCAGAACAGCTGTGTGCAATCTAAAGTGCTACAACCATGATGCAATCCTTCCCTTTCCTATCCTAATAGTGAAAATCATTCTTTTGCTAACATCATTTATGTTCATGGGTTATACATTTTTTTTCGATTCGCTGAACTCCAGTGCGAGTACACTTATGGCACTTGTCGACATGATTTTTTCCCATTATGTTTATTTGTTGTGAAAATGCTAAAGACATTTTTTTCGATTTGTTCTGAAATACAGTATATGTGCACTCTTGTCTTTTATATTGTATATACATTTTTTTTTTTTTTGATGATATGTTCTGAACTACAGTGCATGTGCACTTATGTTATGTGTTAATATGTTTTCTACTGAACTTCAGTGCCTGTGCACTTTTTTCATTTTTCAGTATGATTTGTACTCATTCTGTATACCTTTTATGATTTCCTGATATGTTCATTACTTCAGTGCATATGCACTTATGTCATTTGTTACTCATTGTATATACATTTCGTCATTTGCTGATATGTCCTCAACTGCAGTGCATGTGCACTCATGTTACTTGTCAACATGATTTTCTGCCATTCTGTTTATTTGTTCTGAAAATGCTAAAGAATTTTTTCACTGCGTGTGCACTTTGTTATCTATCAAATAATTTGTATATACAGTTTTCTGATTTGCTACTATGTTTTGTACTCATATCTTGTCTTTGTCTGATATATTTTGTACTTGGTGCGTGTGCACCACATTTAATTTATGTACTACATTTGAATATTCTGTAAATTGTAAAAATTTCTTGCGATGGCAAGTCCAAATGACTCACCATCGCTGCCAAATTTTTGCCCCCCCAGTGGAGGGTTATGAAACACGTATGTAACGTAGCAGCGATGGTGAGGCATGATAAAATCTTTGACCAGAGAGCCTTTTATCGTGGTTAGTCTGCGCTTGACCGCGCGAGTGTTACGAGCAGTACTCTAGTAGTCGTCGTGCAGTGCACTCTGTCGGTAGCAGTAGCTCAGAACAGTTGCGTCCAGTAGTCGGTCGGTAGTAGTCGTGCAGTACAGTTGCGAGCAGTCTGCCAGTGGGCAGTCTGTGAGCAGTGCAGTATGTCGGTAGTAGCAGCTCAGTGCAGTTGTGTGTGAGGAGTCGGCCGGCGTCGACATGGCATTCTAGTCAAGATTCAGGACGAGGTATATTATTTTTTAAACAAGGTAATGAATCAGCAATGCCCTTAGTTAATAATGTAAATTAATTGTAACTAATTTGTGCAATAATCGCCCCAATAATAATTTTGATTTCAAAGCAATTTTTTACAAAAAAAACCATTTAATTGAACCAATGATTTCCTTCCATTTCCCTTAAAGTAAAGTTTCAGTTAAATTTCAAAAAAAAAAAAAAAAAAAAAGAAATATTTGCAATGCATTTCCTCCAAGCCGTGGCCAACAATAAGAGCAGAACTTTGACATGCGATTTCCAATGAGGTAAGAAATTAATTATGATTTATTGCACAGGGCCAAAGACCGATATTTCGGTTTAATTGAATTTTCATTGTCACTGAAGTTTCATTAGCACTGAATTGTCTTTCATTATTTTCGTGACAGCTTACATCTTGAGTCAGATTGCGATTCAAACACCTAATTGTCATAGTCAGTACATTTCATGCAGGGAGGTTACGTTTGGCTCCCATCTCTATTAAATATTGTCCTTCTAAAATTTCTCTGGGGAGCTTACACTTAGCACAATGTCCATTAGCATTTAAAATAAAATATCTTTTAAATTTCGGTGGAGAGGTTACACCCTATACTTAGAACTACTTAAACCTAACTAACCTAAGGACATCACACACATCCATGCCCGAAGCAGGATTCGAACCTGCGACCGTAGCAGCAGCGCGGTTCCGGACTGAAGGACCTAGAACGGCTCGGCCAGCGGCCGGCATTTTATGTTCCTAAAAAGTTTTAATTGTGCTTCAGTATTACGACATGGGGTTCTCAGATGATAACGGAGACACTTCACACCATATTTCCCCTTGCTACGTCACTTTATAAACTCACAATGGATTTTACGTGCGTTTTTTATGTGATCCTCTGTATCTCGGAAAAGGAGAAAAATATGAAAAAAATTTTAAATTTGTTCGAGTTCGAGATCTTAGGAATACATCGTAAAAATTACGGCCATTTGCTGTACACAGGCGTCTCTTGACTCCGCGACTGGGTTTTAGTACACCCCCCCCCCCCCCTCCCACACACACACACACACACACACACACACACACACACACACACACACAATAAAAAAAGAAAACAAGGTTTTGGGGACTTTCTCAATATCGGGTAAGGATTTTTGACAACAGAGAGATGGCCCTTCTAGTTAAATGCCCAGGGAACATGCCGTTAAAATATGAGCAGTTTGTTATGGTTATTTAACGTAGAGTTTTAGCCTCATATCGCATTTTACGTGTAGAAGTAGGGCAAATCTCGTTATTTTCTACATCTACATGGATACTCTGCAAATCACATTTAAGTGCCTGGCAGATGGTTCATCGATCCACGGATGAAGAGAAAAAGATAATTTTTAAGCTTGTTAGAGATCGGGTTCATAGGAATATAATAGGAATACATCGTAAAAATTCCAGCCATTTTCTCTGCATAGCTGCCTTGGAATAGTCGGCTGGGTTTTGGTCCGCTGGTGACGGCGAAAATATAGTAAAAAGCTCTTTTTGTAGGGTATTCCGGGGAATCGCCCATGAACTAATGGTGCCTCCGTAAGACCCATCAAGCCACCGTAGACCACATCAAACGCAAAAAGGACGCACAGTTTTGCTCCATTTGCCTAAGCAGGAGGAAGTGTGTAATATTCGTATATTTGCCTGATGATGTGCTTTAACACTGTGAAACCGATCGTGTAAATAAAACATTAATTAACAAAAATGGCTCTGAGCACTATGGGAGTTAACATCAGAGGTCATCAGTCCCCTAGAACTTAGAACTACTGTAAGATAATGACATTGAGACGATACTGCTGTTGGGTATTAATGATCACTAGCGCAAGGTCATTCGGAATACTTAACCCTGCCTTTTATCAGCAATAGGACCCGAGGCATGAGAACCGGAAAACCCACTTTTTACGCGCGGTGTTTTGTAACGTATTAAGTGTGCGTGCTGACGCATGCATACCGATCTACTAAGTTTTCGTGTGTGGCTTAAAAGCTCTTCCTGGAAATTTATTTTCAATCCCAAATTATAACTTGCCGTTTCCCTTTCCTTCTCATACTTTTTATAAAAATATTAATACATACACTAGGCCTCCATTTGCACATTATTTCGGTTTATTTGCAGTGTAAGTAACGCAAAAACTGAAAATTAAAAAAGATTTGTTGCCTAGGGACTCTACTCCACGATCTTCAGACTTCTGTTCTTTACTCTTTCCGCTGCGCCTTCAAAATGGCTCAAATTGCTCTGAGCACTATAGGACTTAACATCTTAGGTCATCAGTCCCCTAGAACTTAGAACTACTTAAACCTAACTAACCTAAGGACATCACATACATCCATGCCCGAGGCAGGATTCGAACCTGCGACCGTAGCAGTCCCGCGGTTCCGGACTGCAGCGCCTAGAACCGCACGGCCCCCGAGTCCGGCTCGCTGCGCCTTCCGCTACCAGGAAACTACGCTAACACACAAGGGTCATGCCTCGCGTGATCACGCCAAATATCCAATCTTTTCTAAACTCTCAGCCATCTGGAGCTCCCAGATCTGTCACTTTCGTTTCTGACCAAACACTGCATATACCACAAATTCTAATGGAATCGGCGATAACGAGTAGACATGGTCCCCTTGTCAGTGTTCCTGTCTGTTATTTGCGCCCGTAGATCTTCATAAGTACACATATTTGTTGGACATTTCAGCTATTTTATGCGAGTATTCAGGGTACTGTCCATACCAATTAAGTAGATGACCAAGCCTTTAGATGGGTTTATATAGCTAACAAACACCCTCTCCCTAGCGTTTGGACGTACGACATAAACTCGGCGACCTGTTATGATACTGTTCCAATCTCTTTGCCACTCACGCAACAGTAAAAAGTACGTAGGAATAACGCAGTCTAAATTCAGTGTAGATACAAGGAATGATTATAGAATGGATTTGTCATTCAGAAATCGCATTTTACGTTGTGTGAGAAGATCATGTTATGGCTTGCATGAGGAGAAACTTCTACCAACACGTAACGAAGTTTGACAGCGCCAGTATAGTGGCTTGTTGAAGCTGTAACTTGTGGTTCTGCGTTCTTGCTGATCGCGTTGGTCGAGATTTCGCAACTGTCATGCGAATATGGAATCGTAGCTGACTGTGATTGGGGAGGAAACAAGGGCATTTTACAGGAGGCGACTCTCCATCCAGTCCAGATAATGTTAGCTGTAAGATACCCGGAATTGTTAGAGTAAAATCCGAAAAATCCCCCCCTCCCCCTCCCCACAGGCCAGAGCATTAAAATCCTAATAATTAACTCCCGCAAGCTTTACCCTCGCGACAGCCAACACAGGGTTTTCCTATATAAGTGGGGTTTCCTACTATCTGATAGACTCAATCACGGTTCAGATGATTTTGTTATTGAGTCTCGCGCGTTGCACTATTCGCCCAAACGCTATGCCGGGTATTATTTCTTGACTTCTCCTCTTAATGGGGTTGCTTTCTGTGCCTATGAACGTTGTGGACCCTTCTCCGTGTCCTACTCTGAGTGACACTACTTTTTGCCTGATGATGTGCTTTAACACTGTGAAACCGATCGTGTAAATAAAACATCAATTAACAAAAATGGCTCTGAGCACTATGGGAGTTAACATCAGAGCTCATCAGTCCCCTAGAACTTAGAACTACTTAAACCTAACTAAACTAAGGACATCATACACATCCATGCCCGAAGCAGGATTCGAAACTGCGACCGTAGCGGTCGCGCGGTTCCAGACTGAAGTGCCTAGAACCGCTCGGCCACAACGACCGGTACATCAATTAACAGGTTTGCCGTTTTATTAAAGTTCAGTTTATCATGTACCTGTAACTCTATTTCACATTTTGTTCTTCAGCCATCCTCCACTCAACTACTAAGGGAGTGATGCTTCTGATACCTGGTATTCATGCTAGTCATAGCCAAAAGGCTTTCTACCCATTACTGCGATGTCTGTTAACATCTATTACTTCATACAAATACTTTATTGAATAGTACCGGGAAGGTTCCACCTCTCTCACTTTTTAGTGATACACTTTGTACATTTCATACGGACTTTAAAAAAATTTCGTAATACATCTTTGCCTGGTCCTTAAGACTGTATGATTTCTCGTCGTTTGTCATTAATCTTGTACTTTTCTAAAACACGTAATGTTGCTTAGAAAGCACTCACAATAATCTGAAAATCTTTACTCACTTATCTTGATTCTTTCCTCCTTTCCAAATTTATTATTATTATTATCGTTATCATTTTTGCCTCTTAGAGTAAAATATTGACCTCTCAACAGAATTCCCTCTGTTAGAGATGTTACATTTTCTCTTATTATGAAATTGTAAATTCTCATCAGCGATACATTTGTCACCATCCTTACCTGAACGCTTCCGTTTCCCATGTGTTCCTTTTCTGAGAAAACCATTATCATATCTGCACTCTTGTCTGTGGGAACGTTTCTTACATTGCTATGGTTACTGTTCCTGTCTTTCTTTCATTTCCGTCTTACGTCCTTTGTACAGTTACCTTCCTATACTTTTTCTGGTAAAGTAATCACCTGACACAGTGCCTTCAGAACATTCCAATTTTTCTTTCTAAGGTCCCCAGTATGGTGAACTTTTCCTCTACTGACAAATTTGTAGACAGTACCGACTTTCAAAGAATAGTATTCATCAACAGCAATTCCCTTTTTATTTCTATTGTTACAAATTGAGTGCAATTTTCTCTTAATAGTAAACTTGTGGCCTTCATTGTCAATATTTCCGCTATTGTTATTTGTTGTTATTGTTGTGGTCTTCAGTCCTGAGACTGGTTTGATGCAGCTCTCCATGCTACTCTATCCTGTGCAAGCTTCTTCATCTCCCAGTACTTACTGAATCTGCTTAGTGTATTCATCTCTTGGTCTCCCTCTACGATTTTTACCCTCCACGCTGCCCTCCAGTGCTAAATTTGTGATCCCTTGATGCCTCAGAACATGTCCTACCAACCGGTCCCTTCTTCTAGTCAAGTTGTGCCACAAACTCCTCTTCTCCCCAATTCTGTCCAATACCTCCTCATAAGTCATGTGATCTACCCATCTAATCTTCAGCATTCTTCTGTAGCAAAACATTTCGAAAGCTTCTATTCTCTTCTTGTCTAAGCTATTTATCGTCCATGTTTCGCTACCATACATGGCTACACTCCATACAAATACTTTCAGAAACGACTTCCTGACATTTAAATCTATACTCGATGTTATCAAATTTCTCTTCTTCAGAAACGCTTTCCTTGCCATTGCCAGTCTACATTTTATATACCCTCTACTTCGATCATCATCAGTTATTTTGCTCCCCAAATAGCAAAACTCCTTTGCTACGTTAAGTGTCTCATTTCCTAATCTAATTCCCTCAGCATCAGCCGACTTAATTCGACTACATTCCATTATCCTTGTTTTGCTTTTGTTGATGTTCATCTTATATCCTGCTTTCAAGACACTGTCCATTACGTTCAACTGCTCTTCCAAGTCCTTTGCTGTCTCTGACAGAATTACAATGTCATCGGCGAACCTCAAAGTTTTTATTTCTTCTCCATGGATTTTAATACCTACCCCGAACTTTTCTTTTGTTTCCTTTACTGCTTGCTCAATATGCAGATTAAATAACATCGGGGAGAGGCTACAACCCTGTCTCATCCCTTCCCAACCACTGCTTCCCTTTGTGTCCCGACTTTTATAACTGCCATCTGGTTTCTGTACAAATTGTAAATAGCCTTTCGCTCCTTGTATTTGACCCCTACCACCTTCAGAATTTGAAAGAGAGTAATCCAGTCAACATTGTGAAAAGATTTCTCTAAGTCTACAAATGCTAGACACGTAGGTTTGCCTTTCCTTAATCTTTCTTCTAAGATAAGTCGTAAGGTCATTTCTACGGAATCCAAGCTGATCTTTCTCGAGGTCGGCTTCTACCAGTTTTTCCATTCGTCTGTAAAGAATTCGCGTTAGTATTTTGCAGCTGTGACTTATTAAACTGATAGTTCGGTCATTTTCACATCTGTCAACGCCTGCTTTCTTTGGGATTGGAATTATTATATTCTCCTTGAAGTCTAAGGGTATTTCACGTGTCTCATATATCTTGCTCACCAGATGGTAGAGTTTTGTCATGACTGGCTCTCCCAAGGCCGTCAGTAGTTCTAATGGAATGTTGTCTACTCCCGGGACTTTGTTTCGACTCAGGTCTTTCAGTGCTCTGTCAAACTCTTCACGCAGTATCATATCTCCCATTTCATATTCATCTACATCCTCTTCCATTTCCATAATGTTGTCCTCGAGTACATCGACCTTGTATAGACTGTTGTTATATACTTTGGTCAAATTGTTATATACTTTGGTCAAATTTTTAATTGAGAATTTAACTTTTTCTTTACATTTCCAGCAGAACGTCTAGTGTCTAAGTTAGTAAAATCACTGAATGCTGAATGTCAGTTACTTTCGCAATTAGCTCCTTTCCACTATTTACAACAAAATTTTTAATAGAATCTACATTAATAGACAGGTGGAGATTGAATCTTCTCACCTGCGACTAAGTTCTTATCTACATTCAGTTTTACCTGTTCATCTGGGACTAACTTATTGTTTACAGCAGACACTGTCCAGTTATGTTCTTCAGCTTCCTCGTTGATAGTAGTTTGCCAAATATTAGTAGCACTGTCATTTTCACTAGGTTCCACCTGAAGGGTTTCAAAATTTTCAAATGTGTGTGAAATCTTATGGGACTTAACTGCTAGGGTCATCAGTCCCTAAACTTACACACTACTTAACCTAAATTATCCTAAGGTCAAACACACACACCCATACCCGAGGGAGGACTCGAACCTCCGCCGGGACCAGCCTCACAGTCCATGACTGCAGCGTCCAAGATCGCTCGGCTAATCCCGCGCAGCCCTGAAGGGTTTCACTGATATTCATCCCACTTGTTGACCTCCTCCTCTTAGAATTACCAAGAACTTTCATAGAGTCTTTATTAGTTTCCTGAACGATTATCCTTATGCTGTCAAAGTTTTAGCTAGTTTTTCAGTTTTCCTAGAAAATTCCTCCATTTCATTATTAGTTTCATCTATTTTGATGTTAGTTTTCTGGATGATTTCCATGGCAGTTTATCTATTTTCTTGTTATTTTCTTCTAATTTATTCATCATAGTTAGTAACATTTCCTGATTATTAAAGTTGGAATTTTGCTTTTCTTAGCTCCATTTCCTGTAGTTACATTCTCACTAATAGCTACCTCAGTAATTGCTTCAGCTATAGTGTCTGTCGAACCTACAGCCCTCTGAGCCACTTCCTGCTCCTCATTTTCTCGTTAAATCATTCATTCTACATTCATGACCTTCCTCGGATTCCACTTTTGATTTTAAATTACTAATATTTTCTGCTTACTCTACACATTCTTGATTCACTGGCGAAATATTCGAAAACCTTCCAGGCGATTTAAACTTTCCTTAATGCGAACTTATTACCTTTCGCGACATAATCTCACAGGACACAAAATTAGTCACCTCAGCGCGCACGCGCTGATTAATCGTTAAGCCTTTACAAGTTGGCGCAGCGATCGAGTCATGTGTTCAACCGTGCGTGCACTGCCTCTGGGTGAGCATAACTCAGTAGCGATCAGCGAGACACGACGTGAGAATTGTGATGAGAAAAATATTCTGACAGAGGGACAGGAGATGCGTTTCACAGCTTGTGAATCAAAATCGGTTCCACACTCGACAGGAATTGCTGCAGGCAGTGACCAAAAAGGTCCATCCCAACCTGTTACCGACACAACATTGCTACGAGGGCTGCATGCAGTGAACATTTGGAGTCTGTCACCTTGCAAGAGTCCATTGTTCACAAGGCGCACATAAAAACGCCAACATCAATGTTCATCTAATGTGACTGGTTTTCTGAACGCTCCTCGTCCCTGTTACATCTCGACTGGCCTGCGGTTTCACCTGACGATAACCCGTTCGGAACTTTGTGGGGCCTACTGTGGCGTCAGGTAAAACGCCATCAGCATCCCCGCAATTTGGTTGAATTGCACAATCAAGTCGCCAGAGAGCGGATTAACTTCGTTGTGACGTACGTGTACAACGTTGTGGACTCACTCCCTAGTAATGAGACTACGAAGACTTTCCCGGCGTGTTAACGGATCCAATTGTTGTCGGTTCTTCAGCTGAATCAAACCGACATCTGCACACAATATTTCTGCGGTCCACCTGGCCGCCATCATCAGGTAAGAAAAGCTACGTCCCTCTCGCCGATAACTGATCAAACCGTGAATGACGGTACCTTTATACGCAACGAAAATACGAAAGCGCATACGCTGAAGTAATGCGCAAGCACTCAAACGTTGCTGCTGCCCCCTGACGCAAGAAGAGTTGCAGCGCCTACAGTGGTGAATACTGTCTAAAACGATACATCGGTAAAAAATTAATACCCATAGCCGGCGATTCAGATACTGTTGTTTCTTTATGTCTGACAGAACAGGATTCCAAGTTTTACTTAGCGGGTATCCATTATCACGATTAATGATATTATCCGTTATTCTGATTTCGACAGACTCTTTCAAAACACAATCCCAGTAACGCGAGGCGTTTGCAGCCACTTATGTCTCATTGTATAGCATCCGATGTCCCTCTGTAAGACAGTGCTGAGCTATCGGAGACTTGTCAGATTGTAATAATCGTGTATGGCGATGAAGTGCTACACATCTGTCATTGACGGTACAGATAGTCTGGTCAGTATTTTGTAAGCGCACGCTTTCTCAAAACCTAAGTCATCCTTAACAGAGCCAAGAAGTTCTCTAACATTAGCGGGTGGAAGGAGTACATATCTGATTTCATGTTTCTTCAAATCCCTATCTATCTTGGCAGACAAGTTCCCAGTGTATGAAAGGAAAGCCACAGAACTAAAAGTGTCTTCAATTGGTTTAAGTAATGGTCCAAACTGAAATGCACGTCTAATCCCTCTGTACGTATAGTGGTTACGATTAAACACGTCGTTCAGATGTAGCAGCTGTTGTGGTACATTCTCAGCATCCGATATATATATATATATATATATATATATATATATATATATATATATATATATATATATATGAGACCAATGTCCGCCGGCCGGAGTGGCCGAGCGGTTCTAGGCGCTGCAGTCTGGAGCCGAGCGACCGCTACGGTCGCAGGTTCGAATCCTGCCTCGGGCATGGATGTGTGTGATGTCCTTAGGTTAGTTAGGTTTAATTAGTTCTAAGTTCTAGGCGACGGATGACCTCAGAAGTTAAGTCGCATAGTGCTCAGAGCCATTTGAACCATTTGAACCAATGTCCGTAGAACTCCTGTACGTCGAAACGGTGGATGACGCATACTAACAGGTATTTACACGCTACCATCTGCCATCAGTTTGAATCAGTTACCGGCGAGAACGGCTTGCTTTTCCTCACCTGATGGTGGCGGCCAGGTAGACGGCGGAAATATTCGTACCGATGGTGGTTTGAACCGGCTGAAGAACAAACAATTTGATCTGATGCTTGCAATGATTTTTGCATGGATGTGCACAACTTTAATTGAACGTTAGTACTCGCAAGTCACAGATGTCAGTGTCTTTTAGTTTAGTGTTCACTTCCTGCTTCTCCTTCCGACGCACATGACTTCAAACTGCACCTTGTAATCCACCCCTCCTTCCTGATTCCATCTATTATCCACATTAGTCTTTTATGAAGATCTGAGAGGAGCGGAGATTGCAATAAACTTTCTAGTTTACTTAGCTCGTCATGGAGTTGGCTCCAGTTGTTCTTGTCTAGGAGTCTGATTCTTGAAGCTGAAAAGATCACATTTTAGGTCCTCACGGTTGAATTGATTTAAATAAATTTGAAGATTGTTGTTGCAGAATTTTTGTTTTTACGCAAATATATTTTTTCACATTTTAGTATATATATCCTACAGTCTTTTGATTTTTCACATTCACAAATTACATTGTTCGCATAAAATACAAAAATACGTCCGACCACGTCAGAGGCATGCTCACGACTGACTCTCTTCCTCTGCGGAAATAACCATATTCCTAAGGGTTTACAATTTTTTTAACAAATTAATTTCTACTAGTTTCTGTTACACTAATACTTTCGATTATTATTTCATAAAAGAATCCAGAAATAAACATAGTAACCAGTACAACAATGAGTAATTAGTAATAGAAACTATTAAGTGTACAAATAGTTCATAATTTCAAATGTTTCTAAGAAAATAATTTTAACTGTACCTTCAGAACTAGTACTTATCGGTTATAACGTCGAAAATAAAGTAATTACTCTTCATAAATTTTAGCTTGAAATATAACACACTGTGTATAAAAATAAATGAATGTTTTCAGAAAAGCAACTCAGATAATACTGACCTGTCCAAAATTCGAAAAATAATACTGGTATCCACAACTACTATTGAGGCGAAGTAATGCTAGAGGGGAAGTCCCGTTACAACTTTCTATCCTCAACAAAGTTTTTCAACACGTTTTGACACGAGGTTATCCGCTGCATAGGGATGCCCTGTGCAAGATCCCCTCGGGTACCAAACCACCATAAAAGTTTCTTAGTTTAACCACGAGTGCGTAGAAAGTGGTGTAGGTGACATACACTATAATTGGTCACACCTTCCCACCCGAGACTGTGGTAGCTAAGCAAACCATTTCCTGGATTATCTTAGTGAATCAATAATCAGGATTCCTCCTATCTGTGACCTACGCATCTCTCGTTGATGTTGTTCCTCGAAGCAGTTCTTGTAGCGCACTGGATTCTTCAGAAGATGCGAGCAGGCTACTTGTGATTATAAGTGGACGTGCAGATAGATAATTTTATTGAAATAAGTCCCGGGACAGGTTATAATGAATTTATTAGCAAATACTGTAAAACAGTAACAATTAAATAGTCTGTAACGATTCATTTCAAGAAGTTAATAAAATTCGACAGCATAGTAAAACTAAGTATTATAGAAGGAAAATCTCTTAGTATGTCCCGTCGCCAAGCGAGATTGGAGCGCAGCCGAAACCTCTTGCATTCTTCGTAAAACTTCGTAGCTAATCGTACATCATCGGTCGCTTAACAATATTCATTTGCCTACTGTTTTAAATGATTTACTGCATAATAGAATTGTATTAAAGATCTGATGACCTGTAGGCTCCTGCTAATATTGTATTTCACAGAAGTGGACTTTGATAACTGATATTTAATAAAGAAAACTACGAGTTTCGCGCCAGAATGCCTGGGGTTATCCTGCGTATCGATCGCCAAGCAAGATTCGTTCTGAAGCGCAGCGTACTTTTTTCCATTCCAATTTTTAACTATCGTGATGTATGTCCATTCGTTACCAATACCTGTACGAGAACCAGCTACTTACTCGGTGCTGCTGTATTATGCAGTGCTACTTAACGGAGCAAATTACTACTGCTAGCTGCAGCATCCCAAAAATATGTAAAATTTGGAAAACAAAGTGCTGTCCAAAACAAGAGGCACTTCACAGCTTTTCATGATATTTTTCATGCAGACCCGTGTCCCCTTTCCAGACTCGCGTAAAACTTCGCGTAGGGACAGTCTAAATTTCCAGCATACATACTGTCACAGCAGGTATGTGATAGCACAAGAAAAATACTATGGCACTTACTCTCAGCATCCTCGTTAGATTGATCGTGGTGATATGAATGCAAATTAAAATATTCGTCCACTAGATGAATGGTAAGGAAACAAAATAAAGCAAAGCTAACCTGCGACAACATATGTCGCATGTTTGTACTCGCATTTTATTTGTGCGTAGATTCAATACTTGGTTTTCAAATGGACAAACATCCATGGTTACATCCCAAAGCTTCTAGTTGTTTCTTATACACTATGTTATCAAAAGCACCCGGACACCTGGCTCAAAATGACTTACAAGTTCGTGGCACCCTCCATCTGTAATTCTGGAATTCAGTATGATGTTGGCCCACCCTTAGCCTTGATGACAGCTTCCAGTCTCGCAGGCACACGTTCAATCAGGTGCTGGAAGGTTTCTTGGGGAATGGCAGCCCATTCTTCAGGGAGTTCTGCACTAGGGAGAGGTATCGATGTCTGTTGGTGAAGCCTGACACGAAGTCGGCGTTACGAAACATCCCAAAGGTGTTCTATACGATTCAGGTCAGGACTCTGTGCAGGCTAGTCCATGACAGGGATGTTATTGTCGTGTAACAACTCCGCCATAGGCTGTGCATTATGAACAGGTGCTCAGTCGTTCTGAAACATACAATCGCCATCACCGAATTGCTCTTCAACAATGGGAAGCAAGAAGGTATTTAAAATATCAATGTAGGCCTGTGCTGTGATAGTGCCACGCAAAGCGACAAGGGGTGTCAGCCCCATCCATGGGGGTGGCCGAGCGGTTCTAGGCGCTACAGTCTGGAACCGCGCGACCGCTACGGTCGCAGGTTCGAATCCTGCCTCGGGCATGGATGTGTGTGATGTCCTTAGGTTAGTTAGGTTTAAGTATTTCTAAGTTCTAGGGGACTGATGACCTCAGAACTTAAGTCCCATAGTACTCAGAGCCATTTGAACCACTTGAACCAAACTGCGGAGTATTTGTCATTGCTGTATGATGCCTGGGAGGGGGAGAGGGAGAGAGGACATACCATTGCGCTTTTAGTCTTAGAAGCTTCGTCCACTAGTACCGATTCAATTTTACACATAATACTGCACCGTAAGACAAAATTTGTGTGTCAGTAACATGTGAGTGTGATAGATTGAAGATTCTTTATTTAGATCCGCATATCTGCGTCTGTACTTTGAAAGCCATCTTATAGTGTGTGGCAGATGTTATCTGTGTTCCACGGCTGAATCGTGCTTAGCAATAACTGCTGCTTATAAACTTTAGTATGAGTTCTTATCTTTGTGATTCTTTCGTCGCTGTCATTTCGCGAAGCGTAAGTGGCAGGAAGTAATATGCCGCCCAACTATTCTTCGAACGTACGCTCTCAGAATTTCAGAATTTCTACAGTACTCTTGAACACGATACACTACACCTCTCTTGTAGCCATTACCACTGGAGTTTGTTGTATTTCTCCGTGATGCCTCTCACATTTACTACCGATCTCGACGAAACATGCCACTCTTCGTTGGACATTCTCTATTTCTTCTGTTAATCTTACTTTGTAAACGTTCCAGATTGATGAATAACAATCAAGAATCAGTAGAAATCATTGCTTTTGAGGATGTATTACACTTCAAGCGCATTTTCAGTAACGTGTTCTACCAAAGAGGAGGGAGGAGGGTACTTTATGCCAACTCTAAAAAATATTAACTGTTGTTGACTTATATTAACAACATACTTTTTAAAGGGGTACTGATTTGTTGGTAGGATCCAGAATCTGAAAACATTTTTAGCACAATCTTAGAAATACCAACGCACTTTGAATAAAATGTATTGCCAAGAGGTTGGGCGTGGGGTACTTTATGACCAACACATTTTTAAATACAAATTTCGCTAGTTTTTGTTGACTTCTACTCACAACATACTTTCTAAAAAGGTACTGGTGGATTAGGAGAAATCCTGAACTTGAAAAAAAAAAATATTACATTCGTCGTAAAAAGTCACTTCCACTAATAAGATTTCAATTTTGTGTTAAGTCTAACTGAAAAATGTAAAACGTTTATGCTTTCTGGTAGAAGCATTCATTAAGAACAACACATATTCCTTTCAAAATATTAAAGTGTACTGTACATGACTAGATTTCAATATTTTGAAAAAGTGGGCGTAAAGCATCCCCCCTCCCTTTGGTATAGCGAAGGTTAAGATTCTTCCAATGAATCCCAACCTGATATCAGCTTTTCAAACATTTTGTTTTATGTGGTTATTCCGCTTTAGGTCGCTCCGGACGATTACTCCTGTGTACTTTATGGCTGTTATTGTTTCCAGGTAATCGAACAGCAGTTTATCTCTCCGCCTATTTAAAATATGCTAGATATATTTTCGCTCAGCGGAACTGCCTGTTCCTACCCCAACGATCGGTCTTCTGCAGGTCATTCTTTGTTTCACTGCAGTCATCTGGCATCTGAACCTTTCTACAGACAACAGCATCGTCTTCCGAGATTATCCATTAGATCATTTACATATATTGTAAACGGTAATGGTCTTGTAAGACTCGCTTGGGGTACTGCAGAAATTACCTTTACATCTGCCGTTTTCATCCCGTTATCTGGTTTCGCAGTAAAGGATCTTACGAATGTTAATCCTCATTGTGGAACTGTGGTAAGACACTGCACTCACATTTGAGCAAACGGTAGTTCAGATCGTTGCCAGGCGATCCAGTTTGGGTTTATCGAATTTTGCTAAACAGAAGATAGATATTCGTAATTGCGAATACAATTAGCCTTCTACTGCACAATTTATTGGTTCAAAAAAATGGCGCCTAGAACTTAGAACTACTTAAACCTAACTAACCTAAGGACATCACACACATCCATGCCCGAGGCAGGATTCGAACCTGCGACCGTAGCGGTCGCACGGTTCCAGACTGTAGCGCCTAGAACCACTCGGCCACACCGGCCGGCCATTTATTGGTGACATATGAAAATCTGTGCCGGACCGCGACTCTAACCCGCTTTAAGCGAACGGTCGCCTTGTAAGTAGGCTGTTTAGGTTTAGGTTTTGATGTTAGTAACGTCACGTAGCGCTCTGTATGAAAATCATTGGCTGTGCTGTGTGCAGTCTGTGGCTGATTGGCATTATTGCAATATTCGCTATTGTAGTGTTGGGCAGTTGGATGGGAAGAACGCTTAGCGTCGCGCAGTTGGAGGTGAGCCGCCAGCAGTGGTGGATGTGGGAAGAGAGATTGCAGAATTTTGAGAGCGGACGATCTGGACGTGTGTCCATCAGAAAGAGTAAATTTATAATACTGGATATCATGAACTGATTCACTTTTGAACATTATTAAGGTAAATACATTGTTTGTTCTCTATCAAAATCTTTCATTTGCCAACTATGCCTATCAGTAGTTAGTGCTTGCAGTAGTTAGAATCCTTTATTTAGCTGGCAGTATTGGCGCTCGCTGTATTGCAGTAGTTCGAGTAACGAAGATTTTTGAGAGGTAAGTGATTCATGAAAGGTATAGGTTATTGATAGTCAGGGCCATTCTTTTGTAGGGATTGCGTTGCGCTAAAAATATTGTGTGTCAGTTTAGTGATGATCAGAATAAGTAAAGAGAGAAATGTCTGAGTACGTTCAATTCTGCTCAGCTGTTTGAAAATCAAATAACGTAAGAGGTTTTCCAGCACAGTAACACATAAATTTTTAAAGGGGATGTTTCAGCCTTAACCACTGTGGCTATGCGAGCACTCCTCCCGGATTGACCCAAACTCCCATATGCCAGCGTGCGTCCACGTCCTACAGTCGCTCAGTTCCTGTGATTCCCACACAGGGACAAAATTATTTATTATTATCGCGGCTGCCAAGGCATGTTATTCAATAATATTTTGCAGTGTGTTTACTTGATGGTGTACTATGTAGTGTCCTTCAGACATGCATGCATGTCGCTAATGCCAAAACATTTTTTCTATTTCATACAGCTGTAGATCGTCGCAATATCTGTTCCTTCAGACATGCACGTACGTCGGAAGGACACTGAATAGCATACCATAAAACACATACACTACAAACAATTTTCTTAAATAGCTTAATGTCAATGCCGGGAGGGCCGATCTCCTTGCTTACTGTTCTCCAGTCCTAACGTGTGCTCCGTCTCTAACACTCCATTTTGGACTGGACACTAAACTGTAATCTCGCTTCCTTCCTTTGTAATTATGGCGGAGCAGTGTAATCAGCAAATAGAGAAGAAACAGGCAAAAAACCACCAAAGAAATTGAATAATGTAACTAGCATCCCAGTTCCCAATGATGCTGAATCGAAAGCCGGTATAGATGTTAAGATGGTATCATGACGATTTGCTTATCCCAATTTGAGCTTCACTTGTGGAAAAAGAAAAACGAACATTTCTAAATCCATGACTTAGGAGCTTTGTATTTTAGTGGGGCCCTGATAGGGAACAGTAAAGGTTATTAATCAAAGCAGTCGCAGTGGACGAAGCAGGAACCCTGTCCTGATAATAAAAAGCTGATCCGCTAATGAATGTACTGCACTGGATTTTTTGGTAAGCTGAATTGTTGTTCCGAACATCTTAAACCGTTAGTAAACACACGGACTTCCTGGAACACTGATTCTTTAGCAACTGTACTGTATTTGACATTCGGGGAAAGTGAATTGTTGTTCCGAACTTCATACTAATTCAGTAAACAAACGGTCCTGCTAGGTCTTCGGCGTCAAGCACGATTCAAGCATTTACCTAAATTTCAGCAAGATTATATTGACTTAAGGAGTGCCTGACCGGCCTTGTGATGGATTGGCCAACATGTTTTGAGTGAGGTGTTACCTGTGAGTCAGTGACCAATGTTAGTTCAAGGAATGCGAAGATACACGTCAGCCTGATATCGGGAGGAGCATTGTAACGTTGTTGTACCCTGTAAAAGAAACCAGAATTTAAAATGTAACCTTCGCGTTCCTATATTGGCCGGACCGGTTAGCCCTGTTCGCTGAGGTGAACACCTGGTATCTAGAAGGTCGCCTGTTGCCGAAGCTCTCTACAGAAATGGCACACTTGACAAAAAACGTAATTCTGCGAAAGTGGTTTTAAAATTTTGGTTCTAAAAAATAATAGTCATCATAACTAAGGACGTAATAATTTTCGCACAAATTTTCAATTTGCCTCGTTGATATAAATTATTGTCCAATGGCAGCTAATATCTTTAATTCCTTAGTGTGTAAAATCATGACTGTTTCATAATGTTGATGAATAAGAAATATCCGATGAACTGCGGATGCTCAGCTGCAGCAGTGTATAACTAACCCGTGATGAAGTCAGCGGAATGCAACTTGAACGAGCCGCTGCATCTTCTATATCAGAGGACAGTGAGATGACGTTGCCAGTAATCTCTCTTATTCCGCTAGCAACTCGTTTCACTGCTCTACGTGTGCTTTCCTCACTCTGATCCTCCACCAACAGTAGCTCTGCAACCTTCTCATAACATCCAGACAGGAAAAACTCGGCGTTGGTGGTCAGTCTACTTTTATCGAATACTAGAGAAGAGTCCACCAACCTACACGTCTTCTAGAAACGGAACACTTAACAGTGTAACATACCCTCGTTTAAAGAGACGCCGTAGAGAGATTTAGATTCTAGATTTTAGTTTTTAATGAAGTTCATTGGAAATTTCTGAAATTTATCCCATGCTACTTCTTCTTCATGTGCCGTCTCCTCTAAGAAGGTTGGCTGTCATCATGGCAATTTCTGATCTTGATTTGGCTGATCTAAGGAGTTCTGACGTTGAACAGTTGTACTAATTTTTTAAATTGTCAATCCAGGATGTCCGTCTTCTACCCCTCGTTCTCTTCCCACAAATTTTCCCTTCTAGTATTATTTGCAATATTTTGTAATTTACTCCCCTAATAACATGGCCTAAATATTGTAGCTTCCTTACTTTAATAATTTTAATTAATTCTTTTTCCTTTCCCATTCTTCTTAGGACATCTTGATTAGTAATCCTCGACACCCAACTAATTCTAAGTATTCTTCTATATGCCCACATTTCAAAAGCTTCTAAACTGTTCATGTCCTTCTTTTTCAATGTCCACGCTTCCATTCCGTATAATAATTTTGAGAATACATAGCATCTTAGCAACCTCATTTTTGTGTTTAAACAAATGTCTCTCGAACAGAATGCATTTTTCATCTTATTAAAGATACTTCTGGCCTGTCCTATTCTCGATTTAATTTCTTCTGAGCTTTCAATCTCCTCATTTACAATTGTTCCGAGATATTTAAAATTACGTACTTGATCGACTCTTTCCCTATTGATTGTAAGATTTTCTTGTTGGTGTGTTTTAGATATCACCATGAACTTAGTCTTGCTTACGTTAAGAGTCAAGCCAAATTCTTCACTTTTTTCTGCGACTTTGTCAAGAAGTAATTGTAGATCTTTGAGGTTTCCAGCTAGTAGTGCAGTGTCATCAGCAAACCTAACATTGTTAATGTTTAGCCCATTCACTTTAATGCCAGCTATTTCATCTGATAGAGCTGCCTGGATTATGTCTTCTGAATACATATTAAACAATAAGGGTGAGAGAACGCAACCTTGTCTCACACCCCTCTTTATTTCTATATCATTCGATAACTCATTTTCTACCTTCACGGTTGCGGTTTGATTGTAGTAGAGGTTATATATAATGCGGATGTCTTTCTTATCAAGTGTTTTCTTTTCTAACAATTCTATGAGATGATCATGACGAACTTTGTCAAATGCTTTATTATAATCCAGGAAGCACACATATAGTGGCTGGTTAACCTCCATACATCGTTGCGCTAATATGTTAAAAGCAAACAATGCTTCTCTTGTACCGAGGGAACTTCTAAAACCGAATTGTGTGTCACTTATACCTTCTTCTACTTTTTTGTATATTCGTTGGTGTATAACTTTTAGAAATATCTTTAAGGTGTGACTCATTAAGCTTATTGTACGGTGATCATTACAAGTTTTGGCATTAGCCTTTTTGGGTAATGTAACAAAGGTAGATGTCAACCAATCCCTAGGAATAATTCCCGAATTATAAATATCATTAAACAATTGTACAAGTAGAAGGTTATCTACCATTTATACCGAAACCAGACCTAAGCCTCATTAAAAGGAGTCAAAGGACATGAAAGTCATGTAGAAGGTGAGAAGAGAGTGCGACAATACTGTGACAGATCCCCCATGCTACTGGTGGCAAGATTTTCTTTATTCTTTCTTGAAAAATAACGGTGGTTTAAATTTATTTGTTGAAAATACTAAAAAGTCTTATCTATAGACCAATGAGACGACTGGTACGGGTCGGCCTAAGGGAAGATCAGTTTGGGTACCGGAGAAATGTAGGAGCACAAGAGTAATACTGACCTTATCATTTACCTTAGACATTTATGACACTTGTATATTTAGCAAAAGCTTTTGACAATGTTGACTGGAATACACACTTTGAAATTATAAAGGTCGCACGGACAAGGCACAGCCAGTAGAAGGTTATCTACCATTTATACCGAAACCAGACCTAAGCCTCATTAAAAGGAGTCAAAGGACATGAAAGTCATGTAGAAGGTGAGAAGAGAGTGCGACAATACTGTGACAGATCCCCCATCTCATCAATCAGTATACAGAGATAGGAATACGCGAAACCAAGGACAACTTTGGAAAGGTAATTAAACTTCAGAGAGAAAAAATAAAAACAATGATGTTTAGCGAAGACGCACTAATTCTGTCAGTGATGGAAAATTATCAGTTGAACTGAATAGATACTGACTTGAAAGGAGGACATCAAGAGCAAGGGTAATGGAAAGTACTCGAACTGAATCAGGCAACGCTAAAAGAATTAGGTCAGGAAATAAGATATTAAAAGTAGTAGTTGACTTTTCCTATATAGTCGCAAATAACTTTGGATAGTTGAAGAAAAGCAGATATAAAATGCACACTGGGTGTTGCGAGGATTTCGTTTCTGAAAAAGAGAAATTTGTGAACATCAACTATAAATTTAAGTATTAGAAGGTCTATTCTGGAATTATTTTTTTGGAGTGTAGCCTCTTATGGGAGTGAAACGTGGGTAGCAAATAGTAGAGAAAGAAAGAGAATAAAAGATTTTAAAAGTAGTGTTCCAGAAAAATACTGAAGATTCAACGTATGTATTGAGTAACTCACGAAGAGATATTGCATCGAACTGAGTAGGTGAGACACTTATATCACAAGTTGGCCAAAAGAAGGTTTCGGTTGACAGGACATATCCTGAGGAGTCATTAGTTAATTTCTCAGTGGAGGGGAGTGTGTGACTGGTGGAAGGGAGGGGCAGTTTAATTTGTTGAGGGATACTAGGACAGGTTCAAGTGAATATATGTCCCATTAGATAAAGGAAGGCTCTGGTCGAGACCGATAAGAAATGAATTTTTTGTTTTTTACATTAATTTGTATCCATGATAGATATAGATTATGCCTGCAAGAAGATTTTTTGATTGTGAAAGTATTTTAGAATTTACAACGTTTTGAATGGAACCGTGGGCCGACTGAAATATAGGCAGCTGCAGGCGCTCGGTGTATTAGTTCGCGAAAATATTCGATCACTATAGGAATTTCTGTCGAGTGAAGATTTGATTAAAAGATTCACCGGTGCCAATATGCAAAATGACAACGAGAGCATCAACGCGTACATTTGGAAACCGGTACTGAAACACTTCCATTGTGCAGCAAACACTGTTGAAATAGCGACCTAGATTACTGCAGGTATAGTCAGCGAACGTTATTCACCTATATGAAGACCGTGAACGTGTTAGGGAATCTTCATAGGGACGAACAGCAAAAGGTTCGCGGAGTTATCTGACAGGGAACGTGCGGCCGCCGGTGCAAGGGATGTCTCGGTTTATTAAAATAGCCCGGACTGAAAAAATACAGCAGTAAATTCCGAACCAGAGCCCGTTTCAGGAAGATGAAAGATGATATGTTCTTGGGATCGCTTATTAATCATAAGCATTGATCCAACGTTTTTTTCGTTATCACCAAATTTAAACGCGTTTTTCTCAAAACTGCATTTTTCAGCGCGAGAAGCGCTCTAGACCCTCGACAAATTAACCGATTCGTTGGATTTCTTTTTTAAATAAAAGATAATTTAGTTTAGGGGGTCTTAGCAAGAAATTTTATTCCTGTGTGTTAAAGATGTCGGCCTAGGAAGTAAATGATTGACTCATCCATTTATTTGCACTTAGCTGTATATTGTGTTAGGGACATACCTTAAGCTTCAAAATTACTGGAACAGATGCAAGATGGCCATAGCTGGATTAATGAAGCAGCCAAACTGTTCATCACTAACCGTCATTGGACATTATCCACTGGAAACCTCAACTTTTCCCTTAGATTTTGACACCGGGAGACGAAAATAGTTTCACGTATAACTTCTCATATGGTCCCCAATCTGTCACATTCATTTTTTTTCTCTGTTCGTCTTCCAGTAGTTCGTCCAGGACAAGGACATAAATCATATGCACTATGTGATCAAAAGTATCCAGACACATCTGTACAGTGCGGAATCGACAACTAGATGTTACGAAATGCCAGTATAAAAGCACGCTGGGAGTATTATGAAGAGCTGCAACAGTAAAATGGGTAGGTCAGGAGAGCTCTCCGGCCGCTGTGACCGAACAGTTCTAGGCACTTCAGTTTGGAACCGCGCTGCTGCTACGGTCGCAGGTTCGAATACTGCCTCGGGCATGGATGTGTGTGATGTCTTTAGGTTAGTTAGGTCTAAGTCTAGGGGACTGATGACCTCAGATGTTAAGTCCCATAGTGCTCAGAGCAAGGAGAGCTCAGTGGCTTCGAATGTGGACGTCACTGGGCTAACAAATTCTTCAGGGACATTTCGTCCCTTCTAAAGGCGCTCAGCAGACTACTGGTGATGAGTTTGTAAAGTGGAAACGCGAAGGGTCAACCACAGTTACACCAAGACCAGACGGACCTCACGTACTGATAGGTGGAGACCGTCAACCATAGCGAAGGATAGTTGTAAAACATCACATGTTATCAACGGAAGGAGTCACATATGAGTTCCAAAATGCTACAGGTAGACCATCTGACACAATGGCTGTGTGTACGAAATAAAAACAATGGGGTACTGTGATACAGCAGCTCCTCACAAGCAACAGAGTTCTGCAGTGGAACCTAAGCGATGCTTCAGGTGATGTAAAGAGTGACTCCATGGAGAGTGGACTACTGGAAACGAGTAACTTGGGGTGTTGATTCACGCTATACGCTGTGGCAGACCGATAGAGGGTTGTTTTTAACGAATATTTTGGGAACCTTACCTACCAGCATAGGCAGTGTGAACAGTGAGGTTCGTAGCAGGTGCTATTACGGCATGGAGGTGTGGTCCCCTTAGTGTGCTTGAGAAAATGCTGTATTCGGAAGGATATGAACACATTTTACGGCGTAGAATAACGGAACGCTTCCGAGAAGGTTATTGTTTGTGTCAGCATGGCAATGAACTCTGTCATAAAGCAGCAGCTGTGAAGCAGTGCTTCGTGGACAATGACGCTACTGGAACGGGCAGGCTTGGCCAGAGTCCCGATCTGAACCTGTGAGATGAGTTGTAACGTCGACTTCTCTCCACACCCCAACGTCCAAATCCCTGTCTTGTCTGGTTTGAGAAATAATGGACTGTCATTCTTCCACAGCCTTTCGGATAACTCAATGAAAGTACCCCAGCAGAGCTCAAGCTGTAATAAAGGTGGAGTGTGGGCACACCCCTCATTAATGTCCACTAACAGGTGTCCTATACTTTTGTTTAGAAAGTGTACGTGAACTGAAGGCATCCTACTACTGAACTATAAGTTCTTATAGATCACTTTTATGTGCATTTTCTTTAAAATCAAACCTGTCTGTTCTCATAACTGAAGCTTCTGATGCCCAACGATGTGTGCAAAGAAACAGATGGTCTTACTGGGTTCTACATTTTTTAAAGTATATGCTTAAAAATAAGAATTGATATCTGTACCCAAGCTGATTATATACTAATTTTTGCCAGCCGGTGTGGCCGAGCGGTTCTAGGCTGTTCAGTCCAGAACCGCGCTGCTGCTACGGTCGCTGGTTAGAATTCTACCTCGGGTATGGATGTGTGTGATGTCCTTAGGTTAGTTAGGTTTACGTATTCCTAAGTCTAGAGGACTGATGACCTCAATTGTTAAGTCCCATAGTGCTTAGAGCCATTTGAACCAATACTAATTTTTTCACACAGTTTTGTGTCTGTATAATTTCACAACGATGATTTGTGTTCATAAAGGAGCGTAACAGGAGGTAGTCGTTCAAGTCTGATACTTCGTAATTGATACAGACCGATGGTTACGTAACCTAACCGGTTCTTCATGCACGCTACGAAGGGAAATGGTAAATAAGGGTAGCAAGTGATTTTATGAGAGACAGTCAATTTAAAACCGAATGTCAGTAACAACGGGACCATGGAATGGTTCCATACCAAAGCAATCACCACATCCGCTAAGGCATTTACCCTACTAGGAGCCGAGACGAACGATTCTTGTATCGTAGAACGTAGCCGGCCGCTGACGGATACGAAACAGCATCCACTGTTGCATTTCCTCGTCCGGCTGAAACCTACGTCCACGCATGTCTTTCCTCAGGTCATCAAAGATGTGAAAATAACACGGTGAAATGTCCAGCCTGTACAGGGAATGTTGCAGCGTTGCCCAACCAAATCGCTGCTACCGTCTGACAGCATTCCGACAGCTCTTAGGTAAACGACAAAGCCAGCAGTGGAAGCATTCCACATCTCCCCCGCCAAAGAAATCCAAAGCTGTTCACACAAGTAAGGTCGTGATGGCATTCTTCGTCTACTACAGGAGCCCTCTGTTCGTCGAGTTCCTCGAGAGTGGAAACACAATCAACGCGCAGCACTATGAAGACATCTTGTTGAAAATGCGACGAGCCATCAAGTCAAAAGCCCAAGAATTCTGTCGAACGTAATCATCCTATTGCACTATAATATCCGCCCTCGCACTACTAATCATGCGAAGGCTACACTTCAGAGATTAGGCTGGAAAACATTGCGACAGCCTCCGTGCAGCCCGTATCTTTCGTGATCCGTCTGTGACCGACCGCATTCTACGAAAAGGGTAATTGATCATCTCGTCTCCCAGTAGGATAAATGACTTAACCCGTGTGGTGATTACTTTCGCCGGCCGGTGTGGCCGAGAGGTTCTAGGCGCCTCAGTCTGGAACCGCGTGACGGCTGCGGCCGCAGGTTCGAATCCTGTCTAGGGTATGGATGTGTGTGATGTCCTTAGGTTAGTTAGGTTTAAGTAGTTCTAAGTTCTAGCGGACTGATGACCTCAGATGTTAAGTCCCATAGTGCTCAGAGCCATCTGAATCATTTTTATTAATTTTGAATGGAACCATTCCATGGTCTCGTTGTTGTGGCACGTGTTCAATTTTTATTGGACTGCCCCTAATACACCTTAGAATGTAATTACATATCAATCTTAGTGAGATAATACGAGGATTGCCCAGAAACTAAAGCACCGCGTGTTTTTTTTTCCAGCCGAATTCAATGCTACGAATTTGAAACGTTACGTATGTATTATTTGAAGTCTCCTGAGTGAGCTCGCTAAGTTTCCGTCACTTCCGGCCTATAGCGTAGCTGCAGGACAATTTCAAAATGGCGTCTGTAGGCGGTGTATGTTACAAGCGAGGAGCCGTCAATCACTTTCTCACTGCAGAGATAAAAAATTGTGGTGAATATTCACAAACGCTCGTGCAAAGTCTATGGAACATCTGCTGTCGACAGAAGTACAGTTAGCCGCTGGGCACGGAGGGTGAGGTCATCAGAAGGCGGTTCGGCGGAGCTCCACGATTTTCAGCGGTCGGAGAGACCATCCGCGGCTACCACACCTGACATACCTGACCTAGCCCCCACGGACTTCCACTTGTTTGGGCCATTAAAGGATGCCACTCGTGGAAGATATCTTTGAGGACGATGAGGAGGTGATTCATACAGTGATGCACTCGCTCCGCCACCAGGACAAGGATTGATACCGACACACACGTCCTTGTTTCGCGCTGGAGGAAGGCCATAGAACGGGATGGATATCACGTGGAGAAGTAGGATGTGTAGATAAAACGCCATTCTTTCGTCAGCGTAATTCTCATGGTGTTTATTAAAGAACTGTTTAAGAAAAATAATGCTCTGCATTACTTTCTGGGCAACCGTAGTATTATATTTCAGCTATAACTGACATGCGAATTAAAAGTATTTTCACTACATGAAAATTAACCACATAGTGGAACTAACGATTAACTTCGTGTCGCAGCTGGAGATTTTTTTCTATAATCAACAGTAGCATTTCGAAGTCGGAAACGGTGACGATCTGTAGCACCGACTATCGATCTGAAAAACAGAAATTGTGTGAAGTTCTCTGCTGACTAGCTCACTGCTAGCATCGAGCTATAGACACAGGACTTTCATTGTACACAACAAAAGAGTCTCATTACCGAGCGAAGTTTTACGAGCCAGATAATGGCCATGGGAATTAAATGACTTAATGTTGATTGCAAGGGCGTAAATTAGACACAAGGCAATGCAGGAAGTGCCATAACTCTCTTCCACCGCATCAGTGAGAGTTTTACGTAACCGAGCAACGGCGGGTTCGTTCGTGCTGTGCGTTTCCAGCGAACGTGAGCGTACGGTCCGCGTTATGACGGGTGTGCGTGACAAACACACGCCGAGATGGCCGCGCCGGATGAAAAGCGATCGCGGAAAGCAATTGATGCAAATGCGCTGCTGTTACTCGGCGAGCCAATAACTCCATCAGCGGGCCGATAATCGCGTCAGCAGCTGTAATAAATTAAACCGCGGCCCGCCCCCGACGCGCTCACAATTGCGGCCGGACGGAACGACAGCCGCGCGTGGTGGAACAGCCACACCTGTCGCCCGCGTGGGGGCGCCGGCGGATGAGCGGTGACCTGCGTGCAGCCTCGGCCACGCCATCATCGGCTTGGGGGTGGGAGCGGTGTCTGCCCCTCCCTCAGACACTGTACGATACACAAATCACAATAACTCTTCCCCGTCTCACTCTCTGCTAAGTTACGAGGCGTATTCAAACGAAACCCGGAAGAAGCAAGCCTGGTTGTTCGTTCCTGGTTACACTGTGCTCAAACAATTGCGCGTTAAACATAGGACAGGTGGACCAAAATATGGAAGCATCAAAAACATAACACGTTACCGTGCCTAATACGGTGTAGGAAACCCGCTGGCATGCAAAACAGCTTCCTGTTGTTTCGGAATGGATAAATACAGGTCCTGTATGGTTTTCAATGGAATCTTGCACTATTCTTCCTGCAAAATAGTGTAAAGTCGAGGTAACGATGTTAGAGGGGGGTAGCTTTCACGCAGATTTCTCTCAAAAGTAGACTACAAAGGCTCGATAGTAGCCAGGGAATATTCATCGCCGGCCGCTGTGGACGAGCGGTTCTAGGCGCTTCAGTCCGGCACCACAAGACTGCTACGGTCGCAGGTTCGAATGCTGCCTCGGGCATGGATTTGTGTGATGTTCTTAGATTAGTTAGGTTTAAGTAGTTCTACAACCCCCATGAACCATGGACCGTGCCGTTGGTGGGGTGGCTTGCGTGCCTCAGCGATACAGATAGCCGTACCGTAGGTGCAACCGCAACGGAGGGGTATCTGTTGAGAGGTCAGACAAACGTATGGTTCCTGAAGAGGGGCAACAGCCTTTTCAGTAGTTGCAGGGGCAACAGTCTGGATGATTGACTGATCTGGCCTTGCAACACCAACCAAAACGGCCTTGCTGTGCTGGTACTGCGAACGGCTGAAAGCAAGGGGAAACTACAGCCGTAATTTTTCGCGAGGGCATGCAGCTTTACGGTATGGTTAAATAATGATGGCGTCCTCTTTGGTAAAATATTCCGAAGGTAAAATAGCTCCCCATTCGGATCTCCGGGCGGGGACTACTCAAGAGGACGTCGTTATCAGGAGAAAGAAAACTGGCGTTCTACGTATCGGAGCGTGGAATGTCAGATCCCTTAATCGGGCAGGTAGGTTAGAAAATTTAAAAAGGGAAATGGATAGGTTGAAGTTAGATATAGTGGGAATAAGTGAAGTTCGGTGGCAGGAGGAACAAGACTTTTGGTCAGGTGAATACAGGGATATAAATACAAAATCAAATAGGGGTAATGCAGGAGTAGGTTTAATAATGAATAAAAAAACTGGAGTGCGGGTAAGCTACTACCAACAGCATAGTGAACGCATTATTGTAGTCAAGATAGACACGAAGCCCATGCCTACTACAGTAGTACAAGTTTATATGCCAACTAGCTCTGCAGATGACGAAGAAATTGAAGAAATGAATGATGAGATAAAAGAAATTATTCAGGTAGTGAAGGGAGACGAAAATTTAATAGTCGTTGGTGACTGAAATTCGAGTGTAGGAAAAGGGAGAGAAGGAAACATAGTGGGTTAATATGGATTGAGGGAGAGAAATGAAAGAGGAAGCCGTCTGGTAGAATTTTGCACATAGCATAACTTAATCATAGCTAACACTTGGTTCAAGAATCATAAAAGAAGGTTGTATACATGGAAGAATCCTGGAGATACTAGAAGGTATCAGATAGATATAATGGTAAGACAGCCGGCCGCGGTGGTCTAGCGGTTCTAGGCGCTCAGCCCGGAACCGCGCGACTGTTACGGTCGCAGGATCGAATCCTGCCTCGGGCATGGATGTGTGTGATGTTCTTAGGTTAGTTAGGTTTAAGGAGTTCTAAGTTCTAGGGGACTGATGACCTCAGATGTTTAGTCCCATAGTGCTCAGAGCCATTTGAACCATTTTTGAATGGAACCAGGTTTTAAATTGTAAGACATTTCCAGGGGCAGATGGGGACTCTGACCACAATCTATTGGTTATGAACTGTAGATTAAAACTGAAGAAACTGCAAGAAGGTGGGAATTTAAGGAGATGGGACCTGGAGAAACTGTTTCAGGGAGAGCATAAGGGAACAATTGACAGGAATGGGGAAACAAATACAGTAGAAGAAGAATGGGTAGCTCTGAGGGATGAAGTAGTGAAGGCAGCAGAGGATCAAGTAGGTAAAAAGACGAGGGCTAGTAGAAATCCTTGGGTAACAGAAGAAATATTTAATTTAATTGATAAAAGGAGAAAATATAAAAACGCAGTAAATGAAGCAGGCAGAAGGGAATACAAACGTCTCAAAAATGAGATCAACAGGAAGTGCAAAATGGCTAAGCAGGGATGGCTAGAGGACAAATGCAAGGATGTAGGGGCTTATCTCACTACGGGTAAGATAGATACTACCTACAGGAAAATTAAAGAGACCTTTGGAGAAAAGAGTGCCACTAGTATGAATATCAAGAGCTCAGATGGAAACCCAGTTCTAAGCAAAGAAGGGAAAGCAGAAAGATGAAAGGAGTTTATAGAGGGTCTATACAAGGGCGATGTGCTTGAGGACAATATTATGGCAATGGAAGAGGATGTAGATGAAGATGAAATGGGAGACAAAATACTGCGTGAAGAGTTTGACAGAGCACTGAAAGACCTGAGTCGAAACAAGGCCCCGGGAGTAGACAACATTCCATTGGAACTACTGACGGCCTTGGGAGAGCCAGCCTTGACAAAACTCTACCATCTGGTGAGCTAGATGTATGAGACAGGCGAAATACCCTCAGACTTCAAGAAGAATGTAATAATTCCAATCCCAAAGAAAGCAGGTGTTGACAGATGTGAAAATTACCGAACTATCAGTTTAATAAATCACAGCTGCAAGATACTAACGCGAATTCTTTACAGACAAATGGAAAAACTGGTAGAAGCCGACCTCAGCGAAGATCAGTTTGGATTCCGCAGAAATGTTGGAACACGTGAGGCAATACTGACCCTGCGACTTATCTTAGAATATAGATTAAGGAAAGGCAAACCTACATTTCTAGCATTTGTGGACTTAGAGAAAGCTTTTGACAATGTTGACTGGAATACTCTCTTTCAAATTCTAAAGGTGGCAGGGGTAAAATACAGGGAGCGAAAGGCTATTTACAATTTGTACAGAAACCAGATGGCAGTTACAACAGTCGAGGGGCATGAAAGGGAAGCAGCGGTTGGGAAGGGAGTGAGACAGCGCTGTAGTCTCTCCGCAATGTTATTCAATCTGTATATTGAGGAAGCAGTAAAGGAAACAAAAGAAAAATTCGGAGTAGGTATTTAAGTCCATGGAAAAGAAATAAAAACGTTGAGGTTCGCCGATGACATTGTAATTCTGTCAGAGAGAGCAAAGGACTTGGAAGAGCAGTTGAACGGAATGGACAGTGTCTTGAAAGGAGGATATAAGTTGAACATCAACAAAACCAAAACGAGGATAATGGAATGTAGTCGAATTAAGTCTGGTGATGCTGAAGAAATTAGATTAGGAAATGAGACACTTAAAGTAGTAAATGAGTTTTGCTATTTGGGGAGCAAAATAACTGATGATGATCGAAGTAGAGATGTAGACTGGCAATGGCAAGGAAAGCGTTTCTGAAGAAGAGAAAATTGCTAACATCGAGTATAGATTTAAGTGTCAGGAAGTCGTTTCTGAAAGTATTTGTATGGAGTGTAGCAATGTATGGAAGTGAAACATGGACGATAAATAGTTTGGACAAGAAGAGAATAGAAGCTTTCGAAATGTGGTGCTACAGAAGAATGCTGAAGATTGGATGGGTAGATCACATAACTAATGAGGAGGTCTTGAATAGAATTGGGGAGAAGAGGAGTTTGTGGCACAATTTGACAAGAAGAAGGGACCGGTTGGTAGGACATGTTCTGAGGCATCAAGGGATCACAAATTTAGCATTGGAGGGCAGCGTGGAGGGTGAAAATCGTAGAGGGAGACCAAGAGATGAATACACTAAGCAGATTCAGAAGGATGTAAGTTGCAGTAAGTACTTGGAGATGAAGAAGCTTGCACAGGATAGAGTAGCATGGATAGCTGCATCAAACCAGTCTCAGGACTGAAGACAACAACAACAACAACAACAACATGTAGTTCTAAGTCTAGGGGACTGATGACAGATAGTCCCATAGCGCTCAGACCCATTTGAACCATTTCAAGATTCATCCACGTGCTCACGATACCAGTCATGGACGATGCGAACTGTCTAAAAAGTGGCCCTGTCGTCTTGTCGTCACTGTTGGGAAACAACGGTTGACCCACGGGAAGGGCTTTACTGGCCAAAATGGGCACACGATACTTGGCAGACTACTTATGGGACCCATGCAGTAACACGATATGGCTGCCCAAAACGTCGCTGAACCCCCTTCATATTTCGCTCTTCGGAAGGAAACTCGGCCAGAAGTTGGAAACAGTGTGAAACAAGACTAATGCGACCGAATAACATTCTTGCGTTGCTCTTTAGTCCAGGTGTTATGGCATTGGCACAACGTTTCTCTGTTATGAGCATGTACATCACTGCTATGCGAATGTAGAATTACAGCTAGTCTTCCAAATCCCTGATTATGGAGTTCCTTTCGTGTTTTTTCGGTGCTTATAGGGTTCTCGAGTGCGGCATTCAGCTCTGCAGTGACTTTTGCAACTATCGCCTTATTTTTCATCACCACCCTCATCAGTGACCGTCCGTCACAATAACGCGACACATGCTTGTGACTTTGCGGATCATGTTTTTCCGGTTTCCCTCTCTACGGTGTAACTCTTCGACACCAACTCCTAGGACACCTTGGTTATAGAAGCAGCCATCATACGAGCGCCAACAATCTGCCCACGTTCGAATTCACTTAACTGCGACATAATGCACTCACAACTACATAGTACGCTTTTCTGACCATGGCTAACTCTTTCAACGTGTTGAGGACATTACACAGGTGCGTTTGATAGTCAAATGCAACAGCCTAAAACTCTACGCTCGGCTACCACCTGCATTTACGTTCAATCACATATTTCTAGTGATTTTTCCATACTTTTGTCCAACCCCTATATATTCATGATATCAATGAAAAGACGCTCTATTTGCTAATGAGTGCAACAGGCTTCAGTCTTTGTATTTTTAAGCAGATATGAAAGTGCCACTGTTATTTCATAATAAGATTGCTATACATAACAGATGAAAGACGAAGCTTAGAAATCTACGGTATAAGTATAGAAAGATTTGTAACTTAAAAATTTGTAAATTTGTGGTAAGGTCCTATAGTACCAAACTTCTGAGGTCATCGGTCCATAAGCCAACACACTACTTAATCTAACTTTAACTTAGGCTAAGGACAACACACACGCACCCATGCCCGAAGGAGGACTCGAACCTACGACTGGGGGAGCCGCACGGACCGTGACAAGGCGCCTCAGACAGCGCGGCTATTATAACTTACATTGTGCTCTATTAAAGCAATGATTAAAAAATGTAACAATTATATGGTTTTGAAATGTTATGTGCCCAAGGGCATTAAGAGAAAAATGGGTGCGTCGTGACTATAAAACTGTACAATTCCATATACTGTATTAAAGGTACTGACACGCTACAGCTTTAAAAAGACTTGTACTATGAGTTATCGATCTTTAAGTTTGCATGCTTTACGAATAAAAGACCGATTGATTTTTTTTAGATTCAATAAAAGTGTAAAATTTTTGCAATGGACGGGGCGTCAAATTCGAGTGTAAATTTATTCCTCAAGCGCGCAAAAGTTCATACACAGGAGACTGTAAAGGATGCTAGCATAGCTTGGATACATCGTGGACTACTTACAGAAGCAAGTTTGTAAACATCTAGATACAGCTACGAACTTGCGGTGTATCTTTAAAGAAAGTTGTCAATAGTGGGACGACAGATGTCCAAAAAACAGGTTTCGTACTGCGCAGTGCTGGTTGAGCGTCTCTTCCTTGGATATTTTTTTTAAGTGGACGTAAATTTCTATTTCTTCAGGTATGTCCATACATTAAGGTGACAAAAGTCGTGGGATATGCACAAACTGGCCTCTCAATTATGTCCCATAAAAGTTCTATGGGATGAATGTCGGGCGATCTGGGTGGTCAAATCATTCACTTGAATTGTCCATAATGTTCTCTAAACCAGTAGCGAACACGCCATGGTCACCACGAAATTCCTGAATGGCTGCAAATTGTCTCCAAGCAGCAGAAATTATCAATTTTTCAGTCAACTATAGGTTCAGTTGGACCAGAGGACACAGTCCCTTCCATGCAACCACAACTCACACTATTATGGAGCTACCACCAACTTGCACAGTGCCTTATTGACAACTTTGGCCCATGGCTTCGTGGGATCTGCGCCACACTCGAACCATTCCGTCAGCTCTTACCAACTGAAATTGGGACTCTGACTAGGTCACGGTTTTCCAATCGTCTTGGGTCCAGCCGATATCGTCACGAGCCCAAGAGAGGCGCTGCAGGCGATGTCGTGCTGTTACCAAAGGCACTCACGTGGGCCTTCTGCTGCCCATTGACCATTAACGGCAAATTTCGCCGCACTGTCCTACCAGATACCTTTGTCGTACGTCCCACATTGATTTTTACGGTTATTTCACGCAGTGTTGCTTGTCTGTTGGCACTGACAACTCTCTGAAAACGGTTCTTATCTCATGCCCGAAATATGGTATTCTCGGCGCACTGTTGACACTAGATCTCGGAATACTGAATTCCCTAACGGTTTCGGAAATGGAATATCCCATGTCCAACTACTATCCCCTGTTCAAAGTCTGAAAATCGCCATCGTGCGGCCATAATCACGTGGGAAATCTTTTGACATGAATCACCTGAGTACAACTGATAGTTCCGCTTATGCACTGCTCTTTTATACCTCGTGTACGCGATTCTACGGCAATCTGTGTATCTGCATATCGCTATGCCATGACTTGTCACCTCAGTGTAAAGTATCATTTCTTCATTGTCTGAAAGTCTACGAGTTGCTTTGGGTACTGGGTACTGTCTGACAGTCGTGGACGAAGTGAGCTGCGAAGGGAAATTTGCTTTTTATATTTTGATTATTATTTTTTCTGTTTTTTATTCTGTGTTTTCCTTGTATCACGTTTTAAATTCCTTCTCATTCGTCCAGTGTAGCCAGCCTTACAATCAAACCAGCAATTTTTTTTATCTGGCACCATTTTAGTAAAAGCCTTGTGTTGTTTAATGTCGTACGAGCATATTAAGAGACGTACCAGTGAAGGTTGGGATTTATAAGCGAAGTGTACATTACGTTTTTAAGAAGATTTCTGAGTCTGTGTATGATCTGGCCATAGAAGGATAACTATACAAATTGATTTTGATTCAATACCTCGTTCTGTGTCTCTTGTGAATATATGTAGCAATTAAGTGATCTTGATACAGTAAATTATTATTTAAAGGATTTAATTTTGGTAACTTTGTAAGGTTGTTAGCGACGTGAATTGTTGGTCATTTCTCCACTCATGTCTCCATCACGTTAATGACGTCTTCATTTTGTTGGTGCGGTATCACGTTGTTAACTAATCTTCCCCCGTCGTTCTTACCACGCAACACATAGCCTTCTATCAAGATAACTGTGATGACGAATAAAACGTATAAAAATTTGTTGTTTTGCATTGTCAGTAGTTGGGTCGACATTTTAACTGTCAATACGGTGATACTCGAAAAGTCAATATGAGCGAATGTTCCCCTTCAAATTCCTAAAAAATGGAAATTGCACAAGGAAACAGAGAATACAATAGTTGTTGTTGCATAGGATAGAACTGGCCTCATAGAGGAATGTACAGCCTTGAAAGATGCAGCAGCTCGCTGTACTGCTGGTTGCCAATTAGTATACTCTGTCTGACAAACAAAAGTGAAACGCACAAAATGGGAGGAAGAAACGGAAAGAGACTTCACGGGCTGAGATGATGTGATGCTATTTCAGTGACTACAGTATCGGGTCAAATTTAGAAAGAAGTTGGCAGCACGGGCTCACTTGTCAGTATCACATCGCACCCCCTCTCGCCGGACGTATGCTCTGATTCAGTTGGGAAGACTCATAGTGTCGTTGCATCCTCTCCGGAGGCAATGTGGCCCGTAGCTGTTGTAAATGGTCCTCAATATCCTGGATAAAAGTGCTTGGACAGATTCGTCGTCCAAGCTGGCCCGGGGCTCTTTCTGGCCGTACCTCAACATCACGGAGTCAGTTCACAGAGACATGTGTCACGTGTAGAAGAGCAGTGTTCTGCTGAAAAGTGGCACAAAGATACTGTCGCTTTAGAGGTAACACTTGAAGGTACAGGATGTGCGCGGCGTCCCGCTACACTGGCTGTTTCCTCAGTCAATACCAACCATGACCTAAAATCACACCCGTTGGCTTCCCACACCACACGACCAGGAGCAGCACTGCTGTGCCTTTCCAGAACATTAGAAGAACGAAACATCTCCCCATTTCCCCACTCTACTCCCCGACGATGGACATCCAAGGCAGGACCGCGATTCATTGTTGAACGCAATGCAGCGTCACTCAGCAGCTGCCGATGCTACCATACCACTTAAAATGCTGCTGTTTCTGTCGTTTTGTTAATGGCAGCCAAGTCATGGGAGGATAATTATCCAGTCCGGCTGCAGCTTATCTCCAACCAACGGTGTGTCATGATACAGCATACTGCAGGGAGTCCATTAATCGTTGTCTAATGGCAGGCGAATACGAAGGGCTTACGATGTGCATGGTGCGTAGTAAGGCGATCCTCGCTAGTGTTGGTCAGACGCAGTCGACTGGGACCTTGACGACGATTTGCCTGCCCTTACGTTATAACGCAGTCCATCGTGGGCCCCTGTCAATCCAAATGCAGGGAAAATCTGGATACTGCACTATTCGACCACACTGCCGAATGGAGACCCACACTGAAGCCCTTTTCGAACTGTCAGGCACCGATAACGCTGTTTGAGACCAGTACGCAGCATCATAGTGTCTTTCCCAGTAATCATTCAATATTTAACGCCGTTCGCGCCGCCTATACAGGGTGAGTCAGGAGGAAAGGTAGTGCTTTGACGGGTGATAGTATTAGTGATTCTGAACAAAAAACTTCATATGGACGTATGCCCTATACGGAATGGTTTCCAAGATAGAACACATTTAACATTACTTGTGTACGTTTTTCTTGAATAACGAAAACCGCACCCTCCAGCGAAAACGTGTCGTAGTAAAAAATTAAACTATATTAAATTTCAAACAAAATATGGGACATCTGTGGTCTATCAAATCGGGAAACCAGCTCAAATTGGCCTACTTAAACTACGTAAGCTACAGCGCATGCGTCTCGAGTGAGTTTTTCAACTTTCTCGCGCTCTCTTCGCACAAACCATTAGTTCTAGAGAAAAATATTAACAGCAAATTTTTGTTGGAAATTTAAGATAGTTCAATTTTGTACTTCTACACGTTTTTGGTGGAGGGTGCGGTTTTCGAGTTATTCAAGAAAATCATACAACACTGATTTTAAATGTGTTCTATCTCGGAAACCATTCGGAATAGGGCACACGTCGACATCAAGTTTTTTGTTCGGAATCACTAGTACTAACACCGCTCAAAGCATGTACCTTTCCTCCTGACTCACCCTGTATATGCAGCAGGCCTCAACAAAACTAAAGATGACCAACAATGACACACTGTGATGGCGATTCTACCCGTGACAACTGCAACTCTCATCGATTACACACCCACCAACGATGTGTACATGTACGAGGCTACAGCGTCATCCGATCATGTCTTGTGGCTTTCCAGGTATTGTAGTTTGAGAGAAATACGAGAGCGTGCTCAAAAATAATGACGTCGAGTTCTTATGTGAAAACGCTTAAAGCTTTTTAAATGAAACAAACGTTACTATTCTACACCTTTATTCACCATATCTACATATTTGCAGCCTTCCGCCGCAAGAGGGCCCAGACTTGTAACGTGTAACGTAACTACACTCATGCTCATAAATTAAGGATAATTGCAGAATGTGGTGCCACACAACGTGGCACTACACAAAACTGGTGCTAATAGCATTGGCACATAGAGAACACACACTACACAAATCTGTAAGATCCACGGTATTGGTGATAAGTTCAGAAAACCGTCCCGAAACAAATGTGCTACAAAACGCCACTGTTTTCTGCGCATGTACCTCGACATCAATATGGGATATGATCTCCATGCACAAGTACACAGGCTGCACAATGGGTTGGCATACTCTGGATCAGGTGGTCGAGCAGCTGCTGGGGTATAGCCTCCCATTCTTGCACCACTGCCTGTCGGAGCCCCTGAAGTGTCCTAGGGGTTTGAAGACGTGCAGCGATACGTCGACCGAGAGCATTCCAGACTTGCTCGATGGGGTTTAGGTCTGGAGAACATGCAGGCCACTCCATTCGCCTGATATCTTCTGTTTCAAGGTACTCCTCCACGATGGCAGCTCGGTGGGGACGTGCATTATCATCCATCAGGAGGAACGTGAGACCCACTGCACCCCTGAAAAGGCGGACATACTGGTGCAAAATGACGTCCTGATACACCTGACCTGTTACAGTTCCTCTGTCAAAGATATGCAGGGGTGTACGTGCACCGCCGGCCGATGTGGCCGAGCGGTTCTAGGCACTTCAGTCTGGAACCGCGCGACCGCTACGGTCGCAGGTTCGAATCCTGCCTCGGGCATGGATGTGTGTGATGTCCTTAGGTTAGTTAGGTTTAAGTAGTTCTAAGTTCTAGGGGACTGTTGACCTCAGATGTTAAGTCCCATAGTGCTCAGAGCCATTTGAACCATTTTTTGTACGTGCACCAATCACAATCCCACCCCACACCATCAAACCACGACCTCCATACAGGTCCCTTTCAAGGACATTAAGGGGTTGATATGTGGTTCCTGGTTCCCCGATGAAAACCCGGCGAGAATCACTGTTCAGACTATACCTGGACTCGTCAGTGAACATAACCTGGGACCATGTACTGTTTAAACCGCCCACAAGAGCGTTGTTTCACCATGTATCAGCATTATCCACAATTTATGAGCATGAGTGTATTTAGTCGCGTGAAAAGCAGCAGGCTGTAATCGATTTCGGATTTCGAAGAATTCGTCCACACATGTTGCTCCCTCTCCTTCAGCATGACAATGCCAGACCACACACGAGCGCTGCGACATCGGCAACAATACGACGCCTTGGTTTCAGTATCATCGACCACAATCCATACAGCCTCTACTTGGCCCCATCCGATTTTCATCCGTTTCGAAAACTTAAAGAAAAACTTCTAGAACTTCACTTTCACAGTGATTGAGCGGTGCATGCAGAGGTGAGGTTGTGGCTCCCTAAAAGTCCAACGTTCTACAGTGACGACATCAACAAATTGCGCACTCTATTTGGAGAAATGAGTTCGTCGCCAGGGTGACTACCTGTATGCTGAGAAATAAATACGTAGGCATGAAGAATAAAGATATGGAATGTTAATAACGCTCGTTATCTTTAAAAAGCCTTAAGAGCTTTCACATAAAAAATTCGGAGGCATCAGTTTTCTCGCATGCCCTCCTTCTTTTAGCGACAAGTGTATGTAGCACTTGTCGTCTGAAAACTACGTTTTGACGGGACGTTAAGCAATAATATTCTTTTCTTCTGGAAAATGATTGCTCCTCATTACTCTGCCTTTTGCAGGAAAATCAGGACGCTTTATAGTCGCGAGCGGAATAAAATACCTGAAGCCTAAAGAGGGGTTCAAACAGCAGTTATCACAAAGCCCCGAGTGCAGAGTCACGTGCACGTTACCTGCACCGGCGTTAAGTGAAATGCGCGACGTGCGGTGCATCGTATAGCTACCCAACTCCAGCCGTAACATCCGCGGTAACTTAATTAAGCTACAGAGTGCAGGGCACCGCTCGATACTGAGATCCTGGTATCGAGCGGTACTCGTCTTTCTCTGCTTCTTCGTTCTGCAAGGACAGCAAACCGCTAGTTCCTTAAATGGCATGGGTGTGTGTGTGATGTCCTTAGGTTAGTTAGGTTTAAGTAGTTCTAAGTTCTAGGGGACTGATGACCATAGCAGTTGAGTCCCATAGTGCTCAGAGACATTTTTGAACCTTAAATGGCGTTTTATTTATAAGTCTGCACTAAATGGTGACCGAAGACTTCTGGCATAAGAAGTCGTCCTCATTCTGCCAAAGGCCTTTTCAAAGAGGGCGGAGGAGCGGACAGAGGTTCAGGACACTCTCTTGCCCTTGGGGTGGGGAACTGCCCCTGAAAGGTGGAAGAGTCAGCAATGATCAACGGCATGAGGATGCAGAAGGCAATGGAAACCACTGCATTAAAGGCACATAACGTGTATCCACGGGATATGTGGCCTCTAATCGAAAAAGTGTTATGACGATCTCTCCACTGGCAAAAGATTCCGGCCTAATCCCCCATTCGGGTCTCCGGGACGGCACTGCCGAAAGGAGACCACCATGAGAAAAGGATTGAATAACCAACGATAGGAAAACGTTCTACGAGTCGGGGCTTGGAATTTCAGCAGTTTGAACTTGGTAGGGAACCTATAAAATCTGAAAATGGAAATGGTGAGTCTCAGTCTAGATATAATGGGGGTAAGTGAAGTGAAATGAAAAGAAGACAATGCCTTCTGGTCTGATGAGTATAGGGTAATGTCAACAACAACAGATGATGCTATAACAGGAGTAGGATTCGTTATGAATGGGAAGGGAGGGCAGAGACGGAGTTACTGTGAACAGTTCGGTGATAGGGTTACTCTCATCAAAATCGACAGTAAACCAACACCGACAACAATAGTTCGGGTATATAAACTGACGCCGCAAACAGAGAATGAAGAGATAGAGAAGATATATGGAGATTTTGAACGGGTAATTTAGTACGCAAATGAAGATGAAAATCTCATAGTCATGGGGGATTGCAATGTGGTTGTACGGGAAGGAGTTGAAGAAATTGTTATACCATGAGCTTGGTAGTAGCAAAGAGAGAGGAGAAAGACTAATTGAGTTCTGCAAAAAATTTCAGCTACTAATAGCGAATTCTGTGATCAATAATCGCAAGAGGAAGACGCATACTTGGAAAAGGCATGGATATACGGGAAGACAGTAAGGTTACATCATGGTTAAACAGAGATTTCGAAACAAGATATATGATAGTATGAGGCGGAAGAATCAGGAATGATCAACGGCACGAGGATGCAAAAAAATGTTTCAAATGGCTCTGAGCACTATGGGACTTAACATCTGAGGTCATCAGTCCCCCAGAACTTAGAACTACTTAAACCTAACTAACCTAAGGACATCACACACATCCATGCCCGAGGCAGGATTCGAACCTGCGACCGTAGCAGTCGCGCGGGTCCAGACTGAAGCGCCTAGAACCGCTCGACCACACCGGCCGGCTACGAGGATGCAGAAGACAATAGAAACCTCTGCTTTAAAGACACATAATGTGTATCCACAGGATATAGATTCACACATTTTCGTAATGATGAAGAGAAAGCTTAAGAAACTAGCTAGGAAGAATCAATGCCCAAAGAAGTGAGATGCATAAATACTAAAGAATGAAGAGATACCCTTGAAATTCCCTAAGGCTAGAGAAACTGCGATAAGGAATAGAACAGTTGGCAGTTCAGTTAATGAGGACTGGACATCTCTAAAAAGAGCAGTCACAGCAGTTGGAAAGAAAAACGTAGATAAAATGAAGGTAACTGCGGAGAAAACATGGGTAACAGGAAAAATACTTCAGTTCATCGATGAAGGAAGAAAGTACAAAAATGTTCAGAGAAATTCAAGAATAAATAAATTCAAGTCACTTAGGAGTGAAATAAATAGGAAGTGCAGGGAAGCTAAGGCAAAATGGCTGCATGAAACATGTGCAGAAATCGAAAATGAAATGACTGTCATAGGACTATCTCAGCATGTAGAGAAGACAGATTAAAATCAAGGGTGATAACATTAAGAGCGCAATGGGAATTCCACCGTTAAAGCAGAGGAGAGAACGGGTAGGTGGAAAGAATACATTTAAGTCCACTATGACGGGCCGCCTTATTTGATAGCGTGATAGAAGAGACAGTAGTCAATCGGGAAGAGGCAGAGGATTCAGTATTAGAACCAGAATCTAAAACAGTTTTGGAAGGCTTAAGATCAAATAAGGCAGACGGCATATCTAACATTCCATCGTAATTTCTAAGCTACAGTAGAAAAAAAATGGTTCAAATGGCTCTGAGCACTATGGGACTCAACTGCTGAGGTCATTAGCCCCCTATAACTTAGAACTAGTTAAACCTAACGAACCTATGGACATCACAAACATCCATGCCCGAGGCAGGATTCGAACCTGCGACCGTAGCGGTCTTACGGTTGCAGACTGCAGCGCCTTTAACCGCACGGCCACTTCGGCCGGCGCTACAGTAGAAAGTGGCAATAAAACGAATACTGATGTTGGTGTGTAGAATGTTTGAGACTGGCGATATACTATCTGACTTTCAGGAAAACATTATACACACGATTACCAGAGCTGACAAGTGTGATAGTTATCGCTCAATCCGCTTAACGCCTCATGCATCCAAGTTGCTGACAGGAACACTATACATCAAAATGGAGAAGAAAACAGAGAATCTGCTAGATGATGATCAGTTTCCCTTTAGGAAGTATAAAAGCATCAGAGAACCAGTTCTGACGTTGCGGTTGATAATGGAAGGTAACCTGAAGAAAAATAAAAATACCTTCATAGGATTTGTCAATCTGGAAAAAGCATCCGACAACGTTAAATGGTGCAATGTGTTCGAAATTCTGAAAGAAATAGGGATAAGCTATAGGAAACCGCTGATAATATATAATATGTACAGGAAACACGAGAGAACAATAGGAATAGAAGACCAGGAACGAAGTTCGCGGATTAAAGAAGATGTAAGACGGAGATGTAGTCTTTCGCTCGTACTATTCAATCTGTACATCGAAGACGCAGTGACGGAAATAAAAGCAAGATTCAAGAGCAGGACTGAAATTCAAGGTGAAAAGATATCAAAGATAAGAATCATTGATGACATCGCTATCCTCAATGAAAGTGGAATGAACAGTCTAATGAGTACAGAATATGAACTGAGAGTATATCGAAGAAGGGCGAAATTAGTGAGAAGTAGCAGAAATGAGTGCAGCGTGAAACGTAACATCAGGAATAGCGATCACGACGTCGATGAAGTTAAGGAATTCTGCAATCTAGGCAGCAAAATAACACATGACGGACGGAGCAAGGAGGACATAAAAAAAAAGATTAGCACTGGCAAAAATGGCATTCGCGGCCAATGAAAGGCTGCTAGTATCAAACATAGGTCTTAATTTGTGGAAGAAATTTCTTAGAAAGTGCATTTGGAGCACAGCATTGTATGGCAATGAAACATGGACTACGAGGAAACCGAAATAGAAGACAATCGAAACATTGGAGATGTGGTGATACAGAACGATGTTGAATAGATGAACTGACAATATAAGGAATGAGGAGGCTCTCCACGGAAACGGCGAGAAAAGAAATATAAGGAAATCACTGAGCAGAAGAAATGGCAGTAGAGAGGATATCTATTAAGACATTAGGGAATTATTTCCATGGTACTAGAGAGTAAAAACAGTAGAGGATGGCAAAGATTGGAATACATCCAGCAAATAATCGAGGACGTAGGTTCAAAGTGATACCCTGAGATGAAAAGTTTGGTTCGGGAGAGGAATTTGTGGCGAGCCGTATCAAACAAGTCAACAGACTGATGATTAAAAAAGAATTCATTCCACGGCAGCCATAAGTTTATATTCTCGAATATCATTAATAAGTCATATATTGGAAGTATTTCTTATTATTATTTTTAAAAATTTGTTTTTTGTGCTCTAACCTTCTCTTGGCAAACAAACAGTGGAAGATATACACCGAAGGGAAAAAGAAACTGGTGCACCTGCCTAATATCGTGTAGGGCCCCATGAGCACGCAGAAGTGACGGAACACGATGTGACATGTACTCGACTAATGTCTGAAGTAATGTTGGAGGGAACTGACACCATGAATCCTGCAGGGCTATCCATAAATCCGTGAGAGTACGACGGGGTGGAGATCTCTTCTGAACAGTATGTTGCAAGGCATCCCAGATATGCCCATTAATGTTCATGTCTGGGGAGTGTGGTGGCCAGCGGAAGTGTTTAAACTCAAAAGAGTATTCCTGGAGCCACTATGTAGCAATTCTGGACATGTGGGGTGTCGCATTGTCCTGCTGGAATTGCCCAAGTCCGTCGGAATGTACAATGGACATGAATTGATGCAGGTGATCAGTCAGGATACTTAAATACGTGTTAACTGTCAGAGTCGTATCTAGACGTGTCAGGACCACTCCAACTGCACACTTCCCACACCATTACAGAGACTCCACCAGCTTGAACAGTCCCCTGCTGACAAGTAGGCTCCATGGATTCATGAGGTTGTCTCCATACCCGAACACGTGCATCCACTCGATACAATCTGAAACGAGACTCGTCCGACCAGGCAACATGTTTCCAGTCATCATCAGCCCAATGTCGGTGTTGAGAGACCCAGGCGAGGCATGAAGATTTGTTTCGTGCAGTCATCAAGGGCACACGAATGGGCCTTCGGCTCAGAAAGCCCATACCGATGATGTTTCGTTGAATGGTTCTCATGCTGACACTTGTTGATGGCCCAGCATTGAAATATGCAGCAATTTACGGAAGGGTTCCACTTCTGTCACTTTGAATGATTCTCTTCACTCGTCGTTGATTCAGTTTTTACTGGATCTTTTTCCGGCTGCAGCTATGTCGGAGATTTGACGTTTTACCAAATTCCTGACATTCATAGTACACTCGTGAAATGGTTGTACGGGGAAATCCTCTGTTTGTCGCTACCTCGGAGATGCTGTGTCCCACCGCTCGTGCGCTGACTATAACACCAGGTTTAAACTCACTTAAAGCTTCATAACCTACCGTTATAGCAGCAGTAACCGATCTAATGACTGCGCCAGACACTTGTTGTCTTATATAGGCGTTGCCGACCACGCGGCCGTATTCTGCCTTTTTACATGTGTCTGTATTTGAATACGCATTCCTATAGCAATTTCTTTGGCGCTTCAGTGCATTATTTGTAGTAGCAGTCCGTTACCTGGACAACAAACTCAATCGATAGCATTAGGCTATTAGCTTCAAATTGTAGACTCTGTTAACAATATAGAACAGAATTTTAAAAATTCTGTACATGTACCATAAAAGTAGAAAGCTGAGCATCTTCTAGAAAATCTAGAAATTTTTAGCTATAAAATTGCGCAACAATTTTACACGCTGCAGAAATAGACAATGAATGTTCCCTTGTTCTCTTATTGTCTACTTCTTCTATAATTAACTTCTCGCAATTTTAAACCTTTTAATCTAGTAAAAAATTCTCTCAATTTGTGCATTTAATATGGTAGTGAACAGTATTAAATATATTTGATGTCTGATGAATAGTGCGAGCCTTCGGAATATTCTTTGATGTATAGCGTAATATATTACGTAGAAAGCGATTACAATATTCTGGTTTGTGTGTTCCAGTCATAGATATAGCTAGTATGTTTTGTGTACACAGTGTAGTTTAGCTCATGTGAGAATAGGTTGCCTTATATCGTGACGAACAGAGATGCAATGGATCTGCGATCCATTGAGTGCGACTATAGTTCGAAAAGTGTTTAATAATAGAATATATACGCCTCTTTGAAACTGCGAGTGAATGGAAATCCCGTTCCGAAGTAATATTTAGTTCTGATAAAATATTTCCCTCTGTGGTCTGATATTTTGATGTTTTTAGCATACTCGATAGCCTAATACTTAAGACACCATAACTCGCTATCCCCTGGAGGTCCCATTACTCCGTCGGTCTTTGTCCTCTTAACAGTTTCCGTGATCGTGACGCCGTCCATTGGCAGTTCCTTACAGTGTGAAAGGGAGGGGGTGTTTTAATTGTACTTACTCCGCTAGGATTGTTTGTCCAGTATTTTCTCATTAAGGGCGGGGAGGGGGGGGTTATTTTAGAGAATTAACGCTCAAGGTGGTTCTATAAGTTAACTGTGATGCGGTTCAAGTCCTTTGTCCTTCGCCACGTTCATTATCGTTCATGCCAGTCCCATCAAAGTTCGTACTATTTAACAGGCCCAATAAATAAAGTGGTTATTTTTTTGCGCAAAAGATATCTAGACGAGTGTTACCTTTTAGTGGACTGGCTTGGGAAGAGAAGGTGGCGTCACAGATGATGCGTTTATCTGAAGTTTGTTGAACCATTCACTAAGCTTGACCTTATCTCTTTTCGAGGTACACACACAAATCTCGTTCGTACTACTGCAGTGGGGTATTGATGTGAGAGTGCATAGGAGACGGAACTGTGTAATGTGGGAAATGCCCAAGTAGAAGCAAGGTTCATTAATCACGAATGAGAAATTATACTATAAGAACCGAAATTGTCACCGATATACATTTACCAATGCATTTTTGTGTATCATAGGTCGTTTATATTATATTAAGACTGGAACTGGTTCTGTGACAAATAATAACATTCTTGTAAACGGTCCCTTAACACGCACTTGGAGAAAGATATTCAGAAACATGGATTTAATCATAAGCAAAGCTAGCCCAATTTTCATGTTAGGTGAGACAACACAACAGTGAGATGGGGATGCGCAGTTCACTTACACAAAGGTGCAAGACAGAACAGTTAACGTTTATGTCTACGATTTACTACCATTGATTTGACCAGAAACCAGAGGTGCCAGTGGCACGCATCAGGTCTGAAGTATATGTCAACGACAGACATGTAAAATAATTTAAAAAATGCGACGCCTGAAAACTAACATTTTTTTATATTCACTTCATACTATATTAACAGCGTACTAAACGGAAAAAACGATTATACAATATGCTTTTGTGATTTCTGTGTCGTGATATTGGAGATTACTAATTCCTTATTACACAATGAAAATATTTCACATTCCGTCACATATTAATCGTCAGCCTTGTTAATGGTACTGGTCTTCGTAAATTTGTGGAATTACTGATTAATAGATTATAATCATTCTACTGAACCCCAATGAAGTCAAATAAAGACATCGATACCGTCACCCTCTTGATATTAGTCAAGGGCGACTGAGGAAATTCAGTGATAATATTAAACAAAATAAATCAGCGGGAAGGAGAATACTTGGCATAGAACTTCCTTCGTTGGCTGTAAAAGGGTCCTTAATTTCTTAGGTTTGAGTGTTGGTCCTTGTATTAAACCACAGATTTTTTTTAACGAGTGGTTGCAAAACGCCCTCACTGCGATATCCTCTACAGCTACTATGCAGAACTGTCCGACAATTTTATATCGCATATTTTTAAAACGGCAACTGATTTCATCACGTATTTAACAACCTCCTGAACTGGCAGTACGCGGAATTTTCATCGTAGATGTTTGAGACTTGGAAAGGTCTATGGAACCGTATAGTTTGATTAATAAGATTTATCTGTGTTTTGATGCACTACGGGTGTTCCACATTCTGTACGAGGCAAGAAAGACACAGTCTGATATTGCCCAGCGAGACTCAATACGTCGGCATGGCGCCCTCCTCCTGCAACCCTGCTGTTTTTGCTCGTCAGCCTCGAAACGCTCTGCTGTACAGGCTCCTTTGTCGGAAAATTTTCTACGGAGCCCTTCCTAAGAGCTTTCAGGAACCGGCCAACAATCCACTCCTATCCCGCTCCCCCTCCCCCTCCTCATCCGCCCCTTTACTGGCTGCAGAGATTGTCGACAAGCGCAGCTGCCATCTCAGTCCATCATCCACCCCCAATTTCTTGCTTTTCCGGGCTTCTGCACATCTCTCTCAACATCGTAGTTCCTACAGTCAACCTTGCTCTTATTGTTTTCACTCTGAGACCACGCTGTCGCATTGATTTTTGTTGGTGCTTTTACAGTATTCGTGAGAACATTAAGGAAACATTGAAGTTACCCACGGAAAAATACACGATCGCTAGAGGCAAGCACAGTTACTCGAAATTTCATATACGAGTACCTATATATTTTCTGTTGATAGAAGAAGATAGAGGCACATTGATATCGGTGCACACATTCTTTTCAAAACTCAAAACCAAAGTAATCAAAGAAGCGACGTGACTAAGAATAGGCAGAAAAGTCAAAAATAAATGGAAAGAAGCCTACGTTTGCACACTTCTAACAGTAACAATAAGAATGTACGAAGAAAGTTAAAATTAACTTCCAATACTTGTAAAGCCGCAATTGTCACGAGGATAGTTTCAGAGCTAGAAGCACTCTGGTTAATTAATTTATTCTAAGTGAATATTACCTTTAATCATTTTACGATTATGATGTGAGTAATGAAACACTGTAGAAGTTAATTTTTTCGTGCATATCACGACACGTTTCAGTAGTTTATTTCTTTTTCAAATTATTCAATGAAATTGTTATTTTCCGACTACTTTGCAGTCCACACGCTAATCACGAGACCAACTTGTAGGTCGTTATTTTCACGAGTAAACGCGTATTTTCGCAGTAATCACGAGACCAACCTGTAGGTCGTTTTTTTCACGAGTAAACGCGTTTTTTCGCAGTTACCAATCAATGAAAACAACAGCGTGATGTCATTTTAAAGCAAAATTGTGATGAAATTACTGAGAGTCGTCAGGCGAATTTTCTCTGGTGTTTCGACAGATACTTCCACTTTTATTTGCGACAGTTTGTTTCTTGTTACAAACAAAAGGACTTTTAAGAAAGAATTTCACGTGCCCATCCGATAGAGTGGTCCCAAATTAGTCTCCTGAGGTATATTGAAATACGAAGAATAATCAGTACTCGAACAGCGACTGAGCAGCGTTGCTGCTTGGCCAGTAGCAGTAGGGGTTAGGGTGTTGTTCAGCAGGCGTTTCACTCCGTGTACCCATAGCAAATGTAGAATTGTTGATATCCGACCAGAGAAAATGAATCTGACCACTCTGAGGGACACTCTTCACGTAAGGAATATAGTTGCCTTCGGAATATGTTATATCTTTCTTATCCCAAAAACTACGCTGGTTTACTCCAGAACGAAACCAATGAGTGAATTATTGGATTAGAATTATCCCATGGAAAAGCATATAAAGTAGTGAACTATGTAAATTATTTGAGAAAATCGGCCAACCAATTGCTGGTGTAAAGGTTTAACAACCCTTTACCACGGTATTAACAATTGTAAAATTGTCTTCTTCGGAAGTACATAGGCACGTAAAATCAGGTACTGGCGACGACAAAGCCCAGAGCAAAGTAGCGCGGGTCAAGTAACATGCTGTGTGTGACAATCAGTAAAAGCAAATAAAATCCATTAATAACCTTCCCACTGGAGCAGGGCTAAGCATAAAAGTCTTACATTAAAATGTGTATTGCTTTTAATTCGATGTATATGGAGAGAACTTCTTAATAAATCAATGAAAAGAATGTCTCACGTAGTGCTAGAGGGAACTGACATCATGAATCCTGCAGGGCTCTCCATAAATCCGCAAGAGTACGAGGGGGTGTACACTCTGCCGAACAGTACGTTGCTGGGGATGTTCATGTCTGCGGAGTTTGGCGGCCAGCGGAAATGTTTAAACTCAGAAGAGAGTTCCTGGAGCCACTCTGTAGCAATTCTGGACATGTGGGGTGTCGCATTGTCCTGCTGGATTTGCCCAAATCCGTCTGAATGCACGTTGGAAATGAATGGATGCTGGTGATCAGACAGGATGCTTACGTACGTGTCACCCGTCAGAGACGTATCTAGACATATCAGGGATCCCATATCACTCCAACTGCACACGCCCCACACCATTACAGAGCTTCCACCAGCTTGATCAGTCCCCTGCTGACATGCAGGCTCCATGGATTCATGAGGTTGTCTCCATACGTGCACACATCAGTCCGCTCGATACAATTTGAACCGAGACTCGTCCGACCTGGCAACATGTTTCCAGTCATCATCAGCCCAATGTCGGTGTTGACGGGCCCAGGGAAGGCATAAAGCTTTGTGTCACGCAGTCATCAAGGATACACGAGTGGGCCTTTGGCTCCGAAAGCCCATATCGATGACGTTTCGTTGAATGATTCGCACACTTGTTTGTGACCCAGCATTGAAATCTGCAGAAATTTACGGAAAGCTTCCACTTCGGTCACGTTGAACGATTTTCTCCACTCGTCGTTGGTCCCGTTCTTGCAGGATCTTTTTCCGTCCGCATCGATGTCGGAGATTTGATGTTCTACCGGATTCCTGATATTCACAATACACTCGTGAAATGGTCGTACGGGGAAATCCCCACTTCATCGCTGCCTCGGAGATGCTGTGTCCTGTAGCTCGTGCACCGACCATAACACCACGTTCAAACTCACTTAAATCATGATAACTTGCCATTTTGCAGCAGTAACCGATCTAACAGTAACCGATCTAACAACTGCGCCGGACACTTGTCTTGTATAGGCAGCCGCGCCGGATTAGCCGAGCAGTCTAAGGCGCTGCAGTCATGGACTGTTCGAGTCCTCCCTCGGGCATGGGTGTTTGTGTTAGGATAATTTAAGTTTTGTAGTGTCTAAGCTTAGGGACTGATGATCGTAGCAGTTAAGTCCCGTAAGATTTCACACACATTTGAACATTTTTTCTTGTACAGGCGTTGTCGACCGCAGCGCCGTATTCTGCCTTTGAATACGTATGCCTATACCAATTTCTTCGGCGCCTCAGTGTAATACCATCGTACCAAATGATGAAAGGAAACAAAAATTTAATTACTCTACTCCCCATGTCATGGATGGGCCCTCATGAATTTAATTAAATGTTGAAAAACGCCTAACTTCACTCCTTCCCGACCAGCCAATGTCATCAGGTAATGTCACCATAATCGATGTGTAGGAATGTAACCTGCGTATGATGGTGGTGGCTGGTTGCCACTGCCAGTCGTCAGACAGCGCACAGGCTGCCTCTCAAAACCCAAGCCGTGCCCACTGTCGCACCAAGGCACTGAAGCCTGACGTCTTCAGTCTACTCCTACTGCCTCGTGTCTTCCCACAGCGTCTACTAAAAACTTCCTCTCTGGGCTCTGTTCTACATAGAGTCTGCACCCCAAAACACAATCCTGCAATAAATAAAGCGAGCGCCAAACTCTGACCAATGGCTTAATTGTTAAGGCACTGTTTATTCTCCCACCAAAGAAACTGTGTAAAAGGTTTCCAATCAGTCAGCTCCCCACTGCTGCTATTTCTTGAACTCTTTCTGTCGATTTCCTGCATCACCGATGTCTTGTGAAGTCCACCAATCGCGGTTTTCCGAAATATAAAATTTCCTTAATATCAGCTTCTAGTCCCCCACTCTCGAGTATTTTTTTAGAATGCGCAATAAGAACGTGTTCCACCTTTTGGTGGAAGAAATCGTCACGCCACTGTCGCTGGCGCCTGGTTGACACTACTCGCTTTCGCGGGGAGACCGAAAGGACAGAAACATAGTTGAATGACGTTGCTTTCTTCGGAAGAGCAGAAGACCGGGAGCTTGTTCAAATTGTGTCCCATCCCACCTTGCCTTCCGAGAAGCCGCTGGGCTGAATACTACACCGTCTGAAAAATGTGTTTTGATTGCCTTGGGACTGGTTGTAAATGGCCGTCTACTTGCTATAAGCGACTGTCTCCATGCTTCATTATTCTTGCTTTTTACTCGGACCCATACTGCGCATACTGCTCGCCTTCGACACAAGGGAAAAACTATTTCTGGAGGTGCTGGGAAGGCACCCAGCAAAATAATGTTTGTCAGCTGAGAACCTGCGCCCCAATTAACCTCAGACGCCACCCCTCCTCCTGACGGCAGGGTTCTTAGAAGTTGTTCTTTGTAGACAGTATCTCTGCAGGGATGTCGGCCCGCAGCCCCTGCCGGGGCATACAGCTAGCTTCCCAGACCAAGGCTCAAAAGCGACATTTACTATTCCTCATGAAAAAATTCCCAACCAGACTAGAGAAGGTTAGCAGGTTGACCATTACAGCCACTGACATCATTACCATAATTAGCAACCGGTATAAATCGAATGGTAGAAACATGACTGTGATTGCGATCAATGGAATTTACAGAGTAAAACGAGATGTGCTTACAGAATGACACCTCTCAGCATTACTAATCGACTTTGAGGAATGAGTAAATAGGAAGAGTTAGTGCATTTCACGCAGAAAGGAAAATAAGTGTTCCACAACGATATCGTCAGAATTCGAACACAAATCCGAATAGGAACGAAGAATACGGAGGGAGATTTGCTGTGTGTGATACATTTAGGGTGTCCCATTTACCTTGACCACCAGAAATAAGGTAAAAAATGTATCAAGCAAATGTTGTTAGTTACGAGCGGCTTATTGATCAGCATTGATCTGTTTTGTAGCTTTGATCATTGCGAAGGCATGAGCAGTAGAACGTCCTTTTTAAATAGCACCCTATATTTTTCATTTGGTAATACAATTCCTCCCCTCAAGATCTGTTAAAATCATATCACACTGTACCATTCACGTAAACATGACGTTATTACGAAGGAGTGCTACAATTATTGCCTCTGAATATATTATGTGAAAAAATTAAAGCATTCTAAATGAAACAAACATTATTAACATTCTACGTCTTCATTCTTCGTATCCACATATTTATTTCTAAGTATAGTCAGCCCCGCGACAAATACATTTCTCCCAAGAAGAAACCAGTTTGTTGATAAGATTACAGTAGAAAGTTCGATGATGGACCCAGGATCTCATCTTTCCATGCACGGCTCCAGCACTGTCAAAGTGTTCTTTAACTTCTGGGAACAGATGAAAATCGGATGAGACCAAGTCGGGACTGTAGACTGCCGCTAACAGTCAACCCAAGACGTCGGATTGCTGCAAATGTCACAGCGCTCGTATGTGGTAAGGCGATGTTATCCTTAAACTGAGGCTGTTCCATGTGCGGACGAACTATTGATACTCGAAACTCGATTACAGCACTCTGTTTCTGACGCACCGACAGTTACACATCGGCATCTTACGCGCTACAATTTAGAGCCTTCCAGTGGCAGAGGGCTGCAAATATGTAAACATCAAGAATAAAGCTGTATAATGTTAATAACGTTTGCTTTATTTAAAAATCATCTTCACATAAAAAATTCAGAGGTACTACTTTTCAGCACGCCCTCATAAACACGTGACTCAGAATTGACTTCGACTCTACTGAAGCACACAGGACAGGTACCCAGGTAACGTAACTCGTCTACTTGCTGGAGTTCACAGAAGAAAAATTGAAACACAAGCAAAGGCAAGCCGGTCATTCAGTCAACCACGTTCAACTGAAGGTTTTGTGAGTACAATGCATACCAAAGAAGAGAAGCTAGGAGTACTGCATTTCGTTTAACAGTACTACAGGACTGCATTGTAAATAAGAGAACATTATTACAGTTGCTGTTATGATTCTCCATACATGGGCAGCATTTTTAATTTCTCTTCGTTTGTGTTCACTGCACTCACACATATCTTCATCTGGGGATGGTTGATTGAATGAACAATGCGCACTTTCCTTGTGCACTGATAAGCCAAAACACTATGATCACCAGCTTTATAGCTTGTTTGTCCCTCTTTAGAATGAAATCACTGATTCTGGGTGTCAGGGATCTGACGATTTGTTGGTAGGTTTGTGGAAGTATGTAACATTAGATGTCTATACACAGGTCATTTAATTCGCGTAAATAACGGGCCGCTAATCTGCGTACGCGACCCAGATAAGATTTACATCAGGCAAATTTGGTCGTCGAGACACATCAGCAAGAGTTCGCTATAATGCTCCTCAAACCACTGTAACACGGTTCTGGCTCCGACACAGGGACATTTATACTGCTGGAAGATGACATCGCCGTCGGGGAAGACATCAGGCATGAAGGGAAGCAGGTGATCAGCGCGTCTTACGTTACTACCATAGGTCCCATGCAAGAGCAGGAGAATGTCTCCCGTAGCATAATGCTGCTCCCACCAGCCTGCGTCCGTGGCGCGCTGCACGTTTTAAGCCACCGTTCGCCTCGATGACGGTGTTTGTGGAGACGACCATAGACCTAGTACAGAAAAAAAAATATGATTCACCGGAAGACCCGACACGTTTCCATTGACGGTGCAATCCTGATGCAACAAAACGAGTAGAGAATAATATGCTGAATTGAAATCCTTTCAGGGAAAAGAATGCTGCATTATTTATTGAACGCCGCTCGTAGATCCTGCTTGCTGCAGTTCTATGAGGCTTTCGTGTGCCCTTCTGTAGATTGTTTGTACGGTCTGTGACTCAACACACCCAACGTACTCGAAGTTGTTGGACTCCATAAGCCACGAGGACATCTGATGGACAGCAGGCGATTACAGGACAAACCATATGCCGAGTTTACGCTCAGAGCATGTGACTCGCCAATATCTGCTCGGCAAAAGAAGCTTGAGGCTAAACAAGCATTCGAGCTTTGGTCGTTTCAGACTTGACTGACTTTCTCTGTAGCAATTAACATCCATAGGGAACTGAAATGATTTTATAGGAATCACCCACGAGGGACGAAACCGTTCGGCGTACGTGCAAAGCAGCATTTAATGGATACAAATGTGTCTCCGATAAACTTACAGAGGCAGCATTGAAGTAAAGCATTATCCTGGTAGTTAATGGAGCCTGCGGTAATGTTAGACTTGATAAAATGCGATGAACTGTTCACTCCAGATTATATTGTTGAGAACAAATTTTTTGCCAGTTTTTAGTTATATATATTAATGGCTCCAAACACGGGAACAGTACTGATTTTTCTACTGTTTCTCCCGCCCTTGTCTACAAACTCCGTCTGTCCTGTGCGTTTAGATCTCTGTGCCTCCCTCTTATATCATGGAGGGTATAGCATAGCCCGATACCATCCTGTCCCTTCGTCTTGTCAGTGTTTTCCATGTTCCTCTCTTCGCCGAATCTGCAGAGAACCTCCTCATACTTTACCAGTCCGCCTAATTTTCAACATCCTTCTACAGCACCACGTCTCAAACGCTTCGATTCTCTTCTTTTCTGGTTTTCCCACAATTCGTGATTCACTATCACACAATTCTGTGCTCCAAACCTATATTCTCAGAAATTTGTTCCTCGGATTAAGGCCGATTTTTTTATACTAGCAGACTTCTCTTGGCCAGGAATGCTCTCTTCCGTCCTAGCTTCCTCCGGTCCTTTTTTTTCTCAAGGTTAGATAATTCATCAACTTTGACAAGTTCGTGGTCATGGGTTTGATGTCGAGTTTCTCGCTATTCTCATTTCTACTACTCGTGATTACTTTAGGATTTCTTCGCTTTACTCTCAAGCCATATTCTGTATTGAGTAGACTCTTCAAAAAAAAAAAAAAAAAAAAATGGTTCAAATGGCTCTGAGCACTATGCGACTTAACTTCTGAGGTCATCAGTCGCCTAGAACTGAGAACTAATTAAACCTAACTAACCTAAGGACATCACACACATCCATGCCCGAGGCAGGATTCGAACGTGCGACCGTAGCGGTCGCTCGGCTCCAGACTGTAGCGCCTAGAACCGCACGGCCACTCCGGCCGGCAGTAGACTGTCCATTCCATTCAAAAGATCCCATAATTCTTTTGCACTGTCATTAAGGACGGTAATGTCATCAGCGAATCTAGTAATTGACATCCTTCCACCCTAAATTTTAATCCACTCCTGGACATTTCTTCTATTTCCGTCATTGCTTCTTCGGTGTACAGACTGAATAGTAGAGACGAAATACTTAATCTGAGCGCTTCGTTCTTCGTCCTCCATTCTTACTTTTCTCTCTTGGTTCTTGTCCATACTGTATTTATCCGTCTTCGCTGTAGCTTACCGCTATTCTTCTCAGAATTTCGAACACTTTGCACCATTTTACAATGGAACGCATTTTTCAGATCGTCAGATCCTATGAACACGCCTTGATTTTTCTTGTCTTGTTTCCATTATTAGTGGCAATGTCAGAAATGTTTCTCTGGTGCCCTTATCTTCCCGAAATTTGGTGTAACAGATCTTCAATTTTCTTCTCGTTCTTCTGTATATCATTCATGTCAGTAACTAGGGTGTAGGGGCCGTCAAGCTGGCTATGCAACAGCTCTCGCGCTTCTCTGCCCTTGCTGTCTTCGGGATAGTATGGATGATATTTTTTCCGAAAGTCTGACAGCGTTTCTCCAGACACAGATTCTACGCACCAACTTTAATAGTCACGTTATTGCCAGTTCCCCTAATACTAATGATTTCAAAAATTCCGACGGTATGTTATATATCCTTTCTCCCTTATTTGATTGCAAGTTTTCCAAAGCTCCATTAATCTCTGGCTGATTCTGGATCCCATATCTCTTCCATATCGACTCCTATTCTATTCTAAATCACATCATCAGACAAATCAGTGGCCTTTAGCGTACTCTTTCACCCATTGACTAGCTTCTCTGCGCTTACCAGGACAATCCCCATGTCGACGCTCTTGCTTTGAATTTCATCGAAAGTTATTTTAACTTTTGTGTATCCTGATTCAGCCTTTCGGAGTACCATTTCTATTTCGACTCCTTCACACTTGCAGAATGAAATATTCACTCTGCAGCGGAGTGTGGGCTGATATGAAACTTCCTGTCGGATTAAAACTGTGTGCCGGACCGAGACTCGAACTCGGGACCTTTGCCTTTCGCGGGAAAGTGCTCTACCATCCGCGCTACCCAAGCACGACTCACGACCCGTCCTCACCGCTCCAAACTCCCACCTTCCAAACTTCGCAGAAGGTCACCTGCATACCTTGCAGAACTAGCACTCCTGGAAGAAAGGATATTGAGGAGACATGGCTTAGCCACAGCCTGGGGGATGTTTCCAGAATGAAATTTTCGCTCTGCAGCGGAGTGTGCAGGTGAAGAATTGTATAGTTACATTTCTGGTGTTACTAAAGAGCACAAACGCCTTTCCAGAGCAGCACAGCAAGTCCAATGTAGGTTATTTTGCGACTTTTAAAGGTAAACATGCTGCATATTGGCAGTTGTTGCATGTGCTCTGTATTGTACATATGTTTACACTGTGTAAACAAATGTGCAGTAAAGAACCAATGCAACAAGTGACAGTATGTAACTTTTTTTTCGGCTCTACATAATCTACCTTCCACTTGGTCTGCCGATGTTTAAAGACGTCTGTACTCTTCACTAACACCATCAATGCTACTACACATTTTTCCTCCTGAAGATGGTTGTATGAGCCATGAAACGTATACCCCTGGTCGATCAGTAAAAAAGTAAAAAAAGAAAAACCGTAAAAAACAAAAATGAAAAAACAAATGTAACAAGAACTCCGTAAACAGCTATATTTAAACCAATTTTATTACGGCCCTCTCGCTTGCTTGGCTTGTAAAACCACGTCATCAGGTGTCTATGAAAATTAAAACATGGTACACAGTATGGTAAATAATGCAAAAGGACTAACCTACTTAGTTAAAACGATAATGTCCGTAGGCCGGATTGTCAATAAATAAAAAGTTGGGCGAGGGAAAAGATCTACACTCCTGGAAATGGAAAAAAGAACACATTGACACCGGTGTGTCAGACCCACCATACTTTCTCCGGACACTGCGAGAGGGCTGTACAAGCAATGATCACACGCACGGCACAGCGGACACACCAGGAACCGCGGTGTTGGCCGTCGAATGGCGCTAGCTGCGCAGCATTTGTGCACCGCCGCCGTCAGTGTCAGCCAGTTTGCCATGGCATACGGAGCTCCATCGCAGTCTTTAACACTGGTAGCATGCCGCGACAGCGTGGACGTGAACTGTATGTGCAGTTGACGGACTTTGAGAGAGGGCATATAGTGGGCATGCGGGAGGCCGGGTGGACGTACCGCCGAATTGCTCAACACGTGGGGCGTGAGGTCTCCACAGTACATCGATGTTGTCGCCAGTGGTCGGCGGAAGGTGCATGTGCCCGTCGACCTGGGACCGGACCGCAGCGACGCACGGATGCACGCCAAGACCGTAGGATCCTACGCAGTGCCGTAGGGGACCGCACCGCCACTTCCCTGCAAATTAGGGACACTGTTGCTCCTGGGGTATCGGCGAGGACCATTCGCAACCGTCTCCATGAAGCTGGGCTACGGTCCCGCACACCGATAGGCCGTCTTCTGCTCACGCCCCAACATCGTGCAGCCCGCCTCCAGTGGTGTTGCGACAGGCGTGAATGGAGGGACGAATGGAGACGTGTCGTCTTCAGCGATGAGAGTCGCTTCTGCCTTGGTGCCAATGATGGTCGTATGCGTGTTTGGCGCCATGCAGGTGAGCGCCACAATCAGGACTGCATACGACCGAGGCACACAGGGCCAACACCCGGCATCATGGTGTGGGGAGCGATCTCCTACACTGGCCGTACACCACTGCTGATCGTCGAGGGGACACTGAATAGTGCACGGTACATCCAAACCGTCATCGAACCCATCGTTCTACCATTCCTAGACCGGCAAGGGAACTTGCTGTTCCAACAGGACAATGCACGTCCGCATGTATCCCGTGCCACCCAACGTGCTCTAGAAGGTGTAAGTCAACTACCCTGGCCAGCAAGATCTCCGGATCTGTCCCCAATTGAGCATGTTTGGGACTGGATGAAGCGTCGTCTCACGCGGTCTGCACGTCCAGCACGAACGCTGGTCCAACTGAGGCGCCAGGTGGAAATGGCATGGCAAGCCGTTCCACAGGACTACATCCAGCATCTCTACGATCGTCTCCATGGGAGAATAGCAGCCTGCATTGCTGCGAAAGGTGGATATACACTGTACTAGTGCCGACATTGTGCATGCTCTGTTGCCTGTGTCTATGTGCCTGTGGTTCTGTCAGTGTGATCATGTGATGTATCTGACCCCAGGAATGTGTCAATAAAGTTTCCCCTTCCTGGGACAATGAATTCACGGTGTTCTTATTTCAATTTCCAGGAGTGTATATATAAAGTTTTCCCTCGCCCAAATATTTATTCATTGACTATCCGACCTACGTAAATTATGCTTTTGACTAAGAAGGTTCGCTCTTCTACATCCACGTTGTGTACAGTGCTTTAATCCAGGGCAGAAAAAATTCAGCATCGGTCGTAATGTCATCTAAATGATTCAAATGGCTCTGAGCACTATGGGACTTAACAGCTGAGGTCATCAGTCCCCTAAACTTAGAGCTACTCAAACCTAACTAACCTAACGACATCACACACATCCATGCCCGAGGCAGGATTCGAACCTGCGACCGTAGCAGCCACGTGGTTCCGGACTGAAGCGCCTAGAACCACTCGACCACCGCCTCCGGCTAATGTCATCTGTGTTTTATTGCATTGCAGATCTAGATTTCAATTGGCAGTGCAGCTATCATCAGCGCGTTATAAGTAGCCATGGACAGTGAACATAATTAAACTGAAGGGCCAAAGAAACGGGTATAGGCATGCGTATTCAAATACAGAGATATTTAAACAGGCAGAATACGACGCTGCGGTCGGAAACGCCTATATCAGACAACAAGTGCCTGAAGCAGTTCTTAGATTGGTTACTGCTGCAATAATGGCAGGTTATCAAGATTTAAGTGAATTTGAACGCGGTTTTATAGTCACCACATGAACGATGGGGCACAGCTTCTCCGGGGTAGCGGTGAAGTGGGGATTTTCCCGTACAACCATTTCACGAGTGTACCATGAATCCGGTAAAACTTCAAATTTTTGACGTCGCTGTGGCCGGAAAAAGAACGGGACCAACACCGACTGAAGAGAATCGTTCAACGTGCCAGACGTACAACCTTTCCGCAAATTGCTGCAGATTTCAATGCTGGGGCATTAACAAGTGTCAGCGTGCGAACCATTCATCGAAACCATCGATATGGGCTTTCAGAACAGAAGGCCCACTCGTGTACTCTTGATGACTGCACGACAGAAAGCTTTACGCCTCGCCTGGGCCCATCAACACCGACATTGGACTGTCGATGACTGCAAATGTGTTGCTTGGTCGGGCGAGTCTCGTTTCAAATTGTATCGAGCAGATGGACGTGTACGTGTATGGAGACAACCCCATGAATCCATGGAGCCTGCATGTCAGCAGGGGACCATTCAAGCTGGTAGAGGCTCTGTAATGGACGTGTGCAATTGGAGTGATATGGGACCCCTGATACGTCTAGATTCCACTCTGGCACGTGATACGTACATAAGCATCCTATCTGATCACTTGCATCCATTCATGTCCATTGGGCAATTCCAGCAGGATAATGCGGCACCCCACACGTCCAGAATTGCTACAGACTGGCTCCAGGAACACTCTTCTGAGTTTAAACGCTTCCACTCGCCACCAGACTCCCCAGACATGAACATCATTGAGCGTATCTGAGATGCCTTGCAAAGTGGTCTCCAGAAGAGGTCTCCATCCCCTCGTACTCTTACGGATTTATGGACAGCCCTGCTGGATTCATGGTGTCAGGTCCTTCCAGACAACTTGAGACATTAGTGGAGTCCATGCCACGTCGTGTTGCGGCACTTCTTCGTGCTCTCGGGGGCCGTACACATTGTTAGGCAGGTGTACCAGTTTCTTTGGCTCTTTAGTGTATAATACCACATATTCCAGTGTAACTCAGGCATTAGTCCAACATAATGCCTGTACATGCCTACTTTATGTTGGAATATGTGTTGTTACAATTACGTGTAGTCTACATGACTACCTAATAACGCATTGATGATACCTACACTGTCAGCTGATATCTAGATCAGCAATTCACTAAAAAAAGGCAGATGAGACTACGACCGATGCTGACCTCCTTTCTGTCCTAGATTAATCACGGTCATGGGGCAGATTCGCGCGGATTGGAACATGACCATCTTTTAATGTTTATATCCACCTGATGATGTGGCTACAGGCCACGAAACCAGCAGTGCCTTAGTAAAATTGGTTTAAATACAGCTATTTACTGAGTTCTTACTACAAAATGTACTACCACAGGTGAGGATGTCCTGACCACCCAGTCGTTTGTGGGTAGAGGAAAGAAATATAGAGGTAAAAAAGGAAAAGAAAATAAATCGAAAATTTTATTTGTATGGACAGTAAGGTCAGAGACAGGCTTCCACGGCTGACGTAACAGGAGTGTGGAACCAGCCGTTCGTGTTCTGCGCAGAACGACCGGAGAGCGCCGGCACTGGCGGAGTAACCGCAGGCGCCCGGCCGACAATTTGCCCTTCCGAGACGGGTCAGTAAATTATTTGCAGCTTTCCTGGAGCAGGACGCGGCAGCGGCCGCTCCGCTGGTCTCTTTCTCGCACCCTGTTGCACTTCGGACCGCACACTTTCTCTTCCGCGTGCTGCGTGTCGGTGTCGTAGGGCACGGCAAACGGTCTCTGTGGGACAGTCCAGCCACACCTTGTCGACTCTTGGGAACTCCTGCCACTTAAGCTTACCTGCCACCGACCGTGATTACACACTGCCGTTCCTTCGTAATGCCATCGTAATGATAGAAGCAAGTCGTGTTTGAATCCGCTATTTCTACCCTGATTCAGAATTAAACCACAAAAAAACTCAATTCATGTTTGCCACCCACACATCTACATCTACACCTAAACTTCGCAAGCCACCCTAAGGTGTGTGATGAAGGGTACTTTATGCACTTGTGTAACCTTCCAGTGTTTTCGCGAGACGTACGCAGTAGCACGCTGTATGTTGGTTGACTCTTCAAGGAATGTACATTCCCACAACTTTAACAGTAGACCACACCGTGATGCAGAACACCTTTCCTGCAGCGTCTGCTACTAGAGTTAGTTGAGCATTTCCATGGACCTTTCGTGCCTACTAAGTGTACCTGCAACGTAACTTGCTGCTCCTCTTTCGATCTCCTCTATTTCCTCTGTCAGCCCTTCCCAACAGTGATCCTATACTGACGAGCAATATCCATGTATTGGTCGAACGAGTATTCTGTAAACTACTTTCTTTTTTGTTGGTCTATATTTCTTGAGGATTCTTTGAATGAATTTCATACTCCTAGTTGCGAACAATGCGTCAGCAATGAAAAATTCCATTGTGTTGTTGATAGCTTGCCTACTCTGCTTACCATTAGAACTGCAACGCTCGGAAGGATATCAAATAACGAAAATTTAGTTATTGTCTGTACACAGTACTGCAAATACATGAATGATTGAATATATACTGATTTTCGAAATTCAGCACCCAGAGTTGGCACCTCTGACAGCAACAACAGCTGTTACCAGGCTGGCCATCGAGTCGAAGCTACGAGGGCGAGTCAAATGAAAACCTTAAATTTGTAATAACAAATCGAAATTTCGCGCCGTTATCCTGTAAGTTGGTAAGCATGCTACAAACAGCGTGCAGAATGGCCTATAGTTGGCAGCACAGTGCAGATGCACATATACCGTCGCAGGGAGTGGCAACTGACCCTTAACATAGACAAATGTAATGTATTGCGAATACATAGAAAGAAGGATCCTTTATTGTATGATTATATGATAGCGGAACAAACACTGGTAGCAGTTACTTCTGTAAAATATCTGGGAGTATGCGTACGGAACGATTTGAAGTGGAATGATCATATAAAACTAATTGTTGGTAAGGCGGGTACCAGGTTGAGATTCATTGGGAGAGTGCTTAGAAAATGTAGTCCATCAACAAAGGAGGTGGCTTACAAAACACTCGTTCGACCTATACTTGAGTATTGCTCATCAGTGTGGGATCCGTACCAGGTCGGGTTGACGGAGGAGATAGAGAAGATCCAAAGAAGAGCGGCGCGTTTCGTCACTGGGTTATTTGGTAACCGTGATAGCGTTACGGAGATGTTTAATAAACTCAAGTGGCAGACTCTGCAAGAGAGGCGCTCTGCATCGCGGTGTAGCTTGCTCGCCAGGTTTCGAGAGGGTGCGTTTCTGGATGAGGTATCGAATATATTGCTTCCCCCTACTTATACTTCCCGAGGAGATCACGAATGTAAAATTAGAGAGATTAGAGCGCGCACGGAGGCTTTCAGACAGTCGTTCTTCCCGCGAACCATACGCGACTGGAACAGGAAAGGGAGGTAATGACAGTGGCACGTAAAGTGCCCTCCGCCACACACCGTTGGGTGGCTTGCGGAGTATCAATGTAGATGTAGATGTAGTATCAGTATAAAGATGGCCGCCCCACTTGCGACTTGCACCAGGGAAGTTCAGCGTTCTGTTCTTCGGTTTCTGCGTAGTGAAGGTCTGAAACCTATTGAAATTCATCGACGAATGAAGGTTCAGTACGGAGATGCATGTTTGTCACAGTAGCAAGTCTACCAATGGAGTAGGACGTTCGCAAATGGTGTGAGTTCAGTGGAAGATGCTCCTCATCCACGTCAGGCACAACGAGTTGCGGTTCCACAGAACATTGCAGCAGTTGTTTGGACCCTCAAAGACGCAATGGGAGGAAAGAAGTTCCGTTCTGATGAAGAAGTACGCCACGCGGTGCATGAGGGGTTGCGCGGACTACCAAAAGAATTTTTTTCTATAGGAATTTATGGACTTTGTAAGCGCTGGAGGAGTTGCATTGAGCGTGGGGGACATTATGTTGAAAAGTGATACAGCTTTGTACCACTTCTGTACAATAAATAATATTTAAAAGAATATTTAAGGTTTTCATTTGACTCATGCTCGTAGTTTGTGTGACACATACACGTATGTCTTTCCACTCTGCTTCAACGCTGACAGTGTTAATTAACAATAGTGACTTGCGAAGGAAGGAGGATGTGGAGAACGTCCTCGACAGCGCGAGTCTAACACCCGCTGTTTGGAGATACTGTCGGACACCATATGGAAGGCGTGATCTTACGTTATCTTCTCGAAAAAAACGTTAAGATATCTGTAAGATAGGGTACATCCACCTGCCTTACCATGTCAGAAACGTAGTAGCTGCTGTCCCAATTAGCGGCTGTGAGAGCCATAATTGGTCGTATCGTGTACTCAACGTCATCCCGCAACTCCACATCAAATGCTGGTCCCATATGACGATGACGGATGCAATATGACAATGTCTGCTGTACTCTGAGCTCCATATATGGCCACGTCCATTGTGATACTCTATGTACAACATGGACTCATACACATTGTCGTTGGACGCACCACTGTCGTCGCGTTTCTCCCTGCTTCCGCGATGAGGGAATTCCCTACAACAGTCGCCGTGCTGTGACAGTCCGCGCTCCAGATGCCGCGCCGTCCATTTGGATACTAGTCTAGCTCCAAAGAAGGAATTGCATGACTCATTGTACGTCACGTAACGTGTCTGTACGGTTGTGCATGGCCGAGTGAATACTACGTCTGTCCCCTCAGGCGCTACCGTGTGGGACCGCCGAGATCCTGCATTACGTTGAGTTTGGTCGTACTGAAGCCTCTGGCCCATATTCTAATGATAGTTTTTGTGATTGCTAACAATGTGACTATCAATAAAGCGGAAAGGTAAACCGCAGCCTCAATATTCCATGACTCTACCACTACCGAATTCCTTTACGTGCTGATAAGAGTTTTTTCTTTTTACATGAGGCGTGGCACGATCTTCTCCCAAAGAAAGAACATCCAGAAACTTGTTCTGGATGAGAAGCCCACTTTTAATCTTTCCTTTTATAAACAATGGCGGTACTTCTACCTACTTCATGTGCTTACGATGATACGCTAATAATTTGCGTATCCAAGCACGGAGTATGTTTAGTGGCAATTTAGTGTATGTTGCACGCTACATTCATGGTGTTGAAATCTTAATGGGCAGCGGTGTATTTGGAGCAGCCTCTTTCCACAGATCAAAACTGGTTAAACACCTAGATTATCCTGTATCTCATCTCAGTTGCTGCCTATCGCGTAGGTCTCATTTTTCAAAAAGTAGAATACTTGCTAACGTCTTATTTATGAAAATTTATTGAAACTTTACTGTGCAAATTCTCAACACAACCAATTTCTCCCATACCACTGATTACAGTTGAGATCTTAATTTATACTGTGGAAGAAAATTAAAGGACCACTTTTCCGAAATCCCGTAATTGCCTCCCAATAATAGTGTGACACGTCCACGGTAACGTTAGGCAGAATTGTGGCGGAACTTTGTGGAATGTGGCATCATTAACCCACCGTGCAGCTCACATGAACTTTTGAGCTGTAGACTTTTTTTTGCAAGTGTCAACACCTCGCTGGTTGAAGCATCTCTGAGCCCGAGGGTGATGTCGCAGGGTACCACGCTTTTGCACTGTTATAGGGGAAGGTTGTAGGCACCTTTGAGCGAAATTTAAAACTTATGCGTCCTAATGGTTCCCAATTACAGGGATTCGAGAAGTGATCTTTTAATCTGTTGCGCAGTGTATGTGTGTGGGTGGCAATCATAAATAGACTTATTCTGTAGTTTAACTCTTAATCAGTATACAAGTAGGAGAGCCAGACACTAGTTACTTCTGTCAATCTGACGCTATGGTCTCACGTAAAAGCAGCAAACGGATCAAAGCCATCTGTCCAGAACTCTGTTACCTCAGTGGACTGAAACGGCCAGTGATACAGAAAAGGCCGAAATACTAAACATCTTTCACCAAACCTGCTTTAGAGAGGAAGATCGTCCTGTGCACCTTCTTTAAATCGTCGCAAGAGTGACAAACTCACAGATATCGAAATAAGTCGCCACGAACAATAGAAAAAGGACTGAAATCGCTGAAGAGAGGAAAGGCCACTAGACCTAACGGAACATAAATTCGATTCTGCACAGAGCGTTCGAAAGAACTTGTTCTCTCCCAGCAGCAGTGAACGGTAGGTCTCTAGAGGAGGGAATCGTTCCTAATGATTGGAAAAACGCACAGGTCATTCCCGTTTTGAAGAAGGGTCGTAGAACAAACGGACAAAACTATAAGCGTAAATCTCTGGCTTCGGTATGTCGTAGAATTTTGGAACAGGTTTTCTAGTGACCAACAATCTCCTCTGCAGGAATCAGCTTGGGATCCAAAAACAACGACCGTGTGAAATTCAGCTCGTTCTGTTCGTCCACGAGACCCAGATTGCAGTAAATACCGGTGTCCAGGTACTTCTCGCATTCCCTACTTCCGGAAGATGTTCGATCTTCCATAGTGCCACCTAATGAACAAATACCAGACTAGCTGTGTGAATGTATTGAAGAATTTATAGGAAACAGAACACAGCATGTCGTTCTCAACGGTGAGAAATCTTCAGACGTAAAATTAACCTCGGGGCGGAAGCGATTGTTACAGAATCATTGTGTGTGTGTGTGTGTGTGTGTGTGTGTGTGTTTAAGAGAGAGAGAGAGAGAGAGAGAGAGAGAGAGAAAGAGAGAGAGAGAGAGACACATTTCGCGGATGACGTTGTAAGCAGGGCAGTTGCAATTCTAGAAAATTGTACCGAAATGCAGGAAGACCTACAGAGGATCAACTTTTAGTGCAGGGATTGGCAACTGATTCTCAACACAAAAAAATGTCAAGTGTTACATATACACAGACAGAAAGACCCATTATTATACGATTGCTCGGTTAGAGAACAATCATTAGGAGCAGCTGATTCTACAAAAATCTATGGGTTCCCTTACCGAGTGGTCTAAAGTTGACAGGCCGCAAAAAAATAATCGCAAGTAAGGCATATGCCAGATTGAGATTCATTGAGAGAATCCTCAGGAAATGTAGTTGATCAACAAAGGAGGTAGCTTACAAAGTCCTCTTTCGAACAGTTCTTGCTCTCAGTCTAGAGCCTGCACCAGACATGAATGATAGACGAAACGGAGAAGACCTGAAGACGAGCAGCACGTTCCGTTACATGCTCATTTAGTAAGCACGAAAAGGTCCCGGTGATGCTCAGCCAGCTCGAGCGGCAGACGTTGCAAAGAGAGCCCCAGCAAGAATGTGATTTCTGGATACCGCAGCACATGTCCCATTACGTAGTCTTTTCTTCAGGCAAGGGTTTTCCAATGAATTTTTCCTCGTGCATTGCCTCTAGTGTCTCTTCATTTCGAACATAATTTGCCCACTTATTTATAATATGTTTCTAAAGCATCACATATATTGGGAGTAAGAATTACTTTTCTACGTTGACGAATAGTGGGCAGTAGTTTTAGTAGCGCAGCATAGCAGACAGCGATACGATGCCTATTTTATAGTAAAAAAATTGGGCTTTCGGAACTGTGAGTGACGTTCGAGTGAAAATAGATACCTGTTTAATCCCTTTAACGTATCGGGTTTTGTATCTAATGAACAGCAATTGCGGGAAGTGCTACTCTTTTGCTTCCACTACTAGACATCTGCTGCGAAAATTCATCCTTTGCTAGGGAAAGCGTCTGTAGAACATGCTCTGTTCAAAACAATGTGCAGAGATTCGTTTCGGCGATTCAAAAACAACGCCTTTGAGGCGGGTGACGTAATACATCCTGGTCGGTGCAGTGCGCCATGAGTTGCTCCAGCCGGATCAGACGTTGAATGATGAATGCTGAACACTACGAAGCACAGCCACTCAATCTAAATCGCGCACTTAAAGAAAAACGCCTGCAGTATGCTCAAAAACATGACAAAGTCTTTCTGTTTCGTGACAAAACGAGACCACGTACTGAAGAAAAAACCTTATTCAACAGATATCGCCCCTTCGAATTACAATTTGTTTCGGCCCATACAGCAGGGGCTTCCTGAGAAACACTTCAGATCTCTTAATGATCTCAAATAATGCCTCCATTAGTGGATTACTCAAAACAAACAGATTTTTTTTATCATGGAATCCATTTGTCGGGAAAGGTTGTCGCTGCCGATGGACACTACTAATTATCATATACCATTCTTTTAAAATAAACATGTGCTTTCTGTTTAAAAAAAAGCGAGTGTTTATTCAAGTACCGAATGGATGGTTACAGTTGCCTTTCACAGCGCATCAGGCATGTGGTTTTGATCGTATTAACGCGATAACAATTTGCTGTTGCTCGCTACACCGTAGGACGATAATTTTTCGTGAACTTCAGGTAGACACGGCAGAGAAATTCACAGGATTTTAAAGTCGATAAACAATGAAGAGCCAAAGAAACTGGTACACTTGCTTAATATCGTGTACGGCCCCCGCTACCACGCATAAGTGCCACAACAAGACGTGGCATGGTCTCGACTAATATCTCAAGTAGTGCTGGAGGAAACTGACACCATGAATCCTACAGGGCTGTTCATAAATCCGTAAGAGTACGAGGGGGTGGAGATCTCACCACGATGCAAGGCATCCCACGATGCAAGGCATTGCTCAATAATGTTCACGTCTGGGGAGTTTGGTGGGCAGCAGAAGTGTTTAAACTCAAAAGAGTGTGGAGCTACTCTGTAGCAACTCTGGACGTGTGGGGCGTGGCATTGTCCTGCTGGAATTGCCCAAGTCAGTCGGAAAGCACAATGAACATGAACAGACAGGACGTACGTGTTAGCTGTCAGAGTAGTATCTAGATGTATCAGAGGTCAAGTATCACTCCAACTGCACACGGCCCACACCATTACAGAGCCTCTACCAGCTTGAAAAGTGCCCTGCTGACTCCATACCAGTACATGTCTATCCGCATACAGTTTTAAACGAGACTCGTCCGATCAGGCAACATGGTTCCAGTCATCAACAGTCCAGTGTCTGTGTTGACGGGCCCAGGCTTTGTGTCGTGCAGTCATCAAGGGTACACAAATGGTCCTTCGGCTCCGAAAGCCCATGTCGATTATGCTTGCAGGATCTATTTCCGGCCGCAGCGATGTCGGAGATCTGATGTTTTATCGGATTCCTGATATTAGTGGTACACTCGTGAAATGGTTGTACGGGAAAATCCCCACTTCATCGCTACCTCGGAAGTGCTGTGTCTCATCGCTGGCGCGCTGACTTAAATCTTGATAACGTGCCATTGTACCTTCAGTAACCGATCTAACTACTGCGCCAGACACTTGTCTTATATAGGCGTTGCCGACCGCAGCGCCGCATTGTGCCTGTTTACGTATCTCTGTATTTGAATGCGCATGCCTATACCAGTTCTTTTGGCGCTTCAGTGTAATTCAGTCACTATGTTGCGTAAATATATACCATGTTTACAAAAAATAAACGCCCGAAGAAAGAATCGCGCAAGTGAACCTAAATTAATCCACAGGTAAGTTACATGGCGCTCCACGAATAAATAAGTTCACAGAGCTATACACGAACTTTGATCGTAACTGGTAGAGGCTTAAGGCATGCTGAAATCTCAGAATCAAAGCCTGTAAATGACGTGCCCTGGTATAGAGAGAGGCTTGGATATGTTTCCAAAATATCTCCCAGGCCTTTTCTGTTGAAATGTTGCAGTTAACGTAACATGAAGGACAACTGATATTGAGATTGCTCTCAATAGGTAGAGCCAAGGTAGTAGAGTAATCAGAGTATCAGGGCATTTTGTTAGTGCAGGCTGTCTACATCGGGGGCAAACCTATTGTTCTCTTTCGATTGACAGGTCCTTCAACTATTGTTCTGCTAAGCAGAGTATGACTCCCTGGGGATAATCCGTCCTATTGTTCGGCTAAGTGGTTTCCAATCACACCTCTACCTCCACCCCTCCCTTGAAACCCAGAACCACAACTGATATCATTTAAATTAAATTAAATGGAAAAACTAGAGGGAGATAGCTCAATTGCTGAACTTCCGGTATTCACGAGCTGCTTCAGGTAATTCGAATAGCCTCCCCCCCTACCACAGTATCAGTTAGCCTGACTCATTAATTTAATCAATGTCTTTCAATTTTCCTTGCCCCAGAAGGAAATATTGATTGCTTGATGGAAATTGATTGCAGAATATGTAATATTGTTTAGACAGTTTTGACATGGAATATTGTTTATTTGAACAATTTATGGGATACAAGGTGGTGTATGGAATATAGTTTATTTAATGAATTTGTCAGGAAATCGATTGCAGTGTATGGAATATTTAAACAAGTGTGTTGCATTTTTTTCATTCCATTTGCCGAAAGAAACACGTAAATACACTGTAAAAAATCTTTCGATCCTAGAGCACATGCTGCTCACAGTGTCGGCACACACCACCACAGCAGTCGCCAGACCACGCCACATGCCGTCATCCGAGAGACCGCACGACAGCCGCTCGGGGCCTCGAGACCATTGTCGGCTATTGGCTGCCACGCAGCTGCATGAAGTACCACGCTTATACCCAGAACAAAAGCACACACCCAGTCAGCATCCTCCGCCATCTCAAGTGGTAGTGTCCTGTTTCTGCATGCATGAACCAGCCTGTCAGAGATACTAGCACACAGGAGACACATTCCTCCTAAAAGAAATGCCTGACTGGGACTCAGTCCAGAAATACTGATGAAGTCCATAAATAATGGGTTTCCAGTCACGTGATTGTCAGTAGGGGATATAAGGCAGACTTGGTAGCTATTTCAGGCGCACAAAACTAGTAGCAAGCTGGTTCGAAATACACTTCAAAAAAGATCAGAACTAAATGTTGTATGCAAAGATCCGAATTCACATCCTCTCTTTCGTGGTATCTGACCCTCACGGAACGGTATAGTTCGATCAATTCGTTGTTTTCCCCAAGGTGGCAAACTACTCTAGCTCTCCACGAAAGGCACGTACGTGGGTTGTAAATCTTGTTAAGCACAAAAATATCCACGGTTTAATTTCAAGCCTTTCCATTTGCACACCGAGCTCATTTTACGTGGCTACCAATCTGATTACGCGTTGGCTTTGAGTCCCCGTCACAAAACTTTACATCATGGCACTTCGTTCTACGCACGTGCAAACTGTGTCACTAGAAATTATATTAACTGTTTCTCGTGGTTAGTTAACAGGGAGATAAGTGTCTTGACAGGATTCCATGCAGAGCACAGAAATTTTCAACTTCCTATTTCCTGACTGAAACCAGTGAAAACTTAGATAATTGTCTACTCTTCATGCCTAATCATCAATGACGAAAGTTGCTATGAAAGTGTCCAGGTCAGGAACGAAAGCTTTGCTTCGTTACAATGGCTATAGGTGTTTGTTTCAATACAAATCCAAAACTAAAAAGTTCGCCATGTCTTTTAAAGTTCAAACACGTGCACAAATAATTGCTCAGTCATGAGTACAGAGAACTTCAACACATACACGTGCCAGACGAAGAAGAATGGAACAAACAAAAAAAACCGTAAGTAACGAAAATAAAAACTACTTATAGTAATAAGTAAAGCATGCGAACTGTTAATAATCAAAACTAAATTCTAAGAGAAAAAACATATTTTTACAGTGACCCCTGAAAATGCTATAAATAAAGTGAAACTCGTCTGGCCTTAATACTTATTACAGTTGCTAAAGACGACAAAAACATATACGACTTGTGCATGTACAACTGCGGAAAAAAATATGCCAAAAAACAAAGAAGACATCCACATATAATTTGACGACACGTGTTAATTTCGATATTCCCGTAGAGCGCTTGCCGCTGTTGATCGCACTGTTTTTAACTGTTTAGTTTCTCGGCTTCCAGCGACATGCTTTTACAACGCCGGCGAGTCGAGAACACCGCGAGGTGGCACCACCATCTGAAGCAGACGCTACAGTTTCGCTATGGGCCACAACCCGTGGGCGGTTGGAGGCAGAAAGTAGTTTTTGCCCCTGAAGTATACAACAGGCTTCAGGTTCGGCGAGAACCCTGAACAAGCTTCTTTGTCACCATTTCACTGCACTGCAGGGAGGAAGAGCGTTCCGCACCCCACACTGAGGAGGTGGCTCTCTTGGAAGTCAAAATCTGACTTTTGGCAGAGGGATGGTGGAATTCCTCCCCGACCACTGCTGTTTGGTTTTGTTCGTTTTAGAGATATTCCGAACCGAGCGTGAGAACACTGACTTTAGCAACGTGTAGAAAGAGAAATGCTCATTGGCTTGAATGACATTACATCGGAAGGTTGCTAGGAAACACTTTCCTGGCAAGCATAAAATATAACACGCGGGATTTACAGAAACTTTTTTTGTTTTTTCATCTACATCTACATCTACATGATTGCTCTGCTACTCACAATTAAGTGCCTGGCAGAGGGTTCAATGAACCACCTACAAGCTGTCTCTCTACCGTTCCACTCTCGAACGGCGTGCGGGAAAAACGAGCACTTAAATTTTTCTGTGCGAGCCCTGATTTCTCTTATTTTATCGTGATGATCATTTCTCTCTGTGTACGATGGTGCCAACAGAATGTTTTCGCAATCGGAGGAGGAAACTGGTGATCCAAATTTCATGAGAAGATCCTGTCGCAACGAAAAACGCCTTTGTAATTTCTCAGACCTTCCCGGCGATTTTGTGACATCTCGTTGAATCGGGTGTACTGCCGGTGGTATGCGTTTTTCTAACACAATATTTCGATGTCGTACCTCCGCGTCTTCATCAAGTGCTCCCTGTGACAGTCATAGGAAGCACCTGATGAAGACGCCGAGATACGACGTCCAAATATTGTGTTAGAAAAACGCAGACCACCGGCAGTACACTCGATTCAACGAGATGCCAAAAACGCCTTTGTTTTAATGATTGCCACTACAATTCACGTATCATGTCTGTGGCACTATCTCCCCTATTTCGCGATAATACAAAACGAGCCGCCCTTCTTTGTACTTTATTGATGTCATCCGTCAGTCCCACCTGATGCGGAATTTTGCAATTCGTTTTGGTCATTTGATGACTTCGCAAGACTGCTAATGATAGCATCATCTGCAAACAATCTAAGACGGCTACTAAGATTGTCTCCTACATCATTAATATAGATCAGGAACAATAGAGAGCCTGTAACACCTCCTTCAGGAACATCGGATATTACTTCTGTTTTACTCGATGACTTTCAGTCTATTACTACGAAGTGTGACCTTTCTGACAGGAAACCACGAATCCGGTCGCATAGCTGAGGCGATATTCCATAGGCACGCAGTTTGGTTAGAAGATACTTGTGAGGAACGGTGTCGAAAGCCTTCTGGAAATCTAAAAATATGGAATCAATTTGACATCCCCTGTCGATAGCACTCATTGCTTCATGAGCGTAAAGAGCTAGTTGTGTTTCGCAAGAACGATATTTTCTGAATTCGTGCTGACTATGTGTCAATAAAACGTTTTCTTCGAGATACTTCATAATGTTCGAATACAGTACATGTTCCAAAACCCTGCTGCAAATGGGCGTTTTAATACAGACACTCTGCAGTGTGCTCTTTCCTGTGGTCGGGAGAGGCATACAAGAAGTGACAGAAAATGGGAGAGTGTCAATAGGTATGTGGAAACGGATTAATAATTGCTTGAATAATTGGGAAAATTGATTGGAAAGAATAGTTGAAAGGAATTTGAAGGTAATTTATGAATCTCTGCACAGTCGTGAGTGAACTTTAACTGATACAAATATCAACAGATCTTTAACATAAATACATTCAAGGTCAATAAACATAATTTGCATTACGTACTGCTTCATATTAATTCCGATGTGTTTAGTCTTGAATGTGACAATGTCGATGTAGGAACGCTCCTCCGGATACTGCGTAAATTCTTCATGTCTGGACCGAACAACTTGATGCAGGATCTCGGCGGCGAGTGAAATAAACAGACAGGAGCTGACCTCTTTAAATGTGCGAATAAATATTCCTTTTTAGTAACTTTTTATAATACTTTTAAAGAACTGTTAAAATACTAATTGTCAGCAATACTGGTACGACGGATCAAAGCACACGTCCGTACTCTACCACTTCCCGAAACAGAAGTATGAAGAGGCATGATTTAATAAATTTAAGAGCGTATTTCTACTTTGTTTCATACAGATATTTATTTAAAAATGTATCAAAACATTATCCTTGCCACATAACAACTCGTTAATTTGCCTCTGGCAGCGTCTATAGCTCATTCAATTTACATATAGTTCATATGTAACAAAAGAAAAGAAAGAAAAAACAATATGACTCAATACAAGTGCGAAGCTTCTTAACTTCCAGTGTGAGAGTCTGGCATCATTCTTCACACTCAGTCTTCAACCATTTTCTAAGTCAGGCGAACTGCTTTACAAGATTACCTGGAAGCTCTATGTCCGGCTGCCCCGACAACGGATAGCAGGTACGAGTGCTTCTGCTCGGTAATTAGGAAGTGCAGACTGGCCATCTGTCTCAGTACACAGTAAAGCAGACAGTTTCCTGTTTAAACAACAATTGTGCCACACTAAACTCTGTTCGTAACTGCAAGACTGGACAGTCTGCTGGTTATTATCACGGAAAGTGTAAAGGACTTAGAAAAATTTTCGTTTGCTGATCCGTGTTAGGATAGCTCTGGCTCTTAAGTGCAGGTTTACTCAGGAGCGTCACTCAGGATCACATGTTTTACCCTCCCGTTGGAGGTTTTCACTTTGTGTTGAACTCTGCTCAAGCTTAAAAATAGGTTTTGCTTTTGCTCTGTATGCATAATGTCGTCCTCTTTAACTTAAACTGGGACAGGATTTTTTTTTAATTATTTCAGCGTAGGGCAGGTTTAATCACGATTCAACCACTGCCAGACGACTCTGCAAGCACAGACCTGATATGCACAACGCACGCCTGCCGGCATCAGTCGTCGCGACCATGACGCCGCAGTACAAGCACGTCCTATGGTAATGTGCCGCTCAGCTCCGGCAGGATAAGGGAGTCAGGTGGCAAGACTCAGGATAATATCTTTTGGTTCAATGGCTTATCTGTTCTCTTCAAGACATGCACAATTTCGAAAACACCTGTAATGCACATTCATTGTTATTTGCGAAGGACAATTTGTCTCGGGAACGAGAAGAATGAAATCTGTGGGTTTCTGTTTCCTTCTTTTCCGTACCCCATCACACGTCAACTAGGCTGGAAGAGGGTGCGTTATGGCCTGGGGAATGTGTCCCTGGCATCCCGTCTCTTATCTCGTCATTCTGGTAAGCACAATGGATCAACACGAGTACGAATCTACCCTTGGAGACCATTTCCAACTCTACATGCAGTTTAATTCCTCGGCGCGACAGCACCTACCAGCAGGACACTGCAACGTATTGCAGTGTACATGAGCTTTTCGAAGGGCACCAGACGAGTTTATCGCACTCCTCTGTCCATCAGACTCCTCATATTTACCCAGTCGAGAATCTGTGGGACCACCTCGTTCGAGCTGTTAGCGCCATGTGTCCTTAACCGAGAAACCGAGCGCAGCTCGCCACGGCACTGGCATAGATACGGCCCCACATTCCTGTCGATATCTTCCAGAACCTCACTGACAGTGTTCCTGTACACCACCGCTGCAAAATTTGGTTATTCAGGCTTTTGACCAGTGGTCATATTAATTTACTAGATATTTTAGAATATCATACTCTCTCCTTCCTGTGCTGGTACAGTCCCACATCCCTTACTCATCAGTCGTGAATCTTATTAGCTTTTCCTTGGTAGTTATTAATTTGCCAAATACTGCCATTACTTTTTCAGAGTTTCCTTTTCTGAAATAAATTTTCAGCACCTCCTCTTTGATGTGCAGACCGATCTGATACATCCCAAGTAATACTACGAGCCCTTCTACCGACGTTGTCCGGTAGGTGGCAGAGACCCTTATAAGGACGCTACGTTGTTTCCTTCGTACTATTTGTACAGGTCTCACTTGTAGTTACTTGAAAGGAAACTGTGTATAGTAAACCGGTGAAATAGCATATGTGACATACCAAATAGTTCGTAGCAGCTGGTGCCGATTCGTTGACGCAGCGTGTTCCTGCAGGGAGCAAACACTGCAGGTAAAGCTGTAGGGCTTACAATATGTTTCAGATATGCGGACAAGGTGCCGATAATAATTTGCAGAGTTGTCATTGTTTGGTCCAAGCGTCTGATTTACACAATTCCAGAAAAAACACAATGTATCGGAGAACTAAGCATTCGCCCCATCGTTGTAGCACTAGTATCCTGTTTTAATGAACTAGGCATACATTAGATCATTATCAAATCTCTTCCTGTTCTGTGTGTTTAAAGATTTCAGTTAAGTGTTGTCTTTCGAGCATAAAATATTCAGTTTCAATAAATTACGGGAACACTCGATTCGTGTTACTGTAGCTAACATGAGCAAGCATCCTACCTCAATTTACGAACCCAGAAGCAATCATTCCAGCGTACACCGACGCACGGGATCTCTTAACACACTCACCAAAACAGGTGTAATATAGTCACCGCCACACAGATTGGATTATAAACATTCTGGCACTTACTTCCTACCATATGAGGCTACTATTTGTACCCATGAAAGAGGAAGAGCGAGCCCTATACAGCCGCCACCGCTGGCGTAACTCAGCTGCTTCACTCACTACGGTGGAACACGCCCCGTCCCATACCTGTGACAAAGCGACACAAAACTGACCCTAGATTTTTAAAAAATTGGAATGTGCGTTGCTCAAATCTCTCAGCAACGAGCATTTTGACACACGCCGAATAATACATATTCTTTCTTACGCAGTGACCGTCAACCTACGGCCCTACGAATCAAGCAATCGTGCGACCCGCGGTTCTCAGCCGTATTTTATAGCAATGTGAATCTAGCAGCCTGCCGATGTGGCCGAGCGGTTCTAGACGCTACAGTCTGGAACCGCGCGACCGCTCCGGTCGCAAGCTCGAATACTACCTCGGGCATGGATGTGTGTGATGTCCTTAGGTTAGTTAGGTTTAAGTAGTTCTAAGTTCTAGGGGACCGCTGACCTCAGAAGTTAAGTCCCATAGTGCTCAGAGCCATTTGCATCTAGCAACTAACAGCCGAATCCAAAAACGTCAACTACCGCCAAGAGCTCTAGAAGAGTCTAATTTTCCTGCATAGTAACAAACAAAAATACTTACGGACATTGTAATATTTTAAGATGAGCTTAATCGTAACTCGTGTTGGTGAATTCGACACTGAGCTACGTAAGGTTGGCCGCTTGCCTCAGGCGCAGAGGGGAAAGTAGCGCTGCCATTGCGCAGTTAGATGTGACAGGGGGAATATTTTCTTTGTCTTTCAGTAACGTCAACTCGCGGGCGTGCGCAACTCTTACCGATCAGCTACTACGGTACAAATATTGATACGGAAGTAACATGGATTCGTGAATGTTTATTACAGAGACGGTCATCTTCGAAAGTGGTACATATTTGTAGCATCGAACATTATATTAATTAAGGCTGTTGTAATACAGGGTGGCGCAGATGGATCGGGTGGTTTTGAAGTGGACTGTACGTCTGGAGGGGGGGAGCCAGGTGTTCGGCGACTTCGTCCTGTGGTGGGGGGGGACGGGAAGTTTCAGTTGCAGGCTGGCAGTCAGTCGCGATGGCTACGTGGTCCGTTGAGCATCGTGTTTTCGCAGTGGAAGAGTTCATACGCAATAACGAGTCAATTGTTGCTGTGACGCGTGCCTTTCGCCGGCGTTTCAACATCCCACCTCGCGGTAGTGTTCCTAAGCGAGATACGATATTGAGTTGGGTGCATAATTTCCGCACTACTGGTTCATGTGCTCCAAAATGGACGCCTAGACCGCCAACAATAACAACGCCTGAGAACGTGGAGCGTGTGAGACGCGATGTCACTGCGAGCCCACGTCGATCAACGAGACGTCGTGCTCAAGCTCTTGGAATGTCACGTCGGAGCCTTCAAAGGATTCTTAACGAAGAACTGAAATTCCACCCCTATAAAATCCTGTTGGTACAGAAGATTCTCCCAACAGACCATCTTCAAAGGCTTCAGTTTAGCCAACAGATGTTGGAGTTATTGGAAGATGTAAACCTGATTATCATGATGTCTGACGAGGCTCACTTTCACATTAACGGATACGTAAACAAGCAAAATTGCCGTTACTGGGCCGACACTAACCCAAGAGATCTACACCAACGGCCTCTCCATAGTGACAAAGTGACGGTTTGGTGTGGGGTTTCTAAGGTAGGGATAATTGGTCCTTACTTTTTTGAAAATGAAAGGGAGCAGGCGGTTACTGTTAATTCGCAGCGTTATGTGAACATGATTGAAGATTTTCTTCTCCCACAACTTGAAGAGAACAATTACGACATGGGCAATATGTGGTTCCAACAAGACGGGGCAACTGCACATACCGCTAGGATATCAATGCAAGCTGTACGCGCTCTGTTCCCTGGCCGTTTGATTTCCCGTAATGGAGATGTCCATTGGCCCCCTCGCTCGCCGGACCTCACGGTATGTGACTTTTTCTTATGGGGCTATTTAAAAGCAAGGGTCTACATGAACAAACCCCGGACCATTCAGGAGTTGAAGGCAGCAATTCACACCGAAATCACATCAATTCCTGGTGATGTGCTTGAGCGGGCAATGCGGAACGTTAAGGACCGACTCCAAGAATGCGTCGCTCGAGAAGGAGGGCATTTGATGGATGTAATTTTTAAAAACTAACATTACTATTTTTTTGTTAATAAACTTCCATTGTAACTACACGTTTTGCACTTTATTTCAATCCAATACCTTTACAATTGACAGTTTGACAAGTATTTTAAAACCACCCGATCCATCTGCGCCACCCTGTACAATGCAATGAGTAGAAGAAAAATGGCGTTCAAAACATTTAGAAAACATTTGTGATCGTTTTTAATTTGCATAATGGACTTAAATACAAGTACAATTACTGTTATTAATCAGTTAACGATCCACTCACACAAACAACACAACAACACTTCGTCGGTCAACTACAGCGACACAAGTTTGAAGTCGCTGAGGGTGGCAGCAATCTGAAACAGAAAACAGTCGGCAGGAAATGTTCCGAATGGTGCTGACTTTTAGCGACCAGTACTCGGGGGCCAGAAGCCAACTTATCGCGCTATTATTCTAGCTAGTCCATTGGAGCTCATAACATATTATGTAGGTTAGCGATCAAAAAAAGATCAGTATATATGCAGCCCGAGGTGCTACCCCACAAGGTCAGCATCGGCTCTTGAGCAAAATGTTCGACGGCCGCTGTTCTAACTGAATACCATTTCACACAAGTCATAGCCAACATTCTGCTGTGGCTCTACATGAGGTCTGTTAAAAGAAACCGAACTTGTATTTAATAAAAAAATTTATTAAACCAGTTTATTCTTTGCTTCCTTCAACGTGTATTTCCCTCCTTCATTTACACGTGTTCAAACTATCTTTCCCCTTCATCATGCAGTACTGGAAATGTTCATTTGGAATATCTGCAAGTAGCGTGACGTTCTCTATAATGCCATTATCTGTATCAGAAAGGCGTCATTTCAGATCTGATACTGATTTTGGGAAAATCTCCTGGAGAGTGATGTAGGGCAGCATTTCTTAATCCTCTTAATACGTGGATTTCATTTTTAATGTCCACTTTAATCGTGGAATCCCTTGTAGGTTTTTATTTCATGTTTATAAAGTAACATTCTATAAATGGGTTATTTGCAACTGAAATAACAATTATTTCAAATAACATTGGTTTGCTTCAAAACTTAATTTCAAAATTAACTCAGAAGTTCATAAAATAACATAAATTTGATTTAACAAACCAAACAGTAGTTCTAATTTAAATTTTCGTTAGATGAATGGTATTAGTCCTTATTATCGTAGGTATACCTAATATTATGCTTTATAGATGAAACTTGAATTCCCTCTACAATTCTGACTCAGTACCAAGAGTATAATTCTGTAAAATAGCTTCAAAAATTCAAGCGTTTCCCTACTTGTTTCCCCAGCGCTCAAGTTGCATCATGTTTACCTAAACAAGGCGTCCGAAAAATCGCCAGAAACGCTGTTTCAGGCATCAGCTGTCTGTGGGTTAATGTGATACGCCGTCATCGGCGAGATAACATACACTACTGGCCATTAAAATTGCTACACCGAGAAGAAATGCAGATGATAAACGGATATGCATTGGACAAATATATTATACTAGATGTTATTACATTTTCACGCAATTTGGGTGCATACATCCTGAGAAATCAGTACCCAGCACAACCACCTCTGGCCGTAATAACGGCCTTGATACACCTGGGCATTGAGTCAAACAGAGCTTGGATGGCGTGTACAGGTACAGCTGCCCATGCAGCTTCAACACGATACCACAGTTCATCAAGAGTAGTGACTGGCGTATTGTGACGAGCCAGTTGCTCGGCCACCGTTGACCAGACGTTTTCAATTGGTAAGAGATCTGAAGAACGTGCTGGCCAGGGCAGCAGTCGAACATTTTCTGTATCCAGAAAGGCCCGTACAGGACCTGCAACATGTGATCGTGCTTTATCCTGCTGAAATGTAGGGTTTCGCAGGGATCGAATGAAGGGTAGAGCCACGGATCGAAACACATCTGAAATGCAACGTCCACTGTTCAAAATGCCGTCAATGCGAACAAGAGGTGACCCAGACGTGTAACCAATGGCACCCCATTCCACCACGCTGGGTGATACGCCAGTATGGCGATGACGAACACACGCTTCCAATGTGCGTTCTCCGCAATGTCGCCAAACACGGATGCGACGATCATGATGCTGTAAACAGAACCTGGATTCATCCGAAAAAATGACGTTTTGCCATTCGTGCACCCAGGTTCGTCGTTGAGTAAACCATCGCAGGCGCTCCTGTCTGTGATGCAGCGTCAAGTGTAACCGCAGCCATGGTCTCCGAGCTGATAGTCCATGCTGCTGCAAACATCGTCGAACTGTTCGTGCAGATGGTTGATATCTTGCAAACGTCCCCATCTGTTGACTCAGGGATCGAGACGTGGCTGCACGATCCGTTACAGCCATGCGGATAAATTGCCTGTCCTCGACCAACGCGAGCAGCAATGTCGCGATACGATAAACCGCAATCGCGATAGGCTACAATCCTACCTTTCTCAAAGTCGGAAACGTGATGGTACGCATTTCTCCTCCTTACACGAGGCATCACAACTTCTTTTCACCAGGCAACGCTGGTCAACTGCTGTTTATGTATGAGAAATCGGTTGGAAACTTTCCTCATGTCAGCACGTTGTAGGTGTCGCCACTGGCGCCAACCTTGTGTGGATGCTCTGAAAAGCTAATGATTTTCATATCACAGCATCTTCTTCCTGTCGGTTAAATTTCGCGTCTGTAGCACGTCATCTTCGTGGTGTAGCAATTTTAATGGCCAGTAGTGTATTTGCAACCAACTGGCTAAAGTTACAAGAATACCCAATTCCGATTACTGTTACAGTAGCGAACTAGAGTTCGGAACGTCCGTGGAAGAGGGTGCTTAGCGTATTTCGACTTTGTGCACAGAAGTTCCGTGCAGCAGTCTGGAGTGTTACGTTGTTATCTACTACTCGCATGGGCTTATACTGTGAGTCTGACAAAACGCATGTTTTTCGTATTATTGTCCTTCTTTAATCAGTTCTGCGAATCACCCACTAACCCATTCCACTACCATGCTGATTCGGCTCAAAGAGTCTCCTCGAATAAATAACAGATTAAAAATTATCTATTTGTCTTGTCACACCTAGCTAGAATGTGACCCGTAAGTTGAGAACAAGTATTCTGCAGGATGGTATGGAAGTTGCGCAGCACAGAGGAGTGAATTACGAGAAGCCTTTCAGTTTCTTATCGCAAGCAGTCCTGCGTTTTTTCCGCGTGAGAGTTGCGCATTTGTCTGTGGTATGCGCTGTCACCCGGTAACGTTACTACTGTATCCAGAAAACCACTATTCTCCCGTTATCAAAAAGCGTGAAGAGGTTCCAACGTTAAAAAGTAATGAGGGATGTGGTGGATGCCTATCATACTTCTTAAAGACGACAAAAGATAGAAAATTTTTCAGAAGTGGTAAAAGCACTAAAGCACTTGTAAAATTTTAATGGTTTGCTTCTTACTGCGACAGCAATCCGAGTCAGGTGTACTCTGTTTAGCATTTCACTAGTTGATGAGTAGAAAGGATGTTGTACATTTGTTACGTCGTTTCCAAACTTATATTTTAGACAAAAAGATTTTTACTACAAAAAAAGTGACAAAAAATCTTACGCCTTCTGCAGTTCACCTCAACGAGCGTGGCGGAGGATTCTCATCCACAATCATCTTGTCATCACCTTTTGTACAGTTAGACATTTCAGTCGCAGATTGTCACTATATGTACTATCTCGCCCAATGTAGTGTAAAAAGTCCATCACAGTTCAGAAGAGATAGTCATGTCTACTGCAAAAACTAGAAAGAGAGAGCACCACCAATTCTATGCAAGAGCTTTTGACAAAAATTTGGGTGAATTATACGCTATAAAACATGTTTTATCGGCTCCTAAATGAAGTATATTGCCGGACAGATAGCGAAATAACGCTTAAAATAATATTGAAAGTTGTTTATTCCGGACGACTTCCACACTAGACAAATTTTTACTGACACTGGAAGCATGAACCACGTGCCCTACGTAACATGCATGCTCTTCGCGTTTTATAAATGGATCATTATGTAAAAACTATAATTTTAACATGTAGAAGAACATAAAAGGCATAAATACTTTTCACATCGGTTTATACTTTGAACTTTTACTGACCTAAATACACAGGAAACTTAAGTTATCTTAAATGGAAAGATTAGTTTGTTTTAATAATATAGCCCGCGAAAAAGATGAAGTAAAAACGTAAAATGAGTCATTGTTTACAGTGAAATATTTCTACATCTACATGTATACACCGCAAGCCACCCTAAAGGGTGAGGTGGAGGGTAGTTGGAGTACCACTATCACTTTCCCCTTTTCCTATTTCACTCCCGTATGGCTCGCAGGAAGAGCTATTACTAGTAGGCTCTGTGTGAACTCGATTCTCTCTCATTTATCCTTTATTGTATTTTCGCGAGCTATACTTAGGACGAAACAATATATTGGTGACTTTACACTGTACACCGTGATGCAGACAGCGTCTCCTGTAGCGTCTTCTACTGGAGATGGCTGAGCGTCTTCGTGACTCTTTCGCGCTTACTAAATGAACTTGTAAAGAAACGTGCTGCCCTCTTTTGGATCTTCTCTATTCCCTCTATGAATCGTTTCTGGTATGGATCCCATACTGACTAGTAATATTCCTAGTTTTGGCAGAACGAGGGTTTTGTAAGCTACCTCGTTTTTGGGCGGACTCCATTTACTGAGGGGTCTTCAAATGACTGACTGGCATCTGTCTAACCTGGAATTGGTTTTATGTGGCCGTTACACTTTAAATCGCTACGTACGCATACTCCTAGATATTTTATGGGTATGACTGCTCCCAGGGATTGTTCTGCAATCCTGTAATCAAACAGTAACAGGTCGTTCGGTATATTTACGTGCACCACGCCTCATTTGTTTGTGTTGGGAATCAGTTGTCAATCTCTGCACCAAACGCTGATCCTCTGCAGGTCTTCCAGCATTTCGCTACAATTTTCTAGCGTTGCACCCTCTCTGTCTACAACAGCATCACCCGCAAAATGCTTCATAGAACTTCAGACGTTATCCACGAGATCATTTACGTATAACATAATAAGTAACGTTCCTGTCACATTTCCTTCGGGTACTCCCGAAGTTACTTTTACGTCTTAAGATTTCTCAACGTTGAGAACGAAATGCTGTGATCTGGATATTACAAACTATTCAGTCCACTCACACAGGTAGTCTGGTATTCCGTACGCTGTATAGAACGCCTTCCGGAAGTCAGGGAACACGGCATCAACCAGGACGCCGATACCTATTGCTTTCTGGGTCTCGTGGACTAACAGAGCGATCTGTGTTTCACGTGATTTTTGTTTTGGGAACGTATGTTGATTAATACAGAGGAGATTTTCGGTCTCCAAAAATGTCATAATTTGCAAGCGTAACGAATGTGTCAAAATTCTGCAACAGAATAGTTTTGTGCGTCTGTTCGACTACCGTTCTTGAAAACAGGAATGATCTGCACTTGTTTGTAATCATTAGGAACGGTTCGCTTCTCCAGCCCTAGAAGAAGAGCGAGTTATTTTGCATACTCTGTGTGGAACCGTACTGGTAACGCATCAGGTCCTATGGTCTTTCCTCCATTGAGCAATTTCAGTTGCTTTTCTGTCCCATAGTAACTTATTTCTATATCTGTCATTTTGACGTTCGTGGTACGATTTGCAGCAGGAACTGCAGTAAAATAGTTTTGAAAAAAAGAAGTGTATTGTTTTGGCCTTCTTTGTGACATCTTTCGTTTCGACGCCACTGTGGTCACAGAGTGTCTAAACAGAATTTGATTGTCTGTGCGACTTTGGCTACGTTTAAGTTTGCAGTGAAGTTCTTTTTTGCTTCGTAGCAGCTTTCTGGCACGGTTGTCGAACAACAACAGGTCTTTCCCATCACTCACAACTTTCCTCGGCCCATACTTGTCTAAGTGTATTGTACAATACTTTTGAGCTTTATCCATTGATCTTCGTTATTAGATAAAATTTTGATGTTAAGCACTCAGGTATTCTGAAAACTGTTTGTTGTCGCTCTTGTTAAGCAGAAATATGTTTCTATCTTTCTTCATTATTATTATTATTATACTCCTTTCCTTTATCAGACGTTATGTCTGGTTAAAAATGGAAAGTAACACGGACCTTGATCAAGCGTGACTTCCTTTTAACTGTACAGTGTATGTTACATTGCATTTAGGAACTTTCGGGTAATTGAACATGTATCAATAATTACAGATTTCTGTAGTTGTATATATACGTTTGGATGCAGCTGTATTGCGTTGATGTACTGGTTGATATTGTGTGGTATGACTCCTGTAGTTGATAGTATAATTGGTATAATGTCAACTTTATCCTGATGCTACATGTCCTTGACTTCCTCAGCGAGTTGGAGGTATTTTACAATTTTTCTCCTGTTTTCTTCGGTACATTTGTTGTATTGGGTATGGATATTTAGATTAGGTGTGTTAATTTCTTCTCTTTTATTGGAGAGTATGATGTCAGGTTTGTTATGTGGTGTTGTTTTATCTGTTATAATGGTTCTGTTCCAGTATAATTTGTATTCATCATTCTCCAGTACATTTTGTGGTGCATACTTGTATGTGGGAACGTTTTGTTTTATTAGTTTACGTTGTATGGCAAGTTGTTGATGTAGTATTTTTGCGACATTGTCATGTCTTCTGGTGTATTCTGTATTTGCTAGTATTGTACATCCGCCTGTGATGTGATCTACTGTTTTTATTTGTTGTTTGCAAAGTCTGCATTTATCTGTTGTGGTACTGGGATCTTTAATAATATGCTTGCTGTAATATCTGTTGTTTATTGTTTGATATTGTATTGCAATCATGAATCCTTCCGTCTCACTGTATATATTGCCTTTTCTAAGCCATGTGTTGGATGCGTCTTGATCGATGTGTGGCTGCATTAGATGATAAGGGTGATTGCCATGTAGTGTTTTCTTTTTCCAATTTACTTTCTTTGTATCTGTTGATGTTATGTGATCTAAAGGGTTGTAGAAGTGGTTATGAAATTGCAATGTTGTAGCCGATGTATTTATATGGGTGATTGCTTTGTGTATTTTGCTAGTTTCTGCTCGTTCTATAAAGAATTTTCTTAAATTGTCTACCTGTCCATAATGTAGGTTTTTTATGTCGATAAATCCCCTTCGTCCTTCCTTTCTGCTTAATGAGAATCTTTCTGTTGCTGAATGTATGTGATGTATTCTATATTTGTGGCATTGTGATCGTGTAAGTGTATTGAGTGCTTCTAGTTCTGTGTTACTCCATTTCACTACACCAAATGAATAGGTCAATATTGGTGTAGCATAAGTATTTATAGCTTTTGTCTTGTTTCTTGCTGTCAATTCTGTTTTCAGTATTTTTGTTAGTCTTTGTCTATATTTTTCTTTTAGTTCTTCTTTAATATTTGTATTATCTACTCCTATTTTTTGTCTGTATCCTAGATATTCATAGGCATCTGTTTTTCCATCGCTTCTATGCAGTCGCTGTGGTTATCCAATAAGTAATCTTCTTGTTTAGTGTGTTTTCCCTTGACTATGCTATTTTTCTTACATTTGTCTGTTCCAAAAGCCATATTTATATCATTGCTGAATACTTCTGTTATCTTTAGTAATTGGTTGAGTTGTTGATTTGTTGCTACCAGTAGTTTTAGATCATCCATGTATAGCAAATGTGTGATTTTGTGTTGGTATGTTCCAGTAATATTATATCCATAATTTGTATTATTTAACATGTTGGATAGTGGTTTCAGAGCAAGGCAGAACCAGAAAGGACTTAATGAGTCTCCTTGGTATATTCCACACTTGATCTGTATTGGCTGTGATGTGATATTATTTGAATTTGTTTGGATATTAAGTGTGGTTTTCCAATTTTTCATTACTATGGCTAGGAGCTGTATCAATTTAGGATTTACTTCGCATATTTCCAGTATCTGTAGTAACCATGAGTGGGGTACACTATCAAAAGCTTTTTGGTAATCAATGTATGCGTAGTGTAGCGACCTTTGTTTACTATTCGCTTGATATGTCACCTCTGCATCTATTATCAGTTGCTCTTTACATCCTCGTGCTCCATTGCAACAGCGTTTTTGTTCTTTATTTATAATTTTGTTCTGTGTTGTATGTGTCATTAATTTCTGTGTAATGACTGAAGTTAATATTTTGTATATTGTTGGTAGGCATGTTATGGGGCAATATTTTGCTGGGTTTACTGTGTCTGCTTGATCTGTAGGTTTCAGATAAGTTATTCCTTGTGTAAGTCTATCAGGGACTGTGTACGGGTCTGCAATGTAACTGTTAAATAATTTAGTTAGATGTGAATGCATTGAGGTGAACTTCTTTAACCAGAAATTTGCAATTTTATCTTTTCCAGGGGCTTTGCAATTGTGCATAGAATTAATTGCTTGGGTGACTTCATGTTGCAAAATTATCACTTCAGGCATTTGTGGTATCATCTTGTTTGTGTCTGCTTCTGCTTGTATCCACTGGGCATGTCTGTTATGTTGTACCAGGTTTGACCATATGTTGCTCCAAAAGTGTTCCATGTCTGTTATGTTTGGTGGATTGTCTATTTTAATGTATGTGTTGTCTATTGTCTGATAAACTTTCTTTTGGTTTGTGTTGAATGTTTGGTTTTGTTTCCTTCTATTTTCACTTTTTTTTCTATCTTCTAAGTCGTTTAGCCAATGCTTGTAATTTCTGCTTCTTTTCATCTAATTGCTCTATCGCTTCTTGTTGTGAGATTTTACATAAGCATTTTCGATTTTTGGCTGATATTTTATTTCTTATAAATTGTGTTAGCTGTCCGATGTCTTTTCTCAGTTTTTCTATTCTGATCTGTAGCCTGTGTTACCATGCTGGTTTTGTGGGTTTCTTCTGTGTGTTGGTTGGTTCTGATCTCTACCTAGTGTGTACATTTAGTGTAGTGAGTGCTCCTATATAAACCAGCAGTTGTAACTCTTCCATAGTTGTATTTTCATTTATTTTGTTGTGTATGATTGTGTTGATAGTTGTTATTGTTGTTTCGACTTGTGGGTAATTTGGTGGTCTGTGCAAGAATGGTCTAATGTCTGTATTTGTGTCTTTGTATTCTATATATGTCAGCTGAAATTTTTCTTCTATATCTACCATGTGTGTCACTTGGTGTTCTATTTGTGCTTGTTCTGGTGGCTGCCTTAAGATTTCGTTTTCCTTTGATTGTTTAATTGATGCGTGTTGTTCTTTGTTTGTTTGCTCTGGGATGTTTGAGTCCATTACTGTATTTTCTTCTTCTGATTGCACATTATTTTGTTCCAGTATTTGTTGTACTTGTTGTTTGCTGTTTTCTAATTCTGACTGGAGTATCCTGTTATTTTTTATTATTACACGGATCTGATCAGCTAGTCGTTGTTCTGTTAAAAATTTTAATTCCGGGTATCTGGTAATAAATGTTGTGTATACTTGTGATCTGTATCCAGTTGTGCTGGTTCCTAAGTTTGTTGCTTGGTAATAACAGAAAACGAAGTGTCGGTTAACTTCATCTGACCATCTCATCCTCTGTCTTTGTTTTCCTTCTAGAAGCATAGCCTGCAAAACACCTCTATTTGGATTTAAATCATTTTCCGTGTGGCTAGCAGTGTCGTTACCATTGTGGATGGGTATAGGGTTCAAGCGTTGTCCCCGACCATGACAGCGCTTGTCCGAGGCTTCATTAGTTCTGTCCTGAACCAACTAATCACACTACAAGTGGGTTAGCCCTATTAGTGGTTTGTTCTTTTTGTCGCCTTTTACGACTGGCAGAACATACCGGAGGCCTATTCTTTTCCCGGGCCTCCTCCACGGGGTTTATTATTATTATTTATTATTATTCATTTATTATTATTATTATTCGCATATGGGCTCAGTAGGACTCCGTGAGGTACAATCAATCAATGTCGCTTTTGATGGTTGGCCTTCCTTTATGTCCAAATACGTTACGTCCTTTCAGAACCAAGTCTCTTTCTTTCAACAGACCACGATGTTCCAGTACATTTACTAATTTCCCTCTGACCAACTTTCCGATCAAATATCTTTTGTCTGATCTGTATGTAACGTCTGCCTTAGATATACCGGCTACTTAACAATCCTCCTCAATTGCAGCAATCCATTTAATTGGTTCAGTTTTGTACTTACTTCTGTTTTCGTAGAATTCTATTATTTGTTTTGACAACCTAATGGGTACCATTCCATTAATGTGTCTATAAAATTTAAGTTGTCGTTTTGTTATGTCACCATGTATGTCTGAGTATAATTCTATTTCCCTATAACTTCTCATCCTATAAGTTTCTCCACAAGTAATTTTGGGGCCTAATATTTTTCTAACAACCTTTCTTTCTTGCTTTTGAATTTCTTTACTATCCCTCTTTCTATTTAAAATAGAAGTTTCAGCTCCATAAAGACATTCAGGTTTGATTACAGTGCTATAATACCTAAGTTTACTGAATTTAAAAAGTGACTTTTTACTATAAATATTTTGTTAATCTGAAGGTAGTTGCCATTGTTTTACAGCGATCTTCGTTTGCAGCTTTTTCCAGAGCGTTTTCTTGCATAATTTCTCCCTTTCTTGTTTTCCATATTTCGTGTTCAAAAATTGTGGCTCTTGTTTGTTACATGTAATATATTCCGTTTTTTCGAATGATATTTGTAGTTCTACATTTTCCGCAATTTCTTTAACTTCAATTTGTTTTTGAGCTGTGGTAATATCCCTCATTAAAACTGACAGATCATCTGCAAAGGCGAGGCAGTCTACTCTAATATTACTTCTACCTAACTTGATTGATTGATCTATATTTTGAGTCGTGTTTTGCTCTCGCTATTCTGTGATTACCTTTTCCATAACACGGTTAAAGAGTAATGGGGAGATTCCATCTCCGTGTCTAACTACAGTCTTTATTGCAAATGGTTCCGAAATTTCTCCCATGAATTTAACTTTAGAGCTAGTGTCTATTACAGTTTCCTTAATCAGTGTTAGAGTTTTATTATGTAGCCCTTGTTTCTTTAAAATTTTGGAAAAGAAACTTATGATCTCATTACTGAGTCGTATGCCTTTTCAAAATCCACAAATGTACATACAATATTCTTACTAGAAATCCTTTGGTGCCTAAGGATTAGTTTTAAATTAAGAATTTGTTCCGGACAGGTTCTGTTTGGTCTAAAGCCTGCTTAGTATTCACCAATTTTAGGTTCTAACTGTTGTTGGGTTCGATCAAGTAAACATTCCGAGAAAATTTTGGGTATGTGACTGGGAGAAGAAAGATTCTTCGGTAATTATTAACATCTGTTCTATCCCCTTTTTTATGCAATGGATGAATTAGAGCAGCTTTCCAGTCCTCGGGTATTTTTTGCCAGATATGTCCTATAGTTGAGTGATCTCTTTTATAGTGTTAAGATCAGCTGATTTTAGTAGTTCGACAATTACACTGTCTTCTCCGGATGCTTTATTGATTTCAAGTCTCTTAATTTGTTTACTTATTTCAATTTCGTCAGGTTCTTTAGAGTTAGGGCTGATGGTATTAGTTTGCTGTGGTTGGAATTTATTCACTGGTTCTGGATAGTTTAATAGTATTTCAAAGTAACTAGCAAGTACCTTACAATTTTCCTTGTTCTTAAGAACCAAACTGCCATTTTTGTTTTTGAAGCAAAGACTTTGAGGTTGGTAACCAGTTAGTTTTGTTTCGAATGTTTTATAAAAGTTTCTTCTATTGTTCTTTTGGAAGTCTTTTTCGATTTCTAAAAGTTGGACATTTTCGTAGTTCCTTTTATTCTGTCAAATTAATTTAGATGTTTGTTTTCTTACAGTAGAAAGATGATGTACGTATTTTCGGTTTTGTTACTATTCCGATTTTTTAATGCCTCGTGCCTAGACTTAACTGCTGTTTCACAATCCACGTTCTATCAAGAGTGTTTTTGTTTATTTTGATGAGGAACTAAATTTTGTGCTGTTTTGATGAACTTTTCTTTTAGGCTTTGCCAATTTTTGTTTTGTCTATTGTGAAGTTCGCTTGTTGGAGTTGGGGTTATTTTGGCAGTGTCAGATTTTGGGATAACATTTTTTGTTTTGAAGAGTTTTTGAAGTTGAGGTTTTACTTTCATTCGCGTTAAATAATGGTCAGAATGCCCAAACTTAGACATTTAAAATTTCTTTGTAGTTAGGGTATGAAATTCCTCAGTTGTTGTTGTTTTTGGGGAAGGAGACCAGACAGCGAGGTCATCGGCCTCATCGGATTAGGGAAGGACGGGGAAGGAAGTCGGCCGTGCCCTTTGAAAGGAACCATCCCGGCATTTGCCTGGAGCGATTTAGGGAAATCACGGAAAACCTAAATCAGGATGTCCGGAAGCGGGATTGAACCGTCGTCCTCCCGAATGCGAGTCCAGTGTCTAACCACTGCGCCACCTCGCTTGGTAAAATTCCTCAGTAAATGTATTGGGTGCCCACCAGGTTTTTTAAATGTGTTGACATTATTTTGAGGTTAAAAGTTTTGCACGTTTCAACAAGTCTTTGGCCAACTTGGTTTGTCCATTTATGCGCAGGAAATCCGTCCACCGTTTTCTTACGTTATTTTTATATTTTCTATCTTTACCTAATTGTTCATTAAAATCACGATTTAAAATTTTACCATGGTCTGAGGCAATTCCCGACATGATGCTCTCTAACGCTCCCCACGCTTCATTAACTTCTTCATGTTTTTTACGGTTGTCCTCATTGACTGGAATACGGGCATTAATTAAAGTGTATGCTTTATTTGCACATTTAAAAGAATTGAATTTTACCTGGGTTATTGAATTTAAAATATTTTTGGAAACTGCAAGAGCAACTCCCAGATGTGGTGTATTATTAAGTATTCTTTCATGAGTTTTACTTTTAAAAAGGCGATAACTGCCGAAATTCTTGGTGTTATTGTCCCTCACATTTTGGTAACTAGGTGACTTAATACGTTGCCTTCACGAGCTAATAAGCTGTTGAAAGCAATTTTCGGATAAGGCATTTAGAACAATTTTACATGATTCCCTGTCCTTACTACCAGCCTTAGTCTGGCAATCTGTGTCTGGTAAACTGAAAACTCCACCTAATACCATGAAATGAAATATCATGTGGATAGGGCCTCCCAAAATTTACGCGAAATATTCTCCAGGTTTCCTCTCAAATGTTCCGGCAAGCTGCTCTTGAGGCAGAAAGTCTATAAAAGTATCGTATGTCCATTCTTGATCCACCTTGATCACTTATCTTCACCGTAGTTCTTTCGGTATGAAATCTGTACTAGCCTCGGTACAGATTATAGTATTTTTATGGCTATAAATACTCCTCCATCACCGGTGTTGTACCTATCTTTGCGACATACATTCCAATCTAAATTTAGAATTTCATTGCTACTGACGTCCGGTTTCTGGCAGCTTTTTGTCCCTAGTACTACCTGCGTTTGTAAGCGAGAGCATTTCCGGGAACTTTCCATGGACGTCCCTAAAGATATCTAATACTAAATTGACAGTTTCTTTCTCCAATCATCCTTGACAAATACCACTCTCTTTAATTGGGACAGAATCTTTCGCTGTACGACATCAGAACGTACCTTATGAGGCCTGTGGAGGGCTTTCACTGTCTTAAAACAGCCACATGTGCATGAGACAAGTACTGTGCTACCCTGGTAGCCGTTTTTTCTTTGTGGTGCACGCCTTACCTGTCAATGTTGCTCCTAAAATTCTTCATCCGGTAGCGGAGGCTGGAAACAACCTACAAAATCGCCATACAATTGTCTTCCTTCCACTGTGCTCCAAATCAGAGGATAGCAATCGGTTCTGGGAACGACGTTGTAAAACGCTAGCTCCGTTTCCACCACGCGAACGAGGCCAGCCGCCTGTAGCAATCGAGAATGGTCGCTGAAACCAGGCGCTTGGCGTCACTCGTGCCGACATGAGCCACGATTTGTAGCCGGATGCACCCACTGTACTCAGTCGCTGACAACAGAGCCTCCTCTACATCTCGGGACACACCTCCCAGTAAGCAGAGTGAACGCTGACTTTCTTTCCTTACCTGCCCACTGTTTCCCTAAGAGGCTCCATCACCCATTCACGCAGACAAGCAGTCCTACCTTCTACGCTTTTTTGGACCTCTTTAGGAAGATGGAACCAGTTCCAATAGATGAGGCGTTCTGTGCTTGCTTAGACGCACATTCGGCAGTGGGCAGTACCGCAAATCTGTTTTTAAGGCGTACGGGGGCAAACGTCAGTCCAGAGAATCTTCGTGATTCCGCCACTGTTCACCATTCACCAGCAGATAAGAGTTGATCAGGAGGGTTGTACGAATCGGTAAGCGTTGCGACTTCATGGATCCCAGGTGACATTGTATGGTAGGCTATAGAGATACCAAAGCATTCGTCTCAGGTGGCCGAACGCGACCACAACCAAGGGCAGCAGCCTGAAGTCTGCCGAATGTGGCCAACACAACTTCCAGCTATTTACGGAAAGTGGCCAGTACCCTCTGCATCCGAATACGACAGGCGCTGTAGCTGTCCGTCTTTAACCAGTTTTCATTTATAACAGAAGTGGTATAACACTAACCCAAGGAGCCACAGGGTGCAGTGCAATTTCTGCTACTACGCTACTTCTGATTTTCTTTTGCTACTCTCCAAAGTCAACTCAGACACTGGAAATGAGCTGAAATTTGTACAGAAACTTGGAGTAAGTTAATGTACGCTAGTCAACACAGTAAAACACCCAGAATCACGTGAGAAAAACTAAATCGTGTTTACAAACAGAAAGTACTGCTGCAAGCGTATTCATTCGTCCGAGTAAATAGCCGTCTATATGCTAAACGCGAGACCGAAGTACAGACATCAAGAACGCTACTTTAACAACCACAGCCACATAGATACGACATGAAATATTGCAATCCACTGTAAGACAGACTTTTGGGGTCTCTTTTAGTACATTAGATGGCTACTTTTGTGGATATTTCGCTGCGAACATGCTTCCCACGTCCGTTCATCCTGCTCGCTATTGAGGACGCTTGGGCACACTTGTATCCAGAGTAATGTGGCTTCTGCTGCTGCCTGAAGCTGACGGGCGCGTCTTTTCCTAACCCTCCTAAAAAGGCTGTGGTGGAAGGCTACGAGACCGGCTCAAGCACTAGTGATTTTTCCTGGATGGCAAGTTTCTCATCACCTGTAGGAAATATTCAAAGAACCCCAGCAAAAAGCAACTCGTTGACGAAGAGCCAATGAAAGTGTCTACATTCTGCTCCTGTGCCTGACTGGCGGGAGAGCCTATATGATATAATAATTTCGCGGAACAATTTGGAGTTCGTAAAATGGAGAAGTAGATAGGCAGCCTTTCTGGGTGCCAGACTCATGAATTTTTCGGAGCAAATGTTCTGATACGCCTGTACGGCTTTTTCTGATTCGAAAATTTATTCGCCCATCTTACGGAGAGCCGAGAGATTTGGGAAGTGCTTCGGTGTCAACATCGGCTTAATCCTTTTCCGGGCTCTCTAGGCGACTGTGATCCTTTAATGAGTGTGCAAGTACTCGATAGGAAGACGCATTTACATTAGAGCGTAGAGCCATTAGCTAACTGAAGGTAGTGTTCAGGGAACGAAGTGGATTTGACGAGGTTTAACTGAAACAAAAAAAATTCTGTTTCCTGAAAAATTTGAATGTACTAATTTCGCGTGTCCTTTGAGCTATTAGATTTTAACCACATTCTTGTTTTGTTGTTGTGAGAGTTATTGGTGGAAATTGTTAGTGGCGGTACACACATTGTAGTTCATTCGTCGGAGAACAAATAAATAGCTACAGGATCATAATTGTTTAGAGTAGTGAGGTGTTAACCCTGTCTCGCTGACCAAAGAAAGGCTGGCAATACTTACAAGAGTTGAATAAAAAATGAAAACACGGTGAGAAATGTATGCCTGAACATAATTCAGATGCTGGCCAAGCCTGCAGTTTGCGCTGTTACACTTGACCACGAGCGGTACCTGTGCAACGTCCTCAAAAGTCTGCAAGTGTCAGCCGTGGTCAGACCAGTGTTCTGTGCAGTGGCTGTAGGAGCGAAGTGAAGTCGAATGTGGACAATCTGGTGGTGCTCTTGTGATGGGTGCTTCCTAAACAAAGGTAGCCGAAGTGTTTGGTAATCAAACAGGCACCACGCCGAAGATTTATACCGCTTACAGGGAAAGCGGAAAGACATCAACCGCTAAGTCACGACACGGACGAAAGTGTGTGTTCAGTGATCGTGACAGACGGTCAGTGTAGAGCATCATGACGAAAAATAAAAGAACGATAGCCTTATGAGTAATTTCAAAATTGAATGCCGTACTCGCGAATCCTGTCAGCACCAAAACAACACGAAGTGAGCTCTATAATCAGAGAATTGCAGGGCGAGCTGATACAAATGCTAACAGGCAAACGTGGTGCCGAAGCCATGAAAACTAATGGATGAATGTCGGAACGTCATTCTGCCGGATGAGGTTTGTTTCACAATGTTTCCAATTTCTGGACGAATTTATGTCCCAAGAGTGAAACGAGGCGAGTGTTCGGTGACTGTAAGGGCCTCTTGGTTACTCTGCAAGGTCGCATTACCTTCAAGGATTATGTGATAATTTTGGCTGATCAGGCTCATCCCTGAGTACATTCTTGGTTTCTAAATGGTGATGCTGTGTTACAATAGGACAGAGCTCCTGTCCACACAGCATGCATCGTCCAGGATTGGTTTTGCGAGCGCAGGGATGAATTATCGCATCTCCCCTGGCCACCACGGTCGCCAGATCTCAATATTATTGAGTCTCTGTATTCTACTTTGGAGAGAGTGGTGCGTGTCTACTATTCACCTCCATCATCGGTTCCTGAACTTGCCACCACTTTTCTGGAAGAATCCAATAAGATTCGCTTGAAAACCAGGTACGAGCTGTATACAGGATGGTCCATTGATCGTGACCGGGCCAAATATCTCACGAAATAAGCATCAAACGAAAAACTACAAAGAACGAAACTTGTCTAGCTTGAAGGGGGAAACCAGATGGCACTTGGTTGGCCCGCTAGATGGCGCTGCCATAGGTCAAACGGATATCAACTGCGTTTTTTAAAATAGGAAACCCCATTTTCTATTACATATTCGTGTAGTACGTAAGGAAACATGAATGCTTTAGTTGGACCACTTTTTTCGCTTTGTGATAGATGGCGCTGTAATAGCCACAAACGTATAAGTACGTGGTATCACGTAACATTCCGCCAGTGCGGACGGTATTTGCTTCGTGATACATTACCCGTGTTAAAATGGACCGTTTACCATTTGCGGAAAAGGTCGATATCGTGTTGATGTATGGCTATTGTGATCAAAATGCCCAACGGGCGTGTGCTATTTGTGCTGCTCGGTATACTGGACGACATCATCCAAGTGTTCGGACCGTTCACCGGATAGTTACGTTATTTAAGGAAACAGGAAGTGTTCAGCCACATGTGAAACGACAACCACCACCTGCAACAAATGATGATGCCCAAGTAGGTGTTTTAGCTGCTGTCGCGGCTAATCCGCACATCAGTTGCAGACAAACTGCGCGAGAATCGGGAATCTCAAAAACGTCGGTGTTGAGAATGCTGCAACAACATCGATTGCACCCGCACCATATTTCTATGCACCAGGAATTGCATGGCGACGACTTTGAACGTCTGACACTGGGCACAAGAGAAATTACGGGACGATGACAGATTTTTTGCACGCGTTTTATTTAGAGACGAAGTGTCATTCACCAACACCGGTATCGTAAGCTGGCATAATATGCACTATTTGGCAACGGAAAATCCACGATGGCTGAGACAAGTGGAACATCAGCGACCTTGACGTGTTAATGTAGGGTGCGGCATTATGGGAGGAAGGATAATTGGTCCCCATTTTATCGATGGCAATCTAAATGGTGCAATGTACGCTGATTTCCTACGTAATGTTCTACCGATGTTACTACAAGATGTTTCACTGCATGACAGAATGGCGATGTACTTCCAACATGATGGACGTCCAGCACATAGCTCGCGTTCGGTTGAAGCGGTATTGAATAGCATATTTCATGACAGGTGGATTGGTCGTCGAAGCACCATACCATGGCCCGCACGTGCACTGGATCTGACGTCCCCAGATTTTTTTCTGTGGGGAAGTTGAAGGATATTTGCTATCGTGATCCACCGACAACGCCTGACAACATGCGTCAGCGCATTGTCAATGCATGTGCGAACATTACGGAAGGCGAACTACTCGCTGCTGAGAGGAATGTCGTTGCAAGTATTGCCAAATGCATTGAAGTTGACGGACATCATTTTGAGCATTTATTGCATTAATGTGGTATTTGCAGGTAATCACACTGTAACAGCATGCATTCTCAGAAATGATAAGTTCACTAAGGTACATGTATCACATTGGTACAACCGAAATAAAATGTTCAAACGTACCTACGTTCTGTATTTTAATTTAAAAACCTACCTGTTACCAACTGTTCGTCAAGAATTGCGTGCCATATGTTTGTGACTACTACAGTGCCATCTATCACAAAGCGAGAAAAGTGGCCCAACTAAAACATTCATATTTCTTTACATACTACACGACTATGTAATAAAAATGGGGGTTCCTGTTTTAAAAAACGCAGTTGATATCCGTTTGACCTATGGCAGCGCCATATAGCGGGCCAACCATAGCGCCATCTGGTTTCCCCCTTCAAGCTAGACAAGTTTCGTTCTTTGTAGTTTTTTCGTTTGACGCTTATTTCGTGAGATATTTGGCCCGGTCACGATCAATGGACCACCCTGTATATGCAGTCCAGACGACTGTAAGCTGTTTTGGATGTTGACGGTTTTCCTACACCGTACAGGGCTCGGTAACGTGTTGTATTTTTTTATTTTCATATTTTTGTCCGCCCCCTTTATATAGACTGTTTTATAGCTGTGGCAGTGCAGAGGGTTAATCCGGGTCCGGCTCTTAAAGTTTGTGATTTAATATTCGGGGCGTTACATCACGTAATTCGGCGCGCGCCGTTCTTAGCTATGAATGCGTGACTTCTGGTTGCGGCTGCTCATGGGAAGCTCCGAAGCTCGGACGAAAGAGATTTTTTAATGTGTTCGTGATGTTAAACCTGGCCTGCCCACAGCTTCCGCTAAAAAACGGAACCCAATGAACCTGATGTCATCCCGTGTGCATCTGACTCGATCTTATCTGCAAGTGTGAATCAACCAGTCACTATGAAAATTAATTAAGCGAAGCAAATCATGGGGATTTAGGTGGATAGGAACGGCAGTACCACAATCATAACAATGAGAGGAGCCCCTATATAACATTTTAATTGCGAAATATTATACATTAAAGAATCACAAAGCAACAGAAAACGAATATTAAGCACTGAAATAGGAAGGAAAGAGTGCACTTACGTTCGATATCAAGTCCACATGTTATTAAGCATCAACTAACATAGTCACAAAAATGTAATCAGTGAAGCTCCCTCAAGTCTGAGATGAGCGAGAGATGGAAATATTAGCGGTGAGGAGCAACAGTGGATCATGCCGCGGCATTTCTCAGAGTTGAGTCAACGGCGGCTGGGAGTTGTCCACGAAGTCCTCTCGTCATGTTAGGCAATAAGTTATTTTGCCACCCTAAATGGCCTTTCCTGCAAAATGTTATGCCTGTCTTACCAGCGAGTGCTGAGGAAACTCTCTACATCTGTTTATTTGTCATTACTTGACTCTTTTTAACAGCCTACTACGTCTAATGAATGTACCCCTGCGCTCCTGGCGACGTTCTTCAAAGCAGAGAGCTTACCTAATGCTCACCGCCATCTTGGTCACTGTTGCGTTCTGCTTTGTACACAATAGTAAGGAGAGGTAGGCTATGTAATGATGCAGTAGCTGTCGTCGTAGGAAACGATTAGCGAACACTTAAATACAGTAAACAGAAATTTTACTTAACTTGTAGCATCTCCAATCGTTGCGAAGAAACTGTACAAAAGAAAAAACAGTATCGTGCAGTGTGGCTCCCACAACTGACACACGAGCGAACTATCACAGGCTAAGACTGTGACAGATTGGGCCGTGTAGCTGCCACAGGCCACCAGAGATATGTAAACAGGCAGAACATGGCGCTGCTGTCGGAAACGCCTGTATAAGACAAGTGTCTGCCAGAGTTGTTGGATGGGTTACTGCTGCTACAATGGCAGGTTATCAAGATTTAAGTGAGTTTGAACGTGTTGTTGTTGTTGTTGTTGGTGCACGAGCGATGGGGTACAGTATCTCCGAGGTAGCGAAGAAGTGGGGATTTTCCCGTACGACCATTTCACGAGTGCACCGTGAATATCAGGAATCCGGTAAAACATCAAATCTCCGACATCGCTGCGGCCGGAAAAAGATCCTGCAAGAACGGGACCAACGACGACTGAAGAGAATCGTTCAACTTGACAGAAGTGCAACCCTTGCCCAAATTCCTACAGCTTTCAATTCTGGGCCACCAACAAGCGTCAGCCTACGAACCATACATAGAAACATCATCGACATGGGGCTATCGGAGCCGAAAGCCCACTCGTGTACCCTTGATGACCGCACGACAGAAAGCTTTACGCCTCGCCTGGGCCCATCAACACCGACGTTGGACTTTTGATGACTGGAAACATGTTGCCTGGTCGGACGTGTCTCGTTTCAAACTGTATCGAGCGGATGGACGTGAACGGGTGTGGAGATAACTTCTTGAATCCATGGCCCCTCCATGTCATCATGGGACTGTTCTAGCTGATGGACGCTCTGTAATGGTGCAGTTGAAGTGATATAGGATCCCTGATATGTCTAGATACGACTGATTGGTGACACTCACGTAAGCATCGTATCTGATCACCTGCATCCATTCATGTCTACTGTGCATTCCGACGGATTTGGGCAATTCCAGCAGGACAATGAGACACCTCACACCTCCAGAATTGCTATACAGTGGCTCCAGGAACAATCTCCTGACAATTCCACTGGCCACCGAACTCTCCAGACATGAACAGTATTGAGCATATCTGGGATGTCTTGCAACGTGATGTTCAGAAAAGATCTCCACACCTCGTACTCTCACGGATTTATGGACAGCCTGCAAGAGTCATCATGTCAATTCTCTCCAGCTCTACTTGAGACATTAGTCGAGTCGATCCCACGTCATGTTGTGGCACTTTTGCATGCTCTCGGGGACCCTACACGATATTAAGCACGTGTACCAGTTTGTTTGGCTCTTCATTGCTCTCGTATGTCACTGTACTATTTTTTCATGAACTCTAACCGAAAAAAATTGTTCGTGCCATTTAGAGCACTATTATTGATTCAGTATTTCTGTCTTCAGAAAAGTTAAGACTATTAACTACACAGAATAATGTTTCCCCCAGTTTCTGCGTTCTCACTTACGAAGACATTCTTCCAATATCTTCAACTATTTGTGAAAAGTTACAAGTGGGATGTGCTCCAAGATGTAAAAGAATAGTAAACATTCTTCCTTTTGCAAAACTTAAGCATATTTCACTGATGCAGGGTCTCACCTGTAGACGAGAGTGTCAGTGGTCTGTAAGCACATCCGTTCCACGTCATTACAAAATTTTCTGCAAACGTTTTGCGGAACACCTAGCTGAGTAAATGCAATAGAATTGACCCAACTTCGCGAACAAATAAGGAAGATTAGGATTTGAAACCTGTCGACGACTAGATCATTAGACACTTAGCATGAGCTCGGATTGGAGAATGAAAGCGCCGCATCCATTCCAAGAAATCATCCCGAAATTCGCCTTAAGTGATTTAGGAAAACCGCGGAAAAGTTAAATATGGATAGACGGATATGATTTGGAACGCCGTATTGCCAAATACGGTTTAAATGTTTTATCACTGAGCCATTTTGGTCGGTACAACATCAAGGATATGGAACGAGTAAACAATACGATAGTGAATGAAACCGAATCATTTTCAAAACTAACAGCCCTTTTGAAGTAGGCTCTTCACTATTATTAGTCTATGAAACCTTTCACTTAATAAGTGAAATTCTCACCAAGTATACATTACTCTAATTGTGCTAGTGTACGGTACGTTTATATGGATTATATTCAGACAGATTCTTGTAACAGAATGTTCTACATCTTTTGTGTCACATTTGACGAAATGGCGTTTTTATCCATTGAGTTACACTTTTTTCTCCTATGAAGATGGCTGTTATAACTGAAACCTGAATAGAATAAATATACAATTGTATAGCCGATGGCGCAAATACACTTTTCTCTAAATTTTCTTTACCTGTGGGGAACAGATATGTTTCTTATTAGTGCGAACTAATTCCATACATAGGTTATCACCGATGAAAAAAATTCAGACTTTAATTCTTTACCGAAATATCTGTTATTGCGGGCGTAAACTGAGCCAGTTACGGTACGTACTTCTGTCCCGCGCTGTGGATTGTGCAGTCTGGACACTGAGGTTGTGAAGAAAGTACTCTGTAACGTTGTGATGTTCACATGGCGCGATTTCGCTCGATATTGCAATCGCACTAATTAAAAAAGCAATTCTTGTTCATAATTTTAATTAAAGCATAATTTCATAAACTTCACGTAACTCGTTAATTAAATCGCAAATCACGTGAATTTTGCAAAAGGATCAGCAGGGCTAATTTTCTATATTTCAGTTGTTTGTGTTTTTCATTATACCGCTTGATTTTAATTTGTAATTAACTTTTTTTGTGACATGTATTGGGGTATCATTAAAGTTTCAGTAATTTCAGAATTCACATTTATTTTAATGGTTCAAAATTTTGTTTCTGCTTCTATATATGTACCACGTTACTTCTGGAAGTATTTTTCTTTAGAGCATTTCGAGACGTTTCACCACTTCAACGTAAGAGACGTATGCAACGCTGCTGTCATCTGCAAACGCGGTACAGTGCTGCGCAGCATTAGGTCGACTGGAGTCAATTCACAGTTTGCTAGCTTAGCAAGCTTACGCCAGTCAAATATTTACGCCACTACTTAAGCCTCTCGAATATTTAACTCTGTTACACGAAAAAAATAGAATTCAAACGAAACTTCCTACCACAACTGTAATAGTTGTACTGCAGGCCGATCGATCCCAGTACTTCAATAGATGAAGACCGACAACTTTGGAAGATTAACGTTAGTCGAAAATAACTTTTTTCCATAGTGCACGAGTTTCTAACAGTAACAAGCAACCAAGATTAATAACTCGTATTTCACTAGTTTCCAGTTTCCCTGCGTAGTAACCTACTCATAATGCAATAGTTGTCCTTAAGCTGAAAATGGGGCGACAAGTAAAATGCCAAATCAGAAAAACTATTCTATGAAGAAAAGAAGGATGAACGATAAGTCTGGAAATATACACTCCTGGAAATGGAAAAAAGAACACATTGACACCGGTGTGTCAGACCCACCATACTTGCTCCGGACACTGCGAGAGGGCTGTACAAGCAATGATCACACGCACGGCACAGCGGACACACCAGAAACCGCGGTGTTGGCCGTCGAATGGCGCTAGCTGCGCAGCATTTGTGCACCGCCGCCGTCAGTGTCAGCCAGTTTGCCGTGACATACGGAGCTCCATCGCAGTCTTTAACACTGGTAGCATGCCGCGACAGCGTGGACGTGAACCGTATGTGCAGTTGACGGACTTTGAGCGAGGGCGTATAGTGGGCATGCGGGAGGCCGGGTGGACGTACCGCCGAATTGCTCAACACGTGGGGCGTGAGGTCACCACAGTACATCGATGTTGTCGCCAGTGGTCGGCGGAACGTGCACGTGCCCGTCGACCTGGGACCGGACCGCAGCGACGCACGGATGCACGCCAAGACCGTAGGATCCTACGCAGTGCCGTAGGGGACCGCACCGCCACTTCCCAGCAAATTAGGGACACTGTTGCTCCTGGGGTATCGGCGAGGACCATTCGCAACCGTCTCCATGAAGCTGGGCTACGGTCCCGCACACCGTTAGGCCGTCTTCCGCTCACGCCCCAACATCGTGCAGCCCGCCTCCAGTGGTGTCGCGACAGGCGTGAATGGAGGGACGAATGGAGACGTGTCGTCTTCAGCGATGAGAGTCGCTTCTGCCTTGGTGCCAATGATGGTCGTATGCGTGTTTGGCGGCGTGCAGGTGAGCGTCACAATCAGGACTGCATACGACCGAGGCACACAGGGCCAACACCCGGCATCATGGTGTGGGGAGCGATCTCCTACACTGGCCGTACACCACTGGTGATCGTCGAGGGGACACTGAATAGTGCACGGTACATCCAAACCGTCATCGAACCCATCGTTCTACCATTCCTAGACCGGCAAGGGAACTTGCTGTTCCAACAGGACAATGCACGTCCGTATGTATCCCGTACCACCCAACGTGCTCTAGAAGGTGTAAGTCAACTACCCTGGCCAGCAAGATCTCCGGATCTGTCCCCCATTGAGCATGTTTGGGACTGGATGAAGCGTCGTCTCACGCGGTCTGCACGTCCAGCACGAACGCTGGTCCAACTGAGGCGCCAGGTGGAAATGGCATGGCAAGCCGTTCCACAGGACTACATCCAGCATCTCTACAATCGTCTCCATGGGAGAATAGCAGCCTGCATTGCTGCGAAAGGTGGATATACATTGTACTAGTGCCGACATTGTGCATGCTCTGTTGCCTGTGTCTATGTGCCTGTGGTTCTGTCAGTGTGATCATGTGATGTATCTGACCCCAGGAATGTGTCAATAAAGTTTCCCCTTCCTGGGACAATGAATTCACGGTGTTCTTATTTCAATTTGCAGGAGTGTATGTTACTTGTCGTAAGCTAATTGTCAATATCCTTCATCAACTTGATTGAGCCAGATATTTGCGATCTTTAATAAGATACGTACGCTCCATTCACGATGATGGCGTGTACTGAAAAATTGGTGAAACAAACTAATAACGTTCATAAAGCAACAGTTGATACAAAATCAAACGTCAATTTAATGTAACTTAGGCTAGTTGTAAATCCGCCAACAACGTAACCGTAAGAACAAAGTTTTCAAGTGTCTTGAGTAAACACATACTCAGAAACCGTATGTTAAAGCACCTTTCAGTCCAACAGTTATCTGCATTTTCAGTCTTTTAAGGCAAGAAGTCAAATGTAGATACTCAAAAACGAAAAGCTAATAACAATCGCTGAAAAGTGTGGTCTGCGTTAATTATAGAAAGTTTTCCAGTCGTATGCAAAGGGCTGATTACAAAAGAAAGTAAACTGAGCCGTAGGCTGGGAGTAAACAGACTGTTTAAACGGAGAAAATATTTATGGAATCAATCACAATAAGTGAAATATGAAACGAAGCTTGGTATTCTACAACTGTGTTGGGAGTAGGTGAAAAAAAGGCGAAAGGCTGTAATAGTACCTAAGGCCAAGCAAAATCATATGACACCAGCTAAGCAACACTGTCCAGCAATAACTACTGCATAATAAACGAAACGAAACCAGTTTATGTAGCGCTGCAGAAATGAAGGATTTGAATATCGCAAAACGGAACGGAGAACTGGAAGTCAGTTCCGCACAAAACTGTTTAGCGAATTAATTGTGCTGTTAACCTAATTTTCGACGGATTCTTTGGGCGTGGAACTGCTTTGAGAGACTGGGAGCCTGCGAAGTTATCTGAAGAAAAGGCAGTAGAACTGATCTCCAGACGACGGTCATGAATCACTCGCCTTTGTCGGTATCAAAATTCCAGAACATACTCAGTTCAAATAAAAGTATCTGCCGGGATATATTGACCTTTTTCTATGACAACTAGCAGGTCTTTTGAAAACAGCAATGATATGAACATAATTTACGTTCATCACACAAAATTTGCTAGGAGCTGTACATAAGTAAGTCTTCAGTGTAATATCATAACCAAGCATGTCTAGGGGCCGAGGTTTGTACAAGATAGGCAGCAACGATGGCGCTAAGACTAACAATTTCTCTACAACATTATCCACGACGTCATCCAGGACGAAGAGTCATGAACGACTCTTCAGGAAGTACTGCATTGACTTATTGCAATTTAGTCACTCATAAAGAATTTACAGTCGATAAAAAATTACACTATTACCCAGTTAGATATACACAAAGATTTGCGATAGTTCTCAATGGTCAACTGCACCCAGCATTATTTTTTGATATCGGTTGTAGTTCGTTATTTACCTAGACTCTCAGTGCATATTGCTGTCATTAGTATTACGTACTTAACTGTCACCTAAAATGTGTTACATATGCAATAGATTTATGCTCCCGATGTTCCGCACAAGGGAAGTTCGATAAGTGGGTTTCATTAATTGCTCTTTATACAGTTTATTTTCCTACGCATAGTGATGCAAACGCTCGTTTTCATCCGTTGCTGTTTCTTTTACATCCCCGAGTTTATGCGCAGGTTTGACTAATTTTATTTTGTAATACATACTCGTGAGAAAGAGAATTAGTTACAGTTCCTGCAAGGCCGCTATTGTCACCGCGACGCACTGAGTTGTTCGGCGTGCATGTCACGGAGGTTGGGATGTCGTCAGACGCTGTACTAGCGGTCTGTGTAACTGATATCACAACAGCCACAACGGCTGAGACCCCTGCATTTGATCGGATGTACGTGATGCATGGGGCTCTGTGTTTCCAAGGTCGTGCAGCCACCGGTCTTTCTTCATGTCATTCGATGTATGGAATTCAGTGGGAAGGCGACGGGTGGTGGTTATGTGGGCGGGAATAATACATCTGCATTGTCTTTCACCTGTGAACGACCTAGGGATCTACTACCCCACCAAGTGAATTCTTTTCTTAGCCTACAGCATCTCACGATCCATTTAGCCTCTAGTCCCAGAGTGTGTAAACCAGGTCCACTTCCTGGCTCGTCATTCAGTGACGACCGGCTGCCGTGTCACCCTTTGCCAGTGGTGTCATATGGATGCTGTTGCGCACGGCACGGGGTCAGGAAGCCGCTCTTCCAGTAGTTGTCGGCTCCCCAGACGTTGGGGCCACTACTTCTCACTCACCTGATTCATCACCTGGCATCAGGGGGCGGAGCTACCCCGTTCAAGACCTACCACCAACAAAAAACATCTCTGGCAGTACCAGGGGTTGAACAGCGGTCCTCTGCATAGAAGTCAGATATGCATTCAGGGACATGACGATCCTTGTCTACTCAACTCCCTCTCCAAATCATCTAATTTAATCCTAATGAGAACTTCGAGGAAGTTGCAATACAAGATGTGGTCTCCTTGTACCCAGCGCCGAGCAATCTCCACGAGATATGAGCGGTAATTGAGCGCCTTCAGCACGTTGTACAGTTTATGCCCCAAATCGCTCCCGCCCGCATCAGGGGTGGAAGGGCAGATCTACACGCCAATAAATACACTGCCCTGCAAAAGAAGTGAAGCACCCATAAGACATGGTGGGATATCAATGTAACTTCGTACACATGTATACTATGGGCGGGTATGTACGTGATTAGAGCTGCAAATCTCTGTGACAGGTAAAACGCTCACCCGAGTGCATTAGTATTGGTGTTGTTAGCAGACCTGGTGGAGCATGCATGGCGCGTGAACAACGTCAGATGCTGAGTGATCGCTGTGAGGGATGCGGAAGTATCGTGTACGTGGGTTAGGCAGCGTTATGAGCACCCGATAGAGTTTGAAAGGGGCTTGATCACGGGAGACCACATGGGCAGTTGGTCGAATTGTGCAACATCTAGATTTGTGGGGCGTTTTGATGTGACATTATCCAGATATTGGACTGCATGAGGAAGTGAGGGTAGGCATATTGGTCATCAGTGTTCCGGTGGACAATATCAGATCACCACAAAGGAGGATCGCTGCATTGTGCACCAAAACGTAGTAACCCTTTCACAACTGCGCCTACCATCCGAGAACAAGTAAAAGACTCCGTGCAACATTCTGTGTCATCTTGATTGGTTGAGGACTACCATCAGCCGGACTGGTGAAGTACACTGAGGTGCCAAAAGTCATGGGATACCTCCTAATGTCGCTTCGGACCTCCTTTTGCCCAGAGTAGTGCAGTAACTCGAAGCGGCATGGACTCAACATGTCGTCGGAAGACACCTGCAGAAATATTGAGCCAAGGTGCCTCTGTAGACGTCCACAATTACAAAAGTGTCGATACAGGATTTTGCGCACGAACTGACGACTCTATTATGTCTAGTGTTCGCTATTATTCTTGTCGTGCGATCTGAGTGGCCAAGTCATTCGCAGGAATTGTTCAAATGTCCTTCAAACCAATCACGAACAATTGTGGCCTTGTAACATGGCAAATTGTCATTCATAAAAATTACATTGTTTGGGAACATGAAGTCAATAAATGGCTGCAAATGTTCTCAGTTGGCCCAGAGGACCGAGTCCATTCCATATAAATACAGCCCACACCATTAAGAAGTCACCACTAGCTTCCACACTGCCTCGCTGACAACGTAGGTCAATGGCCTCGTGGGATCTGTACCACACTAATGCTACCATCAACTCTTACCAACTGAAATCGAGACTCGTCTGACCAGGCCACAGTTTTCCAGTCGTCTAGCGTCCAACCGATATGGTCGCGAGCGTAGGAGATGCGCTGCAGGCGATGCAGTGCTGTTAGCAAAGGCACTCGCGTCAGTCGTCGCGTCGATTCCATAGCTTATTAACGCCAAATTTCGCCACCTTCCCTAAAGAGTACGTTCTTCGTACATTCCACATTGATTTCTGCGGTTATCTGACGCAATTCTGCCAGTCTGTTAGCACTGACATCTCTCCGCAAACGTCGCTGCTCTCGGTCGTTAAGTGAAGCCCGTCGGTCACTGCGTTGTCTCAAGTGAGGGGTAATGCCTGAAATTTGGTGTTTTCGACACACCCTTGACACTGTGGACCTCGGAATATTGAATTCCCTAAATATTTCCGAAACTCAATGTCCCATGCGTCTTGCTCCAACTACCACTCCGCGTTAAGTCTTAATTCCCGCCGTGCAGCCATAATCACGACAGAAATCTTTTCACATGAGTCACCTGAGCAGGGTCTGAAAATGACAGTTCGTCAATGTTTTGCCCTTTTATACTTTGTGTCCACGATACTGCCGTTATCTGTATATGAGCATATCGCTATCGCATGACTACTCATCCGTGTACTCTCCCACACGCAGGCAAGGTACAGTTAGAGGGATTTGGAGGTTATACATGCTGAAGAGCACCGAGCGACGTGGCGTAGTAGTTAGCACACTGGATCCGCATTCGGAAAGACGATGCTTCCAATCCGCGTCCGGCCATCCTCAATTAGGTTTTCCGTGATTTCCCTAAATCGCTTCAGGCAAATGCCGGGATCGTTCTCTTGAAAGGGCCCGCCTATTTCCTTCTCCATCTTCCTCTAATCCGATGGGACCGATGACCTCGCTGTTTGTTCCTCTCCTCCATATCAACCAACCAACAATACTGGAGATCAAGTCTACAGATGTATCTTCGGATCAGCATAGTTCAAATGTTCAAATGACTGTGAATTCCTAAGGGACCAAACTGCTTAGGTCATCGGTCCCAAGACTTACACACAAACTAACTTAAACTAACTTATGCTAAGAACAACACACACACCCATGCCCCAGGTAGGACTGGAACCTCCGGCGGGAAGGGCCGTACAGTCCGTGATATGACGCCTCAAACCACGCTGCCACTGCGCGTAACAGCAGAGCTAAAGTGTCGTACATCACCTGTGATATGTATATAACAAACAGAAAGATCCTTATGAAACAATGTCTGCTGCATAACATTGACATACCAAAATATGAGACCACCGAAAGGCAGGACTAAATGAACACATGCGACTACAAAAAAAGAATTGCTTGTTTTCAATAATTATCGCTAAATCCTGTTACAAGACCTCTTCTCAAAACATACAAGTCACACAAACCTTGTGTCTACATACTCATTGATAACACTGAAATCAAAACCCGAGATATTGATTTACTTCTTGAAATGTTCATTTACGTGGAGAGCAAATACAGAAATTTTTTGCCATTCAGTTCCTGCACAACCACAAAGATAAGTGAGGCATATATCAGTAATAATGGTGTTCAAAAGTAAGCGAAATCGCTAAAAAGTGTCACAGCCCTACAGTGGGCCTATCAGGTTCCACAAAGAATTTTTTTTTATTGGCTTAATTTTTACCCAAAATTTATGTGAGTTTCGTTAAGAAAAGAATTATTCGCAGCATTTAGATGAGGACACCTATACAGGGTGATGCGGTTGCGCCTACCGAAATAGCCTGATGCAGCCCAACAAACGTGTGAAGTCGTCATAAGGGCGGTATTCCCTTGCTGGCTTATTGTATGGTACTAATGTCCGGAAATCTCATCTTGCAAACGATTCTGATCACACCTGACAGCTGGTCTAGTCCAACGTCTATCCTTTAAACCAGTTATCTACGTCCGTCTGCCACGTAACTATATTAATATGTCGTGCCTTGTTGCACCAAAGAGCGAAATTAATTCTTAAAACGAGGTAACAGTGAAGTAAATAATTTATCGAACACTGAATTTACAGTACATACTCCAACCTATTCATAATCCAAAGGTGTTCCCAGCAGGATAGCGTGGCGCCTGTGGCTTGGCCTTAGCAAGGCAATCAACGAAACTCATTATCCATGGTTCGAGTCCTGCATTGCTCAAACATTTTTGCATAGATATGAGGTGTTAATACCGATCGCCACATTCAAACAGAAAAACGACGCTGTTACTGATACTGTTAAGTCCCATAGTGCTCAGAGCCATTTGAACCATTTGGCTGTGATGTGGAGTTTGAGTGGGGTACGGTCTAGTGGGGGAGGGTGTCCCAGGGATCAGTGCTGGGGTCACCCCTGTTCCTTATTTATATAAATGATATGCCGTCTAGTATTACGGGTAACTCTAAAATATTTCTGTTTGCTGGTAACACTAGATTGGTAGTAAAGGATGTTGTGTGCAAAATTGGCTCGGTTTCAAATAATGCAGTTCATGACATATCTTCATGCCTTGTAGAAAACAAACTAACGCTATGTCACAGTAAGGCTCAGTTTCTAATACACAATTCTTCAAAAACTGACGTTTTAATTTCACAGAATGGGCATATGATTAGTGAAACTGAACAGTTCAAATTTCTGGGTGTTCAGATAGATAGTAAACTGTCGTGGAAAGCTCACATTCAGGATCTTGTTCAAAGACTTAATGCTGCCATTTTTACTATTCGAACGGTATCTGAAGTGAGTGCTCGTTCTACACGAAAACTAGTCTACTTTGCTTATTTTCATTCGCTTACGTCGTATGGTATTATATTTTAGGGTAACTCTTCCTATTCTAAAAGCATATTTTTGGCTGAGAAACGGGCGGTTTGGGCAATAAGTTGTGTAATTTCACAAACCTCTTGTCGTCCCCTGCTCACGAGTCCGGGTATTTTGACATTGTCCCCTCAAGATACACATTCCTTACTGTCATTTCTTGTTAACAATATTCGGTTATTCCCAAGAATAAGCAGCTTTCACTCTGTTAATACTCGGCAGAAATCAAACATGCATTTGAATCGGACTTCCTTAACTCTTGTGCAGAAAGGTGAGCAGTATACTACTGTGTCCATTTTCAGTAAGCTGCCACTCGAATTCAAACATCTCAGCTGTAATCCACGCCCTTTCAAATCTAAACTAAAGAGTTTCCTCATTGCTCACTCCTTGTATTCTGTCGAGGAGTTCCTTGAAACATTAAGCTGATTCTTGTTATATTGTTGATTTCGTTTACTTAAACTTATGGATTTATTTTTTTCGTGTTCATAAACATTTTATTTTTATCTGTTATTACTTTTATGTTGTAATTTCATGTACTGACACGTTCCATGACCTTAGAGATTTGCTCCTCAATTTGGTCCTACGGAACTTCACGTGTAAATAAAAATAGAACTAAAAAATAACAAAACCTACCCTTTCATGACCTGTCACAGGCAACAAGAAAAGCGCTACTGCTCTTACAACCTGAACTAGCTATCGCAGAGGTATTTTTCCTATGGCTCTTGCCTTGGCACTATTTTTCCACTGCCCTCCAAACCGCTAACCTTCGTTCAACTTCCGACCTAATGTATCCCCAGATGAGCTCGTATTAATGGTTAATCACAACCAGCCGCATGCAAACATCGCAGTACCCACATCCTGCGAGAGCTCACTCAGTGAGAACTAACCAGTATGCAGAGATGGCAGTAGACCTTTTCTGTTGGCCAACATGCCGTTGTGGGTGAGGAGGGGCTCCACCCTATATTTTTAAATCGCACTGAGCCAGCCTCCTTATGCCAAAATTACTGTTACAATGCATCTCATAGACAATATTAAATTCAAACCGCAAATAAAATGTACAGCAAACCGTAGTCATACTGAGAGCGCACTTAACCACAGGGGTTCAAATAATAAATGTGCTCGCTCTACAAATGATTAAAACTTCCTAGAAGTCCCCTAAAATTTTAAAAACAAATATGACAGAACAATAAAATAATTAAATACACCTAAATAGCGTGCCAAATAGTTGCCAGTTTCCCCACCCCTTCGACCAAGTTATATAGGATCAATTTAAAAATAATTTTGCTCCTGCAAGATTATTAAATGCAACTTCTCCAAAATGTACCTAAAGCAGATATACAGAAATAATACGGTTAACAAGCGTTACCACTAGGAGCAGCCAATCTCAAAGGCATACTACTATCGTGTCTAAATGAATCTAAACACTAGCTTATGTAAAACATAAGACTTCAATTCTTACTGTTTTCCAGGCAAGGACAATAAATAACCAAATTATTCAGACATTCAACGTGAGGGTGAATTAGCCAAACGCAACGGGATTAAGACTTATTAATTTCCCTTTTCAGGCTTCAATTACTACTATTGAATTTTAAGAAATTAACAGCAAAATGTCACAAGATATATATGAATTTAGGCCACGCCTCCACTAGTAAACAGCCGAATCATTCTCGTCTCCAGGCGAGGTACCGTGACGGCGCCACATATAACAGACTATTGGCGGCAGAAATCCAAGAAGCCACAGATTAAGGCTGAGCATAAGCAAGCGGCAATGGAATGGATCAAATTCAATTACAGACACACATAACAAGACAACAGATTTATCAAGCTTTCGTGGGTACCTAAGAAAATCCAGACGGGAGCGGATACAAGCGTTAGCGAGCACAGCCACGCGGCAACCAGTCACACAAACAACTAGCAGGTAGTAATGACATGTGTACACAAATGCAGCGCAATGGCTTAACAGCGCAAATAAATAAACCGGGCAGGCCGGTATAGCAGACACAGGAAAGAACTCAGAGCCACCTACAACCCAACGAATGTATCCAACCTAACGCCCAAATTCGAAAATTTATGGCAAACATTAGATTAAAACATTCAAATTCACTCTTGACATTTGCCGGCCGCTGTGGCCGAGCGGTTCTAGGCACTTAAGTCCGGAACCGCGCTGCTGCAACGGTCGCAGGTTCGAATCCTGCCTCGGGCATGGATGTGTGTGATGTCCTTAGGTTAGTTAGGTTTGAGTAGTTCTAAGTCTGATGACCTCAGATGTTACGTCCCATAGTGCTTAGAACCACTCTTGACATTTAAAAACAACACCATAAGGTAAAACAGAGCTATGGTAATAATTCATCGTGCATAACCCGGATTTAAATCTGCCTGAACAGTAACCACTCTTTAGTTTATCAAACAATCTGTAATTACGAGCCGGCCGGAGTGGCCGTGCTGTTCTAGGCGCTACAGTCTGGAACCGAGCGACCGCTACGGTCGCAGGTTCGAACCCTGCCTCGGGCATGGATGTGTGTGATGTCCTTAGGTTAGTTAGGTTTAATTAGTTCTAATTCTAGGCGACTGATGATCTCAGAAGTTAAGTCGCATATTGCTCAGAGCCATTTGAACCATTTGTAATTACGAAACATACCCTCATTCGTATTGCCTACCCTGGCCCTTTTTAAAACTGCCAGAAACTTTAATTCATTCATAGGATAGCCGATCAGGAATGGCCATTAATTCAACAAATTAATACAATTACGGTAGGCAGTTCACCATCGTAGTTTAGCACATCAAGTTCAGTTTAAATTAGGAACGATACAGTCAGCTGCGGCATGTGGTCACATTAGGGATTCCAAACACAAATGGCTTACAAGGCAAAAATATATCAGAAATTCATTGCAACATTACCCTCTCACCTCAGTGACTTGAAAAAAGATTCAGCCCTAAGCAACTGTCGATGCAAGAATATACTGCCTGGTAATACGCACTAGCTCCTTCCCAGGAAAGATGCAGGCAGTCCCCACTACGCACCCACATACAACGAGAGCCAGAGTGATGACCATTACAGCGCCATCTATCACAAAGCGAAAAAAGTGGTCCAACTAAAACATTCATATTTCTTTACGTACTACACGAATATGTAATGAAAAATGGGGGTTCCTATTTTAAAAAACGCAGTTGATATCCGTTTGACCTATGGCAGCGCCATCTAGAGGGCCAACCATAGCGACATCTGGTTTCCCCCTTCAAGCTAGACAAGTTTCGTTCTTTGTAGTTTTTTCGTTTGATGCTTATTTCGTGAGATATTTGGCCCGGTCACGATCAATGGACCACCCTATATATATATATATATATATATATATATATATATATATATATATATATATATATATATGCCGTCAGAGGTGGTCGAAACTGAAAGTGGCTAAGAGTTGCTGCATGCTTGTGTCTAATCTGCCAGCACATGCATAGGCCCAAACGCCGATACACCACGGTACTGTTTGTAAACAGATCGAGTTATGGAGGTTATTCGTTAATATTTGTTGGGATGAAGCTATAGTCTTCCAAGGCACTACAGTGACTCACTTCAAACATATACCGCAAACGATCACTGCTTCGCACGCTCTCCTAGATGGAAGGCCATCAGTTCCGGGAGCAGGAGGAGGAGAAGGAGAAGGGGGTTAAGGTAAACGTCCCGTCGACAATGAGGTCATTAGAGACGGAGCACAAGCTCGAATTCAGGAAAGATGGAGAAGGAAAGCTGCCGTGTCCTTTTCGAATGAACCATCCCAGCATTTGTCTTAAGCGATTTAGAGAAATCACAGAAAACCTAAACAGGATGGTTGGAACCGGGTTTCAATCGTGGTCCTCCAGAATGCGAGTCCACTGTGCTGACTGTTGCGCTACGTCTCTCGGTCATCAGTTCTGGAGATGCCGATAATATTTACTGATTATACACTGCTATAACCAATACTTACAAATCGTTAACATGTATTTTTCGTAACAATATGTGTTTCTATCGTTTGTGACAAAATTACTTCACTCTAACTGAAAAAGTAGCTTAAACACTACGTTTAATGCTCGCTACAGTTTTCTACACTTTTTTTTCTTGTTTTCTGATATTATGTATTATTCTTAAATATTTTTCAAAATTTTAGTTTCAGTGATCTAGAGCACTCTTCAGTTACAGTTCTAACCAATACTCCTCTTCTGATTGTTTTTATCTTTTCGCGTGTACTTTAATAGCCACAAATATTTTGTCCACGTTCGTGATTTTCTTTGTCCAAGTTGAGCACTGTATTTATTGCTGGCCTCATCAGGCCGCCGATGCAGGTGGGTGAAGGATTCTAACGATCGCTGAAGATAATTTCTTAGTCATGCACAAAGTTTGTCTCTGAAAAACTACCGGAGCGGCACCAAATGATATCGGAGGGCGAGCTGAAAAATAATGGATACGAATTACGCGAAAACTCTTAAAGTTTTTAAATTAAAACAAGCGTTATTAACACTTTCAGCACTATGCCCGCATGCCATACTGCCGCACATGTATCGGCCGTGTGCACGACGCCCATATCCCATAAGAGCAGAGCTTTCCCATCCACTGGAATGTGTTCTTCTGCACGCCAAACAATTGCCGGACAACCCAGTAGTTCATATGTTGTCCTCTAGATGCAGGAGAAGTCGATTTACAAGTGTGCCTTTACTGAACATGTAGTAGGAAGAACAGACACCAGCTGTCAGAACCGTCATGAAAACCAGAAAGGAGCTGCCAACAAGGTTCTAAATAAGGAAGCTGAACCAACATGAAACTTTTTTTTAAGGGTTCTATTCTAGCGCTGAAACAAAATAAACATGATGTACATTGCATCTCCCCAAAATATCAGGCAACCGGCAAAGATGTTTCTGTACGTTCAAAAGGAATATTTACAACAGTAAGGCCAAACATTGTCATAGCTTTTGTCATGAACAAGACAGTGTAGATCAAGTTAATCAGTATTACAACAAAACAATGGAGTAGTGGAGAAAATTTTTCATTCGCGTTTTCCTTATGTCTGCTGGGAATTGTTTTATTTCATAAAAGGATGTCGTCAGACGGAAACAATAAGCGAAATGTACATTGCATCTCCGCGAAACATCAGGCAATCGGCGTAGTCTTGGTAGCTACAGGAGGAGATATTCGATCATTGCCACCAACACAAACCACTAGCCACTGCAAGAAAGTACATGTCACGTGCCACTGTGAAGTTTGCTCTGACATCTATATCTGTACCATGAACCTATGTAGACAATTTATATGGTGCTGTGCAGGACCTTGGAAACTCAGAGTCACGCTACTGCGGGGCCCTGAATGTCGACAACAAGTCACCGACACGTGGCACACTTGTGTTCAATGCATCATGCGTTACGAGACCACACTGCAACATTGGTTACTGTGCGCTAAACCGCCCATCCGACGCACCATGACACACTATGGCAGAGCCAAAGCCAGTTGCAATCACCAGTGAACAGATGTCTACTATAGCGCTCTACGCGAACTCATGGGCCACCCTCCATCCCCGGATCGTCTAAAAGAAGCTCAACGCATCAAGGCAAAGATTTTAACCTTGACCAAGTGCCGTCTAGAGGGAGCCATTGTACGAGCACGCAGCCAAGACAGGATTAACGGTGAAGAACCTTCTATTCATCATATTGTTCAAAATGTTCGTCGCCTTCGTCAGGCTTTAATGACAACTTTAGACCTACCTGATGGACGACGGCTGACTTCGCAAGCTACCATTGCGGACATCTTCACAACGCATTACAGACTTTTCTATCAAGAAGTTCCTGCCAGTGCAGAGGCCATTGCTGAGGTTGCCCAGGAGATACTTTGTACAGTAAACGCCGCGGCTGCAACGCCCCTGACTGTGGAAGTGACCACCGACGACGTCCATGGCGCTGTGGCCGAAGAATCACTGAATCGGTCTCCCGGGCCGGATGGTTTACCTCTCGAATTTTACAGAACCTTCCAAGATTTGATGTTGCCATGATGGAGAGTCATGTACTGGAAACTTCTGTCCGGCGCGGCACTCCCGCCACCAACGTTCATGGAACGCTTACTCGTACCAATCCCGAAACCTGCAGGAGGAACACGACTCGACAGTTATCGACCGATCACGTTACTCAGTTCCGACTTCAAGATTTGCACACGCCTTCTAGCTGTGCGGCTCAAACAGTCCTCAGTGAATATCGAGATGTGATCGCTGTGGCGACACACTCGCGACTGCCAGGCGCTTTAATCTCCATCGACTTCAAACAAGCGTTTGACCGCATCAATCATGCATTTCTCATCGCTGTGATGGACCGGATGGCGATTCCTCCGACGTTCACTCAAGTCATTATGCGCCTCCTTCGTGGGGCAACGTCCAGGCTTCTCGTCAACGGCGGACTTTCAGAACCTATACGGATTTAACGCTCAGTACGGCAGGGTTGCCCTTTGTCGACGGTGCTTTATGCCATTGCGAAGGAACCACTCATTTGCGGATTACGGCGACGCTTGACAGGTATTCCACTACGGGATCATGTGTTCCGCTGCCGAGCCTACGCGGACGAATTGGCCCTCGTCGCACGTTCAGCGGCCGACGTACAAGCTGCGATTCAGTGGATTACCCGCTACAGTGCAGGAGCAGGGAGCGCTATGAACGTCGCAAAATCATGCGCCATAAAGATCGGCCGCGGCCTTCCCGTAGACAGCGTAGTTCCCTTTCAACTGGTGGACACCCATCGCTGTCTCGGGTTGGTGTACACGCGAGACATTCGCCGCACCTCGGCGATCAATTTTCGAGCGCTACTGCAGCGCATCCGGCCCAAAATACAAAATCACCTACTACGCCCGCTGAATATGTGCCCTCGTCGCCGGCCGGGGTGGCCGAGCGGTTCTAGGCGCTACAGTCCGGAACCGCGCTACCGCTACTGTCGCAGGATAGAATCCTGCCTCGGGCGTGGATGTGTGTGATGTCCTTAGGTTAGTTAGGTTTAAGTAGTTCTAAGTTCTAGGGTACTGATGACCTCGGAAGTTAAGTCCCATAGTGCTCAGAGCCATTTGAACCAATCACCTTCGTCAATACTCATCTGGCATCCCGCGTACTCCACATCGAGTAGATTCTGGCCATCACTGCGACAATGGCAGCCGGACTACAGGCGGCTTTCGGCTATTTTATTTGTTCTGGACACATCTTCAAAGTCCAGCATGAAGCTCTCACCTTACCGAAGCGGGATGTTGGCCTCGATCTGGTTAACGTGAGAGCCAGGACTACGGCACTTTACACCAATACTAAGCTACAGTTATGGAAAAGCCAAAATGCTAGTTGTACTGGAATGTTGACCACCGAGCTCGCACCTGTTTCGAGACGCCCACCGACGTCTTTGGCACACATCTCGCCTCCGATGTCGCTTGTCGGCCGTTTCTTTTTGGAATACAGCTACGTATGCACCGAGCTCCCCAGGACCAGAAAGACAACCACCCGCGACATCTACCGCCTTCTCCGAAAGTACCCACCCCGAAACCCCGTCGAAGCACGTCACGCCCAGGTTTCGTGGCCCACAGTTTGGAAGACGATCCACCAACCATACCACACCATTGACACCACCGTGACGTGGTACCTTCTCGTCAACGGTAAATATACTACAAGACAGAAACTGCATCGCATCGTGCTGGTGGACTCACCTCTGTGCCTCAAGTGCAATGTCGAAGATACAGATTTACATCGTTTTGAGTGTGGGCCAGCAGCAGCTGTCTGGTTCCTCGTACAGAAGATTGTGGCTTTCTACCTCCGAGTACCCCCACATCACGTTTCTCCTACTATGATGATATATCCTGATACGACCAGCTTTCTATCGTCTAAGTGGCACGCCATCACATGGCTCAGTGGCATGGCTATCAACTACCCCTTCCGGGACGACATCGTCGATCCGGCGGACTTTTCGACACGCCTCCAAGTACATCACCACACCCTTCGCCGACATCGACACTATCGGGCCACTTTCGCGAACTGTTTACAGAGTATTTTCGCCAACCCGCCTCGGAGCTGGAATCTCAACGAAACGTGCCAGCCAAGACTGGACGGTCCCACGTTCCCTTTCTAATGGTCAATGATAGAATGGACGTTGTTCTGTTGGCGCGCCAAAGTGAAGCATGGCGCAGAAGGTATTCCTAATTTCTTTCACTTCTCTTTTCTCCTCATCTTATAAGTTTTTTTCCGTTACATATGTTTATCCTTTTCACACATTTTCTTTCTCCTGTGTTCCCCCATAAAAATAAAATTAAAAAAGTTGTGTTGCTGTGATGGTGAGACTGTATACTTATTTATGTTTACAAATAAAAAAAAGAAGGATGCTGAGAAAATATACTTCAAGAAATGTTGTGTTATTTTATGAAGAAAGTCGTCTTTTATTTACATGCACTAGAGGTTTTTATTTTTTTTTCTCATTACCTGCAACTTTTAGCTCATATAGTAGGTGTTTATTCTTTTTAATCTCTACAAGGAAAATAAAAGAAAAAAATGATTAAAAAAAGGCGACGGATTGTTGCATATTTTGCAGCGCAAGTGTGTGTTTTGGCACTGTCATGGAGAAGGAGAGGATACTCCATGTGTAGACTAACTCTTCGAATTCGAAATTCGGCTCCAGCACGCTATTTCTCACACACTGGCATGTTACGCACCACAATACGGAGCCCTCTAGCAGCAGAGGGCTGCAAATATGTAGACATGAAGAATAAAAATGTAGAACGTTAATAAAGTTTCTTTTATTTAAAATCCTTTAACACTTTTCACATAAAAATTCGAAGTTATTACTTTTCAGCATGCCGTCGTAGTAGTTGCGTGTCGCCTTCATTTTCTCAAAACTGTTCAGCGAAAACTTTATTTGAATGATTTTTATCGCAATATTCGATGAAAAATTGTTTATTTCCTAGGAGCCTCCTTTGAATGTCGGATGTCTTCTTCAATGACACACTCCGAAATAACATGGTGTGGGGTGCCAATTTCTGCACAACCATATATTATATGTCCGCACCCCAACTCTGTGTGCTAGCGATGTTAGCCATATCCCATAGGGTGATGGATGGCTCATTTAGTTACCTTTAAGTGACTCGCTTTTCATTTTCCTTTTATATTTGGGAGATGGCGAATGATTACCCTTCCTATTCGTATTCTGTCACACATTTCCTGCTATTTTCAATTAGGTTACTTCTTTATTTGCAGTTTAGTTGCAGCTATAGCAATTCATAATTTTTAGTTGTCCATATTGATGAAAATGCAGTACAAACTGAAAAAAAAACATTTTGGAACTTTTAATGCAAATCAGCAACGTTTGTATTCCGAATCACTGACAGATCAATAAGTTAACGTATCTTACGTATTCTCATTAAATAAGACATAAGAAATAATGTTCTAGAGTAATTCGTTCGTTAAGAAAGAAAATGTTTATTGTTCAAAAATGTGCTGAAAGGTGCTTACCTACGATCATCTTGCAGACATCTTTTCAAGGAGTTAGGCATTTTAACTACTGATTCACAGTACACTCATTCCCTAACGAATTTTGCTGTAAATAGCCCTAGGTAGTTCAAAAGGAACAATCGTTTATATTATTAAAATACCAAAAGGAAAAGGACATTCATTATTCCACATCGAGGGTGTCTTCAGCACAAAAATGGAAGTGCAATGCTGCCATCAAAATTCTTGATCGCCTGCCCAATCGTATAAAATGTCTGGGAGACAGCAGTTAAATTTGAAGACAAACTGTAAAAATTTCTCCTTGACGACTCCTTCTATTCCACGCAACAATTTCTTCTTTTGTAATGTATAAAATGTGGAATTACTAATTCACATCTATATTAAAAAGTCAGCATGTGGTCATGTTTACTCATGAATATGTAATGGGAATGAAAAATTACTCATTCTACGTCTTTACAATTAGTAGTACAAATAATCCATTGAACATCCCAAATGGCTCTAAGCACTATCGGACTTAACATCTGCTGGCCAGAGTGGCCGAGCGGTTCTAGGGGCTACAGTCTGGAACCGCGCGACCGCTACGGTCGCAGGTTCGAATCCTGCCTCGGGCTTGGATGTGTGTGATGTCCTTAGGTTAGTTAGGTTTAAGTAGTTCTAAGTTCTATGGGACTGATGACCACAGCAGTTAAGTCCCATAGTGCTCAGAGCCATTTGAACCATTTTTGAACTTAACATCTGAGGACATCAGTCCCCTAGACTTAGAACTACTTAAACCTAACTAACCTAAGGACATCCCACACATCCATGCCCGAGGACCTGCGACCGTAGCAGCCACGTGGTTCCGGACTGATGCGCCTAGAACCGCTTGACCACAGCGCCCGGCCACGGAATATTAAAGTAAAAAAAATATTCCATCTACTTTCACAATGTTAGAAAATGCTATGCACCTCTTTACTCCACTCTAAAGTCTAGTGGGAACACATTCAGTATCGCCACCAACAGCTTAGCAGGCGTAGTGATGCGCAGTCGCCGGCCGAAGTGGCCGTGCGGTTAAAGGCGCTGCAGTCTGGAACCGCAAGACCGCTACGGTCGCAGGTTCGAATCCTGCCTCGGGCATGGATGTTTGTGATGTCCTTAGGTTGGTTAGGTTTAACTAGTTCTAAGTTCTAGGGGACTAATGACCTCAGCAGTTGAGTCCCATAGTGCTCAGAGCCATTTTTGATGTGCAGTCTGTAGCTTAGGCGCCGGCCGCGGTGGTCTAGCGGTTCTAGGCGCTCAGTCAGGAATCGCGCAACTGCTAAGGTCGCAGGTTCGAATCCTGCCTCAGGCATGGATGTGTGTGATGTCCTGAGGTTAGTTATGTTTAAGTAGTTCTAAGTTCTAGGGGACTGATGGCCACAGATGTTAAGTCCCATAGTGCTCAGAGCCATTTGAACCATTTTTGTAGCGTAGGCGATCCCCTTTGTATTCGTCTAAGACGTTCAGTCTTCAGTTTTACCGCTTTTCTGGGCCATGTATTTGCACCACACAGCAATTACATATGGGCAGTATGTCCGTTGCACACAACGAGATAGTTTAGAGCTTCATTGGCTGATTGATGGCTTCATATTAACCCTGGAACACTAAAGTGGGGAATGTATATTGTTACTATCTTCAATTCCAGTATCCTTCCTTTGTATTCAACTGAAGTCATAATTTGTAGTTCATGCACTAGTTAATTACAACTGCAATGAGGCGACAAAAGTCAAGGGGCACCTCCTAATATCATGTCGGAGTTTTTTTTTGCCTGGAGCAGTACAGCATCTCGATGTGGCATTGATTCAAGAAGTCGTTTTGTGCACGATCTGACCTCTCGATTACGTCCCAGAAATGTTCGGTGGGATTCATGTCGGGCGATCTAGGTGGCCAAACCATTCGCTCGAACTGCCCAGAATGTTATTCAAGCCAGTCGCGAACAATTGTGGCCTGGTGTCATAGCACATTGTCATCCATGAAATTCCATCTTTATTTGGAAACATTGTGTCTAGCAATGGCTGCAAATGATCTCCAAATAGCTGAACATATCCATTTTCAGTCAATAATAAGTTCACTTGGACCAGAGGACCCAGTCCATTCGATACAAATACAACCCTCACCATTATGGAGGCACCAGCAACTTGCACAGAGGCTTGTTGACAACTTGGGTGCATGGCTTCTAGGGGTCTGCGCCACACTCGTGCCCTAACATCAGCTCTTACAAACTGAAATCGGTACTCCTCTGACAAGGCCACGGTTTTCCATTCGTCCAGGATCTAACAGAACATACAAGGTGAGAAAGTGGGTCTCGCGGGAGGCGTGCGCGAGATAGTTCCTGCAATCGCACTATCCTCTGTGCCCTCGGTGCCTCACATGGGTAGAGCGTCTGCCAAGTAAGCAGGAGATCCTGGGTTCCAGTCTCGGTCGGGGCACACATTTTCACCCGTCTCCGTTGATATATACCAACGCCAGTCAGCAGCTGAAGGTATTAGTATATAATTCTAATTTCGTTCTAACTGAAAATGGTCACGAGACCAGGACAGGTACTGCAGGCGATGTCATACTGTTAGCAGATGCAATCGCGTCGGTCATCTGCTGCCTTACTTCATTAAGGCCAAATTTCGCCGCACTTTCTAAAGGACATTGATTTCTGCAGTTATTTCACGCACTGTTGCTTGTCTGTTAACACTGACAACGCTACGCAAACGACGCTGCTCTCGGTCATTGAGCGAAGGCTGTCGGCCACTGCGTTGTCCTTGGTGTGAGGTAAAGCCCGAAATTTGGTATTGGTACGCTCTTGACCCTGTCGGTCTGGGGATACTGAATTCCCTTACGGTTTCCAAAACGGAATGTCCCATGCTTCTAGCTCCAACTACCATTCCGCATTAAAGGTCTGTTAATTCCCGTCGGGCCACCATAATCACGGCGGACACATTTTACATGAATCACCTGAGTGAAAATGACAGCTCCACCAATACACTTCCCGTTTATACCTTGGGTATGCGACACTACCGCCATCTGTACATGTCCAGTTGCAATCCCAAGACTTAAGTCAGCTCAGTGTATAAGGTCACCAGTGGTATATCACGTACAAGATAAGTACAAAATTTGTTATTTTACACCCTATACTGACAATACCATATTTGGTGGGAACCACGAACTGGTACCAACTGAAATCGTAAATTTTACAAGGGTTTAGTAATCTAGTGTTAAACATTACTGTGGGTCTTCAATAGTCCGTTATGAAACGTGCAAGGATGTTCTATCTCGTCGCTATACGAATTTATGCACAAAAGAAAAAGTACCGGAGTCGCACTTTTCACAGTCGCGGGTGTGGCAAAACGAAATGATGAGGAGGGGACCCTTACGAAAGTAAGAGTTGACGTCGCTTTCTACAGTATGTGGCGAGCAAAGGAAGAGCGGATGGCGCGTAAACAAGGCTTGCACGCAGCAGTCAGTGTTTGTACGGGCGAAGGCAGGTCTAGGCTGAGCTTTCTCTCTGAAGAGGACGTTAACTCGCGCCGCAGAACCACACACGCGCCCACAGGCACGTCGTCAGTAACGGTATAGCATAGAGATAATACGTGAAGCGCAGTGTTTGCAGGAACTTGCATTGTTGTCGCCCACGAAGCTCGAATTCCGCCAATGAAATTTCGATGCTCGCACAGAGGCATTTACTGAGCATTTTCGTACAAGGGATCCCTTATCTACAGTGCCTCGTTACATAGTAATTGCGTTCCGTTTGATTTCTTACTCCATGTACCTTTGTATATGTATTGAACTGGAACTACCTGAACAACGTGCACATACTGACGATATGTACTGTGTCCGAACATTACGAATTACGTCGAACCAAACGATCTGTTGACACATAAATATCAGGGAATTAGAAAATATTGTTCTTGTGGAGCACAACTTGCATTTTATTCACAAAAATAAATGAGTGTTATTGGTAGGGGATCTCAAATTAATTCCACACTTCTAGACTTCCAGAAGACTTTCGACAACGTTCTTCACAACCGAGTTCTACACAACTTGCGTGCCAATGGAGTATCGTCTCAGTCGTGAGGGAGTGTTATAGGCCCTCTGCTGTTTCTAACCTATATAAATGATTTAGTAGGCAATATAGATAGCTGTCTTAGATTCTTTGCAGATGACACTGTTATTTATCGCCTAGTAAAGTTATCAGTTTCAAAATGATTTAGACAAGTTGTACGTATGGAAAGTGTTAGGACATCCACGTGAATACTAAGAGGAATCCCGAAATTTCTGTTGTGCCATAAATCACACTAATCTAAAACCTGTTAACTCAACTTAATACTTAGGGATTACAATTACTAATAACTTAAATTGGAACGATTACGTAGGTAATGTTGTGAAGAAAGTGAACCGAAGACTGCGTTTTATTTGAATAACAGAAGATGCAGAGGTCTACTAGAGACTGCCTACATTAAGCTCGTTCGTCCTCTTCTGGAGTACTGCTGCACTGTGTGGGATCCGTATCAGATAGGATTGACGGAGGACATCGAAAAACTTCAAAGAAGGGCAGCTCGTTTTCTGTTATCGCGAAGTAGGGAAGAGAACATATACGCGAGAACAGATACGCGAGTTAGGATGGCTATCATCGAAACAAAAGCGTTTGTCGTTGCGGCGAGAGATTTTCACAAAATTTCAATCACCAACTTTCTCTTCCGAATGCAAAAATATTTTGTTGTCACCACCTACCAATGGAGGAAAAAATGGTGCTTGCAATAAAATAAGAGATATCAGAAGCCACACGGAAAGATGTAAATGTTGGTTTTTCCCGCTTGATATTCAAGAGTGGAACAATACAGAAATAGCTTGAAGGTGACTCCTCGAACCCTCTGCGAAGCACCTAAATATGAATTGGAGAGCAGTCATGTAGATAGAATGTAGAAAATGTTTTTCACAGACCGCTACCAGTCAAAAAATTTGTTGACTTACTTACTGTATTTAGGCGACTATAATGTGCCATCGGATGCAATTGCAATGCGCACCCCAATTTTAAAAATTAAAATCGTAAAAAAGTTTGTTGGCGGATCACAAAGTTCCTAGGATATCTGTTTACGGAATCCATGTTGATTTTTATAAAGCAGATGTTCATTTTCCAAGAACGTCGCAATCCTTGAGCATAAAACATGTTCCATAATTCTACATCAGATTGACGTCAACGAATTAGGTCCATAATTATGTGGATCTGTCTTACGGCCTTTCTTAAAAACGGGAATGACCTGAACTTTTTTCCAGTCGTTAGGTACCTTTCGTTGCTCAAGTGATCTACGATAAGTTACTGCTAGAAGGGTATCATCCGCTTCGGTGACGGTATGGTCGTTGAGAGAATGAACAGATGATTTTAACCCACTTACTGAATTTACATACGATCAAAATCTCTTAGGATTTTTAATCAGATCGGTTGACAACATCTTACTTTTAAAATCATTGAACACTTCTCTCATTGCTCTCCTTACCCTCATTTTCGCTTCGTTCAGCTATTGGTTGTCAGCTAGGCTTTTATTTCTCTTGTATATGAGACGAAGTGCTCTTTGGTCAGGTAGCGCTTTTCTAAGACGGCTATTAAACCATGGTGGATCTTTCCCATCCCTTAAAATCGTACTCGGAACATACTTGTCTAAGGCATATTGAACGATGCCTATGATTTTTATTTTCATTTGTTCTCCACATCTTCGTCCTCATCGCCGAATATTTGGTGCTGACTGCTGAGATATTCTGAAATTAGTATCCTGTTGCCTTTGCTGAGCAAATATATCTTCCTAACTTTCTTAACATTGCTTGTAGGACCCGTCGTCATAGACGCTGTCACAGCCTTATGATCACTGATACCTTCCTCTCTAAGTTAACTGATTCGATAAGTTCAGGTCTGTTTGTTGCCAGGAGGGGTAAGACGTTACCCTCATTAGTTGGTTCTCTATCTGAAACTTCCTGGCAGATTAAAACTGTGTGCCGGACCGAGACTCGAACTCGGGACCTTTGCCTTTCGCGGACAAATGCTCTACCAACTGAGCTACCCAAGCACGACTCATGCCCCGTCCTCACAGCTTTAATTCCGCCAGTACCTCGTCTCCCACTTTCCAAAATTTCATTCTGGTTCTCTATCTGCTCAAGGTAATTTTTGAACATGACATCCAGAACAATGCCACGCGAACCCTGTATGTGACACCAATTTTGATGGCATGACACTCCCAGTCTATACCTGGCAAGTTGAAGTCACCCCCTACTACAACGGCTTGATCAGGAAAATTACTAACTACATTCTGCAAGCTCTGTCTGAAGCGCTCTACAACTACAGATTTTTTGTTGTCTGTGAGATGAACTGGAAGTGCATCAAGGCAAAACATTGATGGTAGTTTGAAAAGTCCATCAGGGCGAAGTTCCCATACGTTGCGGAGTCAGACAAGCATTAAGGTTTCGGTCATCCATCCCTTCTCTCTATTTCGAACAATGGCGTCATCAGAGAACAGATTTTCATTTTTAGTTGTCTTAGGTCCTGTTTTCTGCTTGGAGATTAAGAGTGGGTGAAGTTTGCGCCCATGTGCTGTGATTCCATCATTACAGTTATACGCTGTCTTTCACAGCCTGGTGTTTTGAACTTCTTTTGTCCTCTTCTCATCAATCGTGTAATTACGTGGCGTATCAAACCAAACCAGTGTCTCATCAGCGTTGCCAAACAGGCAAAAATTGTTCTATTTCGAAAACGTGATGACAAACAGCTGAAATTCTTGAAATTTTTTCTCAAAACCCTGCGGAAGCTTTTGACACACTGTTGTACGGGGTCGTAGAGATCTATATCTACATTTATACTCCGCAAGCCACCCAACGGTGTGTGGCGGAGGGCACTTTACGTGCCACTGTCATTACCTCCCTTGCTCGTTTTATAATGCGATCAACCCATTGACGGCTAGTATTAAACTCTTGCCTCGGTATACTAAGAACTGCAGCCACATATTTTGCTTTGTTTCTTCTGTTGTCACTAGTCATATGTTGTCCATTCTCCCTCCTTTCAAGGACGAATTACAAAACTTTTACTTCAACGTCAGGATGTCTTCTTTTGCGAAGGCCAGTGAACTTATTTATACTAGTGGGAGTTGCAAATAATGCCAATTTCTGTTTCTTACATATGTAAACGTTATTCTGAGCTACATTGAACTCTCGTACCGATCTCCTGTTTATTTTTCAGCATAAAGAATTACTTTACGCTTGACAGTAGCATGATACAAGGTTCTTCTCTCCTTGCCTTCGATTTCGTGACTGCTTAACCCAAACACATTACGCAGTTACAGGCCATCAATAATCTAACGAAGTTGGGAATTACAACAACGCTTAGTGATGTAACTAATAATACTAAATTTCAGTTATGTTGCCGGCGAACGATGGATTCAAGTTTGGACTCAAAAGTAATGAGCCGTCGATGATGATGATAATGATGATGTTTGGTTTGGGGACCGCTCAACTGCGCGGTGATCAGCGCCCGTACAAAGTTCCAACCTTTACTCAGCCCAGTAAATACATAAGGACAGTGAAGAGCAACTTTAACATATACGTATTCTTTTGTTCAATGTATTGCCATTCTAGTCTGAAGATGAGGCCCGTACCTTGAAACACATAAGTTCATTATTAGTTTAAGGAAGTCAACAAATTTTGTGAGTGCTATCGGTCCCTGAAAGATCTTCTCATCTTTTTCAAACAGTCACTCGCATGAATGATGATGAAATGATGAGGACAACACAAACACCTAGTCATCTCGAGGCAGGTGAAAATCCTTGACCCCGCCGGGAATCGAATCCGGGACCCAGTGTTCGGGAAGAGAGAACGCGACCGCGAGACCACGAGCTGCGCACATGAGCCATCGAATCTGTCCAGTTTTGAATATTGCATATGGTTAAAGAAAGTGCGCTTCAGATTCGTATACATTAATATTTAATGAAGCAACATATTTCGAGGTGTGAACCTCGCTTTCGGCCTACAATGGCAATACAAACACATTTACATTTAACAAAAGTACACACAGGTATTAAGTCATTCTTTACACTCTTGGCTAATACTAAGGTCACCCTGTGGAGATGAAGGGGGATAATGAAATATTCACTTCGTTTGTTGGTCTGCTGTTCGCATAAAATTATTTAAATAATCATTCACGTTGTTCGTATGAAATGGTTGTCTTCTTGTGGTGTGTATAATTACTACCGTTGTTATGACTTCTTGGATGTTGTTAAGCACTATTTATAAAATTGCAACGGATACTCGAAACACTGCACAGTAGAGTTGACGTTGTTTTAAGTGCCTATTTCAATTTCATGGTGAGTGGTTAACAAGACTGAAGGGACCATAGTAATTGAGACAGCTGAACACATCACAAGAAGACAGTTCAAATGGTTCAAACGGCTCTGAGCACTATGGGATTTAACTTCTAAGGTCCCCTAGAATTTAGAACTACTTAAACCTAACTAACCTAAGGACATCACACACATCCATGCCCGAGACAGGATTCGAACCTGTGACCGTAGCGGTCGCGCGGTTCCAGACTGTAGCGCCTAGAACCGCTCGGCCTCCCTGCCTGGCCAAGAAGACAGTCATTCCTTACGAACGTCGTGAGTGATTATTTGAAATTTATGATGTGAACAGCAGATCAACAAACGAAGTGAATATACATTCATATTACAAGTAGGTTTTCCTTCATTCTCCACAGGATGACCACAGCACATGTCAGGACAGTGAAGAGCAACTTTAACATATACGTATTCTTTTGTTCAATGTATTGCCATTCTAGTCTGAAGATGAGGCCCGTACCTTGAAACACATAAGTTCATTATTAGTTTAAGGAAGTCAACAAATTTTGTGAGGGCTATCGGTCCCTGAAAGATCTTCTCATCTTTTTCAAACAGTCACGGTTGCTTGACAGTCAGTTTGGCTTTAAAATAATAATCACTAGGTCTCTTGTTTGGAAGCTAGCTTATCCTATTCACTCACGGTAATTACTACAGACAGCAGTGAACGCACAACGACTGAGCTGCTCCCGCAACGACGGCAGCCACATCACAGCACTTAAACGTGTACGTCAGTCGATGACGTGTCGCTGTACACCCTGCCATGATCATGGCAGTCGATAATACGAGCAACACATTTAAAGAAACTTCTGCATTTGCTACGTACTGTGCTGTACACAGACAGAACAGGTCGAGAACTCTGTGTTAAAAGTGTATGAGTTCGAGAGCTGATGCCCTTTTCCGTGTTTTTTTTTTCATATTACAAGCGTTTTAACTTTTATGGAGATAGTTTCACAGAACTAATAGTAACTGGGGTAAAAAACCAATTACATCATAACTGCAACAGCGCGAAAATGTTTCTATCGGAGCACAAGAGGGGCGGATATGCTCCTGTTGAAATACTTTGACTGAAAAGTAGTACAGCAGCTGCATTATTCTATCTTTATGAAGATCTTTAAAAATTTTCCAAAAAACTTTTGGCAAGCGAACATATTGGCGCTCTTTTTAACATGGAGCTCACCTCTCACTCCCACTAATCCACTGCTGTACGTCGCTCACACACCTTCCACTTCCACTTGCCCATTCTCACTCATTCAGCCCAAAACATTGTCATTATCTCTTTGTGAATCTGTACCGGTCACTGTCTCCAGTCTCACAGCCACAGTTCCCTTCGTTCTGTCCAACTATTACTTTCTGCTGTCACTCCTGCTGTCTCCTATTGCTCTCTCTTGCTGCTAATATCTCATTCATACCTTCTCACTGCAGTTGTCTCTTCTCATTGTCACTATCTCTTTCTTCCACGGTGTCATTGTCATAGTCTCTCTCATTATCACTGGCCCTTTGGCAACTTTCTCTTTCTTTTTCTCTTTATTTCTCTAACACGGGCATTGTCCCCTTCCTCTCTTCCTTGCACTGCCAACTACACCGAAGCACCAAAAAACAAGCGTATTCAAATACAGAGATATGTAAACAAGCAGAATACGGCAATGCGGTCATCAACGCCTATATAAAACAACAAAAATCTGGCGCAGTTGTTAGATCGGTTACTGCTGCTACAATGGCTGCCTATCAAGATTTAAGTGAGTTTGAACGTGGTGTTATAGTCGGCGCACGAGCGATGGCGCACAGTATCTCCTAGGTAGCGATGAAGTGGGGATTTTCCCGTACGATCATTTCACGAGTGTACCTTGCATATCAGGAACCTAGAAAACATCAAATCCCCGACATCGCTGCGGCCAGAAAGAGATCCTGGAAGAACGGGACCAACGACGACTGGAGAGAATCGTTCAACCTGACAGAAGTGCAACCCTTCCGCAAATTGGTGCAGATTTCAATGCTGGGCCATCAAAAAGTGTCAGCGTGCGAACTATTCAACGAAACATCATCGATATGGGCTTTCGGAGTCGAAGGCCTACTCGTGTACCCTTGATGACTGCACGACACAAAGCTTTACGCCTCTCTGGGCCCGTCAACAGCGACGTTGGACTGTTGATGACTGGAATCGTGTTGCCTGGTTGAACGAGTCTCGTTTCAAATTGTATCGAGCGGATGGACATGTATGGGGATGGTGACAGTCATGAATCTGCAGTGGTGTAAGGCGTGTGCATTTGGAGTGATATGGGACCTCTGATACGTCTAGATACGACTCTGATAGGTGACACGTACGTAAGCACCCTGTCTGATCACCTGCATCCATTCACGTCGATTGTGCATTCCGACGGACTTGGGATGTCCCAGAAGGGCAATGCGACACCGCACACGTCCAGAAGTGGTACAGAGTGGCTCCAGGAACACTCTTCTGAATTTAAAGACTTCCGTTGGCCACCAAACCCCCCAGATATGAACATTATTGAGCATATCTGGGATGCCTTGCAACGAGTTGCTCAGAAGAGAGCCCCATCCCCTCGTACTCTTACGGATTTGTGGACAGTCCTGCAGGATTCGTGGTGTCAATTCCCTCCACCACTGCTTCAGACATGTCGAGTCGATGCCACGTCGTGTTGCGGCACCTCTGCGTGCTCGCGGGGGTCCTACACGATAATAGGCAGGTGGAGTGCCCCTCTTTTTCTCTCATAGAGCCATTGACTTTTCACTCTTTCTACACCACAACCAATGTCTACTGTCTTCCAGCATTTATTTTTTCCTCGCCTCTTTTTCAGTGCAACTGTCTGCTTCTGCTTCTTCGAAGATGTTCGTGTGGAAAAGCTTTTAAAGATGCTGCGGAAGGTAGAATGAGCCATCTGGTGCCCCTCTTTTAGTCAGAGTCTTTTAAACAGGAGTAGATTCGTCTCTTTGTGCTCATATAGGCGCTTTTTGCTGCTGGTTACACTCGTTTCTCTGCGACAGCAGAGCATGTCACGCACGTCAAAAGAATTCTATCGGTCAGTAAAACTTTGATATTTTATTTACATGAAATTAAAATAACACAAAAATAATTTTACACCTCAGACCGGACCTTATGTCCACAAAAATTTTGCATGTGTTCCCCAGAAACCTTCCGAGGGTAATGGAGACGCTTTATATCATATTTTTCTGCGCTACATAATTTTATGAACTACGTTTTCGCTTCAAACTGGATTTTACGTGCGTATTTTACGCGTACAAGTAGAGTAACTGTGAATCTCTGCATCGCGGAAACGGGTTAATATATCAATAAAATCTTCGAGATTATTCGATATCAGGGTCATAGGAATACATCGTAAAGATTTCAGCCATTTGCTGTACATAGCCATCTCGCAATCCGCGGCTTGGTTTGCTACCTAAAAACCATGTTTTTGGGTTATTTCTCGATAGCTGGTATAGCTTTTTGGAAGCGGGAATATGGAACTTCTAGATAGATGTTTAGAGAATATGACGTTAAATTTGAGCGATTTTCTTCGGTTAGTTACTTAAATATCCGCTGTTGACGGAGAAAAAAAGGTGCATAATGTCTTTTTTCACATTTCCTCGGGGACCACCTACGAACTAAATGGTGCCCCCATAAGTCCCTGAAGGCGTCATATACTACATCTAATGCAAGAAACCATAAGATTTGCTCCATTTGCCTAACCTGGAGGAAGTGTGTAATATTCAAACTTTGCCTCGTACTGTAGGATAGTGACGGTAAGACGATCCTTCTGTTGAGCCAAAGGGCTATCCAAAACACTTGACCGTGCCTATATTTCTCTCAGTCATAGAAGCCGAGGTACGAGGCACGGAAAAATCCCATTTTGATGCGGGCGTTTTGGAATATATAAGTACCGCATCCCACGCTTACCGATTATCACCCTGAATCCAGCCACCAGAGATCTCATTCCTTACAGCAAAACACTCAAAAAATATCCCTGAACAACCACCGAAATTTTGTTGGTATTTGAGTTCATCCTCACCCGTTTAAGGGCAGAAACATTTTCTCTTAGTGCGGTTTCTAGTTTTGGTAATCAAATTGTCAAGTCTTGTTTACTCTGCGTATTTACGTTCATTGGTATCATTTACAATAAAGTTCGTAGGCAGTTCGCCCTTCAAACTGAGTTATACATTACAAAAAATCGGGAATAAAAATTATGTGCGGCTAAAACATACTAATTTAAAGAGGTATCTAAAAAGTACATTTTTCGAAACGCATTCTACCCAGTGAAAGATTACTAAGATAACACAGAGTAGATGTTAGGTAAAAAGTGTAATAAAAGTAAATATAATAGTACTCCTGTCATTTCACATGTTTCGCACGATACTTCTTTTGTTCTAGGAGACTTTTCGTCAAACTCTGCAACGGGAAATGGTAGCATACTATCTTCTTTCTGAGTGCAACATCTCACTTATTATGAAGGGATGCTGACTCAACTTTGCAGGGAAATTAATGAGAAGTTGTGGTACGCAAAATGGAACTCAAGAGTCATATCAATGCTTCCAATGGCAGCTGATTGTGCAGCCTTTGCAGCGATTAGTGCTGAGTATTAATTAGTAGTTCAGCTCTAGCTTTTTACATTATTGAACAACGTAATTGCAGAAATGTGTAAACAAAACAGTATTGCATGTTGGAGATGAATCGTACGAGGTTGCGCTGTTTTTAGTACAGTTGCCTGTTATTCTGAAGGATGTAGCTTCTAGTCTCCATTCAGCCATCCTGATTAAAATTTTACATGGTTGCCTTGCATTACTTCAGGCCAATGCTTCCTACTATAAGTCACCCTTGTCCCATCCTTGCCGAACTAGACATAAGTATATAAATGCCTACGTATGCGAACTATATTTTTCTTTTTTAGCCTATAATATCCTGAATATAACTGTTGAAACAAGCAAGTGCACCAACAGTAGCTTCACAACTCTTTTTTGCATTAATGAATTTGTTCGTTGACTGCCGTTCAGAATTTGAAAACAGCGTCATTCACGAATATAACCTAACTTTGGCACATTAATGCGAAAAATATGGAACCATCAAAACGTTCTAACTCCTGCTTCCCCCCCCCCCCCCCCTAGTGAATTAAAAGTGCTGCTGGTATACAGAAATAATTTTAACAACAATCTGTTGGGGTCTTAGAAAGTGCTGCGACAATTCCAGAAGTGCTGTTCTGGTGAGAAGTGATAATGGCAGCCGACATTTCGGACATGCTTTTTAAAATACTTCTCTGACTAACGGAATAGATATTAATTAGTTTCCTACAAAAATTTCTACTTGTTTTGCCGGAGGTTTGTTGTCTTTTGTAGCTAAAATACGAATATGAGAGCGTGTTGAAAAGTAATGCTCAGAATTTTTATGTGAAAACTCGTAAAGCTCTTTAAATAAAACAAGCATTGTTAACATTCATCATCTTTATTCTTCATTTCTATATGTTTATTTCTTAACATGGTCACCCTTGCGACGGATACGTGTTTCGTTGAATGGTTCGCACGCTGACACTTGTTGACAGCCCAGCACTGATATCTTCAGCAATTTGCGGAAGGATTGCACTTCTGTCACGTCGAACGATTCTCTTCAGTCTTCGTTGGCCTCGTTCTAGCAGGATCTTGTTCCGGCCGCAGCGATGAGGGAGATTTGATGTTTTACCAGGTTCTCGCGGTAAACTCGTGAAATGGTCGTAAGGGAAAATCCCCACTTCACTGCGCCGACTATAACACTACTTTCAAACTCACTTAAATCTTGATAACCTGCCATTTGAGCAGCAGTAACCGATCTACCAACTGCGCCAGACACTTGTTACCTTACATAGGCGTTGCCGACCACAGCGCCGTCTTCTGCCTGTTTACATATCTCTGTATTTGAATACGCATGCCTATACCAGTTTCTTTGGCGCTTCAGTGCGTAACTGGCTGTATACATCAGTTCACAGGTTGGCGGAAGGAAGCCAAAGCCATGCGACCCACCTATAGGGCCTTGCCTTGTAAAGCACTGCGGTGTTCAGACCAACTTTTTGGTTGTGAACTTTCCTTTTTACTTCCTACCTGTAAACTAACTTAACCCATCCTACTCCGGGAGCCTAGAGCCTATTGTGGATTCGAGGTACGATCTGTCAGAGCCAAAGTTTGCATGGGGGCTTAATTAAATATTATGCAAATATTTTTAGTTTTAGATTTAGTAGCTGTCTGTCCGGTTACGCAGTCTCGTAATCGGTTGGCCCTGACTAGTATTAGTACGCAATCTGACTGCATAGAATAACAACAAAGAATGAAAGGAAATTTCCGTTACCACAATTAATTAAGTCCCCAGCAACTATAAAAGCTACGAAACAAAAACTACGGAACAACAAAGCACAAGTGTAACTGTTCTGTGTGTGCAAGTGTGATTCAACGTACACATCTGGCACGGTTCTTCCTCAATAAGACAAGATATTTTAAATACCATTTACACTGAATTAATTATATAAAACTGAAATACTATAATTGCACATAGAAACCCGAATTACAGTCTAATACCTGAACACAAGCCAGATGCTTTGTTGACTGAACCTGTGACCAAGAGGCATTGTTAGTTAGGAAATTTTTAAAAAAATAAAAAAATGTTTTTTACCTTCCTATATATTGACTAAAAATACACTCTGATCATTACAACATCTCCATTCGAACAACATCTGCTGTCTAGCCCATCAAAACAACTGCACACGACATGGCCTCAAATAATACAGCTATCTACATCCTCTCAGCAAAGCACTAACCATCACAACTTCTGAACAAGCACTGCCAGTGGAGGCGGCGGAATAAAACTCTTTGGCGCAATCTCTGGCGCTGTGACTCAGTGTAGCAGTGTAGCCACCTTTCATACGCCCCTCCTCCACGGGCTAGAATTTGATGGTATTTTTGCCAGCATTGGTGGTGAAAATACCACCAAATTCGTCAAAAAAAAATACAGACAAAAATAAAAGATAATATTAATAAGTAAATATCACATAACTAAATAAATTTTGACTTTGCACTGACCCTTCAATAACCTAATATATAAAATACGATAAGGAATACAAATGCTTCCATGCATGTGATGTTACATAATAGTTTACACAAGTATCATTCAATCAACAGCACCAGCAATGACGAATATGTGCAGGTAAGAGTCTCATAACATTTCATAAACAGTAAACACACAAAAAATCAGTTTATACAAATATTCACATAAAACCTTGTCAATAGTTCAATAAACAAGTAGCACTCCTCAGAGTAGTTGACAGTTCCAACAGTAGCACCCAGCAATGGTCAACAGCTGCAAATAGCAGTCTCATAACATTTCATCAGCAGTATTTAAACAGCTCCAACAGTGGCACCCAGCAATGGCGAGCAGGCGCAGACACCAACAAGTGACATTGTGTCAGTAGGAGCAGTTCCATCAGTGGCACCCAGCAATGTTGAACAGGTGCAGACACCAACAAGTGACATTATCTCAGTAGAAGCAGTTCCATCAGTGACACCCAGTAATGTTGACAGGTGCAGAAAGCAACAAGTGACATCATCAGTAGTAGCAGTTCCATCAGTGGCACCCAGTAATGTTAACAGGTGGAGAAAGCAACAAGTGACATCATTTCAAGAGAAGCTCTTCCATCAGTGGCACCAAGCAATGTTGAACAGGTGCAGACAGCAACAGTCCATAATATTCACTATCACTAATCAGACAGTTCATCAGAGTTCATTAGCACAAATTAAACATTTCCAAGTGGCACCCATCATGTTGAACAAGTGCAGGTAACAGTCCATAATATTCACTACCACTAATCAGACAGTTCATCAGAGTTCATCAGCAGAAATTAAACATTTCTAAGTGGCACCCATCATGTTGAACAAGTGTAGATAACAGTCCATAATATTCACTATCACTAATCAGACAGTTCATCAGAGTTTATCAGCAGAAATTAAACATTTCCAAGTGGCACCCACGAACAACAGTTTGAATGCACACACACTTGCTTTTACAAAATTATTATCAATGCTCTTACACTAAACATACAAATTATAATAAACACACAAATGATATCAGATAATTGTTATATTAACTATTACAAATACACAAATATCAGTAAACCTATAATATTTATGGGTGTCAGTGCAAGCCACAACAAACAAGTAAAATAATATTTAGGAGATAGGTCGGTACCAATTATTTGGGATTAGGAAAGGAAAACACACAAAACACACTCGCTCATCTTTCATCCACATTTAAGTACTACTGTGTAATTGAATAGTGTTAACTGTGTAAATGCAATTCTGTCAAAGATTTGATGTTCGACATGTGTATCAAGTAGTAGTGGCAGCAGTGTATAACAGTCAATAATAGTTAGTCAACGTCATAGTCACCATGTCAAGACCAATGTTTGCCAAGCCAAATCAAAATGTACGGTTTCTGAACAACTGTCAGTGTGCCAAGATATGCAAATGCTTCCTCTCTCCAAAAAAAAAGTATATACTGCTTAGTGATTTAACAAAGTGTGTGTGTAGACAATCTTCCTTCCACTTGAGTGTTCTAGTCTGCCATCTTCATCCTCCTTGTTCCATATAAACCAACAAAAAAAATATGCTCCTCAGTTACTTTACCTCTTATTGACCAAAACTCCAATAATCATCAGCATCACATAATCTTAATACTTCAATAATACCTCTTACGTCGATACATATAAACCTTATCATCAATATCATTTACCTTACCTCTTGTCCACCAAAACTCCAATAATCATCAACTTCACACAATCTCAATACCTCAATAATACCTCTTCAATACGTCGACACATATAAACCTTATCGCCAATATCATTTCACTTCCATAACAACTCTTTCTTCTAGTCAGTCTCCTCGAACAAGTACAGATAAAATTCTAGTGCAAACTTCCGTTCATCATCCCATACAATCCGAAGACACAATGTCCACACACAACCTCTGTGTAATCCATCTGACCCAAATCTTCTACTCATTATGAATTATAAAATACATTTTGGTTACCTTGTCCATCATTAAATGAAAGAAATGCATACATGACCTCTAACAGCCTTTAGTTCGAATAACTTTCAGTAAGTAAGTACGAGCACGGAGTGTGTATGATCATAATTTTTCACAGTGTGCAAGCATCACGGCAAAGCAGAAGTAAACATGTGGAGTATTTCTTGTGTCAAGTGTCACTTGCTATTTCAATTGCTCACGAAGAATGCAGTGTAATAACTATCAATGGTCTAAACCTAGTGTTGGTATGTCTTGTCGTTAGCTTCCTTCCTATTAGCATAAATTTATACAGCTTCCATAAAACCTCCAGCTCATGTGACTTCAATGAAGTTTCTTGTACTAATGTCGTCCGTAGCATTATAGTAGTTCATTTTCTTATCTTAAAATATAAAGCACTAAGCGTAAGCAAAATATGCAATAGCGAGACAATATACCAGTAGAGAACATAATGTCAACAAGTGGATGCAGCACAATTCCTACAACGAGGCTCTGCCAAGCGAATAATCTATAATTAATACCGTAGTGTAACCTAAACTCTATGTTCGTACACAGTATATCAGCATTTCTATATACCAAATTAAAGAGCAGTTATGACAACAAAACAGAAACGTGTAAATATGCAATCCATAAGCAAAGCAGCAAATATATATCTTACACAATACACAGGTCATTAGCATCACATCAGCGTAAGCAAATAAATGTTCACATGTAATCTTAATAAGTAAACATGAAGGCGCAAGCAGATAAATCACAAAGTATAACCTACACATAACCATATCAGCACAATTAATCAGGTGACAATTATAATTTAAATAAATAAGCACAGCAGGCACATAATAAATAAAATGTGACATCAGTGAAAAAGCATAGCAGCCATGCATTGCATAAAATACACAAATAACAACCCTGTTCATTAATCAATCATTGTCAAAATCAGCAAATGTACGCAAGCACGTCGCTTCACAAGTAAATTCATAGAACATAAAATTTAGCACTAAGTATAAATCACGTAATCGCGAGCAGCAAATTACGTCTAAAGTACGTGCCTAAGTGGAAATATGTTACCTGAAAAATAAACTCAGTTAATAGTTACCTTTTTAGTTTATTAGTTTCTTCTTCGAAATTACATTCTTCCTGAAAATTTCTCGATAGCAAGTCCTCTTAACGTCGGACACACACAGAATTTACCTGAAGTTCTTAAATATTTTATACAAATGTATCCTGAAAAATACTGAACGTTAATAACATAATTTATCAAGTCACTATAGCTTTATACTGAATTTATTTGAAGAAATTTGACTGTGTATTTGTTTACGGCTGTCAGTGCATTAGCACTGAGCGCTCGATCAGCTGTAGGTACGCGTGACGTAGGAAGTAACTGTTTGCGGTCAACGACTGCCTTGTGCGCCGCGCAGACTTGACTGTTGTTTTGAGTATGTGCCGCCGCCGGAGCACGGCGCGATATCCTTGTATTCTCTTCGTGTTTACATGTAACTGTTAGTCTCTCAAAAGTATGTCATTCCACAAAAATTTTAACGTTCGATATATGATGTACTCCCTTAGAGCGCCGAGATTTAAGAGTTTCTACTTCGACAGTGTGACCATGAATAATTTTGCGAACTCTATATGGACCGTTATAAAGCAGAAAAAATTTCCGACACAAGACTTTTCCTTTGTGAGACAAACTATGAGACTTAATTAACACCTTTTGACCAACTGACAACGTTTTTAAACGACCAGGACGTTTAGCTGATTTCTCTCTTCTAGCAGCCGAAGATGTAATATTTTGCAGAGCCAGGTTGAAAACTTCATAATGCCGCAGTTTCCGTGTAGGCGGAAAAGGAACGATTTCAGAAATGCGATTTGTCGGTGCTTTATTTTTTAATATCAATATAGGCGGTAAAGAAGTTGAATCATTAGGGAGTTCATTCAGAATGTTTTGAAAAATATGAAGATACTGATCCCAAGTTCCGTGATTCTGATGACAATAAAGTCGACACAATTTATTGATTTCCTTCATCCATCTCTCTGAAGCGTTAGATTGAGGGTGAAAAAGTGAAATGAAAATTGGTTTAATTTTACGACGCCGTAGAGTACGAAGCCAAATTTTAGAGCGAAACTGTGATCCATTATCTGATATAACCTTATCAACATGACCCACTTCTTTAAGAAAATGTTTGATGAAAGCATTAGACACTGAACGAGCTATTCCTTGCGTAAAGGTGTAAAACACACATATTTTGATGTCAATTCCACTGCTACGAAAATGTACGCAAAACCATTAGTAGAACGAACCACTGGACCGAACAAATCGACTGCAACCATCTCCTTTAATTTCGCTAGAATGATAGGAAACAACGGTGCTCTGTGAGAAATAGTTGGCGGCTTAGCCTTTTGACATAATTTGCATTTGGCAAGAACAGATCGAATACGTTTTTCCATATTACTGAAGTAGCAATTTTCTCGTAATTTATGAAAGCATTTTCTGGGACCAAAGTGTGCATAACTGAAATGTGTATACCAAATCAATCTATTGACCCACTCATCAGGAATACAAACTAACCAAACAGAGTTGTCGACCGATTTTCGTTTAAAAAGAATATCATTGCGAAGTAAATAATACTGTCTAATCGCTACGCTTTCCTTTTTCCTCCACTTCTCCTTAATGTCCTTCCAGATTGGATCCTTATTTTGCTCCTTAGCGATGTCCTGGAGCGAAGACGAAATAAAATTTTCAAACGCAACACCTTGAATATACATCAAACAATAATTGTTTTCTTTGCAGTCCTCCTCAGCACTTTGTTTGAAACCCATAGGTGCACGTGATAAAGCGTCAGCAACAATATTTGAAGAACCCTGTATGTAAACAATACTAAAATCAAATTCCTGTAGATACAGCGCCCATCGTGACAATCTTCCATGTGTTAATTTTGTTGACATAAGAAATTCCAGAGCTCGATGATCGGTGTAAACCTTAGTATGTCTGCCATACAAAAATATGCGAAATTTTGTGAAAGCCCATACAACAGCCAAGGCTTCAAGTTCCATAATCGAATAATTCTTTTATGATTTAGAGAGAACACGACTTCCCAATGCAATAGTTTTCTGTACTACAACGCCGTTTTCTTCTATCTCTTGAAATAAGTGTGCACCTAGGCCTTTGTATGATGAGTCTGTCGCCAAACAAAAACCTTTAGATAAATCCGGATGTGAAAGAAGTGGAGCAACAACTAAAGCATCACGAAGTTGTTCAAATTCTGATTGAGCTTCCTCATCCCAACACCAATTAGAATTCTTTCCAGATAGTTCACATAAAAGAGGTGTGGTCAAATCGTCCAATCTAGCAAAGCGTCTAAGAAAATTACAGACACCAAGGAAACTACGAACATCACGTTTTGTAGTAGGAAAAGCATAATTACGAATAGTGTCTAGTTCCTGTGGATCAAGAAGAATACCTTCTGTAGAAATAATATGACCAAGAAATTTCACCTGAGAACAACCAAATTCAGATTTTTCCAAGTACACTGTAATCCCAACCCTTGCAAAAATACATAATAATAAATTTAAAATTTTGTTGTGCTCACTCCAAGAACGTTTAGCAATAAAAATATCGTCAACATATGAAGTAATATTGTCACGAAGATAAACAGATAAAATTTCGTTTAAACTACGAATGAATGCTGCTGAAGATACAGTAAGTCCAAACGGTAATTTCCGAAATCACTTTTGGGTAAAATAGTCATATCCGGTTATCCTTTACCGACTCTCTAGATAGATTGATAGTTGAAGAGTTGTTCTGATAGATACAAAGAATAGTAAAAGAGTAGGCAGCGGTGCAGAAAACTAAAAGGGAAATATCACCACTACCACTCGGGGCCCTGTGCACGCTACGGCACATATTCACTTAGTTTAGTGAATCCCCTGAGGACTTAAATAGCCGCTCATAAATTCCAGTTTGTGACTTAGTGGCCAATTTGGTGGAAGTGTGTACATGAACTGATCTAACCATGAACATGGATGTATGTCATTCTTAGAATTGCGAAAGATCTTAAATTTCCGAACAGTTAAAAAGTGTTTATAGTCAAAGTTTTCACCTCGTGGCGACAAAGACCTACCGCGTCTGTCCCAGTCCGAATGTCGATTATTGTCAAGTTCGCTCGCCTGGCGCTCTCTTCTTGCATCTCGTAAATGAAATAAATTATTTTCTTCAAAGCCCTCTGCTATCTGTGAATCTAAATTTCTTCTGCTGTCTCTTCCTACGATTTCGCTTTCAATTTGTTTGACTTGCTTTCGTAACGCCTCAATTCCCTTTTAACGTGTTCATTAAATTTTCCCTGATTTTCAGCATGTTTATTTATGTTCTGGTACTCTTCGGTTTCTGCAAATTGCTATGGAGCTGTATCATATGAATTTCTGTCCCCATTTAAACTAAGACTTGTCAATTTGTCTGAAATCTCCTCAACTCTTTCTGATAAGTCACCTATTTGTTCTTTCTGTTTATTTATGTCTTCCGTAAGTGTCGCGACTCGGGTTTCAGTATTAACACATTTAGTAGTTAACTGTTCATACTGTTGTGTTAGGTTATTTATTCTGTCATTTGGTACGGATTCCTCGATTCTTTCAAATATTTCTTCCTTATCGTGTGCACGTTGTAAATTTAACTCTGAAAATTTTTGTACTATCACGCGATCTCTTTCTTCCTGTTCTCTATCCTGTTCCTTTTGTCTAATTTCTATTGCAATTAATCTATTATTGTGAGAATTCAAAATCGGTTGTACTTCTTCTCTAATTTCTTTCTTTAATTCATCTTTCACCTTCTTGAAACATGTCCCTATTCGTGAGTCTAACCGTGTTTCTATTGTTTCCATCTCTGTTTTAATTGTTTCTATTTGTGAGTCTAGCCGTGTTGCCACTGTTTTTAATTCAGATCCTAACTGTGATCTCAGTGAGTCTAACCGTGTTTCCATTGTTCCCATATCAGTTTCTAACTGTGTTGCCACTGTTTTAAATTCAGATCCTAACTGTGATCCCAGTGAGTCTAACTGTGTTTCCATTGTTCCCATCTGTGATCCCAAATTTAATATTGCACTCATCATATTAACTGGTTCGAAATTCTTTTTGCCCCTAACATTTCCCGTAAAACTAACTTCCTTTGGCATAGCCGTAAAGCTATATGTGTTCGATACTATTCCAGAATCTTCTGTCGTTAATCTCGTATTCTGAAAATTTTTAGATTGTGAAAAATTTTGAACTGGTTCTGGACTATTTTCCCTGCTTATTAAATTATTTTCTACTTCATTATTCATCATACTGTTCTCCTGCGTTGGCGAGTTAGCCATGTTAACATTTCCGTCATTCTCCCTATCCATCATTTTTGCCTTTTTCATCGATCGCGTAATCATTTACAAAACATACAAAACTCGTCTCTATACGAAAATTACACACAATGACACTTTATCTCCAACAATACCATTCACACAAAATGCTTCCCGACAAACATGATTAACGAACAATTGAAATCTTCATAATTGCACAAAATTGTGAAACCTGTATACAAGACATCAAAAATTAAATTCTGCAAAAATACCATTAGAAGAAAGACAAGACAACTACAAATGTTCATTACCAAATCTACACAAGCAATATAGACTACAATTACTAAACTACAAATTACTTCAACAATACTACTGTCTGCTATTTTTACTATCAAAAGAATTCCAAGGGACGATCCGAAGCAGCGGTCGCCACGTGCATGGGGGCTTAATTATATAGAATGCAAATATTTTTAATTTTAGTAGCTGACTGTCCGGTTACGCAGTCTCGTAACCGGTTGGCCCTGAATAGTATTAGTACGCAATCTGACTGCATAGAATAACAACAAAGAATGAAAGGAAATTTCCGTTACCACAATTAATTAAGTCCCCAGCAACTATAAAAGCTACGAAACAAAAACTGCCCGCATCTCGTGGTCGTGCGGTAGCGTTCTCGCTTCCCACGCCCGGGTTCCCGGGTTCGATTCCCGGCGGGGTCAGGGATTTTCTCTGCCTCGTGATGGCTGGGTGTTGTGTGCTGTCCTTAGGTTAGTTAGGTTTAAGTAGTTCTAAGTTCTAGGGGACTGATGACCATAGATGTTAAGTCCCATAGTGCTCAGAGCCATTTGAACCATTTGAAACAAAAACTATGGAACAACAAAACACAAGTGTAACTGTTCTGTGTGTGGAAGTGTGATTCAACGTACACATCTGGCACGGTTCTTCCTCAATAAGACAAGATATTTTAAATACCATTTACACTGAATTAATTATATAAAACTGAAATACTATAATTGCACATAGAAGCCCGAATTACAGTCTAATACATGAACACAAGCCAGATACTTTGTTGACTGAACCTGTGACCAAGAGGCATTGTTAGTTAGGAAATTTAAAAAAAATAAAAAAAGTTTTTTACCTTCATATATATTGACTAAAAATACACTCTGATCATTACAACATCTCCATTCGAACAACATCTGCTGTCTAGCCCATCAAAATAACTGCACACGACATGGCCTCAAATAATACAGCTACCTACATCCTCTCAGCAAAGCACTAACCACCACAACTTCTGAACAAGCACTGCCAGTGGAGGCGGCGGAATAAAACTCTTTGGCGCAATCTCTGGCGCTGTGACTCAGTGTAGCCACCTTTCAAGTTCACGTTATGATACACAAATATCCTGCGCCCAACCATGAATTTTTTGATTTTTAGCGTGTCTCTTGCCTCTTGACGGCCACCAATGCCGCTGCTGCTGCTATAGTTGTTGTTGTTATTGTTGTTGCTGCTGTCGTCTTCACCCCGAAAACTAGTTGGATGCAGCTGTGCATGCTAGCCTGACCTGTCCAAACGTCATCATCTGTGCGTGACTACTCCAACATACATTTACTTACTGTAGTCAAGCTGTGGTCCCAGTCTACAATCACTACCCTCCACAGTTTAGAAAATTAACTATTCCTTGATGCCTCAGGATGTCTTCTAATAAAACGAGCCTTTCTTTTAGTCAAGATGCGACATAAATCTCTTTTGCCCCCAGTCTGATTCAGTACTTCTTCATTATTTATCCGATCTACTCATCTAATCAGCATTCTTCTGTAGCACGACATTTATGAGCGATGTTCAAAAGTAAAGGTACGAAACAACACTGTGCACACCATTGAAGTCTTTACTCGAAAGTAATCACCAGAGGCCTAGCACAACTATCCCACTGTTTCGCGAGCCGAAGGATTCCCTGTTCCCAGAATTCCTGTGGCTATGACAAGAGTCAATCCTCCACTGTGTTCTTCAGCTCGTCGTCGGAATTGAAGCGCTTTCCTCTGATATGTGCTTTTAGCAGACCAGACACATGGAAGTTAATGGGATACATGTCCGGTTGTAGGTTGTAGGCTCAAGAAGCTCCTACTTGAACTTGGCGATTACACTTTTTGTGACCTTGAAGACTGTGAACGCGCGTTATTGTGCAGCAGAATCACTCCCTCCATGAGCAACCTACGCCGTTTGCTCTTTATGGACGTGTGTAGGCTACGGAGTGTCCCACAGTACGCGTTACTGTTAATGGTTTCTGCTTTCTCGGGGATATCTTTGCGTATCGGATGGAACTTTGCCGTCAAAGTGTCGGTTCCGTATAAGGCTATACTAGACAAATCCTTTGAGAGAAGACTTACCTACTTTTAAATTTATAATGCATGTTAACGTACTGTATTTCTCTTTTGAGAAATAAGCTTTTCTTGATCTTGTTAGCCCGCATTTCATGCTCTGTACTTGTGATTTTGTTATTTTGCTCACTAAATAGCAAAATTCATCTACTTTTGATGTCATATTTCGTAATTTAATTACCTTGGAAACACCTGATTTAATTCTACTACATTCCATTATCATTAACACTTTACGTTTGTTGACGCTCATCTTATAACCTCTTTTCACGACACTTCAATCCACTCTAGTAATCTATCAAGTCAATTGATGTGTCTAGCAAAATTTTAATTATTTTTACAGATTTCTCCTTGGGTTTGCTTTTCGCCTTATGCAATGTTCTTATTCTCTAACATGGGCAATAGGCAACAGCCCTGTCTCACCTTTCTCTCGATATCTGCCCCCCCCCCCCCCTCTCATGTGCGTCGACTCTTAACAATTGCAGTTGTGCAAGCTATCGGTAACCTCCCATTCCTTGTATCGCAGGGCTCTTACCGTCGTAATTTCAAAGAGTGTACTGTCAAAAACTATCTACACATCTTTCTTCCATATGATTTCTGATTTCGAGACTTATTATCTCAATACCTCTTCAGATGCACAGATATTTTTATTTTTGTGGTAAGCGAGGAAGATCAAAAAGTTCTCATGTGTCAGATCGTACTGAAAAGTTCATCAAGCCACTTATTCTTTTATTTTTTCATTCCAGTTCACGTTCTAGATACAATGGTCATCACATATAAAATTGCATTCATATGAATTATTATGACATTATTTCATGTGTTTATTATTTTTGTATTCTGAATATTGAACAAAGCTTGCACTATCTATCATACTATTTTCCTTATTTCTGTTTCTGCTACGAGTACTATACTCTGACACGTTGGTTCTCAACCTGGGCGTAAAATGAAATTTTCTGAGAGGTAAAATCAAAGTGATTCAATTGTGTTGTAGTCACGGAGCTATATTATTTTTAAAAGATAACTATTTCATGCGACTGTAATACTGATTACCTAATGTACCTCACATTCTTTTTAATTCAAGTACTAACATTAACGCGTGGAACAATGTGATGATTACAGCTTGTGAAAAGAATGTATGGACATCTTCCTCACATAGTCCACGCAGTACACACATACTTTGTACATTGCATGTAGGAGAGTAAACTCGAGACAGATATATAACATATACCTAAAACTCTCAATGAGAACGTGAACGATAGCGCAGTATTAAGCTAAATGTGAACGTAACGCCCACAGCAAGCAGATTAACGAAACAGCGATACGTCGGCGAAGTCGACGCTGCCCCACTCGATTGCTGATGAACAACCGAACCGAAGGCTACGGACAACAACAGGTCGTTACGACAACGTCCGAGCAAAGTTGGAGTGGGAAGCGCTCACTGGAGGGGAATGTCCAATGGGCCAAGCCTTCCCGGGCCTGATTTAGAGCATCAAAGTCTTCTTTTACTCTGATTATGTTGTAAGCTATTTTGCCTCTTAAAGCCAGCCAGCAGTCCTAGATATAAAGAGTGTAACAAGAAGGTATGACCAAACTTTCATGAAACGTTCCTTACATGTAAGAATAAAAAGATGCGTTATATGGACATAGGCCCGCAAACGTTTTACTTCCACGTTAGAGCTCAGTTACTAAACATGGCACGTTTGCGCAGGTCAGGCTAACATCCACAGCTGCATCCAACCAGTTTTCGGGCTGAAGACGACAGCAGCAACAACAATAACAACAATAACAACAACAGCAATAGTGGCCGTCAAGGGACAAGTGACACACTAAAGATAAAAAAAACATGGTTGGACGCAGGATTTTTGTGTATCATAACGTGATCTTTGCCTCTGACAGATCGTACCTCGAATCCACAATAGACTGTAGGCTCCCGGAATAGGATGGGTTAGTTAGTTCACAGGTAAGAAGTAAAAGGAAAATTCATAACCCAAAGCTATACTAGGCATTCCTCCAACCTGTGAACTGATGTACACCGCCAGTTATACACTATGTACACTCAACTGAAACAAATTTATACAATATGGCGGATCCAAGATGGCGGAGATAGATGTGGCAACATCGCAATTAGGTCGTGGTGGGAAGTGCAAATACTGGTGGGAAAATAGGTCAGTTGGGCACCTCCAGACAGTCATGTGATCAACATTACTTGTTGCAGTTGTCTTACTCTTCCGTTGTCGTCAACTACACGAAGAAGCTCCGCCTCCAGCCGAGCTGTCCTCGTCCTTCTGGACCTCCCCCAGTCGCGCGTAGCTGGCTTAAACGTCCCAAGCTCCCTGATACAATGGATCAGTTCCTTCACACGTCCTCCTGTCGGAGCACCGTCGTTCGTATCTCTCCCAAAACCAACGGTGAACGCCATGGCCACTACCACCTGCTAATCCGTACATCAAATGAGCATCTAGCAACGTCTCATTTGACGAGGCTTCCATTGCATTGTAGGGGAAACCAAATCAGTGATGGAAACTGAACAGTTGATGCTAGTAGAGCAATGAGGTTAGCCGCTTGTCAACAAACGATCTGAAGCGAGTCACACGTCAACATTACCGCCGTTCAATTGGAAAAATAAACACTGACATCGAACCTGTGAATTTCAGCTTACTGTACATTCTACTGAAGAGTAACCAAGATGCTATTTCGGGTATTTCACGTAATGAAAGGTTTCATATAATGCTGTACTTTCTGTTTCTTCGTGTTTACCACGATAAATCTGATTACGAAGGGAAGTATAAAACGAGCCCCAAAATGGAAATGAAGTATTTCCGGAACTCTCTGTGAGGGATGTCTCTGACTGTCTAGCCATTTCTTCGTATATGGCGTGTCGGTCTCAACGAACCACCGACTGTAAGGGATCCTGCTTTTGGGATGTTCGCAATGTGGCGCATTTACGGGAAGTAAGAGCGTTCAAGTGGCAAGGGCGCCTCTAGCGCCGGCTGCCCGTCGCTTTCACGAGCAGAACAGAGGCGGCCTAGGCACGCGCCGGACCGGTTCCCAGTAGTACGAAGTTCGCGCCGCGTGGCCTCGCCCCACGCGTAGCGCGAACACTCTACAAAGCGCACTGCTCATTCTGTAACACAGTGATAATTGTAGGCGTATGCAAACATCGTAGAGTCTCGTCGTGACTTCTCACAGTATACGGTCGATCATCTGTGTAGAGAAACTCATAATGCATAGACACGCCGACAGCTGCGGTTGGATGTAGATCATTCACGATGAGTGATGGAATATAATCCACCAATAACAATAGGCTGTATGATGTAACTTTTCGACAGTATATGTTATGTGGGACGGTTACGAGAGTATTTAAAAATGTACGCTATGTGAATTTTACCTATAATGGATGCAGATGAACTTCGTGACTGTTTCCTCATAGGGTGCAGAATAATAACCGATATCTTTCAGAATGGAAGATGACTTTATTTAACACACGATCGGTTTCATGACTGTGACATACTCAATGTTTGAGATTACTGTTTAAATAAAAATCCAAAATAATGTGATGATGACTATGTACACACAACTGAAACAAATTTATTCAAGATGGCGGAGATAGATGTGGCAACATCGCAATGACGTCATGGCGAGAAGAGCAAATACTGGAGGGAAAATACGTCAGTTGGGTACCGCCACTAACTTAACTCCCACCCCTCTCCTCCACCGTTCCATCCCTCCCCCCCCCCCCCCCCCTCCCAAGAAAATGGCGCAAAAAAGGCGGGAGAAAGGTCTCTTGGGCTACCTCCATTAACCTAAGAAAGTTTGTGGAAAAAATGCGGCAGAAAAACAGGTCAATTGGACTGCTTCCACTAAGCTAAGTCCGCCGCTCGTGGTCTCGCGGTAGCGTTCTCGCTTCCCGAGCACGGGGTCCCGGGTTCGATTCCCGGCGGGGTCAGGGATTTTCACCTGCCTCGAGATGACTGGGTGTTTGTGTTGTCCTCACCATTTCATCATCATCCAGGAAAGTGGCGAAATTGGACTGAGCAAAGATTGGATAATTGTACGGGCGCTGATAACCACGCAGTTGAGCGCCCCACAAACCAAAACCAAAACCAAAAAACCAAATCCACTAAGCTAAGAAAATGGCAGGAAATTAGGTCACTTGCGCTACCTCCACTAAACTAAGTCATCCAACCACCACCTCTTCCTTGGAATTGGCGGGAAAAGGACGCAGTCTGTGCTGGATAGGATGGACATAAGTCTTTATTTTACATGGATTGTTTATTTAAACAATTTGAGTTGCCATAGCCAGTAGCTCCATCAAGTGTGTTCCCCTAAGGTCCGGAGTCCAACTGACCTAGTACACAGTACTGCTACCAGAGGACACTGTCATCCCTCCTGTGATGTAATCCAAGATGGTGGCCTGGGGAAAAATGGTGGGAAAAGGACTCAGTCTCTGTCCAGCTGCTGCAGAGGAAGAAGTGTACTTCATTTATGTCCAGTGGGAAGTTGGAACAATTTATTTAGGGATGGATTTCACTTATTTTATTTATTATACTGATATGAGTGTGGATAGGTCACGAGTTATATCTGGAACAATGTTGGGATGTGGATCCACAATATGCCACGTCTGGAATAGGGTTTGAATGCAGATCCACCAAGCATAATGTTCAGAGCGATGTTGGGATGCAGATCCACAATATACCACTTCCGAGTTAGCATTTAAGTGCGAATCTGTCGCTTACAATATCCAGAGCGATGTTCAGAGGCGGATGCACCATCGAACAATAACTTGGGTTTACTATGAATCCTGGGAGCTATCCACGACACATGCACGGACACTGACATACAGAAAACAGAGCAAACGCACTACAACTGTGAATATGTGGACGGAGGTGACTGGATGTATTCGATTACAGTGCTATACTATGCAGCCCGACCGGAACAATAGTGCATTTTCACTAGATGTAGGCAGCTGTACTACATTTACAAGCAATTTTAGAACATTGAACGAGAAGTGATGTCATGCTTGCATGGATAGAAGTGACATAAATTCGATAAAATTACTAAAAATGACGGAATATACATATAAATTGAGGGTAAATACAACGAAATGTGGAGAAATTGAGGAAGTACTTGTGTGTTTTCTGGTTGGTGAAGAACAATTCTTGTACATGGGGACGAGTATGCGACAGCAAGAGGAAAACGAGAAAACCTTGACATGGAAACATAGAGAACCAGGAAAACAGTCATTTTTTGCGCCGATGCTTCTACTGTATGTTTATTGAGATAATAGTGATACTTATGAGTTGACTGCTGTCTTTGATGCTTTCCTGGAAAAACAGGGAACCAGCTGTCTCTAAACTTACTTGCATCTGCGATAAGGATGACAGAGTGGATGGAGTGATCGGTTGAGATGGAGTTGTAACAAAGTACAATTTAATGGTACACTGATGACGCATTCTAGAGAGAGAGAGAGAGAGAGAGAAATGTTGCTGCTGATCATTTTTTTCTGTTGTTCTGTCAGGATGCATCAGTTGTGTGACATAGCCTGCTTTTCACTCGCATACAACCGCGTGTTCTGTGTGTGACTTAGAGAATTGGTGATCGTCAACAGCAAACCTCTCAGTGATCAGAGGACCTCCATCTTATATGTGATGGACGTGACCATCTTGTTTCGACGCATTCCTCTAAACGAACGAAAACTTATGCGACGTAATCCATTCCCTTGTCGCATCTTGGGTACAAAATCGTTTCTTCAGTTTCATAGCTAAGATGATTTTAAGTTAGTGACAAGTGTTCGTGAGGTACTGCAATCCCCGTGTATACATCTGCTTGACAGATGTCCTGTTTTCAGAGTGTAATGGTGTGTAATTTCGTATGTCAAACGCCGCTGCAATGCGTTTATCTGCTTCCTTGTAAAAGGTATTCTCCGTTACTAACGATTATTTTCTATAGGACTGATGTGAGCGTAGTATAATTTCTGAACCGTAATCGAATGTGAACAGTGGATGCTATCCACCTCTGGAAAGCTATATTGTGCATATATCACACAGAATCGATGTTTTAAGAAAGTAGTTTTTTCATTTTACAGTTTGTCATCATAGTTGTCCGCCCCAGTAGCTGAGTGGTCAGCGTGACGGATTGCCGTCCTCTGGGCCCGGGTTCGATTCCCGGCTGGGTCGGAGATTTTTTCCGCTCAGGGACTGGGTGTTGTGTTGTGTTCATCATCATTTCATCCCCATCCGGCGTGCAGGTCGCCCAATGTGGCGCCGAATGTAATAAGACCTGCGATATGGCGGCCGGACCTGCCCCGCGAGGGGCCTCCCGGCCAATGACGCCAAACGCTCATCATCATCATCATCATAGTTTATCGTACAGAAATATATTTCTTAAATTGGACTATTAACAGCGTTGCTTCCCACATGACTAATTAGTCAGAAATTGCAATGATCTATCATTATAGCCTGTTTCAGTTGCAGAACAGTGTAGCCTTAGGAGCGTATGTGTTTATGTTCTCTCTTACCAATACCTTCTTGGTGCTGATCCCAGATACTAAAACAATACTTGAGAACTGATAGCACAGTTGATTTACGTAAAATGCTTCGAACTCCATCAGTCTGAAGCTCCATTATGCATAAGAACCAACCATTTCTTGTTCTTCTTAACTATCTGCTATTACATCACAATACTTTCATATCTACTACTGTACAGCAATAAGGGCTGCTAACCTCCTCAACATGCGCGCATGTAGGGAAATCTTGTGCACTTGGATGGGTGCGGAACAGCATTTATGGACTCGGTACACTCCATTCTTCCACGAGACGCGGAATGTAGCGGTCTACTTCTCGTCAGCTGCAAATTAAATCGGCGACAGAGCTGCAGAGTGGGCAGGTCAGAGACAGTGAGAGGAGATCTTTCAGTCTCTAACTTTATCCTAAGAATGTGAGAATGCTCTGTGATTCCCATCTGCATAAAGGAAGATCATAAATTACACACTATGCTCGAAGTGCTAGAAATATGTAGATCGTTGTCTGGTATACTTTGATATATTAATTCGAGAATCAACAATGAATGGATGTACTGCACAGTCACCTATCTACATTCGCAGTGGTATTCACAAAGTAGAGGAGGGGCAGTTTAGTGATGATACAGAATCTGGGAAGCATGCTGCCACGTCATTGCTCAGTGTTGAAATTACGGTAAAATTGCTAAAACTGTTTGCACTATCAACTGTGATGCTTATTATTACAGTACATCGAAAGTGTCTTTTCCATCCCATGCACCCACTGGTACATTGTTGATTACCACATAATGACTGGATGACATCGCTTGTTTGAGATGGAGAAAGAGTGTTGGTGGAGTGGCAACAGCTTCTGGGGACGGCTAGAACCGAAACCGATTGGGTACATGACTGCAGCATGAGGAATCAACCAAAATGGAACACAAAGCCATCAGCTATCCTGTCACTGTGACAGATAAGTTTAAATATAGAGGCCGTCCATCACCTTCGGACAGCAGTTTGGAAACGCTTCACAACGCCATAAAACTCTTCCAGTTTCCTTATGTTGTGACTGTTTTTTATTTAAAATCATCCAGTGTGTTTATGTGTGTGTGTGTGTGTGTGTGTGTGTGTGTGTGTGTGTGTGTGTGTGTGTGTGTGTGTTGGTGTTGTGGTAGCAGCAACATGATTTACAATATGCGACGTCTAGTTTTCTGTGAGAGGCAACGGATCAGAACGTGTTAATGGCAGTTAGGAACCTGACACAGTCCTCGAAGTTGTGGCGGGAAAAAACAAAATGTATGGCAGTGTACAAAGCGTGTTACAGCAGAAAAATACAATGTTTCAGACAACGACACAGATACCCTCTCTTGCGACTGATAGTCTGTGGGATATGGTCCTCCTACAGTATGGGCATTGACACTGCAATGGATCAATACTTGTATATTTAATAGGATCACTGCATACGCTCAATGCCGGCATGCATATAGTATTTTTTTTTCGATATATCAGAAGAGAGAGATGCTGTAAAAATCTTATCAGGTTCTCTTTCGGATGAAGTTAGCGGAGCTTTTATATTTTATAATTTTTCTCTGTTTAATGGTACAGAACAAAGATGATAGAATGTTGGGGTGATAGACGTGAATGGACCCTGAGGGATGAGGATCTGCTTCAGACTCCAGTACCTGTGTGATGATGAGTCTTCCTAGTTTTCCTGATAAGAAACACCACCGTAACTGTTCGTAATGTCTTTTATACTACCTCATGTTCCAGAATCAGGCTACGTTTGGCACTAATCTTATACATCGTACACGGTTGGCAGAGCTATGGCAACATGTCCCTATTTACACCAAATGGTAAAAACACGGTCCTGTCGCACTAACTCATCTTAGCCTGTTTCTACACGGTTTGAAGAATGTGGTAGAAATAGCTCTCGTTGACTTCTGCTCAGTACCGACTTAAATTGGAACGATCACATGTGCAAAGCTTCAGAGATGGCAGGGCAGAGTCTGAGGAGCAGTTGCAAGATGTGTAGGGACTATCTAAAACCACACTGGAATTTTACTATAGCAGATAGGTTCGAAAATGGTGACTCGTTTCGAGATATGAGAGTGTCAAGAATATGATTCACTAGTGGCTGTTATCATTAAAAGACTTCTCCATAGTATCCAATGCAGGTACGTGGTTGAATGGAGAGACTTGATTCCAAATCATGGACAGCATTTCTACCGGAAGGTATAACAGAATAGATCTGAAAAGCCTGAGTACATTTCTTACGACCTCAATCAGCACACAATCTACTGTATGTGATCCTCCTCAACCAACCATCGCCTATAACCCAGTGGATATGTCGTAGAGTCTCTGATGTGGCATCGAGACAGAATGCATTACAAATACTGGAAAATATCTAGTGGCGGCATGAGGGAGTTGCAAATACCGCTTCATGCCACGTTCCTTAGCCGAATCACTTTCTAAATTCAGTGATTTTATTAAGAGTTTACACGGTCGGTGACTTGTAACCGCGCTGTTGGTCTGTTAATATATATTCCAGCTATCATCGTCTATATTCAGTGTCGTGGTATTTGTCTGAAAAAACCACTTTATCCAGAGGTAATGCAATACCTCGATATATAAGACTTTTAACATAGATATCACTAGCGATGCTTGTGACCACCAGTAGAGCCAAGACCGTTTGTGACGATAACATGGTCGTTGCGATCGTGTTTCTAACATCTAGCGGCTTGTAAGACGACTAACCTCTCCTTCTAAGACACACTGGTACCACTCGCAAGAAAAACTTATGAGACATCCATCCATCGCAGATTTTCTCTCATAATTGTTTTGTATCGCCAGCATTCAGTTATTGGTGAATTATTATACCTATTATTAGAGGATGCATGATAGATTCGCCTTGAGCATCAGGCTTATAAACTATGTGTGTGTGTTCCAACATGTACAAAGAAAATGAATATGTTCTGTCATAAGGGAAGGTATGGATTTGACGTGGAAAACTGTAACAGCCGCAAAGGGAATGAAAATTTTATTTTTTTTACTTGCAAAATTATGTCAAGTTGTAACAATGGTACTGATATTTCTATTTCCTAAGCCACAGTCGTCGGAAGGGGGTATTTCCAATGCTTTGTTCATTGTCAAAAGTTGTCTGATTGAGGTTTCAATCGTAATATTTAATTGCAACTGCAGCGATCAAATATATATGTGGCCAGTTTCCTAGGAGGATTCTGTTTTGGGATGCACAGCGCGCGGTGACGGTGGCCTGTGGCGGGAATGATTCACTTTTCCGGCTAACAGCAGGAGCCAAACGGGGAGGGCGGTTGGAGTACAGGAATATAGCTGACTTAACCGTGTCACCCTCTAGACGGCTGAATAGCGAACTAAAACTCAGTATGTGTCGGACAGTAGATTAGATTAGATTAATACTTGTTCCATAGATTATGCATACGACACTTCGTAATGATGTGGAACGTGTCAGGTTAATAAAAGATGTCTGTACAAGATATTACATTACACAAAATATTGCATGACACTAATGTTTAAGTTGTTGTTGTTTTTTTCCCTTAATTTATATCTGAAAATTCAGCCAATGAGTAGAAGGAGTTGTCATCTAGAAATTCTTTTAATTTATTTTTAAATGTTGGTTGACTATCTGTCAGGCTTTTGATGCTGTTTGGTAGGTGACCAAAGACTTTTGTGGCAGCACAATTTACCCCTTTCTGTGCCAAAGTCAGGTTTAACCCTGCATAGTGAAGATCATCCTTTCTCCTGGTGTTATAGCTATGCACACTGCTGTTACTTTTGAACTGGGTTGGATTATTAACAACAAATTTCATAAGTGAATATATGTACTGTGAGGTTACTGTGAGGATCCCTAGATCCTTAAATAGATGTCTGCAGGATGACCGTGGGTGGGCTCCAGCAATTATTCTGATTACACGTTTTTGAGCAGTGAATACTTTTCTACTCAACGATGAATTACCCCACAATATGATGCCATACGAAAGCAGTGAATCAAAGTAGGCATAGTAAGCTAATTTACTGAGATTCTTATCACCAAAATTTGCAATAGCCCTAATAGCACACGTAGCTGAACTCAGACGTTTCAGCAGACCATCAATGTGTTGCTTCCAGTTTAACCTCTCATCAATGGACACACATAAAAACTTCTGTTCAAAGTCTATATTTATTACTGGAGTTGTGCCACTTACTGTACGGAACTGTATATACTGTGTTTTACGAAAATTTAAAGAGAGTCTGTTTGCTGAGAGCCACTTAATAATTTTGTGAAAAACAGCATTTACAATTACATCACTTAGTTCTTGGTTTTTGGATGTTATTACTATACTTGTATCATCAGTAAAAAGAACTAACTTTGCATCTTCATCAATGTGGAATGGTAAGTCATTAATGTACATTAAGAACAGTAAAGGACCTAAGACCAAACCCTGTGGGACCTCGTACTTGATAGCCCCCCCAGTTTGAGGAATCAGCTGTTGTTTTAACATTACATGAACCACTTATTTCAACTTTCTGCATTCTTCCAGTTAATTATCAATTGATCCATTTGTGCACTGCCCCACTCAAACCATAATGATTTAGCTTATCTAATAGAATTCCATGATTTACACAATCAAAGGCCTTTGAGAGATCACAAAAAATACCAATGGGTGATGTCCTGTTATTCAGAGCATTTAATACTTGATCAGTGAAAGCTTATATAGCATTTTCTGTTGAAAAGCCTTTCTGAAAACCAAACTGACATTTTGTCAGTACTTTATTTTTACAAATATGGGAGGCTACTCTTAAATACATTACTTTCTCAAAAATTTTTGATCACGTGTGTTCTCCATGGAAATTAAAGAAGATTCAATATGGACGTGTGTTTGCGCTGGACCATTATTCCCTCCCATGAAAATTGTCCAATTGACTGCTTGTGCACGTTTCCCTTCTTTATTTAGTTGAAAGAACGTCGGTTGTGGAGTGTGTTGTGTGCCTCCAGCAGGTGATAGACGTGTGAACGACACGTTTGCTTGTTCCCTACACATGTGAAACACTTGGTGAAGTATAAGAATGATTTGGAATCTGTTATATCACCGACATTGGTATTCGTGAGTGGAAATATCAGTTTCTTCCTTTTTTTTTGAGTTCCCAAGTAAAAATCTTCGCAGACGGGATAAGTTTCTAGCTACTTAGTGGTTTATAGCACACTGCACCTCGCATAAGTTTTGGGTTTCTGGAGAAATTATTTCCAATCTATATCTTTGGAATTATACTGTGCGAGTGACACTGCTATGCAAGCAATATTGCTATGTGCTTGATGTCGAGAAGAATCGCGGAAACTGTGTGATATTCCGGTAAACCATATGAAAATACATATGTTCTTGTAATCCCAGGGTCTGGAGATGGGTGTAAAAAGCAAGCAAGTCGGGGCCAAAAACAGTAACGCCTTTGTGCAGAGTGGAACCGACCCAGCCTTTGTGCAACAGTTCAGAGAGCAACCTTGGTCCACTGAGGATGCTCTTGTCACGTGTTAGGCCAGTGTGTGTGGGGGCAAATGACTTTTGACTGTCGGCTGCAGTGAATGATGGCCCGACTTCATGGGAAATATCTAGTGCTGCGAAGATCATATACGGTGCATGTTCTTATCCTGTCTGTCTTCGTGGCATATGTACGAATGTATGGTGGTCGACAGCTACATGCAGGATGCAGAATTGGCAACTTTGTATGGCGAAGGATACGAATTGTGTGTTTACTACATCGATATCGTATGTGGTAACGAAGACTCTGTCCTTGATATATCCCCAGAAAAAATGTTCATTTCTACTACTCGTGATTACTTTCGGATTTCTTCGGTTTACTCTCGATCCATATTCTGTACTGAGTAGACTGTTCATTCCATTCAAAAGACCCCATAATTCTTTTGCTCTGTCATTAAGGATAGCAGTGTCATCAGTGAATCTACTAATTTATATCCTTCCACCCTAAATTTTAATCTCCTCTTGGACGTTTCATTTATTTCCGTCATTACTTCTTCGATGTATAGAGTGAACAGTAGGGACAAAATACTTAACCTGAGCGCTCCGTTCTTCGTCTTCCATTCTTACTATTCTCTCTTCGTTCTTGTACATACTGTGTATTATCCGTCTTCGCTATAGTTTACCCCTAGTTTTCTCGGAATTTCGTACACTTTGCACCATTTTACAATGGAACGCATTTTTCAGATCGTCAGATCCTATCAACACGACTTGATTTTTCAAGAGTCTTGTTTCCATTATCAGTGGCAATGTCAGAAAAAATGTTCAAATGTGTGTGAAATCTTATGGACTTAACTGCTAAGGTCATCAGTCCGTAAGCTTACACACTACTTAACCTAAATTATCCTAAGGACAAACACACACATCCATGCCCGAGGGAGGACTCTAACCTCCGCCGGGACCAGCCGCACGCCCCAGAAAAAAAAAAAAAAAGTAAGGGGGCGTAATGTCTGGAGAGCAGGGTGGCCAGGGTGTTGGACCGTTCCTTCCAATCAACCGATCCGGACATTCCTCCCCTCTCCAGACATTAGGCCCCTTGACTTTTTTTTCTGGAGCTATATCAAGGACAGACTCTTCGCCACACCAGTTGCTGACGTCGACGACCTGAAGGCCAGGATACAAGTTGCTGTGGGTACTGTGACAGGACACATGTTACGAAAACCTGGCGGGCACTGGAATACCACCTCGACATTATCCGAGCTACCAAGGGAGCACATTTTGAGGTTTACTAACGCAAGTAGTCTTTAAAAAAAACTAGTAACACTAACCTATGTAATGGATTCAAATGTAAATTATTATGTCAAACGGTTATTCTGCAATAAATTATTATAATCACGGCAAGACTTTATGCTCACCCTGTACATTTTTTGTTTAAAAATACATGTGGGAGAAACAATTTGTCAATGTTTTAAATGCTCTGCTGTTGTAGTTAAAACTTACTGTGAGAAAGATAACCAAACCGCATATTTTCACAGCACAATATAGTACAGCATTTTCTTTCTCACAGTCGAATTTAACAGAAAACCTGTACACTTGTTTTAATCTTCAGGCGCTCACGCGATTTGAAGTAATGTTAGCTCTCGCGCGGAGACATTTACGCTGACAAGAATTAGTTTTGTTTTTCGAATGTCCATACAGTATTACGTCGGGCTATAGGGTCAACTCAGTCTGTCAGTCAGCTCACGGTCCAGTGGGTGAGTCGACAGATAACCAAGGATTACCTGAGAATCGAGCCCGCAAATAGTTACATTTTCAAGAGGCGGTGTAAATAGCGTCTAAGTGACCGCTGGAAGTTAAAAAAATATGATCGTATGTCAGCCTGAATGGTTATTAGCGAATCGCATAAAAATCTGAAGTAAATCGGTAAAGAACGTTTCGACACTTTCGTTAACGTTTTCCATTATGCATTATATACAGCTATATAATATTTATATGCCATAAATAGTACAAAATATATAGCCGATGCCCATCCAAACGTATAGATTGGAGAAATAAATAATTGGTTTATTGGTATCCCTGCCTTGAAGCTGACGAAAATTACAACTGACCTTCAACCACGGTCAACAGTGATTGAACACATTAAAAATATTTGAAAATGAAAGGATTTAGACCAGTTATTCGTGAATGAATTACCTGATCGCATAGAGCAGCGAGCTGCAGTATGCCACGCTTTGTTGGCCGTGTCTCACTCAGGAGTATTATTGCTAATGAATTTGAGCTGTGTCGCATAACACACAGGAGCAATGAGATTTTCTTGTCTACGGCAATTTTCTATGTTCAAGAGTTGGACAGAAACCAACCCTGTGTTATGGTACAGGCACGAATGTCATCTGAGTGCCTATCCCAACCACATTTTCTCGAAGAACATGTGAATACAATAATTATTGACGTGTTGCAAGGGTGGTCAATACCTCAGGTCGAAGACGAGGAAATCAGAGGTCATGTGAGTTCCTTCATAAATAATTTCAAGGCTGCTGGATTGGGCGTGAGTCAACAACATCTCTCCTCCACAGTTACAGCTGACGTTTTTATGGAACATTTTGAGCAACAGGCGTTAAGTAGTGCTCCTTTGAAGCCTTCTTGCTGGCTCTGCTACGTGGACGGTACATTTGTTATATGGCCACACGGTGAAGAGGAACTTCATGCGTTCCACAATTTCTTAAATGGAATTCACCCCAAAATAAAATTCACCTTGGAGGTTGAGAGTGAGGTCGGTCTCCCGTTCCTAGATGTGTTGGTATACAGAAGACCTGATAACACTCTGTACAGAGTGTACAGGAAGCCGACTAACACAAACAGGTATTTAGATGCCACTTCGCACTACCACCCAGCCCAGAAGCAAGCAGTACTCAACACTCTTATCTTCACGTGCCTTCCGTATCAGCGATGACGACAACTTAGAATCGGAGTTGAATTTTTTAAAGAGGACATTGAAGGCAAATGGGTATGATAGTTATTCAATCGACAGGGCTTTTGGGTGGAATATTTATACCGCTAATAAGAATGACGAGGAACCGCCTTCTCACTCCGTCAGGTTACCGTTCGTTTCTGGGGTCACTGATTGCATAAGTAGAATTTTAAAGAATAATGGTATTCAGACATCTTTCTTTAGTCAGAACAAAATAAAAGACTTTTTCCGACGGAAATACGGATGCACCTGATTACCTCCACAATGAAGGCGTCTATCAAGTGTCATGTGGCTGCGGCAAAGTGTATATAGGTGAAACGGGAAGAACTGTTAAAGAACCCATTAAGGAACACGAACGGCACATGCGGCTAAATCAAAGTGCAAAATCGGCAGTAGCGGAACATCACGAGAACTGTGGCTCTGACATCGATTTTAATAACACATGTACTGGCTAAAGAAACAAACAATTATAGAAGAAAGGTCCGAGAAGCGGTTGAAATTTCCATCTAATTTCAATAGAGAGGACGGCTATAGGGTTCCGGCATCGTGGCTCCCCGCCATCAAGGAAGAAAATACGCGGCCGCTGTGTGTGAGCGGCATAAACAACGCGCTGCAAGTCACCTCGGCGGACAATAATACTTTGGGTAAACATTCCCCCTCTCTTGCTCTGTCCGTTTCGAATCCAGCCACTAATGACGACCAACCAATAGCGGTAGCAGGCATTTCAACCAATAACCCTTCTCCAGCATAGGTGTGGAACAGTGCCTTTCTATCCAATGACGATGACCGCCAATGGTATCCACAGGGGATGAGCTACCACCGCCCCTTCTTCTGTATTAGCCTATGACTATGGCCCACGAATGGTAGCCACATGTATTTTAACCAATACTATTACTTCTCCAGCACGAACTCCAGAAAATTCCCCCTTTATAAGTGGACGCGACACTCGTCTCTGACATCTCCAGCGGTACTCCGAAAGGATACCGCCCTTCGATTGTGCCATTCCAGCACTAATCGAAGCGCTAGGTTTTCAGGTACCAGCCAGCCAGCCAGCCAGCCGAGCAGCAGCGGTCCAGCCGAGCAGCAGAGGCAGCAGTCCCGGCCAGCAGCAGCGATCCCAGCCAGCAGCAGCGGTCCAGCCAGCAGCAGCGGTCCAGCCAGCCAGCCCTCCAGCAGCAGCAGCAGTCCAGCCAGCCAGCCCTCCAGCAGCAGCAGCAGTCCAGCCAGCCAGCCCTCCAGCAGCAGCAGTCCAGCCAGCCAGCCCTCCAGCAGCAGCAGTCCAGCCAGCCAGCCCTCCAGCAGCAGCGGCAGCGGCAGCAGCAACAGCAGCAGCGGCCCCGGCCCCGTCCGCGGCAGCAGCAGCAGCTGCGGCATTCCTGCCAGCCGTCGCCAGCGCCAGCAGCGTGGGACTCTGGTCTTCGTCCGTCTTCGTCTTCGTCCGTCTTCGTCTTCGTCCGTCTTCGTCTTCGTCCGTCTTTGTCTTCGTCCGTCTTCGTCTGTCCCCAGTTTTTCCCCTCATTTTCTTCCTGTGCTTTTTTGTTTATCCCTGTCGTCATGTCAGCCCCCACCACCACTGCCACTACTACCACCACTGCCATTGTATACACGTCGCTCTCCGCCGCCACCACCACCATTACATGGTGTGCCCAGTCACACCCCCTCTTCCCATCACTCCTCTTCTCACTCTCCCTTCGCCCTCGCTCTTTGTCGCCCCTCTCCAGCTTCTTCCTCCCGCTCCTCTCCCTCTGATCCTTTCCCCCCACTCCCCCAACCTGTCACTGCAGCTCCAGCTAGGGTGGTGGCCCGTCGGGCCACTGCCCATGCCCAACTCTCCCCATCACCTTCGCCATCACCGCCACCACCGTCGCCGTCGCCATCGCCGTCGCCATCGCCGTCGCCTTCACCATCACCGTCTCCGGCGCCGACTGCTGCGTCCACGCCGGGACATGCCACTTCTAGTCACCTCTTTATAGCTCCCGTCCCTCATGTCACCACCCACCCTTCTGCCTCCGTTAAACGCCCTAGTGGCACCACCACCTCCTCTGCTCCCAAAAAGGCCCCACCCCACCCTCCTTCCCCTCCCCCCCCCCCCAGGATGCCACGGATGTCTCCCCACCTGGCCCTGCTCCCAACCGCCCCCTCCTCCTCCTCCTCCCCCCCTCTGTATACAAATACCTCCTCTCCCATCCTGATCCTTCCCTTCTCGAGGCCTGGAATCTCTCCCTCCTCCTCCACCAACACTTCCCTGGTGCCCCCATCTCACTCCTCACTCCCAGACGGGATTCTGTTCTCATCTCCTCCCCCAGCCCCACCATAAATACTGACATCCTCTCCCGCTTCCCCATCACCCGTTTTGGCCCCAACGCCTCCCTCACCCCTGCTCCTTCTCCATCTCCTACCTGCCAACCCCAGCCCCCGCATCGCCTGCCAACCCTCACCTACGTGATCACTCGGCTCAGTCCGACGATCATGGAGGAGGAGGTTTTGGCAGAGCTCAAGGCGCATCCCACGCTAGATGTGTGGGCGGTCCGCCGCATTTTTAACTCGGCCAGCCCCACCCGCCTTATGCAGGTTTTCTCCAAGGACGCCCCCTCCATTGACCGTCTCCTGAAGAAGGGTGCCCTCCTCTTCAACCAGCGCTATAAGGTGGACCCCTCCCGTTCCCCTCCTCAATCCCTGCGCTGCCAGAGGTGTCTTCGCTTTAAAGCACACCCAACAGCCGAGTGCTGTGAGGCCCCCACCCGCCTGCATTGTAGGCAAGCACACTTCCTCCGGCAGTGCCCTGACCTTCAATCCCCTCCTTCCTGTAATACCCGCAATCTCCCCCATCCCACCTACTCCCAAAAGTGTAAAGCCCGACCCCCTCCGACCACTCCTGAACTGAACTCACCGTCCCTGTCAGTCCTCTGGATGCCCACACCCCTCCTGGCAATTCCCTTCGCCCCCCCCCCCACCGCTGAGGACATCATCAGGTTCCTCACCATTGTCCTACAAAACGTCCACCCTTCCCAGCGCCCTCACACCCTCCAGCAGGTCTCCCTCGCCGCCCGTTCCATTTTCCACTTAAAAATGTATGCCACCTACTCCAACAACCTGGCCCATTTCACCTTCTCCCGTCTTGACACCCTTGTCTAAATCCCTGTCATGGCGCAACAGCACCATATCCTTTTCAACAACATCCACTCCCTTCCCACCAACAAGAACCTCTTCCTGCACACCCTTGCCACCCACCTTGTGGATGCCTTCCTCCTCAATGAAACCTTCCTCCAACCCCACCACACCGTCCACACATACCCCTACCTCCTTCACCATTCCGATAATTCCCTGCCGATTGCGCGTGGCGGAGTTGCCATTGGTCACCACCACCAGATCCCAGTTCGGCTCCAACCTCTCCTTCCTGACCCCACCGAACACCTGATCCTTAGTCTCTTCTTCCCCGGCCTTACTGTCACCTGCGCCACCATCTATGTCCGCCCTAACGCCCCTATTCCCTTCGACTTCCTCTCCCACATTGGCCGTACCTTCTCCTCCTACGCGATCGCCGCCGACCTCAACATCCACAGTCGTTCCGCCGCCCAGTTGCGGCGGTAGCATCGGTTCCTCTCCTCTCTTCAAGGTGACCTCATCCCCATCCCCCGGCACACCCATCCCGAATCCAACTCCACTCCCGATGTTATCCTTTCCTCCCCTAACCTCCTTGGCCGCATAATGGTGGATGTCCTGGAGCCTATTAGTAGCGACCATCTCCCTGTCCTTCTCACCATTTCAGACGGTCGTCGCCCCCCGCCCCGACCCTCGTAATGACCCTCCCCCAAAGTACGTCCATGACTATTCCCGTGCCAACTGGAATGCCTACCGGGATACCCTCTCCACCCAGGTCGATAGCCACCCCTTCACCTACCACCACCCTGACGATGTAACCCATGCCACCTCCTTTCTCCAGCAGACCTTGTCTGAGGCCGTGGAGGCCCACGTCCCTACTGTCGCTATCCACCCCCACTGTCTTACCTTACCCCCACAGGCCGTCCTCCTCCTCCGTGAATCCCGCCGCCTCTACCGTGCCTTCCTCCACACGCGTGACCCGGACACACTCCGACACCACCGGCATCTCTGGCGACACATTCGAAATTTGCTCACAGCTAAGAAACGCCGGGACTGGCGACAGACATGCACCTGTTTAAACGCTACCCTGCCTATAAACTCGTCCAAGTTCTTATCAGCCTTCCATCGCCTTACCGGAACTAAACCCTCCCCCTACTATCCTCTTCTCCATGATGATCACCCCTTCCCTGACACCCTTAGTAAGTCTAATCACTTTGCCTCTTACCTCTCCGATGTCTTTTCCATCCCCGATGATCCCCAGTTCGATTACTCCCTCTTCCCGGATGTCCGTGATCGAACTGACACCTCTGTCCCTCCCCTCGCACCTGGTTTCCAGTACTTGAACAACATTGCACACACAGAACTCAGCCGGCCGGTGTGGCCGTGCGGTTAAAGGCGCTTCAGTCTGGAACCGCATGACCGCTACGGTCACAGGTTCGAATCCTGCCTCGGGCATGGATGTGTGTGATCTCCTTAGGTTAGTTAGGTTTAATTAGTTCTAAGTTCTAGGCGACTGATGACCTCAGAAGTTAAGTCGCATAGTGCTCAGAGCCATTTGAACCATTTTTAACAGAACTCAATGCCCCTATCACTACACAGGATCTCATTGCTACACTCTGCACGAAACGCAACACCACTCCTGGTCACAATCGTGTCACCTACCGTCACCTTCGTGAAGCTCCTGTCTCTTTCCTCTCCACCCTGGCCAGGCTCTACAATGTAGTCCTGTCCACCAGTTACTACCCCGACCTGTGGAAAACCTCCCATATCCTGATGTTCCTTAAACCTGGTAAACCGCCGTCCGCCGTCTCCTCCTACCGTCCCATCAGCCTTACCTCGGTCTTCAGCAAGGTCCTGTAATCTATCCTCACCCGTCGCATCCACCAGCATCTCCGCCAGCACTGCCTCCTTCCCGTTACCCAGTGTGGCTTTTGGCCGTCCTTCTCTTCCGACGACCTTCTCCTTCACCTCACTCATCTCCTTTCCGAACAGCTTAATTCCCGTCACTCCGCATTCTTCCTCTCCCTGGACCTCGAACATGCTTATGACCGCGTATGGCATTCCGGTCTCCTCTTCAAGCTCCAAACCTTCTCCCTTCCCATTAACTACGTCCGTCTGATCGGCTCCTTTCTCTCCCACCGTCCTTCCTACGTCACCATCCATAACACGGATTCCTACACCCTTTTTCCCTCCACCGGTGTGCCCCAAGGCTCCGTCCTCTCTCCCGTTCTGTACCTTTTATATACGGCGGACATGCCGCCGCCGTCACCCCCCGTCCACCTTCTCCAGTTTGCCGATGACACTGCCTTCCTTGCCCTTGCCCCCACCCTGCAGCGCTCCCAACACCTTCTCCAATCCTATCTTGACTGGTTCACCGCTTGGTGCTCAAGGTCAATCCCTCCAAAACCCAGGCGATCATTGTCGGCAAAACCACCCCTTCCTTCTGCCTCCTTGATTTCTATCTCACCATCTATGGCCGTCAAATCGCCCTCAGCCCCACCCTTAAGTACCTTGGTGTCACCCTCGACCGTCGACTCTCCTGGACCCCCCATCTCCGGACAATCCAAGCCAAGGCATGCTCCCGACTCCGTCTCCTCAAGCTCCCTTCCGGCTGTACATGGGGTCTGGACCCCTCCACCATACTCCACAGCTATAAATCCCTCATCCGCCCTATCCTTTGTTACTCCCATCCGGCCTGGATCTCCGCCCCCCCCCCCCTACCTTTTATAAATCCCTTCAAATCCTTGAACGCCATGCTCTCCGCCTCACCTACCATATCTGTCTCCCCTCCCCCACACGGATCCTGCATGATCTCATTCCGTTCCCCCACCTCCTCCTTTTCCTTGAAAGGATACGGATCCTGTACACCACCCGCAAACTCGACCCTCCTCACCCGCTTGTCTCGCCCATCCTCTCCCCCCCCCGCCCGCTGCCACGTCTGTATTCCCACGTCCCACCCGGTCTCCATCTCTCCACCCTCCTTACCCTCTCCCAAGGTGGCTTCCACCAGCTCCCTTTCCCTGATGATGCCCTCCTCCCCTCCATCTACCCGTCCTACCAACTTTGATCCTCCCTCCCTCTTCCTGTGTTTGCTCCTTTGGGCACCCTCCCACCCTCCTCTCCCTCTTCCCTCCCTCCTCCTTTTCTCCCCACTCCTCCCCTGGGCTTCCCATCCCCTGTCCCTCTCCTCCTCCCCCCATCTCCTCAGCCATTGGCATCCTTGTTCTCCCCTCTCCCGCACCTCACCCTTCTTCCCCTCTTGGCAGGTCCCCGGACTCGCACATGCTAAGTGGACATTCGCGCGCTGGAGATCATCGCCATCAGTGTCTTGTGTGTGCCGTCGTGTTTAGTGTTCAGTGTTCACCGTCACACTCCATTGTTCACCAGTGCCATCGACGTCTTCAGTGTTTGTGCTTCGTGTCAACAGTTTGTAGTGTGGATTTGTCAACGAGTGTGAACGGCTTCATGTTTTTTATGTTCATGTGTCTACTGTTTTTTCCCCGCCGTTTTGTTCCAACCCATGTGTCTTCTCTGTTTTATCATTGTACTATCTTTTGCTGCTGCCATCCTACCTGTTATACTGGTATTAAAATCACAATAAAGAAAGAAAATCGTCTCTGACAGTGTTCTGGCAGTAGTGGACACCAAAAGATCCTGAGGAAGATCCCAGCAGAGGGGTCGAAACGTCGAACATTTTAGAAGAAACATGATGCGGGCTAATAACCCAGAAGATTTTATCTTCAACTCCGCATGTTAACACGTTAGACAGAATAATTAAGGCTTATCTAGCTCAGAGTCGGTACAAGACCAATGAAGAATTGCGCAAAAGTGTTGAGGACTCCTTTAGGATGCTCTGCAACGTGCCAAGGAGGACGTGGAGAGTTGTAGATCTCTGTATAAGGCACGAGGGTGCACATACAGATCCGTTGGATACATATATTTTATATATACGTGAAGTGAAGAAGTCAAGTCTCATTGCCAAAATTATTACCTGTTCTATTGGGACAGTGCGTGGGTTTCTGAGGCATAAATCAGAAGACTGAGAGAACACAATCACTGTGAGAAATACTGTAATATACTGAGTGTAGTACAATGGATCCTTGTTAACATCCTTGTACAAGTTCTTGAACTATGCTGGGACAAGTTAAACACCTTAACATTTCACGACCGAGCTGCTGTACACAGAATAAAACAAATCAAGTCTTGCGGCCAGTTGTGTTGCACTGCCCTAGTAGGTAAAGTCGCGACCAGCAACGACGATACTCTACCGCTGACGGACTAGAGCTACTCAACTGGACAGAGCTGCGGTCATACGGCTTTTTAAGCACGTGATCCGTTGCGCCTGTGGCGCCTCAGCTCAGGGGGCGAACCACTTGTGCGTTTGGTGGTTGGGCGGCGCCAGTCGCTGTCGCTGCCGCTGTAGGACAGTAGCGGTCGGTATCTCTAGACCCAATCTCTGTGGTATCGAGAGGCTACGATACCACAATAAGGACTCCAATATACGACATCCCGTTTTGACCCCGGTGTACATGGACTTCTCGGACACAACACACACTGAAACGCCAAAGAAACTGGTATAGGCAAGTGTATTCAAATACAGAGATATGTAAACAGCCAGAAGACGGCACCTGCGGTCGGCAACGCCTATAAAAGACAACAAGTGTCTAGCGCAGTTGTTAGATCGGTTACTGCTGCCATGATGACAGGTTATCAAGATTGAAGTGAGTTTGAACGTGGTGTTATAGTCGGCACGCGAGCGATGGGACACTGCATCTCCAAGGTACCGATGAGGTAGGGATTTTTCCGTACGACCATTTCACGAGTTTACCGTGAACATTAGGAATCCGGTAAAATATCAAATCTCGGGCACTGCTGCGGCCGGAGAAATATCCTGCAAGAACGAGACCAACGACTACTGAAGAGAATCGTTCAACGTGAAATAAGTGCAACCCTTCCGCCAGTTTCTGCAGATTTCAGTGCTGGGCCATCAACAAGTGTCAGCCTGTGAACCATTCAACGAGACATCATCGATATAGGCTTTCGGAGCCGAAGGCCCATTCGTGTACCCATGATGACTGCACGACACAAAGCTTTACGCCTCGCATGGGCTCATGAACACCGACATTGGACTTTCGATGACTCGAAAAATGTTGTATACGGGTATGGAGACAACCTCATGAATCCATGGGCCCTCCATATCAGCAGGGGACTGTTCAAGCTCGTTGATGAACTGTAATGGTGTGGGGCGTCTGCAGTTGGAGTAATGTGGGACCCCTGGGACGTCTAGATAAGACTCAGACAGGTGACCATACGTAAGCATCCTGTCTGATCACCTGCATCCATTCATGTGTATTGTGCATTCCGACGGACTTGGGCAATTCCAGCACGTCAAGGTGAAACCCCACACGTCCAGAACTGCTACAGAATGGCTCCAGGAACACGCTTCTGAGTTTACACACTTCCGCTGGCCACCAAACTCCCCCGACATGAACATTATTGATCATATCTGGGATGCCTTGCAGCGTGCTGTTCAAAAGAGCACCCTCTCCACCCTCTCGTGCTGTTACGGATTATGGACAGCCCTGCAGGATTCATTGTGTCAGTTGCCTACAGCACCACTTGAACATTAGTGGAGTCCATACCACGTCGTGTTGCGACACTTCTGCGTGCTCGCGGGGGCCCTACACGCGATTAGCTAAGTGTACCTCTTTCTATGGCTCTTCTGTGTATATAAGCAGTTTATGTCACCAGTTAATGAAACCTTGTGTGAGGCCTTTGTTTATATAAGGTTTTAAGTAACTTTTGACACAGATTCACTTAATCATCATGTCTGGCACTCATATGTGAACATGTGTATCCTGTGGAAATGGCTCTGAGCACTATGAGACTTAACATCTATGGTCATCAGTCCCCTAGAACTTAGAGCTACTTAAACCTAACTAACCTAAGGACATCACACACATCCATGCCCGAGGCAGGATTCGAACCTGCGACCGTAGCAGCCGCACGGTTCCGGACTGAGCGCCTAGAACCGCTAGACCACAGCGGCCGGCCCTGTGGAGATGTTTTTGTACCTGAAGATAGTGTGAAAGGTGGAAACTGATAGTGTATTAAATAAGAAAGGGCTATACACCTAGCACCTGAGCAAAAATATACCTTCTGTGTAGTTTTTCTTAGTTCTCGTTTTTGTCATGTGACTTTTGACAATGTGAAACAGAGTCATTTTGTCATGAGATGAGTTACCATACAATTCACAGAGAGCTGATAAAGAATTTTCAAGCACCAAAAAAGGAAGCTTACAAGAATCTGAAAAAACTTACAGCAGTATAATAAATTACAGTGCAACATACTAAACTACAGCGAGGAAATGACGCACATAATAAAATAAGTGTGCCGTAATGAATCCTTTAAAATTGTATTTGAGAATGTTTGGTTTATCATCCAGGTTCCTTTTTTTTTTTTTTTTTTTTTTTTTTTTTTTTTTTTTTTTTAGTTCAGCTCATTTCTGTACATGATATAAAGCAGTGTTATCTGTTTGTAAATCGATGTTCTGCCTAGTGCTCACTGAGTAAGTGAATGTATTATTTTCATTTAAGTGAGCCCATATTGTTAGCCTTAAGTTCCGTGACGGAGTATATGTACAGCTTTGGCAGAGTTAAAATTCCGAGGCGCTTGAACAACGGGCTGAACGATGATAGCGTGCTGTGACAGTAGACCTTTCTGACTGCTGTTTTCCGTGCTATGAATATTTTTGTGAACGCACAGAGGTCACCCCAAAACATCACACCGTACGATACTATATTGCAGAAGCAAGCAAAGTAAACAGACTTTTGCGATTGTGTCAGGAACAGCCAAGAAAATTAGTAAAGTAAATATAGTGGCGTTTAGTTGATGCACAAAATCTTCAGTTATATTCTCATGAGTGTTTTTCGTTCACAGGATGTAGAGAATAACTGTTTACAACAAACCACAGTGGTGTAGGTAAGTCCAGATGAAATCGCTGACATACTCCAAAACGTAACATTGACGTTTGCGTAAATTTTACATCCAAATATTGCGAATAGAATGAAATTAATAATTAAATCGTCTTTTTCGTCTGGCGTTCTTACTATGAAACTACTGTGCTTCTAAGGGTTAAATTTAGATGGAATTGTAAATCAGAGGTTGAAAATACCGCTACAGATGTAAGGTTCTTTTGTTTAGAACACGACCGGTTTCGGGCTCTTATACGCCCGTCTTCAGGTGTTGTACTGAAATTGAAATTAACAAGAGACATAAAAAAATAACCTTACAACAGTAGCGGTATTTTCAGCCTCTGGTATAATACTCAGTTGCGGATATTCCTCCGACAGGATTGTTTGGAATTGTATTTATTTCTCATATAACGTGTACAAAAGTCTTTTTTTCTTCATTGCACTATTTAAATTAACAGTGTTAACGAAACAGCCGACTAAGTCGGTAGCGTAAGAGAGAGAGGTAGACAGAGAGAGAGTAAAGAGAGAGAGAGAGGATACTGAAAATCTCGCGCTTCGCGCACGCATTGGTAGTGGCTTTTACAGGCCGATCTAAGGTTATTTCCGGGCTTGACTGACTGAAAGTATCCTATATCAAATTGTTCGTCTCGACTTTCCCTACACCACCATGGCAAGCCGTAAAAATTTATCGTTTAACTCCATGTACAGTCAGCACTAAAAATTTTAAATGCTATACTGATTATTTTATCATCTTGTGACAGTTAAATTTCATTTCTATAACGCTTTCGTATCAGAAATTGTGTGTTCTGTTTTGTTTCAGTTCTGCTTCAACACGTATTCTGTAAGCCACGACTTACTGTTGCCTACTACCATAAGTATATGATGAAAGATATTTTGGAATTGCATATGGATAGTACCCTACTGTCTTCTGACTCTACACTCTCTGACAGATAGTTACATGCCTGACAAAAATGTGAAGCACCCAGTAGTGGAGGAGGAAACAAAATGGAACTTCAGAGGATATGTGATGTTATTTCAGTTATGACAAAATCGAGTCAGATTTATAAAGAACTTGGCAGTATGACCCCAATCATCAGTAACACGTTGTACCCCCCCCCCCCCTCTGAGGTGCATGTACTGATTCAGTCGGGAAAAGTGCTATAGAGCCATTGTCTCTCCTCCTCTGGCAAGCTGCCCCCGACCTGCTGTGATTGGTCCTTCTATATCCTGGATTACTGGCACTGGGGCGGAGCTGATGCCCAGGTTGGACCCATACATGTTCTATTGCAGAACAAATCTGGATATCTTGCTGCCGACGGGACCTCAACATCATGCAGGCATTTTACAGATTGGACGGGCATTGTCTTGTTGAAAAATGGCACACGATAATGCTGCATGTTGGGGAGCAAAATAACTGATGATGGTCGGAGTAGAGAGGATATAAAATGTAGACTGGCAATGGCAAGGAAAGCGTTTCTGAAGAAGAGAAATTTGTTAACATCGAGTATAGATTTAAGTGTCAGGAAGTCGTTTCTGAAAGTATTTGTATGGAGTGTAGCTATGTATGGAAGTGAAACATGGACGATAAATAGTTTGGACAAGAAAAGAATAGAATATTTCGAAATGTGGTGCTACAGAAGAATGCTGAAGATTAGATGGGTAGATCACATAACTAATGAGGAGGTATTGAATAGGATTGGGGAGAAGAGAAATTTGTGGCACAACTTGACTAGAAGAAGGGATCGATTGGTAGGACATTTTCTGAGGCATCAAGGGATCACCAATTTAGTATTGAAGGGCAGTGTTGAGGGTAAAAATCGTAGAGGGAGACCAAGAGATGAATACACTAAGCAGATTCAAAAGGATGTAGGTTGCAGTAGTTACTGGGAGATGAAGAAGCTTGCACAGGATAGAGTAGCATGGAGAGCTGCATCAAACCAGTCTCAGGATTGAAGACCACAACAACAACAACAATGCGGCATGGGAGGTAACACGAAGGGATGTATGTTGTCCCTGATGTATGGTTGATGTTCCCATCAGAATTCCATCAGTCAAAACCCTCCATGTGCTGAAGTCATACCCCATGGCTCGCCCCACCGCAATAATACCAGTAATAACACCGCTGTGCCTCTCCAAAATGTTGGAAGCATGGGATTTTTTCCAAGGGCGCCGCCATACTCACCGATGATGGTCATGCAAGGTAATGCAGAACCATGGTTCATTGCTGAACAAAATGTGACACTATTTATCAGAGGTCCATGCTTCCGAGTCATGGCCCCACTTCACACACAGTCGTTTGCATTCTTATGTTAACAGCAGCCTATGCATGGAACGGTAATTCCCAACACGTACCTCATTGGTTATTCGCTAGTCCGGCTGCTGTTATTCACCGACCAAGCTGCAGGGTGACATAGAACGTTGCGGGGAGTCCATTATTTCTGTGCCAGCATACCAAGCAGCAAAGAAGTTGCAAGAAGATCGATAGAGGCCAAAGACAGACTCGCAAGAAACGGGGCGCCAATGCTCTCTCAGCTGCCAGTATTTATATCGCCGCCACGGACTGGAGGGCCCAGTCAATTCCAGTCAGCAATCAAATGAGTCAACGAGTCGAGTCATCAGTTGCAGCCCAGTGGGAGTCGCAGTTAGCTCAGCCTCTACCTAGCAACCAGAGTAGTGTACATAGCGGAACTTGCACTTCACCAACAGTGAGGCTAACGTCGACTATTAAGGAAAAGCTCCTAACACAACAACTAGCTTAAGTTAAGTAGCTTTCTTATTCTTATGAATAAAGAACGCAGTTAATATATGTGTGCAATATGTATTATAAAAAGAGGATACCGGTCACCAAACGAGATCCTCTCCTTGCTTCCCACGGTATAAGCTTACAGTGACAACGAGACAACACAAAATTTCTATTGGATGGCAGGCACAATTGTGAAGGGGCTGCTGCGACTTGTTTAGTCAACAATGTTGTCATTCTCCCTTTTGGTGATAAGACATGGCCGATCACAATCTTAATGATGAGAACGGCTACCTTCACATACCCACACAGTCTACCATCGGGCTTTTGTCACATCTGAACGCCCCATAAATGTAAGTAACGCACGATTCGACCAGCTGGTCAAATGGAGATCCACAACGAAGCCCCTTTCAAACTCTGTCAGCTGCTAATAACACTCTCCCACTCGAGTGCGACTTATTTTCGTGTCCTTCAGACTGATAACTCATTATCTGACGCCGTTCACGCTCCTTATATACGCTATCAGGCCAGACAACACCACTAAACATGAACAATGATAATGCACTCTAGTGAACGAGGTGTGTGAGAAAAGTATGAGACTGACAACATTGCGAGCGATCTGGCAACCCTGTGTTGTTCAGCCTCTGTAGACCGACATGTTCATCCTTTCCTAATGCACAATCATAGTTCAACTCCGTACAGCCACCGCATGAGTTTTGAAAGCGCCATCAGTGAAGTTGTGCTTTTGTTGTGTTACGGAAATGGAACAGCGGAATTTAGGGCAATGTTATACGACCAAGTTTTGTATTAAACTGATGAATCCACGAGTATGACCTTCAAAAAGTTGGAGCAGGCATGTGGGGACACTTCCTTGTCAGGAGCTCAAGCTTGTCAGGAGCTCAAGTTATTCATTGGCACAAATCATTTTTTGAAGACCGAGAAGACGTTAAAGATGAACCTCACTCAGGGAGACTTTCAACTTCAAAAACCAACGGAAACGTCGAACGTGTGCGTTCTCTTGTGAGACTATTCCTCCAGGACAAACTGTCAACCAAATGTTTTACAAAGATGTCCTTGACAGGCTCAGGAAAAGGATGAATCGAGTGGGATGGGACATTGCAGCGCAGTAGATCCTGCATCATGGTAACGCCCCATGTCACACGGCCACTTCCATCACGGAAATTTTGACCTCAAAAGGCATTCCTGTTGTTCCACAATTCTCCTATTCACCTGATCTGAGATCTTGAGATTTTTTTCTTTTCCCGAAATTGAAAATGTTATAAAAGGACGTCATTTTGGAACTCTGGAGAACATACAGAAGAATGTAGCCTACGTGTTAAAGGCCTTATCAGTTGAAGCCTTTCAGCGATGCTACCAAGACTGGTAAGAATGACTCCGCCGATGAATAGCTGCCGAAGGTAACTGCTTTGAATGGGAAAGTACTGTTGTTTTTTTAAAAAATAAGAACTTTGCTAGATAAAAAAATAAGTCTCATTACTTTCGTCACACATTCGTATTTTATGTTATTGTAAAATTTACATTATTGTACAAGTTACTGTAAAGTTATTATTATTATTATTATTATTATATGTCGTAAAATTTTACTGTCCAACAGCAAAGTCACTGAGATGGGCTGATGGAGCAGTTAAGAAATTTGCCAGCTGCAGCTGAGTTATAAAAGATTGAAAGGCATGCGCCACAGGGCATGGCATGACGTGGAAACAGAGACGTTCACTGCTGCTTGTAAACTTAAATACTGCTCTGCACAGAGTATAACTACGTTGACACAACGGAGTAGTTAAGGCAAAAGAGGCTATAAATGTGTGAATAGCAAACTGCGTAATGATGGTATCGTACTTCCATTGTGCAACGGTTACTAACTACCGGTCAGATTACGTCACTAACTTCCTATGCAGAAAGATGAGTAGGTTGAAACGTAATAGCTACTAGTTTGAGGCACGGACATAAGTCTATCAGGAAAATACCAGCAGCCTCTTTAAGCCCATGTCAGGCAGTCGTCTACTAAGATCACTAAACATACCATACCAGGTGACAGTCATTACCATTGTTTCGTCTGTTTCCGTGTTTTCTGATGTACAAGTTCTTGCTTCATTTTTTGAATCGTATATAGGAGCACTAGAGAGCAAATACGTAAGTATTTTTGACGATATCTGAAACCACACTTCAGCCAACGATATCGGAGCGAATTTAAAATTTTTAATTACACCATGTCCCTTATGCCCACAGCACAACTACAACCGTCTTTATTATGTAGCACATACTCACTTCGCATTCCTTTTGTGCACAGATACCTCCATTGTTGACGTACTTATCATAGTCTGTGGCCAAGACCAACGTATCCTCATCAGCAAATTGAAGCTTCTCCTTTGAGTGTAAAGAAAGACTGTGCTGGTAAACTTCTACGTTATTTGATACAGAAATAGCTGAGTAAAACTAAACGTACTTAGTTTTCTCTTTACTTATTCTGATCATTTCTAAACCGACACAATATTTTAGCGCAACGCAATCTGACTTTCAATAATCCCTGCAAAAGAATGGCTCTGACTAACAATAACCTATATCTTTCATAAAACACTTACCTCACAAAAATCTTCGTTACTCGAACTACTGCAATACAGCGAGCGCCAATACTGCCAGCTAAATAAAAGGTTCTAACTACTGAATGCACTAACTACTGATAGGCATATAGTTAGCAAATGAAAGATTTTGATACAGAACAATCAATGTATTTACCTTACTAGTGTTCAAAAGTCATGATATATATATATAAATTCTTGACATCTATTTTGAGAAATTTCCTTTTCCGACTGACACACGTCCAGATCGTCCGCTCATATTAGCATCTCAAACTCTGGCATCTCTCTCCCCACATTCACCACTGCTGGCGGCTCACCTGCCAGACGCTACGGGCTGTTCACATCCAACTGCCCAACACTAAACTAGCGAATAATACAACAATGCGTCCAACCAACCACACAGCGCAGTCAGCGATTCTAATACAAAGCGCTACGTGGCGTCACCAACATAAAAACCTAAACAACCTACTTACAAAGTGACGTTTAACAGTTGGTGTCGGTTTCTTCCAATTTACAATCACAATCAGTTTGTAAGAGCCGTGAATTGTTAAGCATCTGTATTATCTAACTCCGCATCTGTATTATCTAACTCCCTACCAATACTAAAACAAACGCGTCTCTCACTTTTGACGAGTTATGCTCTCTCTAGAGGCTGTGTGAACACTACTCAATGTCCAAATTGCGTACGCCTCCTTTCAGGAAACCCAAGTTACTTGACGACCGCTACGTACTGTTTTCGTGTTGTTAGCATTCAGAAAACACATTCTACCACATTACTACCAGATGAACCTCCCAAACTCAAGTTCAGACGACACATATTCGTATTTCTAGCCAAAACAACTTTTGCTTCGTCCATGCAAAAAAATGACAGCCATTAGACTGTTGCAATATTCGTTGACGAAAAGCACTTTTCCAATGGCCAGCCAAAACTGCAGTGCTCAGGCATACACAATCAACATGACAAAATGCGAACATCATCAGTTTGGTACTGATATTATGGTAAACTGGCAAACTTTCATGAAAAGGTCTACCTAACTATATAAGCTTTCGATTTGCCGTGAATATTGTTAAAGTACGATGGCGTGCTGAAAAGAAATGCATCCAAATTTTTTATTTGAAAACTCTTAAAGCATTTTAAATAAAACAGACGTTATTAACATTCTACAGATTTCCTCTTCGTATCTACATATTTATTTCTCAACATAGACGCATACATTTCTCGCAACGATACCAGACTATTGATACCTCACTATAGAATGTGTGACTTTGTTGACGAAGCCACAACCTCTACTTGCGCAGCCTCATCAGCGTCAAAGTGAAGTCTTCGAAGGTGCGCTTTAAGTTCTGAAAACAGATGAAAATCATATGTGGCGAACTCGGGACTGTGCGGAAGACGATCAGTATAGAGAACCCAAGGCGTCTGATTGTTGCATATGTCGCAGCGCTTGTGTGTGGTTTGTAACGGTCAGCCTAAGGGAGAGAGTGCGCCATGTGTAGATGAACTCTTCGAATTCGAAACTCGATTACAGCACGCTGTTGCTCACGCACCGAAATAGTTACGTTACACACTACCGTGTTCCACGCTACAAATTAGAGCCCTCTAGCGGCAGAGGGATGTAAATATGTAGACATGAAGAATAAAGATGTAGAATGTAAATAACATTTCTTTTATTTAAAAATAATTAAGAGTTTTCGCACCAAAATTCGGAGGCATTACTTTTCAGCACGCCATCATATATTTGCGTACATTGAGGTGACAAAAGACATGCCACATATACAAATCTACATCTACATTTATACTCCGCAAGCCACCCAACGGTGTGTGGCGGAGGGCACTTTACGTGCCATGGCCAATACCTCCCTTTTCTGTTCCAGTCGCGTATGGTTCGCGGGAAGAAAGACTGTCTGAAAGCCTCCGTACGCGCTCTAATCTCTCTAATTTTACATTCGTGATCTCCTCGGGAGGTATAAGTAGGGGGAAGCAATATATTCGATACCTCATCCAGAAACGCACCCTCTCGAAACCTGAACAGCAAGCTACACCGCGATGCAGGGCGCCTCTCTTGCAGAGTCTGCCACTTGAGTTTGTTAAACATATCCGTAACGCTATCACGCTTACCAAATAACCCTGTGACGAAACGCGCAGCTCTTCTTTGGATCTTCTCTCTCTCCTCCGTCAACCCGATCTGGTACGGATCCCACACTGATGAGCAATACTCAAGTATAGGTCGAACGAGTGTTTTGTAAGCCACCTCCTTTGTTGATGGACTACGTTTTCTAAGGACTCTCCCAATGAATCTCAACCTGGCAACCACCTTACCAACAATTAATTTTATATGATCATTCCACTTCAAATCGTTCCGCACGCATACTCCCAGATATTTTACAGAAGTAACTGCTACCAGTGTTTGTTCCGCTATCATATACTCATACAATAAAGGATCCTTCTTTCTATGTATTCGCAATACATTACATTTGTCTATGTTAAGGGTCAGTTGCCACTCCCTGCACCAAGTGCCTATCCGTTGCAGGTCTTCCTGCATTTCGCTACAATTTTCTAATGCTGCAACTTCTCTGTATACTACAGCATCATCCGCGAAAAGCCGCATGGAACCTCCGACACTATCTACTAGGTCATTTATATATATTGTGAAAAGCAATGGTCCCATAACACTCCCCTGTGGCACGCCAGAGGTTACTTTAACGTCTGTAGACGTCTCTCCATTGAGAACAACATGCTGTGTTCTGTTTGCTAAGAACTCTTCAATCCAGCCACACAGCTGGTCTGATATTCCGTAGGCTCTTACTTTGTTTATCAGGCGACAGTGCGGAACTGTATCGAACGCCTTCCGGAAGTAAAGGAAAATAGCATCTACCTGGAAGCCTGTATCTAATATTTTCTGGGTCTCATGAACAAATAAAGCGAGTTGGGTCTCACACGATCGCTGTTTCCGGAATGCATGTTGATTCCTACATAGTAGATTCTGGGTTTCCCAAAACATGTTCTAAAATTCTACAACAGATCGACGTCAGAGATATAGGTCTATAGTTTTGCGCATCTGCTCGACGACCCTTCTTGAAGACTGGGACTGCCTGTGCTCTTTTCCAATCATTTGGAACCTTCCGTTCCTCTAGAGACTTGCGGTACACGGCTGTTAGAAGGGGGGCAAGTTCTTTCGCGTACTCTGTGTAGAATAGAATTGGTATCCCGTCAGGTCCAGTGGACTTTCCTCCGTTGAGTGATTCCAGTTGCTTTTCTATTCCTTGGACACTTATTTCGATGTCAGCCATTTTTTCGTTTGTGCAAGGATTTAGAGAAGGAACTGCAGTGCGGTCTTCCTCTGTGAAACAGCTTTGGAAAAAGGTGTTTAGTATTTCAGCTTTACGCGTGTCATCCTCTGTTTCAATGCCATCATCATCCCGGAGTGTCTAGATATGCTGTTTCGAGCCACTTACTGATTTAACGTAAAACCAGAACTTCCTAGGATTTTTCTCTCAAGTCGGTACATAGAATTTTACTTTCGAATTCACTGAACGCTTCACGCATAGCCCTCCTTACACTAACTTTGGCAAATGGCGGTAGTATCGTGTACACAAAGCATAAAAGAGCAGTGCATTGGCGGAGCTGTCATTTTAACTCGTGTTATTCATGTACAAAGGTTTCCGACGTGGTTATGTCTGCACAACGATAACTGACAGACTATTAATGTAGACTGGTAGTTGGAGCTAGGAGCATGAGACATTAAATTTCGGAAATCGTTAGGGAATTCAGTATAATGATATCTACAGTGTCAAAAGTGCGCCGAGAATACATTTCACGAATTACCTCTTACCACAGTCAACGCAGTAGCCAACGGCTTTCACTTAACGACCAAGAGCAGCAGCGTTTGCGTAGAGTTGTCAGTGCTAACAGACAAGCAACATTGTGAAATAACCGAATAAATCAATATGGAACAGTGTGGCGAAATCTGGCGTTAATGGGCTATGGCAGCAAACGACCAACGAGACTGCCTTCGCTAACAGTACGATATCACCTGCAGCTGGGCTAGTGACCATATCGGTTGGACTCTACACGACTGGAAAACTGTGACCTGTTCAGATGAGTCACGATTTCAGTTTCTAAGAGCAGATGGTAGGGATCGAGTGTGGTTCAGATCCCACAAAGCCAGAGACACAAGCTGTCAATAAGGCATTGTGCAAGTTGTTGTTGGTTCCATAACGGTGTGGACAGTGTTTACGTGGAATAGACTGGGTCCTCTGGTCCAACTTAACCGATCGTTGAATGGAAATGGTTATGTTCGGCTACATGGAGAGCACCTGAGGCCATTCATAGACTTCATGTTCCCCAACAACGATGTAATTTTTATGAGTGACAATGCGCCATGTTACCGGGCCACAGTTGTTCGTGATTGATTTGAAGAACGTTCTGCACAATTCGAGCGAATTTCTTGACGCTGTAATTTACCAACAGCCGTATGTATTGCAGAAATTTATTTTATGAACTTCTTATGTGCAACCAGTTTCGGCATTACATTGATGCAATCTTCAGGCCCCACACGTCATAGTAGTAAATTCGCTATACACGGAAGGAGCCATATAACTGGATCCGTGAATCAAATAGTTATGCAACAGCTCTCGGTGGCCAGGCGACATGGCTGTTGGTGGTGGTGGTGGTGGTTGTTGGGATGTTTAAGGGGGACTAAACAGCGAAGGTCATCAGTCCCCCATGCTGTTGCTAAAATATTGTATAAAGAATACATGCCAGCCGTTGTCCCATGGCCCATAATGGATCAACGGAGAAGAATTCGAGCGAAGGATTTTGCCACCCAGACCGCCCGACATGAGTCCCATGGAACGTTTAAGGGACATAACAGAGAGGTCACTTGGTGCTCCGGTACCACTTCCGCAATTATGGATGGCTATAGAGGCAGCAGAACTCAATAATTGTGCAGGGGCCCTGCAACAAGTTGTTGAGTGCACACCACGTCGAGTTGCTGCACTGCACCGGGCAAAAGGAGGTCCGATACTATTTTAAGAGGTGTCTCATGACTTTTATCACTTCAGTGTAGGATTTGAATGTCTAACGTGTAGAAACAACGTAGTTAATGAAGTTTGGGGTTTATTCAACTAACATGAGACTCGTACGGAAATCAACAAACCCTTAGGATATCTATTATATCATTTAGGAAAAAACTTCATAATGCTGTACGGCTCCCTGAGACTCGTTGTAAGGGAACACAAAAACACTTCGGGATCTCCCGTAACCCCATTCTCACGGTCGTTATAGATACTCTCAAGTTAATTCAAAGTTTCCTCGTCTGAGTGAGTACATACCTATCATCTGTTTTATCTCGGTAATATTATAAATTTATTGGTGCGATGAAGTCAGTTTTAAATAAGCAACTCACGTCTAATCGTTGTCAGTAAAAAGTTAATAACTTTCTAAGCTAAATAACCACATAGTGAGAGCATTTAATGTTAGTCAGTACTTTGGATTACCAAGAAAGCCTGCAGTTTACTAAGCATATGCTGTTCGGAGGAACAGCATGCGCTTACTAAACACACTGTGTTTGGAGGAACATCACGCCTAAATTGACTTTTCAAACTGTCCATAAAAAATTGTTAATAACTTCCCTCCCATTAACCATTTCTGGCTGTTCTCAGATCACTTTTTTCTTATGAATCTCGATTTTTATCCGTGGATTCATATAAGACACCCTTTCTTTGAGGTAAAAAATCCTAGTCTGAAGAAATAGTTGTTCTGTGAAAGTTATAGAACAACATGTAGAATTCAGTTAATTTTAGGAAAGGTTTCGGAAGTATACCCTGAAAAAGTTATGAAATATTGTAATCCTATATATAATTCCTGACCACTTCGTTGACGCTTACAGAAACTCATATCAAGACTCGTGTTGCTATGTAAGAACAGAAGAAGGGAACTCGTCTTCCTTTAGAATTCTGGCAGACGTCAGACTGATACAAAATGCATCCTTATGTGATGCTTGCCATATTAGTCACAGGTTTCATAATGAGAAAATCCATGAACAGTTCCAACATCAGCATACTTTGGAATAAGCAATCTATGTTTACGGATCCACATTTTGTTGATGACATCTTTCGTCTGGCAGAAACACAACTAATGGCTAACGAGATGGATGGAATGGTCAGTTATATAGGGGTAAAAATAAGTGATGATAAGACAAAAAATATGCCTAAACAGTGGAAATGTATCTACTCAAATTATAGAAAAAAAGAAGGTACTATGATATGCTGCCAGATTCCCGCATCTCGGCACTCATATCTGTAATAACCGGGCAGACATCAACGACAGAATAAGGAAAGTTTCCGGTGTCCTCCAACGAGTGCGATCCATATGGCAGTTAGACTCTACAGGTAGGTCCACAAAGCTTCGGCTTCTACCTATGGCCATACAAGCACATGATATCTGTAAAATGTGGGTAAATCAGTACGAAAGCTCAATGTTTTTCGCCAACGATGCTTGAGGTGAATTTTTAAGAACAGAAATTTCGACCATTTTTCAGATCATGAAGTGCTGAGAGGAAGTGGCCTACATGGCCCAGACAGAATCGTTGCAATAAGATGGCTGACGCTTGTGTGATTTGTTCTACGCATGAAAAATGGTAGAATCTCCATTATCAGCACTATTGTGGAAACCAACGGATGAACGCAGAAATAGAGGAAGACCTCGTAATACTTGGAAACAAACTACCGCAAAAAATCTTCAGTGCACAGTTATGAACTGGGAGCAAGCTGAAGACCTGGCACCTGATCGAGTTCGCTGGTTGCAACTTGTTGCCCGATACGCTACTTACCATTGGAGGAATGAAGTCTGAGATATCGTACGACTTACACCACTGGCACTCGTGCACATATCACACTCAAACATTGTGCTCTCTCTACAGAAAAAAAGCTGTTACTGTTTTTAACACGCTCTTTTGTAGATGTCTGTAAATATATTACTATTGAAAGCAAAACTTTTTGGGAGTTCTTATTTTACGTTATTAATTATTGCAAACTAATTGTAGCTTAAAACGTTATACGTTTCGTACAAGGGGCAAACAGATACGGACTCATCTCAGATTGACGAGTTTTAGTGTCTAGAACCACTCCGAGGAACGTTGCTAGATGCCGTTAATTTATGCAACAACGGTGCAAAACTAAGTGGCAAATATGGAGTTCTCTACATACCATTTTGTAGGTGACGAAGTTTGGATTTTCGAAGCCACTTAAGACGATATAAAGGGCGTTTGTTCTTACAAAGATATTACTGGGCAAAACTACATAAAGAAGTCCTATATTCATATGGCTGGAAACGAATACTTATTGAGATATAGACCATTAAGTCCTGTGATGGCCTTCTACAGACGCAATTGGTGGTTCTCAATGCTGTTACCCCTCATCCTTACGCCTCCTTCACTCCTCCTCGTCTAAGAATCTCGAAATCATGAGAACACACCTCGTTGCTCTAGGACTTGCTTACTTGAATGGGCACATCCTCTTGTAATGTGTGGGAGTTGCCAACGGATGTAGTATATACCAGTGCCTTTAGATGCCCTTATTGTCAGAAAACTAGGGGATTAAGGGTAGCTGAACGGATAGGCCATGCTACAGAACCAATTCGACCAGGTCACCGCTCATAAATAGTTTGCTTTAGGTATCCTACGAGGCGTAGAAAATGAGATAGCGTCCTATGGTTCATACACCGTATCCTTTGTATTTATGACGGGGCAACATTTTCCAATAGCGCAGGTATTGTCTCGCGTAGATACTGGTGGTAAACAGTGTCTGTCAATTTTCCTGGTGAAATGTATGACCCTACGATTCGCTCTAGAATTTTTAGTTACTCAGGAACCACGAAAAACTCTGAGGAGTGAAGTGGGGGCCGGAGTTGCCATTTATATCGAGGAGTAATACAAAACACAGCAGTGGTTAGCATTTTGAAGCTTGTGCTGTAGATGTAGAATTGATGTGAAATTGGTAATAGCCACGATATAATGGTCTCCACCTTATGATTTTGAGTTATTTTTGCAATAATTATAAGCATTACTAAAGTTATTAATTTCTGAACAGAATGATGTACGTACTGCTATGTTAAGAGGACATTTTAATTTAAATGTTCAGGACAAATCTATTATAAACTGCACTCAACTCCCTTGTCGTTTCAAATAATCGAACTCTTCCCTCATGCGGGTTATAACAAGAGTTATCGCAATCAGTAGTGTTGCTATTGACATCTCTGTAAAGGCAGTGATACTGCAAACAAGTATTTGCAGTTAAACTACAATGAAGTGATTGGATTAGATTTTTGGGGGGAAGAGACCAAACAGCGAGGTCATCGGTCTCATCGAATTAGGGAAGGACGGGGAAGGAAGTCGGCCGTGCCCTTTCAAAGGAACCATCCTGGAATTTGCCTGGAGTGATTTAGGGAAACCACGGAAAACCTGTCCACAGCTCGTGGTCTCGCGGTTGCGTTCTCGCTTCCGGAGCACGGGGTCCCGGGTTCGATTCCCGGCGGGGTCAGGGATTTTCACCTGCCTCGAGATGACTGGGTGTTTGTGTTGTCCTCATCATTTCATCATCATTCCTGCAAGTGGCAAGACTGGACAGAGAAAAGGTCGGGAATTTGTACGGGCGCTGATAACCGCGCAGTTGAGCGCCCCACAATCCAAACATCATCATCATCATCACGGAAAACCTAAATCAGGATGGCCGGACACGGGATTGAACCATCGTCCTCCCGAATGCGAGTCCAGTGTGCTAACCACTGCGCCAACTCGCTCGGTAGTACAATGAAGTGACAAAGTCTTCGGGTAGCGATTTGCACAAACATAGCTGGCGGTAGTGTCACATACACGAAGTATAAAAGGGCAGTGAAATGGCAGAGCTGTCATTTGAACTCAAGTGATTCATGTGCAGATGCTTCCAGCGTCAATATGGCGGCACGACGGGAATTAACAGACTTTGAATGCGGAATGGTAGTTGGAGCTAGACGCATGGGCCATTCCATTTCGGCAATCGTTAGGGAATTCAATATTCCGAGATCCACAGAGTCAAGAGTGTGTCTAGAATACCAAATTTCAGGCATTACCGCTTACCACAGACAACGCAGTGGCCGAAGGTTTTCACTTAACGACCGAGAGCTGCAGCGTTTCCCTAGAGTTGTTCAGTGCCAACAGACAAGCAACCCTGTGTGAAATAACCACAGATATCAATGTGGGACGTACGGCAATCGTATCCGTTAGGACAGTGCGGCAAAATTTGGCGTCAATGGGCTATGGCAGCACACGACTAACGAGACTGCCCTTGCTAACAGCACGACGTAGCATGCGGCGCCTCTCCTGGATTCGTGGCCATATTGGTTGGACGCAAGACGACTGGAAAACCGTGGCCTGGTCAGATGAGTCCCTATTTCCTTGGTAAAGAGCTGATGGTAGGGTTCGTGTGCGGCGCACACCCAACGAAGCCATGGGCCCAAGTTGTCAATAACGCACTGTGCAAGCTGTGGCTCTATAATGGTGTGGGCTCTGTTTACCTGGAATTGACTGGGTCCTCTGGTGAGAATGTACTGATAATTCACTGGGAATGGTTATGTTCCGCTACATGGAGACCATTTGCAGCTATTCATGGACTTCATTTTTCAAACAACGATGGAATTCTTATCACCACAGTTGTTCGTTAGTGGTTTGAAGAACATTCTGGACAATTCGAGCGAATGACTGGTTCACCCAGATCGTCCGACATGAATCCCATCGAATATTTATGGGACATAACAAGAGGTCATTTCGTGCACTTTCGTAATTACAGATAGCTATGGATGCAGCATGATTCAATATTTCTGCAGGGGACTTTGAACGAGCTGTTGAGCGCATGCCACGTCGATTTTCTGCACTACGCCGGGAAAAAGGAAGTTCGACACTATATTAGGATGTATTCCATTACTTTTGTCACCTCAGTGTATAATGCTAATGAATAAAAGAGGAATTGATGACTAACAAACCAAAGCCGTATTGTATTAGCACACTGGAAAGGCGTACACATAAAGCGTCAATTCCCAAGAAAAGTGTTTCAAAACAAGTTTATTAAAAACAGTTCTAGTTTGTTTTAAATTTATTGTTTGCAAGTATTCGTGGGAATACGGAACTCAACTGCAACTGCTGCGAAACGTAGCCGTTCGTAATACTGGCTAAAGTTGCTTAGCAAATTACTCTTGTGTGATGTATCGAGGCGACCTATTGCAGGCGATATCGCGTGCGACGTATCGGTGCGATTCCTTAAGCCTTCGGCACACGGACCGTGCTGTCGAACGTCAACGTTGAGCGTGCTGAATTCAACGTGCTGCTGAACGTTCAGAAATGATGCGACTTGTGCATACGGTACTTGGGCCCCAACGTGGTATACGCGATCAAAACGCACTCCAGCGACAGTTGCGGGATGTTTCTAGTTCGTAAATCACCCTGTTTACTAAAGAGGCGCGCGTAAAATTCCCACGTCAGCTCTATAAAAACGCACATTTCCTCCATTGTCCATATGCTAGTCACGTTGTATACGCAGATAAAAACTTCAATATCCATGAACACGTTTTAAGACGAAAAGGAAAGTACCATGTTCATCAGTAAGGACACAGGCTTCTAAAAGTTCCACTACTGACACTGCGATACAAATTTGCAGTAGTTCTCCACATAAGATAAACATTATTTCTTCATTCCCACATTTTAGTAAACCCCCAAGGTCATTCTTACTTGATCACTATTCCTACCCAGTAGCAGAATCTTTGCAACATGTGAATTACAAACGTATGAAGATATTTTGCTCCTTTTTCTTTTAGAAATAGCGCAAGCTGTCCTGTAGATTAAGCCACTCGAACAAACTCACTCCTCAAAAAAATTGGTGAACTTATATTTATATAACATCAAATATTATAGTATATACTAATATTAAACTAACAATAAAGCATCAGAACCTATTAAAAACACGAAAGTTAGGAAAAAAGTTTATGATGGGCCAAGACGTGAACAACCGCCGTATCACGTACTCAGTTTAGAATCAGTAACACTACTCATTACGCTAAACCAAAGACAATTGTTCAGCACCCAATTCTACCATGCTTTAATCGTAGCTATGTTAATAACTGAAATTTAATTATAAAAAATTGTACCAAGAACAATGAGTTTTTGGTGGCTCCTGAGTGTATAGTTCATAGTATATAGCTTTAAAATGGCATACACCCATAATACGCAAGTTACAATAATTCTTTTGCCACGAATATGATGTTTCTCGTTATTTTATTGCAACGAATCATATAGTTAACAACCGGTTTTTGAACGATTCTCAATTATCTGGTGGCCAAAAACGGCATATTACACGTATAGGCTCGAAATGAATGCCAATATGGCGCCTCAGAACTCCGTGCTGAAAGGAGATGGCGTGCAATTGACGTAGGTGGCGTTTTGCCATCTCATTGGTCAATACTCAGATGCACGCTCAGAATATCTGACGCGCTAGATATTGCTCTGCACGTTTGGAAAGACTCCCGAACGTGCTATTCCACGCTCTGACGTCATAAACTCGGCACGCTCAACGTTCAACGTTCGGATGCACGGTCCGTGTGCCGACGGCTTTAGAATCCATCGGCAGAACTGTAATCTGGCATGGTGGCTTTGTAGCCTGAGAGCTTGCACGCGTTGTAAGTGATGTAGATAAAGTAATTGAAATGATCGTGCATGAGTGTAGTTTGTTCCTGTAATAACACCAGTTTCTCACACAGTAATTGCAGAACCATCTTCCACTCGTTACAACACTCGTCCCCCATAATCGGCGTCAGAACTGCACGCGGCCGACAGCAAGCTGTTGCCCTGTTGCAAATGATCTCTTGTCTCGTGTAGCAGGAACATGCTGCTGAACAATTTTTGAGGTGGACTGCAGTGTTGAGGATATCGTTCGGCGTACGTGTCACGTGACACGATTAGCGCCGTTGTTTAAACCATTGCGGAGTACCTCGTCTGCCATTTCATGCATGGAATAACGGGACACACTTCATTATTTGCGTTCGCTTTCCACGCAGTTATCAATGCCAGCACGACGTCAAAACGATAAGTACGGAATGGATGATGTTGAAACAGTTGTGGCTGCTATGTCTGACAACAGAGACACAGTCAGAGACAAACATGTCCTGTACGAAGTGAGAATTGAGCATCAACTGGAAGGCATCCCACACCACTGAGTACTCGCCCTTTTCGGTACAAGAAACTGCCCCATATCACAAAAGTGTCTGTTTCCTACCATATGTTTACATGAATTTTCCTTCACACGAACGCTGTTACAACGGTGCCTACGATTGCACAACATCTACCTACGTGAAATGAATACGCTTTAAGTCCGCTCAATAACAATCTTGGCCATTTGCGTTGCTTGTTATTGAACTCAACAAGCTGTAGTGACATCTAAGAGGAAGAGATGTATGGATTGTAAATGAAGCTAGGACATAGAATAAATTTGCGTGTGGGGAACATGTCCTTGACTACACTACTGGCCATTAAAACTGTTACACCAAGAAGAAATGCAGATGATAAACGGGTATTCATTGCACAAATATATTATACTAGAACTGCCATGTGATTACATTTTCACGCAATTTGGGTGCATAGACCCTGAGAAATCAGTACCGCCGGCCGGGGTGGCCCTGCAACTTCAGCACGATACCACAGTTCATCATGAGTAGTGACTGGCGTATTGTGACGAGCCAGTTGCTCGGCCACCATTGACCAGACGTTTTCAGTTGGTGAGAGATCTGGAAAATGTGCTGGCCAGGGCAGCAGTCGAACATTTTCTGTATCCAGAAAGGCCCGTACAGCACCTGCAACATGCGGTCGTGCATTATCCTGCTGAAATATAGGGATTCGCAGGGATCGAATGAAGGGTAGAAAAAAAATGATTCAAATGGTTCTGAGCACTATGGGACTTAACTTCTGAGGTCATCAGTCCCCTAGAACTTAGAACTACTTAAGCCTAACTAACCTAAGGACATCACACACATCCATGCCCGAGGCAGAATTCGAACCTGCGACCGTAGCAGTCGCGCGGTTCCAGACTGTATCGCCTAGAACCGCTCGGCCACTCCGGCCGGCTGAAGAGTAGAGCCACGGCTCGTAACACAGCTGAAATGTAACGTCCGCTGTTCAAAGTGCCGTCAATGCGAACATGAGGTGACCAAGACGTGTAACCTATGGCACCCCATACCATCACGTCGGGTGATAAGCCAGTATGGCGATGACGAATACACGCTTCCAATGTGCGTTCACCGAAATATCGCCAAACACGGATGCGACCATCATGATACTGTAAACAGAACTTGGATTCATCAGAAAAAATGACGTTTTGCCATTCGTGCACCCAGGTTCGTCGTTGAGTACACCATCGCAGGCGCTCCTGCCTGTGATGCAACGTCAAGGGTAACTGCAGCCATGGTCTTCGAGCTGATAGTCCATGCTGCTGCAACGTCGTCTAACTGTTCGTGCAGATGGTCGTTGTCTTGGACCCATCCATCTGTTGACTCAGGGATCGAGACGTGGCTGCACGATCCATTACAGCCATGGGGATAAGATGCTTGTCATCTCGACTGCTAGTGATACGAAGCCGTTGGGATCCAGCACGGCGTTCCGTATTATACTTCTGAACCCACCGATTCCATATTCTGCTAACAGTCATTGGATCTCGACCAACGCGAGCAGCAATGTCGCGATACGATAAACCGCAATCGCGATAGGCTACAATCCGACCTTTATCAAAGTCGGAAACGTGATGGTACACATTTCTCCTCCTTACACGAGGCATCACAACAACGTTTCACCAGGCAACGCCGGTCAACTGCTGTTTGTGTATGAGAAGTCGGTTGGAAACTTTCCTCATGTCAGCACCTTGTAGGTGTCGCCACCGGCGCCAGCCTTGTGTGAATGCTCTGAAAAGCTAATCATTTGTGTATCACAGCATCTTCTTCCTGTGGGTTAAGTTTCGCGTCTGTAGCACGTCATCTTCGTTGTGTAGCAATTTTAATGGCCAGTAGTGTAAGTGAGAACTACGATACAGTATACATAAACAGGTTTCACAGAAACTGAAACCAGTCAGTTGCACACGATGGATTTCCAAGCCCAGTATGAATGCTTTTCACTTGAAATCTTTTCTCTGTAGAAATAGCTAGCGTCACTTTAATTGTAAACGTTATCACAACTCACTAAACGAAAGGGTAAATTTTTGTTAGAGGAAATTTCCACCTCAGCCAAAACGCAATTCCTTTATTTTTCTTTTATTCCCACTTTTTTCATCATTTTCGTGGTAAAATCAAAATAAATCGTTTCTAGCAAGAGCTGAAATTTTTTCCCATTTTTATGGTTCCGGAACCCTTATAGGATCACATTGTTGCCCGTTTGGTTCTCTGTCTGTCTGTCTATCCGACTGTTAAGAACCCTTTGTCGTACGAAGTGGTAGAAGGGTCGAATTGAAATTTATGGCATGTACTAAGGTCTAGGGTCTCACGGCGGTGTGAAAAAGTTAAGATTCAAAGTCAACACACTCAAAAGGAACAGTCATTTATGTCGCATATTTCGATACTCGGAAACCTACTTCAGAAAACCTATAGGGTACTTTCCGTTGATTTAGAGCCATGAAATTTGGAACGAAGAAAGGATTCATGGTATAAGTAATAAAAAAATCCGAAAATGGTTAATTTTAATTAAATCACACGAAAAAATTTTTAACGTTTCTTATCTGTCTGTCTTAAGTATCGATATCGATAACAGGGAAAATCGCCGAGATTTTCAGTCCTTACAATCGATTAACTATCTACAGGGTGAGACGAAAAGGACAACTTTGGTATGATATAGAAATTTATTGAGAAAACTTACAGAATCGGAAGATGTGTCATTTTGCAGCAAACGACCTCAAGTTTCTCACAAAAGTGCCAAGTGTCATTTTGGTTCAATGTGACTACCATTTTTGATGCGGCAAACATTCCACCGGTAACCAATTTCTTCTCACAGTCGTTGTAGCAATCGGGCATAACTTTTACAACGGCAGCGTAGATTCGGTTCAGTAAATTGTAGGCCTGCTTGTTGGTTTTTTAGCGAATTCGGTGCGAAGTTTAGGTCGAACAGTTGTTGCAGAGGTCGTTTCGTGAAACCAAAACACACAGCGAGCACACCCCACACCAGTGAATGTAATCATTTTAACTGTGCACTAGGCTAGCGCCCCTGATGGCGGAATGTCGTCTGATGCACTGCGTGAATCAAACTTGAGGTTGTTTGCTACAAAGTTATACGTCTAATGGTTTTGTAGGTCCATGTCAATAAATTTATATATCGCTCCAAAGTTGTAATGTCCTTTTTGACTCACTCTATATATATCAGTTTGTATGGAATCCTCAGAGCACGAGTCCTACTTGCACTTGGCCACTTTTTGTGTGTGTGTGTGTGTGCGTGTGTAAGCACAGATATTAAGAAGAAGTAAAACATCCAAAAATTTAAAACTGTGTGCCCGACCGAGACTCGAACTCGGGACCTTTGCCTTTCGCGGGCAAGTTCTATACCAACTGAGCTACCGAAGCACGACTCAGGCCCGGTACTCACAGCTTTACTTCTGCCAGTACCTCGTCTCCTACCTTCCAAACTTTACAGAAGCTCTCCTGCGAACCTTGCAGAACTAGCACTCCTGAAAGAAAGGGTATTGCGGAGACATGGCTTAGGCACAGCCTGGGGGATGTTTCCAGAATGAGATTTTCACTCTGCAGCGGAGTGTGCGCTGATATGAAACTTCCTGGCAGATTAAAACTGTGTGCCCGACCGAGACTCGCACTCGGGACCTTTGCCTTTCGCGGGCAAGTTCTCTACCAACTGAGCTACCGAAGCACGACTCACGCCCGGTACTCACAGCTTTACTTCTGCCAGTACCTCGTCTCCTACCTTCCAAACTTTACAGAAGCTCTCCTGCGAACCTTGCAGAACTAGCACTCCTGAAAGAAAGGATATTGCGGAGACATGGCTTAGGCACAGCCTGGGGGATGTTTCCAGAATGAGATTTTCACTCTGCAGCGGAGTGTGCGCTGATATGAAACTTCCTGGCAGAGTAAAACTGTGTGCCCGACCGAGACTCGAACTCGGGACCTCTGCCTTTCGCGGGCAAGTTCTCTACCAACTGAGCTACCGAAGCACGACTCACGCCCGCTACTCACAGCTTTACTTCTGCCAGTACCTCGTCTCCTACCTTCCAAACTTTACTAGGTGCACATCTGCATGACAAGTGAGGTTTGATGTGTAACTGGTGCTGGGATGTGTCCTTATACTCTGAAACACAGACGAGCCCGACGGGCGCTGATGAGGAATTACATCGGCGATTTGCTAACTGTGAAAGCGTTGCCGTCGGAGTTGTGAGCGCTGAGAGAGAACAGCGTCCTTTTATTGACTAGTTGTCACGGAATGCAGAGTCCGCTATTGAACAGCTAACGCAATTGAGGAAACACCTTGCCCAACATCGTAACGAGGCCGCTGTCGTCAAGACACGCGGTTTGTGTCGTAATTGTAGTCCTCTTTCGACCGCGCTGCTAGATGTTTCACGCAGTTTCTCTGATTCTCACGAGATGAACTCAGCATAGCCTTTTGTGTAAAAATTAAAATGGAGCGTGTGTTCTGTCGACGTCAGACATGAGCCAAGGTTTACCTTTAATAGCGACCACTTCCACGACTCGTTCGACATTAGTAAGGAGAGGGCGTGCATTTGTTCCACTAAAGAATGGTACCGAATGCACTGGATTCATTTCAAATCCATTTTGCTTAATGCCTGCATAATGGCTCGCATAATATATTTACGGTTGTGTTGACTCTCTTTTACCGCGCATAATTTGACTTCATACATAGACAGGTCATATGTGATCTTAGGCAAAATTAAAGGAATGAGCTGTGATGGTATTTCAAATATGTTTCATTGTGAAATTAACAACTAGCCTCCTTTCATGGAAAATAAACTGGATAGTCGAATCAACGCAGTGTCTTAATTCTCATTTCAAACTCGGCACAACTCAGGACAACCGCCATCTGAGATTACTGGTTAAAGCTAAGTAGTCAATTTATCTTTATAGTATTTCATTTGAACTACTTCTTATACCCATGAGAATAGAACGTACCAGATTAGCATTGCGTGCGCTAGAAAGTACAGTGAAGTATAATGACTTTTCCCAACACTAAATTTCATGAACGCATCAATTTTCGTTCTTATGCGTGGTTGGGAAGAGGGTGGTTTCAGACTACACTGAAAGTTGCACATGTGTCTGTGTAAATTCTTTTTTATGAGTTATTCCTGCAACATCTCCTGAAACATTGAAGACTCTTCCTGAAACATCTTTTGTTCGAGGAACAAGAAAACCATAGTTACCAAGATCATGTAAAGGTTGATTTATAAATTTGGTTTGTTAAATCGAATACTTCTATGGAGACACTACGAAGAGCTGTGCAAGTTTATTTCAGCCTCAAATGAACTGAACAATCGTTAATCTGAAAATTATTATTGAAGCCGATTCGTAAAATAATTCAATTGACAAGGGTAGCAAAAATATTTCATACTAGCTCTGACTAGTTCTGTGTTGCCTCACCTTGCTAAGTAGATGAGGCAGTTGTGCATTTTTGGTATGAATGCTTACTCAGTGAAAGAGTTTCAAAGCCATGATTCCCTGGATTGAAGGACATAGGAATGACATGTGCAATGTACGTGAGAGGCGATATTACTCTACAATCAGAATCAATTTCCTGCGGGAAAGATAACTCAAAAGTTATCAATAAGATCTAAAGCCTTAATCAAAGAGAAGACTGAGCTGTAATCGAGGAGATGTAGTTCTGAGTATGTAAATCACAACATATCAGCTGTAGTGTTTCAACATAATAAAGTAATACACTGTAAAGTCTAATACGTGTTTATGATAGTATAAGGTCGTACGATTTTTCGTGTACACAAATCTATGAACTGGTGGTGTATATTGATCTCAGTCACTGATATCCACGCCTAGGAATGTATTTAGTGTGTCTCATAAGAAACAAAAAAAAAAAAAATGACGACTACGGAAGTGAAGTAGTACTCAAAATTATAGCTCCATTTAGACTAGTCGGCATTTCACATCGAGCGGGTTGGACTACTCCCGCCGTCAGTACACCGATGGGAGGCTGGCTTTGTTGGGCGCCACTGTGTTGCAACTTCTGCTGCACATAGTATTGTGTCTGCCAGTTCTCTGTCAGCCTTTCCAGTCGGAGATTCGTCTAGCGTTTAGTGTGGCTTACAATGTACAATGAAGGCAATGGAAGGAGGAGCATCGATACTTTTAGATGATTTTTGCAGGAGATAGAGATGTGAAACATGATACATCTTACGAGTTGAACATGAACAAAATTGCAATAAAGAAATAAATTAATTAAGTAAAATGAAAAAATGCTACCTTTCGTAGCTTACCCATATCAAACGCCATTTGATTTGCAAATTTAGTGGGTTGTTCTGTTGCCTAGCAAATTAGTAAATAACGAAAAGAAGTTTGTCTGTGAGATTTTATATATTGGGTGGCACAGCCACAAAATTGTTGTTTTCGATGAGATTTATGACCACTTGGATTGTTACGAAAGTGCCTTCTGCAAAGATAACGTCTGTTTTGTGTCCTTACGTAAACAGTGGCAGTTCAAACTAGCTATGTCTTGAATATGGTACCAAACTTTTTATGTGTACGAGTCAAGCATTTCTACGCATTAATTGCATTGGAGGAGAGAACATGGCAAATGATACTTGTCCTTTAGGAAAATGTGTGAAACCTTAATTTGTGACCTACCTCTTACAAGGGAAACCCCAATCGCACCTCCTCAGATTTAGTGGTAAGGTGGCCCAGTGGATAGCCCCTCAAAAAGTGAACACTGATCAAGCATGAAAACAGGAAGAAGGTATGCTGAACTGTGAAAAAAGAAGCAAAATCGAAACAGTGAACCATCCAAGCTCAAGATGAGCAACATTCAGGGAGTCTGAATAGCCACGGCATTGTGGTTACGTGGTCACGGTGTTGGACTGCGAAGGGGGCGGTAGAAGTTCAAATCTCCCTCGTGCCCCACACATTTTTTTCACAAAGTTATGAACTGTCCGTTCAGTCATTGACGTGTCTGTTCGCTGTATTCAGATTTGTGTCTGTGTGTTGGTGTAACGTCCGTTTGCAACAGCGTCGTGTAAGGAAGGGACATCCAGAAGTACATATTTCCTATTTGGTCTACAAATTAGCACATGTTATGACTCTTTCGTTCTACATTGGTAGTTTTGACTCTTGAATTCCTTTGTTGTAACATAGTTCACACCCGTTTATTTGTTGTTTTCATTTCTGTGATACATCTATCCGGCATCTCGCCTGCTCTCATTGTTCGTCACATTTACTTGAAACGGTAATATATTCTTACAACATGACTCATATTCTATAACCAATGTATAGTGCGGCAATTGCCAGCATAGGAAGAACAGCCGGCCGAAGTGGCCGAAAGCTTCTAGGCGCTACAGTCTGGATCCGCGCGACCGCTACGGTCGCAGGTTCGAATCCTGCCTCGGGCATGGATGTGTGTGATGTCCTTAGGTTAGTTAGGTTTAAGTAGTTCTAAGTTCTAGGGGACTGATGACCTCAGAAGTTGAGTCCCATAGTGCTCAGAGCCATTTGAGCCATTTCTTACATGTCAAACAGGAAGACTTTATAAGCAGTGCAATAGCTCATTTGCTGTGTAGCTTGTCACGAATGCTCTCTCTATTAAGCCTTCTCTCACGTTTCTTCACTCTTTGTAACACAAACAACCTTCCAAGGACCGTGGTGAGACGCGTGCTTTTGCAGCCACACAATGGCGCAAACAAAGAAAGAGTCGACCACGAATTAATAAGCAGTCAGCCAGATGACAGATCCAGAACTCTCTTGTACCCATAACTTCCCATCAATTTCGTGTTCCTTCAATATTCAGTTGCAACTCAAACTAAAAGACATCCACTGTTTTTTGACCAATAGAAACGAGTAAATGTTGGTAGTTAATATCTTACGGCCTTTAACAGGGACTTTTCGTACCTGTGAGATTCCAGTTGAATAAATACGGTGCTTAACACTCTCTACCTTTCCCTGAGTGACAAGTCGCCTGACGTTCCAGAAATATTAATTGGATTTTACCCGAGGATTATATCACAAAGTAAACGCGCAACGGAAATTTAACTTCTGGACTTCAGATCGACTGATAAGGATCTGAGCTTTTCTAAATGCTTCCAGGTGACTTTCTCTTACAGGGAAATGGTTCAAATGGCTCTGAGCACTATGCGACTTAACTTCTAAGGTCATCAGTCGCCTAGAACTTAGAACTAATTAAACCTAACTAACCTAAGGACTTCACACACATCCATGCCCGAGCCAGGATTCGAACCTGCGACCGTTGCGGTCGCTCAGCTCCAGACTGTAGCGCCCAGAACCGCACGGCCACTCCGGTCTTACAGGGAATACGAGGCTAATGATCACATGAGGAATGGACGTCTTATGACCAAACGAAATTACAGTCGTCCGGCCACAGCTGTGGGAGATGGTTCATTTTAACGACATACATGAACAGGAGATTTACTCAACTTTGAAACAATTTCGTTGAGACAGGAGTACTACATAATTTACATCTGTTCAAAAATGGCTCTAAGCACTATGGGACTTAACATCTGAGGTCATCAGTCACCTAGACTTAGAACTACGTAAACCTAACTAACCTAAGGACATCACACACATCCATGCCCGAGGCAGGATTCGAACCTACGACCGTAGCAGCCGCGTGGTTCCGGACTGAAGCGCCTAGAACCGCCCGGCCACAGTGGCCGACTTTACAACTGTCACTGACTGTGAAGCATCACTTGATGCACTACGTAACAAACTGTTCTCTTGAGGTACAATGTTCAACATTGACAACAGTGCAAGTTCTGACCTACTCATTGATCCTAGGCGATGATTTGACTGCTGTAGCTGAGGTCCCGAACTAGAGATGAGCTCTTGCATGCTCGACACTGTATTGACCTTAGCGTGAGGGTACTGCTATGCTGAGAGGGTGGCGTGGTCTTCTGGAGTGGCTCCCATTCGTTGTTGCGAACTGCAGTGAGCCTCACTAACGTCCGTGGTATAGGATAGGTAATCGTGGCACTACGATCTCAGGACTCTACCACAGAGCGAGTGGTGGCATGCACACTGAGGAGAAGTTCGACAAGCTAAGCTAACGCTTAAAGGTCCATAAAGAATATTTAATAACGAAACGGAGCATACTCCTGAACTTCATTAAACATGTAATACGTACAAAATGTTAACACTATGGTTCCGACCGAGCAAACTGTATTATCATCATTATTGGTGAATAGGCTCGATAGGGACCCAACATGGCCGCGCATATGCTCTCTCGCAAAGAATCAAACAGTAACAGAGTAACCGAAAAAAATCACTATTTTCCGGAACAAAAATTGTGTCAACAGAGATACCAAACACAATCAGAAACACGATGCGCAATAATTGAATCGTGACTGACTAGATAGCAGAACCACGGCCATCATACACCGACTACACACGAAGCGGGATAAGAGCATTCCAGACAACTACAGAGGAATCTCTCTCCTAGACTGTATACATAAGATTTTATCCAAGATCCTATATGGAAGAATCAAGGAACAACTAGAACAGGAGTTAGGGAAATACCGAAGAGGTTTTCACCCCATAGAGAACCCGCTAAAAGCAGAACATTAATTTAAAATTGATTATGGTATACTACATGAAACGGAACAAACCCCTCGCAATAACATTTGTAGATTTTTAAGAAGGAATATGCTTGTCACCATAGATCTTCAGTTCCAAAAAGCTTTAAGGAATCTGGGGCCCTATCCAATACTAAGTAAATTAATAGGACTTAATTTACCCAACACCTAGGCGCTAGTGGTTCTGGGCGCTTCAGTCCGGAACCGCGCTGCTGCTACGGTCGCAGATCCGAATCCTCCCTCGGGCATGGATGTGTGTGATGTCCTTATGTTAGTTAGGTTCAAGTAGTTCTAATTCTAGGGGACTGATGACCTCAGATGTTAAGTCCCATAGTGCTCAGAGCCATCTGAACCATTTGAACCAAATTGAAGTTTAAGTTCAGAAGAGATACTTCTGAACCATTTCTTATTTTAAAAAAAGGGTTTAGACAAGGTGGCTGTCTATCACCATTATTGTTCAACTGTGCCCTGGAATAAATAGTGAGAGAATGGTACAAGGATAAGCCAAAGAACTGGAGGTGCAAAAAATAATGTAAGTATGAACTGCTTGGGATTTGCTGATGATCTTACTCCCCTAGCCAACAATGTTGCAGCGGACCATCTGACCAATCAACAACACGAATTTTCCAATGGTGCCTCCAATTAGAGGGCACGAGAAACGATGCCTGTTTACTCTAAGTCAAAACTTTCCACCGGTCCAACGTCTAAAACGTGGAATAGTAAGAGCAACATAAATAGATCACAGAAGTTAAAGAAGACATAAAGAAAATCCAAATTAGGGTAGACGACTTAAAAAATAAAAGACAGAAAGTCAGCATACTGCAAGAAACACAAACTAAGCTACAAGCGAAGATCAATAAAAGGGTTGCAGGAATAATGTTCTCAGACGAAGAAAGACAGAAAATATATGAAAGAATGAAGGAGTACTGGACAGACAGAAGAGCAAAACACACTTCATATAATAATAAATTAGAACAAACCCTGTAGAACTACTGCACTATTGAATTTTTTATTGAATTATTATTGAACTGTATTGTATTTCTGAATAACAACAACTTGTGTAATCCTTCGTGTAACTTACTAGAGTGGTCCAATGTAGTCTATGAAATAAATAAATTGCAGGAAGTATCACTCACGAAAACCCCATAACGCTTCTAACAAATGACTTTATAGTTACAGGATTCTCCTAACTTGTGAAATCTGTGTTAACTCCCATTCAAAATCGCCTCCTACGAGAGACGTTCAGCAAATAATTTAACACATTTTTTCTCGGCTAATTTCGATTGAAAAGATGCAAAATTCGTTATGGGACATCGTGGAATATTCTCGCTTTTGCCCCAATAATTTCATGAAGTTCCGATAGGTGGCGGCACTATACGTAGCCTTCAAAATGGCGTCTGTGACAGAGATGTGCTCCAAGCAGAGAACTGTCGTTGAGTTTGTACTGGCGGAAAACCAAAGTAACGCAGATATTCATAGGGCTTGCAGAATATCAACGGAGACCAGGCAATGAAGAAAAGCACACTGAGTCGTTGGGCGAGACGCCTGTCATTATCACAAGGTCGAGCAAACCTATCTGATTTCTAGCGTGCCGCCCGGCCGCACACGGCTATGATTCCTGCAATGTTGGGACGTGCGGACATTCTCATTCGTGGTGATTGGTGGCTCTCAACCAAACACCTCATTGCTCAGCTGGACGTCTCTGTTGGTAGTGCTGACACACTTGCGCACCAGCTGGTGTACTCTAACGTGTGTTCGCACTGGGTTTCTCGCCACTGAACAGAAGACCATAAAGAGCTACGAAGGACCATCTGTGTCGAATTGCTTGCGCGTTACGACGCTAATCGTGACAATTTTTTGTCGAGCATCGTCACAGATGATGAAACATGAGCTCATCAAACCAGAAACAAAATGCAATCGATGGAGTTGCGCCACACCACCGCGCCTCCGAAAAATAAAGTTCAAAGCCGCACCCTCAGCTGGTGCGTGGTTACAAACTCAGCTTAGAGTGTATACTCAAGTCAAGGCGACGACCTTCTGGAACTCTGAAGAGGTTATTCTATTTGATGTCCTCCCTCATGGTGCAACGATAAACTCTGAAGAGCATTGTGCTACCCTGAGGAAATTGAAGAAACGACTTCAGCGTGTTCGTTGCCACAAAAACGCAAACGAACTTCTCCTTCTACATGGCAATGCAAGGTCTCACACAAGGATGCTCATGTGAGAGAATTCACAAAACTTCACTGCACTCTTTTTCCTCATTCACCCTACAGCCCGGATCTCGCACCTTCCTACTTCCATCTGTTTGGTTCCATGAACGATGCAACCCGCGGGAAGCAGTATGTAGATGACAGCGAGGTTGTTGATCCAGCAACACTTTGGCTCCACCGTCGACCAGCAGATTGGTGGCATGCGGGCATATGGGCCTTCGCAGTAAGATTAGATTAGATTAGATTAATACTAGTTCCATGGATCATGAATACGATATTTCGTAATGATGTGGAACGAGTCGAATTTTCCAATACATGACATAATTAGGTTAATTTAACAACATACTTAAGTTAATAGAACAATATTTTTTTGTGTTTTTTGTTTTTCTTTATTTTTTATTTTTATTTTTTATTATTTTTTAATATTTTTGTTTTTTTTCTTTTTTTTCTTAATTTATATCTAAAAATTCCTCTATGGAGTAGAAGGAGTTGTCATTCAGAAATTCTTTTAATTTTTTTTAAATACTTGTTGGTTATCTGTCAGACTTTTGATACTATTTGGTAAGTGACCAAAGACTTTAGTGCCAGTATAATTCACCCCTTTCTGTGCCAAAGTTAGATTTAATCTTGAATAGTGAAGATCGTCCTTTCTCCTAGTATTGTAGTTATGCACACTGCTATTACTTTTGAATTGGGTTTGGTTGTTAATAACAAATTTCATAAGAGAGTATATATACTGAGAAGCTACTGTGAATATCCCTAGATCCTTAAATAAATGTCTGCAGGATGATCTTGGGTGGACTCCAGCTATTATTCTGATTGCACGCTTTTGTGCAATAAATACTTTATTCCTCAGTGATGAATTACCCCAAAGTATGATGCCATATGAAAGCAATGAGTGAAAATAGGCATAGTAAGCTAATTTACTAAGATGTTTATCACCAAAATTTGCAATGACCCTTATTGCATAAGTAGCTGAACTCAAACGTTTCAGCAGATCATCAATGTGTTTCTTCCAATTTAATCTCTCATCAATGGACATACCTAAAAATTTGGAATATTCTACCTTAGCTATATGCTTCTGATTAAGGTCTATATTTATTAATGGCGTCATACCATTCACTGTACGGAACTGTATGTACTGTGTCTTATCAAAATTCAGTAAGAGTCCGTTTACAAGGAACCACTTAGTAATTTTCTGAAAGACAGTATTGACAATTTCATCAGTTAATTCTTGTTTCTCAGGTGTGATTACTATACTTGTATCATCAGCGAAGAGAACTAACTTTGCCTCTTCATGAATATAGAATGGCAAGTCATTAATATATAATAAGAACAACAAAGGACCCAAGACTGACCCTTGTGGAACCCCATTCTTGATAGTTCCCCAGTTTGAGGAATGTGCTGATCTTTGCATGTTACGAGAACTACTTATTTCAACTTTCTGCACTCTTCCAGTTAGGTACGAATTAAACCATTTGTGCACTGTCCCACTCATGCCACAATACTTGAGCTTGTCTAGCAGAATTTCATGATTTACACAATCAAAAGCCTTTGAGAGATCACAAAAAATCCCAATGGGTGGTGTTCGGTTATTCAGATCATTCAAAATTTGACTGGTGAAAGCATATATGGCATTTTCTGTTGAAAAACCTTTCTGGAAACCAAACTGACATTTTGTTAGTACTTCATTTTTACAGATATGTGAAGCTACTTTTGAATACATTACTTTCTCAAAAATTTTGGATAAAGCTGATAGAAGGGAGATTGGACGGTAATTGTTGACATCAGATCTATCCCCCTTTTTATGCAAAGGTATAACAATAGCATATTTCAGTCTATCAGGGAAAATGCCCTGTTCCAGAGAGCTATTACACAGGTGGCTGAGAATCTTACTTATCTGTTGAGAACAAGCTTTTAGTATTTTGCTGGAAATGCCATCAATTCCATGTGAGTTTTTGCTTTTAAGCAAGTTTATTATTTTCCTAATTTCAGAGGGAGAAGTGGGTGAGATTTCAATTGTATCAAATTGCATAGGTATGGCCTCTTCCATTAACAGCCTAGCATCTTCTAATGAACACCTGGATCCTACTATATCCACAACATTTAGAAAATGATTATTAAAAATACACTCCTGGAAATGGAAAAAAGAACACATTGACACCGGTGTGTCAGACCCACCATACTTGCTCCGGACACTGCGAGAGGGCTGTACAAGCAATGATCACACGCACGGCACAGCGGACACACCAGGAACCGCGGTGTTGGCCGTCGAATGGCGCTAGCTACGCAGCATTTGTGCACCGCCGCCGTCAGTGTCAGCCAGTTTGCCGTGGCATACGGAGCTCCATCGCAGTCTTTAACACTGGTAGCATGCCGCGACAGCGTGGACGTGAACCGTATGTGCAGTTGACGGACTTTGAGCGAGGGAATATAGTGGGCATGCAGGAGGCCGGGTGGACGTACCGCCGAATTGCTCAACACGTGGGGCGTGAGGTCTCCACAGCACATCGATGTTGTCGCCAGTGGTCGGCGGAAGGTGCACGTGCCCGTCGACCTGGGACCGGACCACAGCGACGCACGGATGCACGCCAAGACCGTAGGATCCTACGCAGTGCCGTAGGGGACCGCACCGCCACTTCCCAGCAAATTAGGGACACTGTTGCTCCTGGGGTATCGGCGAGGACCATTCGCAACCGTCTCCATGAAGCTGGGCTACGGTCCCGCACACCGTTAGGCCGTCTTCCGCTCACGCCCCAACATCGTGCAGCCCGCCTCCAGTGGCGTCGCGACAGGCGTGAATGGAGGGACGAATGGAGACGTGTCGTCTTCAGCGATGAGAGTTGCTTCTGCCTTGGTGCCAATGATGGTCGTATGCGTGTTTGGCGCCGTGCAGGTGAGCGCCACAATCAGGACTGCATACGACCGAGGTACACAGGGCCAACACCCGGCATCATGGTGTGGGGAGCGATCTCCTACACTGGCCGTACACCACTGGTGATCGTCGAGGGGACACTGAATAGTGCACGGTACAACCAAACCGTCATCGAACCCATCGTTCTACCATTCCTAGACCGGCAAGGGAACTTGCTGTTCCAACAGGTCAATGCACGTCCGCATGTATCCCGTGCCACCCAACGTGCTCTAGAAGGTGTAAGTCAACTACCCTGGCCAGCAAGATCTCCGGATCTGTCCCCCATTGAGCATGTTTGGGACTGGATGAAGCGTCGTCTCTCGCGGTCTGCACGTCCAGCACGAACGCTGGTCCAACTGAGGCGCCAGGTGGAAATGGCATGGCAAGCCGTTCCACAGGACTACATCCAGCATCTCTACGATCGTCTCCATGGGAGAATAGCAGCCTGCATTGCTGCGAAAGGTGGATATACACTGTACTAGTGCCGACATTGTGCATGCTCTGTTGCCTGTGTCTATGTGCCTGTGGTTCTGTCAGTGTGATCATGTGATGTATCTGACCCCAGGAATGTGTCAATAAAGTTTCCCCTTCCTGGAACAATGAATTCACGGTGTTCTTATTTCAATTTCCAGGTGTGTATTTTCAACTTCTGACTTTTTGTTCGTAAAGTTTTCATTCAATTTGATGGTAATACTGTCTTCCTCTGCTCTTGGTTGACCTGTTTCTCTTTTAATAATATTCCAAATTGTTTTAATTTTATTATCAGAGTTGCTGATTTCAGACATGATACACATACTCCTGGATTTTTTAATAACTTTTCTTAATATAACACAGTAGTTTTTATAATTTTTGATAGTTTCTGGGTCACTACTCTTTCTTGCGGTCAGATACATTTCCCTTTTCCGGTTACAAGATATTTTTATACCCTTAGTAAGCCATGGTTTGTTGCAAGGTTTCTTATGAGTATATTTAACTATTTTCTTGGGGAAGCAGTTTTCAAATGCATTTACAAAAATGTCATGAAATAAATTATATTTTAAATTGGCATCAGGTTCATGGTACACCTCATCCCAGTCTAACTGCTGTAGGCTTTCCCTGCAATTTGCAATTGTTAAATCGTTGACTGAACGTACTACTTTGGAGGACTGTTTAGTATTGCTGAATGGAGCTATGTCATATATTGTAACTAGCTGTGCACCATGATCAGAAAGACCATTCTCAACAGGCTGAGCATTTATGCATTTATCTGGTTAAACTTATCTTGGTCTATAAAGAAGTTATCTATCAGTGAGCTGCTATCCTTTACCACCCGAGTAGGAAAATCAATAACGGGTGTCAAATTGAAAGAACCGAGTAATACTTCAAGGTCATTTTTCCTATTACCCTCTTTCAGAGAATCTACATTGAAGTCCCCACAAATAATAAGACAGATAGCACAACAAGGAGTCCAAATTTTTCAGAAATAGATGAAAATTTCCTGATGGGGACCTATATACAGTTACAATTATAAATGTGCCTTTATTTAATTTAAGCTCACAGGCACATGCTTCTATATGTTTCTCTACACAAAACTTTTTTGTTCCTATACTTTTTGCACAATGATAACTTTTGACATATATGGCAACTCCTCCTTTCTCCATATTTTCTCTCATTACATGTGCAGAGAGCTTATAGCCACTTACATTTACCTTATTCATATCAGTAACAATGTGATGCTCAGACAGGCATAGTATATCTATTTCATTCTCAGCTTCTAAATCTTCTAAACAAACCAGAAGCTCATCTACTTTATTCTTTAAATTCCCAATATTTTGATGAAATATACTTACATTATTTTTAATTATACTTTTATGAGAACCTTTCCTTATTCTAACATTTGCAGCACTCTCCTGTCTGAGTTTCTCATTGTGCTTAGGCCTAGTTCCTATACCAGTGGTCACATGGTGTTCAGAGAGGCAGATTATGTCAACTGGGTTGGGTGACTTTAATTCATCAATGCAATTACCTAGGACTGAGATACAACTTGGTGGAGATAAAATTTCTGGTGATTGGTGAAAATTTATAACTGATAGTTGTGATTGGTGATCCAATGTGCTAGAATTGTGCTGTTTAATTTCTTTCCTAAACTGAAGATTTGTTTCAATCCTGACCTCTCGTAGAACTTGACATCTTTCTGTCTTACCTATCCTAAAAAAGGTGCTGCTCCAACACCTGTAACCACTGGTATTTTACCATTCATGGCAGTGCCTCCCCCCCCCTCAAATTTCCTGCTATTACCCCAGCCAGTTTCCCCTTCCCTTTCCTGTTGAGATGTAGGCCGTGCCTGGTATAGTCCCACCTACTGAGATAATCAACAGGAACCACACCAATATGAGCCCCCGCACCCGACCCAAGCAGCCGTTCCAACTCCAAATTAACTCTCCCAACAGAAGAGTTCAAATGAGGCCGGTCATGGCGTCTCAGGACAGATACAAATTCAACATTGGTGTGTCTCGATGCCGACGCAATCTTTACCAGGTCACACTCTATACTGTACCCAGCATCGAACGGGTATTACGTTGAAAAATAGTGTTTTGTAGCCAAAAGAGTGGAGAGGAACCCTACACTATTGCGTCTGACTAACTTCTGTAGCACATCCGTCCTGGCTCGCCTCTGTGCACACAGATCGAAAGAGTATGAAGCGGGCGAGCTGACCAAGGATGTATGTTTACTCTACCTCAAAGTACTCCACCGGTCCAACGTCTAAAATGTGAACAAAGGCGTTCCTCGTGTGTGTCCGAAGTAGCCAATCACGAGGTCTCCCAGTACAAAAAAGTGCGCAAATAACGCTCTGATGCTCCACCTGAGTGGCGCCTCTAGCCAGCTTTGAAAGTTAAGCTCAACGTAAGAAAATTCACCTGAATTCTCCAAGTTGCATGCGCTTGCAGTTACACCCACACTCATTCAATCCAGCGATCATCAGTGCTTACCACACGAGGTTACAGATAAATATAAAGAAAAGACACATTCAATTTCGGCTCCCAGTGTGATCCCCCCCCCCTCCGGCGTGGAAAAATTTGTGAAGACACAGGCAGAGAAAAGACTCTCTGCAGAGCTTGATAACATCACAAAATTATACTAAAGGTAGAGTGACTGACGCCACAAAATTATATGATACATGGATTGAATGATACCTTTCGAAACCATTCACGAAATTTTCAACACAAAAGTAACGTAATAATAATGTTTCCTATCTTACTGTGGAACCAAAGTCTGAAGACAGGCTGTGGCTGCCGTCATTTGGAGAGGAGCTGATAAAACACTTCAAGAAGGAAAAAAAAGACGCACTACAGTTATGCAAACTGGTCACAAACTGATATTCATACTCTTACCGACGGACAATGCAAAACTGTAGTCTTTGGTGGCCGATGGGTGAAAGTGAGAAGATGTAGCGCAGTTTCAGTGCCAGCTGGTAAGGATACTAAAATGGGACATGTCTATATTAGGGCGTAAAATCTTTGTGAATTTCATTGTGTGTTCTCAGTTGGGCAGTAACTACACCTCGCAGACAGCGAGTAAACAATACATGCACGCAAATTTCAGCGTTTGAGAGAGGACACGTAGTTGGGCTCAGAGGAGCCGCTTGGAGTAATCAGCGAATCGCTCGACATTTGAATTGGAGCGTTGCCACTATTCGACGATGTTAGCAGGAATGAGTGAACCACGACCTAACACAGCGCCAAAGAGGAAGTAGCCTGCCAGGAGAGACGACAGAACGCGAGGACCGGGCAGTCGCCAGAGAGGCAACCATAGCTCCCGATTCATCATCATCATCGATCTGACGTGCAACTGGTGCTTCATTGACCACAAGGACCGTTAATATGTGGCTCACAGAAAGGGGGTTGAGCTGACAGCGCCCCTTGTGCCGATTACCAGTGACCTCTGTACACCAACAATCCAGTTTGCAGTGGTCTTGAGCACATTCGGCCTGGAATCTCATCGACTGGAGTAGAATTGTAGTCAGTGATGAGTCCCGATTCGAATTAAGCCCCGATGACCTGCGAGGACGCGTCCAGAGAGGCTTCCGACAGCGGTGGGATTCCAGGTGACTATCGCCTGTCATTACTGCCCGATCCCTTTTCGTTGACGATTTTGCCATCTATTGCAGTTTTCCACGGACCTGTCTCATTGAGCGGCGTCTTCAGCGAGGTCTAGACCGTCTTTACTCATGGAGCATCGACAATGGCTTTCGTTTCTCCACTGACAAAACCGTTTGTATGAATTTCTGACGGCACAATTAGTTGCTTCCACCGTCTTTACATACTGGGCCTGTTGCTCTTCCGTTCGTTGAATCTACTAAATTCCTGGCGCTCATGCTCGTAGAAAAATGTCATGGTCCCCCCACGCGTCTTACCTGGCAGCCCGCTGTATGCGGTCCCTCAATGTCCTACGTGTCCTCAGCAGTCCTTGCTGGGGAGCAGATCGAACCACCCTCCTCCGTTTGTACGGGTCCCTTGTCCGTACGAAACTCGATTATGGGTGTTTCGTTTATGCAAGTCCGTCCCTCTTGCGCCGTCTCGATACTATCCACCATCGTGGCGTCCGTTTGGCCACTGGCGCCTTTTACATTAGCCCAGTTCAGAGTCTGTATGCAGAAGCTGACGAACTACAGCTGTCCTACCACCGTGACTTTCTCCTCCACTGATATGAATGCCGTTTGTCTGCCATGCGTGACCATCCGTCGTATGCCTCCTTCTTCGATGACTCCTTTGATCGCCAATATGGGGCGCATCCCTTTTCTCTGTTACCTTCCGGCTCTTGCTCCGGTAGCTTAACTTCACGTTACCTGCAACTTTCCCTGTGGGTGTTAACCCTTCACCACCTTGGATTCGTGCATCGGCCCGTGTTCACCTTGCCCTTCTTTCGGTTCCTAAGGACATTACTCCATCCTCGCTCTAACGCCTTCAGTTTCACAACCTTCGCATGGAACTGTGCGATAGTACCTCTGTGTACGTCGATGGTTCTCGGACTGACCGTGGTTTCGGGTGTGCCTTCGTCATTGGCACCAACGTTTTTCGGTATCGGCTTCCGGAACACTGCTCAGTACTTACAGAAGAGCTCTTCGCCCTGGATAAGGCCATGCAGTACATCCGGCGAGACAGGCTTTTCAATTGCATCATCTGCTATGACTCTCTCAGTGCCTTTCAAAGCTTCTGTGTGCTCTACATCGTTCATTCCTTAGTGGAATGTGTCCAGGAAAGCTGTCACTTGCTCATTCTTTGTGGAGCTACTGTGATGTTTATGTGGGTTCCTGGTCACGTTGTCTGACAGGAAACGAGGCCGCTGGCGCTGCTGCCAAGGTTGCAGTCCTCGTACCCCCGCCCGCTAGTTCTTACAATCCCTTCGATTATCTCTTTGTTACCGTCTGTCAGCAGGTGGTATCAGTTTCGCATCACCACTGGCCCTCCCTTCATGAGAACAAGCCCCTGGCTATTAAGCCTCTCCTAGCGGCTTGGACGACCTCGCCATAAGATAATTTTAGCTAGGTTGCGTATCGGGCACCTTCTTTTTAGCCATCACCACTTGTTAAGTGGTGCTCCCCTACCACTTTGTACTCCTTGCCCTCAATCTTTGACGGTCCGCCATTTTCTGATGAAATGCCCTTTTTTTAACCACTTAGGTTCTCATTTCTGTTTACCGTCTGAGTTATCGACCGTTTCAGCGAATGACGAGAGGGCTGTCGACCCCATTTTACGTTTTTCCGTCGTAGCATCATGGTGAAGGACATTTAATCTTTAGTTCAGGACCTCCGTTTCTGTATGGCGTATTTTATAGAGAATTCTCCACGTCCCTGTTTTTGGCTGTCTTGTCTTCAGTCGACTGGGATTAACGTGTAGGCGTTTTTAACTCCTTTCTGTGTCTTCGTGTTCTACAGTTCTGACATGGGTGCGTATGACCCTTGTTCTTTCTGCGTCCTATAACAAAACAAAACCATACTGTCCGACATCAAAGAGTAATGGTCTGGGGTGCTATTTCTTTTCATTGAATGACCCCTTTGGTTGCCGGCTGCGGCAGTCTTACTGCACAGCGGTACGTCGACGGTATTCTACGCTCCTCTTAATTGCTCTTCATGGGAGACCATACTGGGCTTACATTCCAATAAGATAATGCCGCCCGCAAACGGTGAGAATTTCTACGGCTTTTGTTCGTGCTCGCCAAACACTACGTTGCCTAGTAAGATAGCAGATCTCTCCTCAATTGAGAACGTTTGGAGCGTTATAGACAGTGCCCTCCAACCAGCTCGGGACTTTGACGATCTAATTCGCCAACTGGACAGAGTTTGGCACGATATTTCTCAGGAAAACATCCAACAACTGTGACAATCAGTGCCAAGCCGAATAACTGCTTGCATATGGGTCAGAGGTGGACCAGTGCGTTATTGACAGTCTCAATTTGTGAAGCTCTTTCTCCTAAATAAATCATCCAATTTTTCTGAAATTGCAATAATTTGTTTGTCTGTACACGTCACATACATCATATCCGTCCCTTTCGGAAAATTCCTTCGTGGTGAGTCGGTTTTTCTCTTTAGAGTATACACCCAAATTAGCGGCATCCATTAAAAACAACTCACGTTTCAAACGGACGTTCTCCTTCCTTATCGAGGCATAGGAATGGAGTGAGAACTGCCTTTCCGATGGCTGCATTTAGGCCAGAATACGAAACCTCTGTCAGCGTGTAGACGTGTTCAGCTCCCACGTCCCTGCAAGCAGGCTTTGGCCCCTGCTCTCCCCCGTAGTTGGTAATGTCTCTATTTTTTGTAAATCTGGTGCTTACAGGCATATGGCTCCAGCTAAGCCATAAAAGGTCTGGCCACCGCCACGTCCCGCCCATTCAGCTCGATCTCTGGTATGGACCAGCAGCTTCAGCTTCATAACCGTTATGGACACCCCTTGCCGCAGGCATTTACCACCTTGCAACCAGTTTATCTGTGCATCACCTTCAGCAGAACGTAATAATGTCGACCACATACACTCGCCATTTCGTTCACTCAGCAAGCGCAAGTATCTCGCGCTCCGACAGCAACCCGAAGACACTAGCCATGTGGAAATGTGCACAGAAATCTCCCGCTTTGTCGCAGTGATGCGCTCTCTTGCTACAGTACTCTCTCTCCGATTTGATCGTAGTTCTGTCGTCTTAATACATGTGCTCTGTGTCATTTATCATTGTCCAAGGTCAATGAAGACTGCCCTCATCTAAATGTTGTGTTGTGCATATAACCTTACCTCAGCATGTGGAATACATGAAATGATATTCCTTATTTCTTTCTTATTAGAGTTGTGGTATTCTCACAGCTTTCCCAATATACGACACCTCATGCAAGTAGGGAGGTTGCCGACTCCTTCAAAGATGCGTGTTAAACTGTTCTTTCAATTTTGCTACAGTTTTCTTTCTTCAAATCACGGAATAGTCTTTGCGAAACTTTTCGCAAAGAAATTCTGTAATCATTACCGATAGCCGATGCAGACTCTTTGATTTCCCTCTTTGTGGGAGAACTGTGGTAATGTGTTTCCACCATCTTTGGTGAGTTCGGCACACTTCCTGCCAATCACAGTAACGCGCCAACAAGTGGGGCCATGTGGCCGTTAAAGTCTGAATTCGCACTTTGTTCTGAACGCCGAGGCGGCGGCTGCAATTTTGAAGATCTTTGGTAAGACTGTTTCATTTATTTACAGTGGTTGCTAGCAGACAACGTTTAAGTCATTTAAGTGGTATGATATTCGTATTCGCACATTTATTTTTCTGTCGATTGCGTACCGAACTGGTGATGAATTGCAAACGTGATCTGGCACTGAGGCGGGAGATATTACAAAAACACGGAGAGAATATGTTATTTGTAAATTTCGAGCTGATTGCAGGATCGCTTTGTAGTTTTCTCAGTCCAATGCATTACGCAGTCAATTTTGTCATTCTCTCTTGGAAGATGTATACAGAATACCTCACGAGTATTTTTATTCCCATGTGGTTTATGTTCTAGTTTTGTCAATTTGAGATAATACAGAGTATCAATTCAGCATACATGTCATTCACCTTTGCTCTCCGAAGTCATTTATTTAAGTTTTGTATCTAACGTCGCTACACGTTTTGTGTGATGTCATATTGAGCACACCCGTTGCCAACATCCCTCCTGGTCTACTTAGTGATTGTCCATGGTAAAGAGAGTGAAATAGCTCAATCATACACAGCTCTCCAACGTTGTTAGTAATACATACCCAGTTCGGATTGCGAAATCTCGGGCGGAGTGCAGATAGCCGTGACAGAATTTTGCAGTGTGTTTATTTACGTAACCACTAAATAACATGCACACAACAAGGTACAAGGTGCATTCAAGTTCTAAGGCCTCCGATTTTTTTTCTCCAGATTGGAAAGAGATAGAAACATGCGCATTGTTTTAAAATGAGGCGGCGTTCATTGTCAATACGGCCCAGAGATGGCAGCACCGTACGGCAGATGGAATTTTACCGCCAGCGCCGAGAATGAGAACTGTTTTAAATACTTAAAATGGCGACGTTTTCCTTACTTGAACAGCATGCAATCATTCGTTTCCTGAATTTTCGTGGTGTGAAACCAATTGAAATTCATCGACAGTTGAAGGAGACATGTGGTGATGGACTTATGGATGTGTCGAAAGTGCGTTCGCGGGTGCGACAGTTTAATGAAGGCAGAACATCGTGTGACAACAAACCAAAACAACCTCGGGCTCACACAAGCCGGTCTGACGACATGATCGAGAAAGTGGAGAGAATTGTTTTGGGGGATCGCCGAATGACTGTTGAACAGATAGCCTCCAGAGTTGGCATTTCTGTGGGTTCTGTGCGCACAATCCTGCATGACAACCTGAAAATGCGAAAAGTGTCATCCAGGTGGGTGCCACGAATGCTGACGGACGACCACATGGCTGCCCGTGTGGCATGTTGCCAAGCAATGTTGACACGCAACGACAGCATGAATGGGACTTTCTTTTCGTCGGTTGTGACAATGGATGAGACGTGGATGCCATTTTTCAATCCAGAAACAAAGTGCCAGTCAGCTCAATGGAAGCACACAGATTCACCGCCACCAAATAAATTTCGGGTAACCGCCAGTGCTGAAAAAATGATGGTGTCCATGTTCTGGGACAGCGAGGGCGTAATCCTTACCCATTGCGTTTCAAAGGGCACTACGGTAACAGGTGCATCCTACGAAAATGTTTTGAAGAATAAATTCTTTCCTGCACTGCAACAAAAACGTCTGGGAAGGGCTGCGCGTGTGCTGTTTCACCAAGACAACGCACCCGCACATCGAGCTAACGTTACGCAACAGTTTCTTCGTGATAACAACTTTGAAGTGATTCCTCATGCTCCCTACTCACCTGACCTGGCTCCTAGTGACTTTTGGCTTTTTCCAACAATGAAAGACACTCTCCGTGGCCGCACATTCACCAGCCGTGCTGCTATTGCCTCAGCGATTTTCCAGTGGCCAAAACAGACTCCTAAAGAAGCCTTCGCCGCTGCCATGGAATCATGGCGTCAGCGTTGTGAAAAATGTGTACGTCTGCAGGGCGATTACGTCGAGAAGTAATGCCGGTTTCATCGATTTCGGGTGAGTAGTTAATTAGAAAAAAATCGGAGGCCTTAGAACTTGAATGCACCTCGTAGTAATGCCTTCAGCTTTTGGAATAGTGCATTCATGTCTTGTCTGTGAACTCAGTCTTTATACAGTCGCTTTAGTGGGATTTTTCAGTGATAAACCAGTGTCAGATTAAAGCATTGTGATTACATTCACGAGGAACATTTGGCCTCAAGCTGACACTTCCACACTTAATAAATTTGATAGGATTTTAAGAGTAATTTTCTCACTGTTTGATATTCAGTCATATGAGCTATGACTGCGAGTTCCCAGTTGCGCGATTTATTTAAGTATGGTCTACTGTGAGTGCTTCTTTTCTTAATTTCGACATCAGGCTGCGTACAGAACTGTTATTGACTCATGAACATTTACATAACAAGGCATAGCTGCAATAAATTAGGGCTTATTGTAGCTACTCATGTTAGTAGGACAGGTTTAACACAGTAGGCCACTTACAGCCTTACACGGCCGAATACTGGATAGGTAATCAATTTGAAATCCCGGCGGCTTGTTAACATTTACCGTGCCCGCAAACTGGGGCGACCTCCTTTCATTTTCACCGCCTGGAATTGCAAGAGCTATGAAAGACAGCTGGTTGAGATAGTCACAGCGTTAGAATAAAAAACGAGAATGACTTGGAAATAAAACGGTATAATAGAAGAATCACACAACGTTTATTAACAGAACGCGAAACAACAACATAGTCCTTGGGAATAGCTTGGTTTGCTTGAATAGCTCTTAACACAGTTTACAGTCTCACACTGAAAGTACAGAGCCTGCTGTAATAGTTGTGTACTGCTTGCACTTCTACGCCGGCCGAAGTGGCAGAGCGGTTCTAGGCGCTACAGCCTGGAACCGCGCGACTGCTACGGTCGCAGGTTCGAATCCTGCCTCGGGCGTAGATGTGTGTGAAGTCCTTATGTTAGTTAGGTTTAAGTAGTTCTACGTTCTGGGGGACTGATGACCTCAGAAGTTTAGTCTCATAGTGCTCAGAGCCATTTGACCCATTTTTGCACTTCTACTAGGGGCCTGCACTTAAGTAATGCAACACATCTTTTTTCTGAAAGCAGATTGGTTTTATCCAGGATTCCAGTACATCACTCTTTCTGTTAAAAAACCCTATTTTTCAACATAACCTCTGTTCAATGTGACGGCCTAAGGCCTATGTGTCTGGATAATACCGCCCTACCGATCGACGCAGGAGCCGACGCCTTGCTGCATCTATAACCTCCACATTGGGCTGAATAGGTAGAAATCGCAAGGCTCTTAATGGTCTTCTGCTAGGCGGCAAGGAACCCAGAGGGCACATACGTTTGAGTACCCCCAAGTGAGCAGAGTGACAGCACGACTAATAGAGACGTCCTGGTCGACAGCGAGACGTTTCATTGCCATCAGTCGAACATTACGCCCAACGACTCACCGTGCCTTTGTTCATTATCGGGCCTCCGTAGACATTGTGCAAGCGCCAATGAATATCTTCAGTGCTCTGGTTTTCCGCCAAGAGAAACTCAATGACAGCTCTTTGCTTTGAACGCACCTCCATTACAGACGCCATTTCGAAGGCTACTTATAGCGCCGCAACCTGTCGTAACTTCGTGAAATCATAGGGTCTGAAGCAGGAATATTCAACAGTGTCCCACAGCAAATTCTGCTTCATTTTCAACCGAATTAGCTGATAAAAGAAATGTGTTGCATTACTCATTGAATGCCCCTCGTACAAGTGTGAAAATGTCCAAGAGACGAAAACCTAGAACCAGTTCAAAGATTGTCCACATGGCAGCAACTGCCCCTGTCAGCTCGTAGTCAGTAATAAATTGAGTTGCCAAACAGTGGAGTAGTCTCTGCAGTGTTCTCATAGAGCTGGGCTGTGGTCACACAGGATGACATATAGAAGCTCTCAAGACTGGCTGCATGAGGGAGGCATGGGCCATGCGACCCTGCCAGAATCGTGTAGTGACGACCGCTGAAAACTTCCATCTATCGCCATCCCAGACTACAGTGCGTTTAAGTCAGACCCAGAGCGATTATCCTCTACGCTATTACTTTATATCGTTGTTTGAATTACCAATGCCACTAACAGTGATAGAACAACGGTTAAAAAATTCACCAGTTACACCGTTTTGAGCTCTGCAAATTCGTTTGCCAGAAAGGCTTACATTTCCAACAAAAGTAAAGGTAGAGCCGTCATCAACACGAAGGTCCTTTTGAACACCACAGTGTTTTACTAGGCATGGTCTTATTGGAGATGGTATGCCCTTGTCTCCATCTGGCAGAGATGTCCTTCAGGGTAGCGTATGCCGCGCCTGGTCGACCTGTTCTGTAAGGGTTGTTGATTGACAAGTAGTACGAGTCACTTCTCGTCCCATCATATCCCATATGCATTCGATTGGAGACAAGTCCGGTGATCGTGTTGGACAGGGAAGATGCTGGCCGTGTAGCAAAGCACGCTGAGCTGCACGGGCAATGTTCGGGCGAGCACTATGCTACTGGGACAATACATCACTTTCCTGTTGCAAGGTCGGCAATACAGCGGATCTAACAACTTTCTGCATGTATCGAGAGCTGGTTGGAAACCCATCCAGAAGTACCAAAGGTGAACGAGAGTTATAGGTTATTGCATCCCAGACTATAAGGCGTGGGGTTGGGCCAAATATGCGTGCCCATAGTCCTTGTGCTAATAACCGTTTCGCAATGACACGCCTGGGCTCACAAGCCCTCTTATCTGTGCTGTGGAAGCTTTCCGATGTACCACTGCTGTCTTTACAATAGGACGATTCGGGAGGGCTTCTGTGTTGCGTGGTCGTCAGAACCTTGTCTACGGCTATGAGAATGTTCACATGACCACTGATACCAGCATCATTGCACAACTGACACAGCACGTCCAGCCTCTGAAGCAATTCTCTCAAAGCTATGCCACAACACTATCTGTTGGCGGACGACGTTGAAACGAACCTACTACTCTGTCGTAACAGGAGGAGAGATGATACTCCTACGTGGCGCGTCCTTGGTGGCGGATAAGGGAATCGTAACCGGCTTATAGGTGGACTTGAGTGAAATAAAATAGCTCTCGCGGACCAAATACAGCCTCTCCGGTTAACAACCATGATTGTAAATCGGAGCTTGATCCATCGAAGGTTAATTACCTTTGAAAGTCAAATATGGAAAGGTCTTTTAGGAAAAAATACCACCGTCCACCTCAAAAAGGCAGGTAAAGGCTACATCGGATTCGGTGGGTAGCCATCTAGAAGACAGCAATGAATCGGAACATTTGTTATCACCCAAATGTAGAATGACGCACAAAAATAAGATTCAACATAAGCAAATAAATTAAATAGCAGCTCACAACATAAACCCGCTCCTTAAGACCGGAAAACTCAGGAATTTCAAAGATGAATTAAATAAACAAAAATTTTAATAACTGAGCTCCAAAAAATGAGAAACCTAACAGAGGACCAGTAGAATTTATGATGGGAAACTAGAACAGAGGGTTACGAAACAATGTCCTCAATTTGCAACAGGATTTATGGTGAACATAAAAAATTATTTAGTGACTGATTTTCAAGCAGTAATACCAACAACTGCAACTCTGACTTTTAAAACAAAGATCAAGACCTACATAATTCTAGGTGCTGCTTCCTCTACAAATGAAAAAAAATTTCTAACAAAAACAAAGGAGGAGGTAGGTGTATTTTGGGACCTTCTCGAACAAATTGTGAACAGAATAAACAAAAATAACGTAAAAATCTTACAGGAAGACTTCAACGCTCAGCTGGGAAAAGAAAGGAAATATAAGGATATAATAGGAAAATGGAGTTCACATAACTTTACAAACAATAATGGTCATAAACTTGTAGAACTCTGCAGAGAACACAGTCTTCTATATAAATCGATATACTTCAAAAGGAAGCCAAATAATCTGAAAGCAAGGAAACAAACGGATTGGAGGAAGGGGTAGTGGCAGCTAGAACATGTCTGTACAGACAAAAATTTTCGTAAGAAAATATACAGTGTTAAAGCACTGAGAAGAGTAGACACAGGCTCAGACCACTACTTAGTTAAAATTAAAATCAAATTCGCTCCATTAAAGAAAAAACGAAAAAACTAATAAAACAACTAATTAAAAAATGACCAGTACCAACAAATAACTCGAACCATTAAAGTTACAGATCATCTGGTTGAGCTGGCACCATGTCCCAAGAAACAAGCCGCGAATCTAGCTCTCTCGAACCCATGAAGAAAACATGTATGATGGAGTCAAGAATGTCACGAATTCCATGAAGGAAGACAGCAAGCATAATTAAAGTTTCAAACAAACACAACAGAGGAAAATGTCATCAACCACAAAAACGAAAGAAAAAATTCACACAGAACATTAGGAGAATTAAGAGCGAATTCCATAAAGACATAATAAACTCTACAGAAGATAATTACCAGAAAACCAATTTTTAAGAAGGCATATGACTGCCTCCATACAACTTCAGTATTAAAAACTTGAAGTAATTTGGGACTTCATCGAAAACTAATTAAATTAATAGGGTTTACTCTAACCAACACCAAATCTAAGGTTAAGATCAGAGGTGATATTTCTCAATCATTCCTTACAAAAAGAGGCTTAAGAGCAGGTGACTGTCTCTCACCACTACTCTTTCAACTGTGCCCTGGAACATAATGAGAGAATGACACACGCATAACCGAAACAACATAAGAATTGGAAGTGCTAAAAATAATAGATACTTGACCTGCTTGGGATTTGCTGATGATCTTGCTCACCTAGTCAACGACGTTCAAGAAACCAGGCAACAAGTTAAATCACTACAAGGAATAGCACAGAAAATTGGGCTCGGAATGTCATTTGAAAAAACAGAGATTATGCTAACTGATCTACTACTTACAAACAAAATTACAATAGGAGGACAAAAAATCAAAGTTGTTGATAAATTTAAACATTTAGATGAAATCGTAACTTACAATCTAAATGAGAAACCATCATGGCAAAAGAAAAGAAAAAAATTGAACAAAGCAAATTACATTACCAAAAACACTTACAACAAAAAAAGCCTATCCATAGATAAACATTTAAACTTCATAAAGCAGTTACACAACCATAAATAACTTATTCAGCTGAAACCATCTTGAAAACAATTAATACAGCATAACTGACAAAATACTAAAGATAGAAAGAAGACCAATTAGGACAATATCAAGTAAATGGGCATTGGAGAATAGCTTCAAATGAAACAGCGTACAAGAAAATAGGACCAATAATGAGCACCATCAGAAATGAGTGTATCTCGTTCTTTTGACATCTGATGAGAACACCAAAAAAAAAAAAAAAAAAAAAAAAAAGAATTAGTAAGGGAATAATAGAAAAATTGTAGAATAGTAAGAGCAACATTAAATGAATCACAGAAATTAAGGAAGATGTAAGAAACTCCAATTTACAGTACATGACTAAAAAATCAAAACAGAGAAAACCAGAACGCTGTAACATTCACAAACCAGGCCACAAACGACGATCAACAGAAGGGCTACATGAAGAATGATTTCAGAGGAAGAAAGACAGAAAATATCTGAAAGAATGACCGAGTATTGGGCAGACAGAAGAGCAAAACGCCCTTCATATGATAACAAATTATAATAATCCCCTTTATAATCACTGCATTATTAAATTTGAAACATCCCCTTAGAAAATCAGTGAATGACTGTGCTGATAAACCTCTAACATTATTTGATTTTCAAACAACTGAGCAGAACTGAACGTACTCAGACATATCACTCTTTACATATTCTGATCAACACTAATCTGGCACACAATATTTTTAGCTCAACGCAATCTGACTTTCAATAATCCCTACAAAAGAATGGCCCTGACTGACAATAACCTATACCTTTCATGAATCACTTACCTCACAAAAATCTTCGTTACTCGAACCACTGCAACACAGCGAGCGCCAATACTGCCTTCTAAATAAAAGATTCTAACTACTGAAGGCACTAACTACTGATAGGCATAGTTAGCAAATGAAAGATTTTGATAGAGAACAAACAACGTATTTACCTTAATAGTGTTCAAAAGTCATTATATATATATATATATATATATATATATATATATATATATATATATATATATATATATATCAGTACATGACATCCAGTCTTACAAATTTACTGTCTCTGATGGACACACGTCCAGATCATCCGCTCTCAAAACTCCGCCATCTCTCTCCCCACATCCACCACTCCTGGCGGCTCACCTCCAACTCCGCAACGCTACGCGCTGTTACCAGCCAACTGCCCAACACTACAATAGCGAATATTACAACAATGCTAACCAGCTACATTCATATAGAGCGCTACATGGCGTTACCAAAATAACCTAAACAGCCTACTTACAAATTGTCTTACTGCATTATTATTGAATTTTATTGTGTTATTGAATAACAATCTTTGTATAACTGATTAGAATGGATCAATGAAGGACATTATACAGGCAGTTTCAGAAGTGATGGTCAGTATTCAGGGATATGACAGAAATGATTATTCGAAACAAAAATGTCAAGTAATCCTGGGCTCTAAAACGCGTATCTTAAGAGCTACGAGCAATTCTTGATCTTCGATAGTGTGAAACAAATCTCTCCTACTGCAAGCTCTTTGCTTTCCATATTTTAGGAAGCAGCAGTATGGACTAAAATAAGAATAAATGCCCTGTAAAGATATGCTCTAAAATGCATATCTTAAGAGCTATGAGCTCTTGTTCATTTTCGCTAATTCGTAACACAACTCTTCTAATGAGTAAGTGCTCATAACTTTTAAGGTATGTATTTTACAGCACATGTTTACTGGACATCTTTTTCTTTTTTTGGCCCATACTACCACTTCCGAAAATATGGAAAGTAAAGAGCTTGCAGTAGAAGAGATTTGTTTCACAGTATCAAAAATCTAGAATTTCTTATAGCTCTTAACGTATGCGTTTTAGAGCCTAAGTTTATTGACTTTTTTGTTTCGAATGCACATTCGTGTCATATTCCTGAATACTGATAGTCACTTCTGTATCACCCTGTATGTTGTCTTAGTTCATTACAGGGGCATAGCAGCGTGCTCGAGTTCCAAGAGTCACCAGGATGTACTTAGAGTGTGCAGTGATGAAGTGCAACAAATAGTGTGTAAATTGAGGAACATAGTTCAACAGCGTCAACCGAATGAGGCATTGCTGTTGTTAAGATACTGACATATTCGGAAGGATGAAGTTTGCTCTGTCTAGTCAGCCTGGTTTGGGTTTTTACGTGGTTTTCCTAAATCATTTCAGGTAAACGCCAGGATGGTTCCTTCATCAAGGCCTCAGTCCACCAGCTGTCTTATTCTCACAAAAGCATACTTACCGATATTATCGTCATATGCAAAGACCGTCCGGCTCAATGGTTGATAAAAAAATCCGGGGCGGAGTAGGATCGGACAGTGGTGACATAAAAATACGTCACCGGGAAGTACTGTACGATCAGCTAATTGTTAAAAAAGTTAACACAATCTTCATTGCTGACTCACTTTCTGGTGACTCTAGTTCTTCTTTTACAGCTTCATATATCTTTGCTACAACAAACTGAAGTTGGCAGCCCTGCAGTCAGGCGACTAGGGCGAGTTTTGGTGATCTCGTAAAGATAAGTCATTTTAGATTATAAAACATATAGATTAGTACTGATTACGTGGTAAGTAGGTGTATTAGTGTGCCCTTTAAGTGTACCATTAAATCTTTCATTTTTCTTTACGTAATATAGCAGAAAACGCGAAAAGACCGTACAGTCGTATTTTCTGTTTACGTTCTGCTGCAGCAAATCTATAGACTTTCGTTTAGTTGTTCCTTGCTCTCTCCAGCAATTTAACTTAGCGTACCCCTTCATTATTTAACTAGCATTTCCGGAAAGTAGCGTAAAGTTTAAGTTGTTGTTTCAGAAACTTTGCACTTTTGATTTTGTTTAGACACAGTTGCGTATAAGCCAAATTTGTGTAACCATATTTTCGTGTATATCTGTAATTTAACTGACTTATTCTAAATAAACTATTACGTTTATCATGAGTGAAAAGTGCTTGACTTGCCGTAGAATTGTTAGGTCGGGGCTTTGGTGTGATGGGTGCTGTAGTTCTTTCCATGTGTGTGACTGTAGTTGCGTGGGAATAGGGGAAGTAAATGAGACTCATCAGTGGTTTTGTAGGATTTGTAGTAGATATAGGAAGATACTAGAACAGAAGGGGAAAATTGCCGCCCTTCAGGCTGAGTTAGACAAGGCCAGGGGAGATCTTGGCAGGTTAAGGACGGAGAAGGGTAAAGAGAGGTGGGAAGTGGCAACAGGCAACAGGAGGAACAGGCCTAGAACTTTGTCTGACCGTTTCATGGTGAATGTGGAAAATAGATTTGACCTCTTGCTTCAGTTAGAAGTTGGTGAGCCTCAAGCAGTTGCAGGTGTAGACGGGCACAACAAACTTTCAGCAGCAAATTGAAAAGTAAGAATGTAGGGAAATCAGTAAAGAGAAAGATTGTGTTGTTGTTAGGTAGTTCCCATGGAAGAGGTGTTGGCCAACTTTTGCAGGATGAACTAGGATCAGAATACCAGGTCACCAATTTTTTTTTAACCTAGTGCTGGTCTGGAGCAGGTGACAGAGGATTTAAGATCATTTTGCAAAGATTTCACTAAGGAAGACACCGTGGTTATAGTGGGTGGGGTAGGTAACAGTATTGACAGAGATCCTGGGTACAGTATAGAGTGTGACCTGACGAAGATTGCATCGGCATCGAAGCATACTAGTGTTGAGTTTGTATCCGTTCTTGGGCGCCATGACCGACCTCATTTGAACTCATCTGTCAAGAGAGTTAAGTTGGAGCTGGAGCGGCTGCTCATGTCGGGTGCGGGGTCACACATTGGTGTGGTTCCTGTTGATTCTCTCAGTAGGTGGGATTGTACCACGCATGGCCTTCACTTCAACAGGAAGGGGAAGGGTAAATTGGCTGGGGAAATAGCAGGAAAGTTAAGCGGGGGAGGCACTGTCATGAGTGGTAAAATACCAGTGGCTATAGGGTTCAGAAAAGACCTTTTTTTAGGGTAGGGAGGACAGAAAGAAAGCAAATTTTAAGACAGGTTAGAACTGAGATAAACCTTCAGTTTGAGAAAGAAATCAAAAAAACATAATTCCAGCTTATTACATCAGCATAAACAGGCATTGGTTAAGAATTTTCAACAGTCAGCAGATGTTTTAACTCTACCAAATTTTAACTCAGTCAGTGTGAAATGTCAGCTATCTTTATTGCACCAAAATATTCGAGGACTGAGAAATAAAATTAATGAATTAACTATCTGCATAGATGAATTAGAGTCTTCAAACACAGCTGACATAATCTGTCTCTCTGAACATCATGTGACCACTGGTACAGAACTTCTAAGTGTTACAGGGTTGAGGTTAGCATCTCACTTTTGTAGATCAGAAATGGAGAAAGGAGGAGTTGCCACATTCATCAGGAACTGTCATAAATTTAAGAACATAGACATTCATAAATTTTGCCTAGAACAGCATATGGAAGCATGTGCAACAGAATTAGAATTTCACAAAAAATCCTTCATAATATTAAGTGTACATCGAGCACCTGCAGGTAACTTTAATCTGTTTGTAAACCACCTTGAAGCTGTACTGGCCCATTTAACAACCTAAAACAAAGAAATAGTGGTTGCTGGTGATTTCAATGTAGATTTCCTTAAATACTCTCCCAATAAGAACTTATTTGAGTTAGTAACACTATCATTCAACTTAATTCCCAATGAAAAGTTCCCCACTAGGATAGCCACTTGCTCACAAACAGCCATTGATAATATCTTTATAGAAAAGGCCAATGAACAAAATTATATTACAAAAGCAATAGTCAATGGCCTCTCAGACCATGACATGCAGTTCCTTCTGTTCAATGTTAATACTGAACAGGATATAAAATCTGTTAAAGCTGAGCTCAAGAGGGTAATCAGTAAGCTAAAAATTGATTATTTTAGGACACTCCTCAGAGACATTCACTGGACTGATGTTTACAGTGTTCATGGCATGAATGAAAAATATAACACTTTTGCTAATAAAGTGCTTACCTTATTCGAACACTGCTTTCCCCCAAAACTTACCAGGGTTAGAGCAAAGTCTACAAAGAAGCCATGGATTACTCGAGGAATAGAGGTATCTTGTAAAACAAAAAGAAAACTGTATCTGTTAATCCAAAACATTTCCAATGTTGATGCTATAGCACATTATAAGAAATACTGCAAAATATTAAAGACTGTAATATGGATGTCAAAGCAAATATATTACAAGGAAAAGATAGTCATATCAGATAACAAAATAAAGACAATATGGTATATAGTGAAGGAGGAGACCAGTAGAACCAGACATGAAGAGGAACAAATAGCATTAAGAGTAAATGATACATTGGTGACAGATGTGTATAGTGCTGCAGAACTTTTTAACAAACATTTTATAACTGTTACTGAAAAGATGGGGTTGTCAGTTTCGGTAGATGCTGCTATGGAATACCTCGACCAGACATTTCAAGTAACTTCCATTATATGAATTTGACCCTCACTACCCCAACAGAAATAATGTCCATCATAAAATCTTTAAAATCAAAAACATCTAGTGGTTATGATGAAATATCAACAAAATTAATTAAAGAATGTGATTCTGACCAAGTAACATATTAAGCTATCTGTGTAACCAGTCGTTTATTAGTGGAATATTTCCTGAATGGCTGAAATATGCTGAAGTTAAGCCACTGTTTAAGAAGGGAGACAAAGAAACGGCATCAAATTTCCGTCCAATTTCACTGTTGCCAGCATTCTCAAAAATTTTCGAAAAAGTAATGTAAAGTCGGCTTTATAACCATCTTATCTCAAATAACATACTGTCAAAGTCACAGTTTGGATTTCTAAAAGGTTCTGATATTGAGAAGGCTACCTACACTTACAGTGAAAATGTGCTTAATTCATTAGACACAAAATTGCAGGCAACTGGTATATTTTGTGATCTGTCAAAGGTATTTGACTGTGTAAATCACAATATCCTCTTAAGTAAATTAGAATATTATAGTGTAACAGGAAATGCTGCAAAATGGTTCAAATCTTATGTCTCTGGCAGGAAACAAAGGGTGTTATTAGGAAAGAGACATGTATCAAGCTATCAGGCATCATCCAACTGGGAACTAGCTTAACAACCAATGAAATTCAGTTTAAGAGAAGCCTAAAGGATTTATTGGTGGCCAACTCCTTCTACTCCATTGATGAATTTCTCAGTAAAACCAACTGATTTGTATATAAGTACAATATAACTTCTGCACAATTTCAGTGCAGTAATGTGTTCATTGAAAATTTGTGTGTGTGTGTGTGTGTGTGTGTGTGTGTGTGTGTGTGTGTAAGTACAATCTAACTTCTGCACTATTTCAGTGCAGTAATGTGTTCATTGGAAATAAGTATTATAGTAGTTGTATTAGATGTTTATTACCTTATAAATAAATAAAAACTTTTTTTATTTTAAATTCAGTGCATTAGTATTTGTAAAATGACTCTTTCGTATAGTGTTCATTAAAAAATGACGATCATTCCACTTGGGATCTGTGGAATGGTACATTAGCTTATTTGTTTTAGTTGTAAATATTTGTCATGTATTGTTGTTTTTCTGACATGTTCCACATCCTGGAGGACCTCCTCACTACGGATCAGTTGGAATGAAAGTAAATCTAATCTAATCTAATGTGTGTGTTACTTCCGACTTTTGTTAAAAACTGAGACGTCCTGTGCCTTTTTTCCAGTCACAGCTTCATCGGTCCACAGCCCTACGATAAGTTGTTTGTAAAAGAGGAGTCAGTTCTGATATTTAAACAGTATAGAACTAAACAGACCCATTAAACTTTCCTCTAACAAAGGACTTCAACAATTAATTAGTGCCTCCGCGCCTGTTTGTCTCTGTGTTAGTTAGTTTAGAGCCTCTAAGGCAATGAGTAGGATAAGATGTAGTGGGAAGTTTCTTGTGATGTTGCTGCGAAGGACAGAATTTATTTTCTACTCTTTCTCATCTTCCGATAAGGTGTCAGCATTCTCAGCAAGAGAGCTGGAGGGACGTTTTTGATTCTGTACCTTTAAGGCCTGCTAAAACTTCTTACTGAATTTTGAACAATTTTGCAGATAATATTTTCCTTCCAAATATTATGCTTTTCGCATAGCATCCTTCAGCTCGGTGTGGCTACGTTCAAACTTTTGTTCGCCTAGAGGGCTTCTGTTGGTACTGAATCTGCAGTGAATCTTCAAGTGAACTGTGGCGGGTTCTTGTGCCCCTACTGTCTTACGCTGACGTACTGTTTCTAACATGTGCCCTACAACTTACTTGAGTTTTTGCCATAGTTCCTCCATACATTCCTCGCTGTAAAAGAGTTTTTCTAATACCTGTTCAGGTAATTAGAATTCTGTTGCCGATCCTTCATCACTTACAATTAGTCAAGTGCTGAAATCTATGAAGCTTAGGAATTTCGAGATCGGAAAATACGAACAGCTACAAAGAAAGGCAGCCAGCAAAATAAGGATTTCCTAAACGTTCAGCGTGCTTACGGACAACAGCTTCCCTCCTCTCAGCTTCTACGCAGGTCATAGTTCCAGCAGGCTATGCTTCAATTACTGCTCACATTTCACAAGGCGTCAATAAACAACATTAAGTAAGAGAACGAGGTGAGGTCTTTAAACAGGCAGACATAATATATAGCCACAAATTTATTGCACAATTTTCCATACACCATGTACTAAAATCGGTTATTCTCAGCATTTTCAAATGTTTATGATACATGGATGTAAAATATTTTTGATTACGCGGTACCAAATTTTCCTAAAAATATAATTTGAAAGATGATACCTCTGACTTTTCCGCAACTTGAACTGAGTGGCAGATGCCTTCATCCCCACAATTTCTTTTAAGTCTTCAGGACGTAGAAGTTAGAAATCTTCAGCTTCATTTCTTTATCCTTGTTCTCTGAGAATCGAAGGCACGGAAAATATCGACGAAGGTTGGGCTCAGGTTTCTCGATGCTTCGTAAAGTTGACGAAACGTTAGTGCCGCTGCCTGCCGAACACGCCATGACGCAAACTGTTTTCCCCGAAAGTGAAATCACTTGTTCAGCTACCTGTAGACAAGAAACCGCAGCTTAGTTTTTCCCGGGAGGTAACATACGCACATTAACATCTGTATCACTGAGGACACCGTTTCGACATAGGAGGTGCGATTATAGCTACAAGTTTCCCACAAAGCTTTGGTCTCTAAGAAACTCTCTCCCTCTCTCTCTCTCTGTTGTGTGGTCGCAGCTGTCAACTGCTCGAGAAAAGTGTTATTAATGCTTTCTGCTTCGTTATGTAGCTGCTGACATGAGTGCTTCCTTTCAAATAAGAGCAACGTATTTTAATTTGGTATGCCTTATTTTTTATGTCGATAGCAATGTCGACATTAGTAGGATAGGTAAAGCATGACCTCGATATAACTTCGTTCTACGATGTTCAAAATTATAACTGAAATACCAGTACTAGTATTTTGTGGTAATAGTCGAGTGTTTCAGTCTTAAAGCTCTCGGATAGTTGGAAGACCCAAAAAATAACGAGTCAAAATAATTACATGAGAATATGGGTGATTTAAAACATCGAGAAACTCGGAAGATATTAGTGACACCGCAATTATTGTCTGAGAACTAGGAGCTACGAGACATGTGCACAAACGAAGAGGACGAGGAGATTAGCATTTAACAACTGTCGACACCAATGTCATTAGAGAAGGATCACAAGCACGGATTAGGGAAGAATGGGGAAGGAAATCGGCCGCGCCCTTTCAAATGAACCATCCCGGCATTTGCCTGAAGCGATTTAGGGAAATCACGGAAAATCTAAATCTGGATGACCGGACGCGGGTTTGAACTGTCATCCTCCCGAATTCGAGACCAGTGTGCTAACCACTGAGCCACCTCGCTCGGTATGCACAAACGAAAATAATGTTTTTAGTATTCAAGAGAAAATGACTTCACCATCGGGGAGCATAGTAATAGGAAGCGTCTTCGTCACATCAGGAGATCCACAAAATGAGCGTAGCGTCTTTGATGTGAACCGAGTCAAAAATATCTTAAGGTGTAATATCGAGTGACCTTGGCGGCTGCTTTAGAAATATGAAATCTTTGGTAGCCGCGCTGCCAGTCCAGAGACAAGACAGAGTAAATGCAGATGTTCACTAAAATAACGTTTCACCAGGTAGCGATAATGTTGAAATTTATAATCTCTGGACACCTCATGACTCTGCAAAGTCCTCCCCCCAGTAACGACATTTTCAGCTTTGATGAAAACTAAAAATGTCTGAGCATTCGGGAGGACGACGGTTCAAACCCGCGTCCGGCCATCTTGATTTAGGTTTTCCGTGATTTCCCTAAATCGCTTCAGGAAAATGCCGGGATGGTTCCTCTGAAAGGGCACGGCCGACTTCCTTCTGCATCCGTCCCTAATCCGATGGGACCGATGACCTTGCTGTTTGGTACCCTCCCCTCCCCCCAAATTAACCAATCTAAAAATATTTGACTCAGGTAAGAGGATTCCCCAAACTTCATATACTAATTATTACTATTATCGCCCGTCCCGTACACATAAACTGAGATTAGAAGCCTATGATCTTGCCATTTTTTCGTCACACTATGTAACATTTGTTATCGATGTTTTTTTTACACGTAAACGGTGCGCGGGGCATATCACACGCTTATCTCAGATAGGTACAGATCACAACATGCACGACATGTATATGTTTACGGAATTCCTGCGTTGAGTAGACCTCTGCAGCTTTGTCTTCCGGCCCTTACAAGGACAGTGTACTTAGTAATTTTCCCAACCACGGAGTCACACAGGAGCAATCTTACACCATAAACATGGGCCAAATTAGTGAATATTTAACAAGTCCGAAAACTTAATACGGAAACTGCTATTAAAATATTAATTTTTCTCGGTATTCTCGACCCACTGATACGTCACCTAAATATAGTACCACTGGATGGTAGGGGCAAAGTAATTTTAATATCTGTTAAATATGCAATTTGAAAGAGTCACAAGATGGCATAAATCGCTAAAAAAACGTAGTCGTTGCGTAAAAATTAGAGATTCAGACGCCCTACCACAGAGAGTGAGACCGTATTTTTCGCGGGGGTGTCAATTTTGGAACAAAAGCAGCTCTGGTGCCATTTTCACCCCGTCTACGTCTATGTCGTCAGCGTCGAAAATGGTTTATGAATCCTGTCCGCCACACCACACCCCTCCAACTCCCCCATCACTCTGGCCAAATTCCCTTACGTATAAATGATTTATGAGCCTTATCAAATAGTTTCTTACCCAGTTAGCATAACTGCCTGACCATTACCTCTGATTGTCCGCCACCGTAGCTGAGTGGACAGCCCGCCGGCTTGTCATGGCAGGGGGGGGGGGGGGGGGCGGGTTTGATTCCCAGCTGGGTTGGAGATTGTCTCCACTCAGGAACTGGGCGTTTGTGTCGTCTTCATCTCCGTTTCATCCTCATCGACGCGCAAATCGCCGAAGTGGCGTCTCCTCAAAAGACTTGCACCAGGCGATCAGGTCTATCTTGCAAATTCATTTTAAAAAACATTCAAGACAAATGTCACTAAATATTTTTCTTGATTTACAATCGATATCCTATTAAAGTATCAACATAACGTAAAGTCAATAACTTACATTATTTTTACAATACTGTCATTAAAACATGTTCAAATGCGTGTGAAATCTTATGGGACTTAACTGCTAAGGTCATCAGTCCCTAAGCTTACGCACTACTTAACCTAAATTATCCTAAGGACAAATACACACACCCATGTCCGAGGGAGGACTTGAACCTCCACCGGGACCAGCCGCACAGGCCCTGGGTGCAGCGCCTTAGACCGCTCGGCTAATCCCGCGAGGCTACTGTCATTACTTGTCATTTTCATAACTCTCTAAAAGAATATATCCTTTAAATTGAAATGATGGTAAAACTTAAAAACAGAAATCACCTAGATGCTAATTTGATTTATAGAACTCTCTGGAAGGTATTGGAATAATAGACAACACGTGTTATGACTGTGATGACAAGTCGTTCTTGAAGTCTTCACCATGTTGCAGTAATGAATTCAATATATGATTTCATTACATATTTTTTATGTACTAAGTTGTGATTCCATGGGAAAATTGACACGTGTTTGCATCTCTATGTTAATTGATATTGATTAGAAATAAAACATCAAAATCAAGAAACAAGTTATTCTGGTTGGTGAATGACGCAACCAGCCACAAACACTTTCAGCCGTAACAGGTTTTGGGCTGCCATGACCATCTTCAGATGGCTAATATTTTCGTTACATAGATTTTTAGTCAACAGCATGACATGTACTCCACACTGTACAAGATTATTTGACTATTTCATGCCACTTTATCAGTTGTTTCATTAGTAAAAATGCATTACAAACAGTTGTGTTCACTTACATACATTCCAGTAGATGGCGCTTCGTTTTTTTGGTCCATGTGCTTTTCTAGTTCAATCTATGTGTTCTTAAATTCCGCCACAGCATGCATATTGTAAATGAGTTTCTGTGGCACGCTTCATATTATTCTTGAAATGCATGTGATCATTGTGCATGTGTGATACACTTGTGTTATTTCTTTTCAATGGAAAGATTATCATTAAGAAAAATACAAAGATATCATTTATTAAATATCGATCAGCAATGTAAATAGAGCAAAGATGATGTGTGGGGTGTGCAAAATGTAACATGTTAACACCAGAAAAATATCTGCACTGTAAATGTAAACTTACTATTAAAAGAAAATAGGATAAATTGTTTTTACTAGGAATTTGTTGTACTGTCAGTGGTAATTGTTGACAAAATACTTCAAAGCAAACTGACTATATCATAAAGTAGGCATATATGTGCATAAATTAATATTTACAGATATATGGATATCACTACAGTTCATAAGTTAATTGCAGGAAACATAAAATTAAAAATTTCGAGGGTGGAATAAGAGCAATACACTTCTGGTAGTTTATATTTATACAGTTATGTACATCTATTTCAGACTGCAATGGCGTGACAGCTAGGGGTGCAATTTGTGTTAGATTGCTGTGAACAGTACAAGGAAATAATTTAGAAAATGTTTATTGGCTAACTCCAGCTGTTCATTTAGAATGTTTTGGGTTGAGTTGAATGTATATTACTAGTTTCTCTAAAATGATCATTTTCTTGCCTTTGTCAGTCCTAGGTAATATTTGTAAGTTGTCATTAATGTTAGAAACATAGTGTCCATATTGGTTCATCTGAGTGGCTGTCTTTTAGTCTAAAGGCATCCATGTGTTTTCGATATCTTATACTGAAGCTTCTGCATGTATATCCAAGATAAAAGGTGGGGGAATTGTCACAATTAATCTTGTAAACTCCTGATTTTCTGGGCATAGGCTGGTGGTTTTGGTGCTATGGATAATGTTATATTGCACAGCGTTATTCGTGTGGAAACTTATTTGAATTGTGCCTCTGAGGGGAATGCATGGAAATTGTTTCTTTCCTGCTGCTGGTTGCGAATTTACTGCAGGTGATATACTATCTTTAATTTTATTGTATAGCTGAGCAATTATTTGTGGCTTAAAGCCATTATTTTTTGCTACAGTTTTGATAACATTGTTTTCTTTTCTCTTGGACAATGTACAGAGGGAAATTTTCTTTTTCAGTTTACCGCGAATTTGAAGTAGGCCATTTTGTGCTGTGTTGGGTGGCATGGAGAATTATCTATAATTACGTCAGTGATTACTGGTTTTCTATGAATTTCAAAGGTATGCTTTTGGTTCGGCTTTCTTATTCTAAGACTGCAGCATGTGGTCTTGCAGTAGCATTCTCCTTTCCGGTGCATAGGATCCTGGGTTGGATTCCTGGTGGGGTCAGGGATTTTCCCTGCCGCGAGATGACTGGGTGTTGTATCGTCTTCATCATCATCATTCATCCCGATTATGGTCAGAGGAATGCAATGGCAAACCACCTCCGCTAGGACATTGCATAGTCAGCGGTGAGGGTCTCCCGCATTGTTCTCTATGCTCCTCGGAATATCGTACCTCATCATCATCATCTTATTCTAAGATCAAGAAAATTGACACCCTCTTCTATCTGATGCTCAACAGTGAATTTGATATTGAAGTGCATGTTACTCATTGCAGTTGCAAATGATTCTGTTCCATCTACTATACAACTGAATAACATGATTGTGTCGTCAATACACCTTTCATAATAATCAGTTTATCTTTTAAATGGGTATTGGCACTGAAGAATATATTTTCGAGATAGTTAATGTAAGCTTTGGCTGAAAGGCCAGCAAGACTGCTTCCTATTACTAGGCCATCTGACTGCATATAGATTCTTTTTTGTTAAATGAGAGGTAGTTATACACTGGAATTAATTCTCATGTCTCTATGAGTTTCTATATCTCTGCCTTCCAAAACTGTTTGTTTTTTATTAAATTTCCAAGGATGCAAATCTTGCATTGTCTGGTATGTGCACATCACTTACATCATTGATAAATTGTTGGTGATTTATGATAGTGAAGTTGTCTTTAAATGTGTAAAATTTGCTAAGGAATTCTTTGAGCCTTTTATAGATGTATTATGTGGGACTGTTCCTCGAGTTAACAATCAACTCTGAGGTTTATGTATTTTTGGCTGAGATCATAGTTTAGGAGGTACAGGATTCAAGACTATATTACTCTGAACAGCAGCATCTGATAAAGGGTAGTTGTAAATTTTAATTAATTTCTTATAATGAGCTTTATAGTTAAGTGTGGGGTCAGACTTCAGTTCTTTTATGTTGTTTTGAAGAACGAATTTTAAGGTTTTTTCGATGTAACATTCATCATACATAACTACTGCAAAGTTACTTTTATCTGCCTTAACAGCAAGGGCGTTGGTATCTGTGAGTCTTTTTATTAATGTTAGTAAGTATTTTTGAATAGGTTTTCCCACAACTGTGTGTTGATTGTAGACTCCTTGCAATAATCTGTTTGAATTTTAAACCTACAGCACTTTGTTCAACTTGTTTAGCAATACCACATACAGTTTTTGTGCTGAAAACTAATTCTTTGACTTTTTGTCATCAAGTTATTTAGTTATTTAGTAAAACAAGTCAGGCTTCATCAAGTAAAATGCTGCTGGAATTTACTAATAACAAAATTTTAAATTCTGAAGTGTTAGGAGTGTCAGTAGGATAACTTGTTAATTTTGAAGTAAATGATTGAGTTTTCTTTTTGTGTCTCATGGAGATAATTAGCTGTTCTTTGCTTATATATCTATTGATTTTATCTAGCATGTGCATGATGACTGTAGGATGCATCTCATTACTGAGATAAAGACGAAGTTAATGTATTTGCCTATTTAGTATGTCTTTTCCTTGTGGAGCAATACGATTTCAGTTTTAACCACATTATGTCACACTTAGAATTGGCTCTTAATGGTAACCTTAATGTAGGTAGGGAGCAAAGATGATGTTTGGAATGAGCAAAAGTAACATGTTAATAACAGAAAAATATCTGCACCTTAAATGTAAACTTATTATTAAAAGATAGTAGAATAAATTGTTTTTTCTAGGATTTTTTGTGCTGTCAGAGGTAATTATTGACGAAATACTTCAAAGCCAACTGACTGTGCACTATAAAGTACGCATTTATTCACACAAATTTATACATACAGATATTTGGATATCACTATAGTTCATAACTTAATTGTAGAAAATACAAAATCAAAAAGTTGGACCATAGCCCAGTTTTATGAGTTCTACAGCAGCGAGTTGAAGAATAGCATCAAGACTAGTCATTTCGCTTCTACTATGTAGCATTGTTTGTACTCAAGAGATTTCTTATTTTTTCTGCCACCCTTTGCTTGCGACACATCCGCATTTCACAAAGTTAAATATTGTAATCATTTCCTTTTGTAATAAACTTCATTAATACCATTTGCTAGAGTTGTTGTCTAGCGATCCGAGAAAGCAGGTTTCCTGGTCATACCATATTTGACGAGTAAGCAGGATATAACGCACGATATACTCCACAATGTGTTCGCCCATAAGCTCCTTCCACAGTGTTTTGTATGAAAGCTTTTCTAAGGCTCGTAGCTTAGCAGATAGAGTGGAAAATGTTTAGATTGGAATAATAGGATGATTTCACATGTTTATCTGTACATTACCCCAGTCATCCCTCCTGTAAACAAAAAGCGATCTAGTATTCAGGCAATCTTAAACGATTTCTCAATGGATCTCTTATGGCACTGTCTTCCGTGCTTTAACTTCATATGGACCTGTAAGCAATGAGCTTAATGCCATCGCTAGTATGGATAGACATCGAGAGAATGGCTCTGTGTTATTGTCTCTGGCCTGACTCCACTGAGAGATACGTTTCGTTTTCGACGAGAATCACCAACGAAGTTACACCGTGGTTCCTCAACAAAAGCTACAAATAGCACAAGATTCGTTAATGATGTATCTTTCAAATCTCTGTAAGTCTGTATGGTGAACCATCTCAACTACATAGGTTTTTCAAACATTCTTTCGTTTTAACCATTGTCTACAGTAATCACCAGCTTTTCACAGTTTATTACTAGTTATACTTCCAAAAAACCGACTATTGTCAATACGCATCTCACTAGCTAACGCGATGAAAGCAAGCTCCTTGGTGGAAATAGACAAATACAGTGCATCAGAGTTTGTAGCTGTAGATACGGCAGAGTAGTCCTTTTGATTTGGAGTAAGAATATTCTACATCTCGATATACATAAATGACTGACATATACGCTTCCAAAGCATTTCTAAATCATTTATGATTAATTGTAAGGAAAATGTGCTGTAATAGTTCATGCAGATGTGTGAGACCATGTGGTTGAGCTTGTATAGTACTAATGTTAGTAGTAGTAGTAGTAGCAGACTGAGTAGCTTCAAACAGTAAATGCCATTGTGACTTTAGTAAGATGGCAGCGACAGCTTAATACTACAGCTTGCAATAGATTTCCAACTGCTGTAGTAGTAGACTCATAACCATGGATTCTCAATCAACTGGCCACATACTCTTTTTATAGTGACAGTATTATTTTCAATTAACGCTGATCTTCGCTATAGGTACGTCCTGGTGTGATGGAAATTTTGATATCGATGTAATGAAACGTTAAACTCGATCATCCTTCCTATAAACAGAAGGTGTTTTATTCTCCAAACTAGAACTGTATTTTCAATTTATTCATCACACATATTCCAGTGTTTTACGTTATACAGCATATACATCATCTAACATATCCAATGGATTTATAAATGGCAGCAAAAGGGCGCTGTGAAGATGTGCTACGTGAAACATGCATGTAATGGGCTGGTGAGGTAGTGGGACTTATTAGCGAGCATACATGCTCCCATGGGTTTTCTAAATCATTGTCTGATGAATGCTTGTATTATTCATCCAACAAGGGAGCTAGTGGAGGTCCTTCAGCTGGTCACGATAGTGGGTGTGAAATGGAACGACCGTGTGGCGTTGCTGGCTGAGAGGCCCCATCCGTGGAAGTTCGGCCGCCGAGTGCGAGTCTTATTGCAGTCGACACCACATTGGGTGACTCGCGTGCCGGTGATGAGGATGAAATGATGAAGAGGACAACACACACCCAGTCCACGAGGGGAGAACATCTCTAACACTGCCGGGAATCGAACCTGGGCTATTTGCATGGGAGGCAAGCATGTTACCATTCAGCTAAGCAGGCGGACGATAGTGGGTGTCAAAAGATTGGATCTGAAGTATCTCTGTCCCTGCTCTTGAGGAAAATTCTTCAGGCCTGCTGGGTTGTAGGACATTTAAATATGATAAATTAAAGTAGATTAGTACCAGCAATAGTCAAATTTAGAGTTGTTCAAGATCATGAGGAGTTTGACTTCATGAAGGCTACTCTGCAACACTTTTGATGAAGTTTGTACTTTGAGTTTTCCAAATGAAGTGGAAATATAGTGGGGAACTGAACAATTTGTGCACTGAACACTGGGAATTATATAACTCTTCATCCCATACATCGATATGTTTCAGCAAAAATACTGACAAAATGCTCTCCAAAACTGTAAACAGCCTGACTGACCTTAATGCAGTCTGCATTATGTGCAATCCAAGGTAGCAGTACTGGGGAATTGGCGCACTCTGCCTGGTTCTAAGTTTAGAATTCTAAACTGTGGTCCAAGATGGCGATATATCACGTCATCAATGATGTTAGAATACAAAATGGTGGTCCAGTATCTGCAACATTACCAGTCCAAAATAGTTCTTCCATTTTCTATGTAGCTGCAGTCTTTTATCCTCACCACTCATCTTCAGCATACAGCCTTACTAGCCATCAAGCCGACCTGCCACTTGTGCTCTGTGAAAGATTGGTCATCACCATGATAGGTCATCAGAGATGTATCACCTCCAGATAGAAAAGAATAATTCATACAGTCGATTACAAGTATAAAACCGTTCCTCTCTCTCAATGCTTATTTTCGTTATGTGTGTATGTGTATGTGTGTGTTTTTCATGGTTTTCTTTTATTTCTCCCTTAGAGCAACAGTTCCCTGACATATCCACTACAGTGTTTGACAAATCTGAGTGGCAGGAGAAAGCAGGTCAGCACAGAATCCGACTCCATGATGCAGCGCCTGGTATATCAGAGCAGGCCACAGAATTGTTTCCATATTTCGATTTTCCTATATATCCATCATATACACCAATTGTCAAGCCACATGCATTTCAAAGTGCACCTGATATATCAGAGCAGAGTCAATTCAGCAAATGTAACTGTTTTCAGGTTTCGAGTATCCACTATCACCAATGTCTGCACGACTCATCAATCTGCTGCTACATTTTAATACAGCTGTGAAAGTGGTGCTATGCACTGTAGTGTACAAGTTGAATGTAAGTGACAGTTAAAAACACATCTGTAGGCATCTCCTCAGATCACGAATTAAATATAACGTTTATTTTTTAAAATCGACGATTTAATGACATGAAAGTAGTATGAGCTTTCAGATTATGCACGGTACCAGTTATCTCAGAATTCGATACAAATAACTGCTATATTCCACGCCCAAATGCCTGGAATGTTACTAGATTGTCATACAAGGTGTGTCAGGCATTATCCAAGAACAATAAAATATACAGCAAGGAGAATACCACACAGTGCATTCAGAAATGTGACATGTGGTAGTTCGCCAATACAGAGTGTGTTGTATGAGCGTGTAGAATTGTACGCACATGCACCTGTATATAAACTTTTTGGAAATATTTGGTATGTGCTTTCAAAGCTTACACATTGCTATAAATTTCAGTGACATCATGTATGCTGCAGCTGTCATCGCTACCTGACGTTGCTCGAGAATTACGTGCATCTTTATACGAGGGCAGTTCAATAAGTAATGCAACACATTTTTTTTCTCGGCCAATTTTGGTTGAAAAAAACCAGAAATTTCTTGTGGAATATTTTCAAACATTCCCGCTTCGTCTCGTATAGTTTCATTGACTTCCGACAGGTGGCAGCGCTGTACGGAGCTGTTAAAATGGCGTCTGTAACAGATGTGCGTTGCAAACAACGGGCGTGATCGAGTTTCTTTTGGCGGAAAACCAGGGCATCTCAGATATTCATAGGCGCTTGCAGAATGTCTACGGTGATCTGGTAGTGGACAAAAGCACGGTGACTCGTTGGGCAAAGCGTATGTCATCATCGCCGCAAGGTCAAGCAACACTGTCTGATCTCCCGCGTGCGGGCCGGCCGTTCACAGCTGTGACTCCTGCAATGGCGGAGCGTGCGAACACACTCGTTCGAGATGATCGACGGATCACCATCAAACAACTCAGTGCTCAACTTGACATCTCTGTTGGTAGTGCTGTCACAATTGTTCACCAGTTGGGATATTCAAAGGTTTGTTCCCGCTGGGTCCCTCGTTGTCTAACCGAACACCATAAAGAGCAAAGGAGAACCATCTGTGCGGAATTGCTTGCTCGTCATGTGGCTGAGGGTGACAATTTCTTGTCAAAGATTGTTACAGGCGATGAAACATGGGTTCATCACTTCGAACCTGAAACAAAACGGCAATCAATGGAGTGGCGCCACACCCACTCCCCTACCAAGAAAAAGTTTAAAGCCATACCCTCAGCCGGTAAAGTCATTGTTACAGTCTTCTGGGACGCTGAAGGGGTTATTCTGTTCGATGTCCTTCCCCATGGTCAAACGATCAACTCTGAAGTGTATTGTGCTACTCTTCAGAAATTGAAGAAACGACTTCAACGTGTTCGTAGGCACAAAAATCTGAACGAACTTCTCCTTCTTCATGACAACGCAAGACCTCACACAAGTCTTCGCACCTGAGAGGAGCTCACAAAACTTCAGTGGACTGTTCTTCCTCATGCACCCTACAGCCCCGATCTCGCACCGTCGGATTTCCATATGTTTGGCCCAATGAAGGACGCAATCCGTGGGAGGCACTACGCGGATGATGAAGAAGTTATTGATGCAGTACGACGTTGGCTCCGACATCGACCAGTGGAATGGTACCGTGCAGGCATACAGGCCCTCATTTCAAGGTGGCGTAAGGCCGTAGCATTGAATGGAGATTACGTTGAAAAATAGTGTTGTGTAGCTAAAAGATTGGGGAATAACCTGGTGTATTTCAATGCTGAATAAAACAACCCCTGTTTCAGAAAAAAAATGTGTTGCATTACTTATTGAACTGCCCTCGTATTTATCTGTGTACCCTGCTATGTTAAACCACACTTCATAACAGGGAAAATAAATAATTATTTATCTCTCTAAAATAAGCTTCATTTCATCAAAAAGCTCAAAAATGCTGATTCAAATATACACTTTATTATTATTATTAGTCGTAAAGCTCCCAACATGGAAGACGCTAAGTAAAGATGGTTCACTTCTGGGGCTTCTTATTCTTCTTGTTTGCCCACCAGGTCTTCATTCTTTGCGAGAATTCAGCTTTTCTTTCTTCGCTCCATTTTGTTCCAGTTCTCGGCGCTTTTGTCTCTGGTTTGACCTCCCATTTGTCAACTTTAAGTTTGAAATTGTTTCTTTTGTTCATGTCTTCAGTAGTAATGTTGGCTAATTCCAGATCTTTCTTTACATTTTTGATCCATTCTCCTCCATTAACAAGGGATGCTACGTATCCCTTTATATTACTAAAGTACAAAGACAAATAAAATTCTTTACATATTCAGTAAACTAGATAAAGAGGCACTGCCTTCATGCATTAGGTGTTCTCCATCAAGTAACTTTAAAGCATTCAACTGGCATGTACCCACACGGCTTGTACACTGCAATATGGATCGCTATGGAGAGACTCAGTCTATGTCAGATATATCTTAAACAATAGTGGTTTACGATATGTCTGCCCTAGACTGAGTCTTTGTTGTCTTTGTGATGTTTTCAAGTACGTGTTGGAACATAAAGTTCATTTTCCATACTTCTGGTTGGTGGTCTATACAGTTGCGAGATGTCACAACACAAGAAAAATTTGGAATATCATGTTGGATTTATGACTGGATTGAAGATATCCTAGCAACCTAGTAAATAGCATGTTGTCCTTACTGGAGGGCACTAATTTCATCGATTTAAGTACAGTATTCATTGTTTTCAACGCAACATTCAGCGTCATTGTTGCAATACTCGTTTTAAAAGCATAAGACTACACCTGAAAAGGGACTTTACACTTCTTTAGTTACCATCCGAATTCCAATGATTTTGGTACTATATTTACTGGCTCTCTCGTGGAAATTTCGTAAACTTGTGATGTGATGTAACCCTAGGACACCTATCGAAAGCTTGTGTCATACAGAATGTACGAGTAATATGACTAAAGCACAATTTGCAGCTAGAGAGATTGCATATGTTGTTATTGCCTTCCAGTGTGTACTTGGGAAGGTGATGTGATCACCTATCTAATCTATCGTTACAGTACTCCGACGCATTATTCACTTTAATTCAGAACGTTCTCTCTTTAACTGCCTGTGATGGTGTGAACAGTGGCCAACAGCAGCGGCTGTCCTGTACCTGAGTTCCTCTTTTGTCTTCAGGATATGTTTGCGGGTGAACTGCACTGGTGTGGAAGCAGGCAGAACTAAACCAACTAGTTATGCTTCTTAGATGACGGGAGGTGTATTGATCTTATGCTAGCACAGTTGGCTGTTTTTCATGTTGAAATGATGGACTCAGTTATGTCACAGACCAATACATTTGTACAATGCAGTTGTTTCTCAAACATCTTTAGTTGTCTCTTTTTTTAGGGTTATGATTGTAGCCGTAAATACATTTCCAATACTTAAATGTGCATGATACATGGCTGTTGCTTATAAGAATGAGGAGTTAATAGCCCAGCTTGGGTGGTGGGCTATGACAGCAGTTTCCACCATAGAGATCAGCCTTCCCACACATAAATTTATTGTTGCGAATTTTACAAGCATAGTATCTGAACCTATATTGTGTTCGACTTCAAAGCCATTTGCATGAGTTCTTAGAGAGAACAAGTGTCATTCACTGTTTTTTTTATCTCCTTTCACAATGTACGTCAATGTGGACTACAGGTGATTTTATATTTCTTCACCATTTTAACAAGGGCTTGAGTAGCACTGCCGAAGATAACATGTTAGTGATGGGGACTGGAACTACTACACTGGATATTGAATTTCCTGCCAAATAATATCTAACATCTGTGAGGTCTTGGATTCCAGACTAGTGACTCAGTGTCTGTTGTGGTGATTTAAGCAGAAGATTTGGTGACATGCCTCAGCACCAATATCAGTCAAATGGTGAGCTAGATGCTGTGGATACACCACTCAAGTCTCAATGTCGTGGTTGCGTTTGAGTTGGTAGACTTGGCAAGATGGCCAAGCAGTGGTATCAGCTGAGCAGTGGGCTAAGTGTTTTGAATACATGGCTGATGTCTGTCAACAAATGACTATTGGGCAGCAGCAGTCCTTGGTGGCTGACAGGCTGTTTTCTCTTTCTGACTGCTATTGGTTGTACAGCCCAATCCAGGTCTAATAGTTAACATGCTAATGCAGACAGGGTGGAAGTGTGGACTTCTTGACTAATCCAGCGACCAAGAACTTTGTGGCTGTGCAAAAGGGGCTCTCGCTGCCAGGATGTTTGATCGAATAAATACGCATTTGTTATTATCCTTTTCCCAGCAGTTACTTAAAAATAGCACTGATGGACTTGAACTTAGGACAAGTCGGATCCAAACTTTGGGTGACAATTGTTCAAGCTGTGATGTCATAAGGGCGTGGAAGAGGGAGTGATTGTTTAAACTTGAAACAGCTGTACTTGAATAAACCTAGGTTATGTCATTGGTAGTGATCAGAAGCGGATCTACCTATGTGTTGGGATAACCCACAATGTGAGCATACACACGAACACACACACGCACTCATATGCACAGAATAGTGCACCATGCACTTGTACTAGGAGTTCAAAAAAGATTCAAATGTCTCTAAGCACTATCTACATCTACATCTACGTGATTACTCTGCTATTCACGATAAAGTGCCTGGCAGAAGGCTCAATGAACCACCTTCCAGCTGTCTCTCTACCTTTCCACTCTCGAACAGCATGCGGGAGAAACGAGCACTTAAATTTTTCTGTGCGAGCTCTGATTTCTCTTATTTTATCGTGATAACCATGGGACTTAACATCTGAGGTCATCAGTCCCCTAGAAAAAATGGCTCTGAGCACTATGGGACTTACCATCTGCGGTCATTAGTCCCCTAGGCTTATAACTAATCTAACTAACCTAAGGACATCACACACATCCATGCCTGAGGCAGGATTCGAACTTGCGACCGTAACAACAACGCGGTTCCTGAATGAAGCGCCTAGAACCGCTCGGCCACAGCGGCAGGCGCTAGGAGTTCCATGAAGCTAGTCACAGATGATGCAGTAGTCCATAAGAAGGTAGCAATGCAGGAAGACTGTAACAGTGGCAGATGCGACAAGAGAGGAATTGTGCATCACTGATAGATTTACTATTGAAATTTTAAGAGGGTACTTCATACGAAGAGTCGGACAAAGTATTACTCTTTTCCACATGTATCACTGGAAATGACAACAAAGAGAAAATTCGATAGATTAGAGCTAATAGAGAGGCTTACCGACAATTATTCTCCCCTCACGCCATTCGCGGATCGAAGAGAGGAAGCGGGATGGATTAGTGATACCAGAAGTACCCTCCGCCACATACCGCCAGGTGACTCTCGGAGTATTTATGTAATGATGCAAATTTAAGAAACTGTAGATATATGATTGGTATAGGGACTTGGACTCAAGAAAATGCAATGTACTGCATATACACTTATGAAAGAAAACACTACGATCAGTGCCCTCCACGGGTCTGAATGCCTCCTGGTTGTGTTGTGGGAATAGAGACGAATTGGCAGCCATTATAGCGAAGATACGGGCCACACGTAATTCCACTGGTACAAGTGGTTTAGGCAAATGGCACATTTTTGTGGCGTTGAGGCTGAAAACGAGAATCTCTGAAATGGCGAAGCTGGTCGCCTGTTTGCGTACTGCTGTTGTGAGCATCTATAGAAAGTAGTTGAAGGCTGGTGGAATGATCATAGACCATATTGTACTGGACGTCTACATCTCATCACAAAAAGTAAAGGTCAGAAGCTCCTTCTGTGTAATCTAGGATAGGCAGCGATCTGTGGCAGATATGATGACAGAGAACAATACTGGTGCTGGCACACGTGTTTTGGTGCACACCCTTCAAAGGTCATTGTTGAACATGGAGCTCCATATCACACGACCCATACGTGTTCCTGTGTTCACCCAATGAGGTAGTCAGTTATGACTGTAGTGGGCACAGCATCACTGAGTTTTCACTGTGGTCCGCGGCTCGTGGTCTTGCGGTAGCGTTCTCGCTTCCCGCGCACGGGGTCCCGGGTTCGATTCCCGGAGTGGTCAGGGATTTTCTCTGCCTCGAGATGACTGGGTGTTGTGTGTCTTTCGCCATCATTTCATCCCCATCGACGCGCTGGTCGCCGAAGTGGCGTCAACTCGGAAGACCTGCACCAGACGAACGGCCTACCCGACGGGAGGCCCTAGCCACACGACATTTCATTTCACTGTGGATCAATAGAAACATGTCGCCTGTCGCATTTATTGCTACACCAGGTCCTTGGCTGCTTGAAATGTGCACCGCGCCACAGATGCAGGCCGGGTAGAAGAGAAGTGTGCAACGGGGTACAATGAGCAGAGCTTCTATGGGACCCAAGGCTCCATGACAGCATTGAACTAAGTAAACATTATTGCGGACCACCTGCATTCCTTCATGATTGAAGTCTTCCAGCAGGATAACTCACGGCGATACAAGGTGAGAATCGTGCTTCAGTGGTTTGAGGAGCATAATAGTGGACTCACGTTGATGCGTTAACTAGCAAACGCCCCTGATCTGTACCCATTGGAACAGCTGCCAGCTGCGTTCCCACAAATCACCATCCTGTAATTTGCAGGACTGTAGTGACCAGTGAGTAGACATCTGGAAACCAGAAAGCAGAGTCGCTGCTGTACTGTGTTTGAAAAGTGGACCAACGTGCTATTAAACATGTGGTCATAATGTTTTGGCTCATGGTGTAAATGAGGCAAGAAATCCAATTACACTGTTTATGTCAAACCACTAGAAACAGTAACTACCCTAAAATACCTGGAAGCAACACTCTGGAGATACCTAAAATAGAATGGCTGTGAAAAGCAAATAGTTATACAGCATAATCCAGACTCTGATTCAATGGAAAAATTGTAAAGAAATGCAATCCACGCACAAAAGAACTGGCTTACAAAACATTTGTTAGTCTGTAATTTTCTTTTAAAAAAATTGCTCGTCAGTCTTGAACCCTTACTGGGTCACGTTAATAGAAGAGACAAACAAGACGCAATGAAGAGAGAGATGCACATGACCATTTAGCCAATGCGAGAACATTACAGAGATGGTGGAGAAACTCCTGTGGTAGATGCATTGTGCACCATGGAGAGGTTTAGGCACCTATGAATCCTATGTGCAGTCCTCTATACACATAGATTACGAATAAGTTAACCCTGTTTAGATTACAAATAGACCTTAAAGTATCAAATAAAAGTTAAATTCAATTTTTATCCCCTCTACATCTGCAAATATACTGTGCAAAGCCGGCTGGTGTGGCCGTGCGGTTCTAGGCGCTTCAGTCTGGAACCGCATGACCGCTACAGTCGCAGGTTCGAATCCTGCCTCGGGCATGGATGTGTGTGATGTCCTTAGGTTAGCTAGGTTTAAGTAGTTCTAAGTTCTGGGGGACTGATGACCACAGATGTAAAGTCCCATAGTGCTCAGAGCCATTTGAACTGTGCAAAGCACTGCACTTGGTGAAGGTACTTGGCATAGAGTGTAGCTGTTCTTTCCGTAAATGCGTATTTTACATGATAACTCCGTTTAACAGTATCACCTTAAATACTTGTATGATGTTTGCCGCTAATCCAGTAATTATATTCTATCAGATTCTTCCTCTATCTATCTCTATCCTTCATTGTTTTTTGGTCTCTTACGATTATCCAGTGATGATACTTTCTTCTACACATCAGTATTGTCACCAAACAATTTTATAGTGCTGGTGATCCCATCTGCTAAACTGTTTATGTTTACTGAGATGAGGGTCATCCACTGTCCTAATAGTTCAATATTACTTGGATAAAAACTTAAAATGTTTCAAATACTATTGTTTTAGAATGACTCAAACTTATTCTGCACACACGATGACATGGATGACAAGACCACACCATAAAATTTTTTCAGCTTTATGCAAGGTTTATCAGCTCGCTTTGTGCTCATGTGCGCTATAATAAGACAGGCTGTTTCAGCACATTTAACACACTCCACACATACCAGTACATGACCTAAAACAGTATCAAACATGAATCAGTACCCCCCACCCACTCCACATCATTGACAGATTGGAGTACTGAATTGTTAAATACAGTTTTTAGGGGAGCGAAATGTGTGTAATATTCTGTGTGGGTCGTGGTGCATGAGATGCTGTATTCGTTTATAGAGGCAAAAAACTCATCCCTTGGCATGTGGACTGGGTGGGGTTGGATGGAGGATCACAGCATCTCTGAGTGTGTGGTGTGTGAGGGCTGTGAGCCTACTATGATTTCTTTCCTTGGCCAACAGAAACTTAGTGGCACTTGTAGTGAGCGGTGCAGTGCCAACCTCTGCAGGATGGGTTGCGTCACACTGCCAGAAAATGTCTTTCACGACTAAGCTCACCAGCTCAGTGTGTTTGTTTGAGGAAATACAACTATAACATACTGCTACACATATGTTCTGGAAGGGCAGCAGTAAACGCTCTAGTGTCATTCGTGGAGTCAACACAACCAAGCCCAGGCTGTACATTTCCTAGTCCTGTTAAACACATGTCTGGAGCAACTGCAATTAACTCAATCCTTAAAGTAGCTGTGGGCCACATATCGATGTAAATAAAAAGTTCATGCTTCGTCTTTGTTTAAAAAACTGACACCAAAATCTCTTTAGTGTAATTCTTACGTAGCAAGAGTGTACTTCATTTTAAAAAAACGCTGTGTAATTTTTACAAACCAAGAGAGCATTTTGTTTAATAAGTGAACCCCAGAACCATTGCAGTGTACCCAAATGTGTTGGGATCGACACCCTCTCCCTGTTCTATTCTATAATAATAATAATAATAATACTAACAATAAGTCATAGTGGCACGTGCAGGACCTGCTTCCTCTTGGGGAGAGGGGCACAGTGGTGGAAACCATCAAGGGGAAATGACAATCCATAGGATGCCATCATTCAACCAACAGACATCTTGGACAATAAATTACGCTAATTGGGTAACAAATCATCCCGGACCACTATTTATACATAAGGCAATGAGTGAATGGTGGTAATTCTGAGACGGGAATGAAGGAATTGTGCTAATTCAGAGAAATCCATGAATAAATTATGCTAAAGGAGCTCAGGAAATTTAACGCTAACTAGGTACTAAATTATGCAATAAGGCTCATAAATTATCGTAATTCCACCATTCAGCTATAGGGCAATTGCGCCAGATCATAAATCATCACTGTTACGCCATTTATACATAGCGCAATTGACCTAGAGGGGTATTGGAAGGGGTGCAGGATAGGTGGGTTCCTGGTTCCTGGTTCCTGATGGCACAGACATAGATGGGGTGAAAAATGTACCAGAAATCTCTTTGTTCGAGTACTGATATCCTCCTGAAACCATCGCAGAATAACCAATCTAAGCACCAGGAATTTACTCCCAACACTCCCACTACATAGTCGCAGGAGTGGTGAGCGTTGACTAACATGATAAGGGTGGCTACAGGAGGTTTCTTCCCCTTCACTTTGTCTGCTCCGAGACAGTAAAACAATGGACATCTGTTCCCTAAGGTCCCCCTTACGCAGGTTCTAGACTCAGCCCATTCCGACGCAGCTATTCATGGTGGGGTTAAATCATTATAAAGAATTAGCGTGGAAGTTGCCGCCATTTTTTTTGAAGAAATACAGGCCTTTATTATATTGGAGTAAGGCGTTCATAGACTCACATCGGTAGGAATCGGGTCGCATTGTGACAGTATGCATGCACCTATCTCGAGCAGCATATTCCCGCATGCGCGCAACTTGTTCAGCGAGCTGACTGCATATCACTCATTGATGCTGCATTTGTAAATATGCTCTTTGAATAAATCAGAGATGTCGAATACAGTTCATAATTCGAAACACTAATTAGTAGCCAGAGGGGCGTCCTGTATCAGACGAATAGAATATACTGAGAACAAAATAATGAAGACAGGCAAAAGTGCTGCATACAAGTAGAAAATTGTATGACTTCGTAAATATCAGATTTGTCCAGTTTCCTTTCAAACCTCGAAGAGACTCTCCCACAACTGTATGAGAGCAGCAGCTCTGGGATAAAGGATATAGCGGGGAATTTGATCCCTCCACAGCCTCAGAGACAGTACTGAGATCAACACTGTATATACTTACGAAAAAGTTTAAAAAATCTGTTTTATTTAATTGGAATGTCATTGTCTACAGATACGCCGTAAGTTCACCAACAATGCATTAACATAACATTGCTGGAGAAATCAGTAGCATTCAATTGTGAAGACTTTCGGTCGACTAGATAATATCTGAGCACGCTGTTTTCGGCTAAAATAAAACACAGAAAATCGGAATCAAGATGAAAGATACATGGTCCAGTGACATTAAAGTGACTACCGCCGATGTTCTACGTCAACGTGCAATAACTGCAGGTGGAAATACCAGCATTGCCATGTATGTAAAACGAGTCAGGGTGGCGAGGGGGGGGGGGGGGCGCGGATAATAGTGCAGTTGCTGTCATAATGTGGAAAACGAGCGATTTGTCTGACGTCCAAAAGTTCATTACCATTGGCTTTCGGGTCAACGCTCGAAGCCTTTCCGATACAGTTTGTACTCTGCTCGCGTGACGTGGTTATTGTATACCGTGAATGGCAAAATTCTGATGTCGAAAACCGGCGCCGAGGCAATTGTGCAGTACCACGGCCATAGATGACTGGGGTGAATGACGGCTGCAGAGGTGTGTGCAGGCGAATAGACGTGCAACTGTTAAGTAACTGACCACCCAGATACACCAAGGGGCTACCAAAAGTGCCTTCTCGACTACCATCCATCAAACGTTGCTGCGTATGGATCTCTGGAACAAACGCCTGTTTTATGCACCCATGCTCACTGTGGTTCGTAGGCGATGAAGGCCTATTTAACAACACCATCAATAGCTCTGTCGGAATGGACTGTGTCTAGAACCTGCGTAAGAGTGATCTTAGGGAGCAGATGTCCATTGTTTTACTGTCTCGGAGCAGACACAGTGAAGGAAAAAAAAAACTCCTGTAGCCAGCCTCATCATGGAAGTCAACGCTCACCACTCCTGCAGCTACGTAGTGGGAGTGTTTGGAGTAAATTCCTGGTGCTTAGGTTGGTCATTCTGCGATGGTTCCAGGAGGATATCAGTACTGGAACACAGAGATTTCTGGTACGTTTTCACCCCATCTACGTCTGTGTCACAAGGAACCAGGAAAATTTTAACCCACCTATCCTGCACCCCTTCCAATACCCCTCTATATCAACTGACTTATGAATAAATGGCGTAACAGTGATGATTTATGATCCGGGGCAATTGCCTTATAGCTGAATGGTGGAATTACCATAATTTATGAGCCTTATTGCATAATTGAGTACCTAGTTACAGTAAAATTTCCTGACCTCCTTTAGCATTATTTATTCATGGCTTTCTCTGAATTAGCATTAGCATTGCACGCTAATACTGCAGTAGGACGTCCACTGAGTGGCGACAGTTGGCCTTTTCAGATGGCTCACGTTTTATGCTCCACCGGACAGATGGCTGTTGGCGTGCATGTCGTAAAACTTCTGGAAGCAAATACCCTGCTTGCAGCAATCGTCGGAAGGGTAAGGGCCCGAGGAGGGAGGGTTATGGTCTGGGAATGTTTTCTGGTATTTCCTATGTCATTTCGTCGTTCTGGAAGGGGCAGTGGATAAGAACAATTATGCATATGTCCTTGGGGGCAACATCCACCCTTACGTGCAGTTTATTCTTCCTCGGCACGATGTCATCTACCAGCAGGACAATGCAGCGTGTCACACAACTCATATTATACGAATGTGATTCTAAGAGTACCAGGATGAGTTTACCATACTCCGCTGGTCACCAAATCACCCGGATTTAAGCCCCATCGACAATCTGTGGGATTACCTCTATCTGACTGTTCCCGCTGTGGATTCTCAGCCGAGATACCTAGCGCAAATGGCTACAGCACTGGAGTCGGTATGGCTCCACATCGCTGTCGGTACCTTCCACAACCTCACTGGCTCTCTCCCTTTGCGTCTCGCAGGTGCCCGCTCTGCAAAATATGGTTATTCAGACTTCTGACAAGTGGTCATATTAATGTGACTGGACAGTCTATGTATTTTAATGACCCATCAAAGGTTACATGTACCAGAGAAGTGATACTAGGGCTGATAATGAAAGAGAAAGATATCTTCACGATATTTCCAAATTTTGAGAAAGTCTTAGGCTGTATGGACTATAATCAGACGTTGCGAATTCGCAGGAGAACAGAGCTTTTAATAGAGACACACGAGCTATTCACAATACCTACAAAAATATTGTTGGTATGCCTAACATGATTTTAACACTTACTCGTGTGACCCACGACCTGGTGCAAGAGTTTCTGTTTCACACCGTTTCGTAGACTTGTGTGTCAGTTGCTTTGTCGGTAAGTGTCTTGTGTGTCTGTGAGAAGCGCATGTATAATACAGCAACATGTTTGTGTTGTTGTCGATGATGATGATGATGGTAAAAGAAGGTATCCCAATAAATAAATAAAAATGGAAATGAGCGTTTGGCACCATTGGCCGGGAGGCCCCTTACGCGGCAGGTCCAGCCGCCTTGGTGCAGGTCTTATTACATTCGACACCACATTAGGCGACCTGTACGCCGAATGGGGATGAAATGATGATGGAGACAATACAACACCCAGTCTCTGAGCGGAGAAAATTCCCAGCCGGGAATCGAACCCGGGCCCGTAGGATGGCAATCCGCCGCGCTCACCACTTTTTTTTTTTTTTTTTAAATCTCATTTTGTTCGTTTTCGTTCGTTGTATCTGCTCGGGGCGGACGTCGCAAGAAACCCGTTTCAGTTCGTCGTTGATCCATTAACTCAGTTTTTTTATTACAGAGTGCAACTAACCCTCTGACCGACCACGCTGAGTTACCGTGCCGGCAAACCACTCAGCTATCGGGGCGGACACCCAATATATTGATTTGTCTCGCATAGCTCTCTGGGCTCGTATTGGTGAGGATGCTGGACCGTATCCCAGTTTGGCTTTCCAGATTTAAGTTTTTCGTGGCTCCCTTAAGTCGCATAGAGCTAATACTCTGATGTTTTCCATGAACAGGAAGTGGCCGATAGCCTTCCCCAGTCCGAGCTTGTGCACTGGGAGATGGTTAAAGCGTTCTTCAACACTGGATTGCGCTTCTATTCATCATTAACTTTGAATTAAGAGAAGAGTTTCTGAAACTTTGTGGAAACGTAAAACTACATGGCAGCGAGAAGTAGGAAAAGTAAAAATAAAGAAATATAGCTTCCAAGAACAATGAAAAAATGTATGGACAAAAAAAGTAAGAAATAACACCCGCATAAAAAAAGATTTTTTTACAGAAGGGGGAACAGACTGGCAGGAATTTGATTATGGTATCATGTAGATTAAAATAATTACTATAATCTTTTTACTGCTGAATGTTGATTTTAACCAAACATGTTTCGCCTATATTAATATAGTCAGTGGTATTTATGTTCCATATTATCTTCGTCTGTCCATTGGATTTCGTAGGATAGTCAACCATACAGCAAGGTCATACGCAGTGAGCATCAAGAAAGTTTATGTACAGTGAAACGCATAACTGTGACATATAGGCAATTTGAAGTCTGTGTGTTCACCTACTGCCTACACAAGAACCAATGAAAACAAGAAAACAATAGGGAACATAAAAACTACTGATGATGCCTAATATGAATAGATGAAACATGTTTGGTTAGAAATAAAATAAACATTCACTTGCAAAAGAGTGATAATATCTACCTGATAAGTATAATTGATTTAGCAACTGGGGAAGAATGACTGCGAGTATTAGCAACAAGGAATGCCATATTAGATATACTAAGAGCAAGACAGCAAAAGTTATACTAGGCGAATAATCCTTAAAACAAGCCGTACAAATTAAGGACCTTAGGGGCAGCAGATATACGAAACTATTGGTTCAAGATGGCTTACCACCGTCCCTGCACTTTCACTGCCTCATCTAAACAGTCTCCCATTCATAACAGAACTAGCTGAGCATCCGGCGTTGCCCCGAGTATGCATTTATTCCAATCTGCTATCAGTCCATCTCCTCCTTCTCTCTCTCTCTCTCTCTCTCTCTCTCTCTCTCTCTCTGTATATCCCCTCCACCCCTCCTTCTCACAACGTTCTAACGTCTAATACCGCTTCTAATGTTTCATTGATATTCCTTGTAATGCACAACTAAGCACTCGTCAAACATAGATTATCCGACGATGGCTAGCTTACATCCGGAGTTTTTCGTTGTTGATCAATTCGTACGAAAATAAGAAAAGTTTACTTCATCTATAGAATTCGTGTTGAATCAGTGACGTCAGTTATCTTCTGAATCCTCATTCCAGTGATTAATGGCGATGCCGAATATATGTTACAAATGATCGCATGTCTTTACGTCCTCGGCTACGTGCAAGTAACAAATCAAACTCCAATCCATACTGCAAGTGTAGTTATTTTGTTGTACTGGTGTACAGCAGGGCATTTTCTCTTCAATAAGAAACATTTTATCTTTGAATAATTCTATAAATTTCAGAATTCAATGTAGTTACGTCTCCAAAACTAGTGCACGATATAAGCTGATGGAGCAGACGTGCAGAAGAACGCCCACTACTGCACATTCTCGTCCTGTCGGTTAAATAGGAATACCGATTCTTGATAAGCGCTGGAAATGCCGCTATAAAAATCAAAAACTGGAGTTAATTTATCTGCATTTAACGTTAGTAGTTTTCTGACCCGATCACAAACAATGCGTAAGCACACAACAAGGAAATTTATGTATGACACGGAACAGGGCAATTTATGTATGACACTTACTGAAGAGACATTTCTATTACCTCGTAAAACTCATATTGCTCTGAAGCAAATGAGAAATAAAACTGTTTCCTTAAGGACGCCTAGCATCATGGTGCTTTACCGCGAACAGAAACCTTTCCTTCAGTCTGTGGATAACAAAGAGGAACGTCGATAGGACGCCAGCACAAAACCATTACGAAGATATCATTTCCAAAATAAGATGGGCGTTCCAGGCGCAAACTAACCGCCACCAGAGAAGTTTCTGTACATTTATTCAGCTGCAGCGTAGCAGAATCCAAGAAGGTGATGTGAATATGAATTTCCGTTATTTTTGAGTTCTTTTGCTTGACGATGCAATAAAAATTCGTTTATGAATCCTGTAGGTGCCACGTCTTTGCATATAGGTCCTACTTTAAAAGTGACGGCTGTATTGAATGAAATTAGTGTCATGTACCAAGTCTCCAACTTCACAGTAATCATGTTCAGGAAAAAGCATGAACAAGTGTAGACGTAGATTGTTACCCCGATATACAGATTATTAATCATTAGGACGAGTCTGGATTCTGTGATCTGGTTTATTCAACTAATACAAGTAAGTTGCGAAATCATCTTTGATACGGCTGTAACAAACTATGATTGAACAAAAATCTTTAAAAAATGGAATCTATAAATAGCGTCCGAGATGTGCTTTCGCGATTATTACTGAAAGCAAGCGCGTTGAGTCATTCAAAATGATATATAATAAATTAAATATTTAATAATTTTGTTTGCCACCTATTAACTACGTAATTAAACTTTTCATAAAACTACAGTTTATTTCATGAACTGCCTTCTAGGCATCGGTAAGTCAAAACTGAGTCGAAATTAACTTATTGGATTTATCTCGTCCATTTTTGGGGCAGAACAGTGCAACTTTGGTTAACTTAGAATATTTTTTAAGTGGAAACTGGAACCAATAGCTTTATAGTGTGCTTTTAAAGACGTTATAGTCCCATTAACCCGCTCTCAAACTACTAGCCATATAATGATACATTTTCTGAAATCTGGCTAACAGAACAATGAAACGTTTATAACCACTATAGAGCGACTTGTTGCGGTTTCCGCGTAAATCATCCACTAATGAACTGTTTTTCATGTAGACGTGTCACAACTTTCCTCTCTTTGTACGTTTCTTCAGTATTCCATCGACAATTTAGAGACCAGTAGCGGACTATTTTCAGATATTCTTTAAGTATTAATGATACAAATCAGTCCTTTGGAAAGGTTCTTGTGCTTCCATGTGTGTAAATATGTATCTCGTACAATCTATGGCTTCCCAGGGTACCGTAACGTAGTGTTCAGATTCGTTGTCTTGTCTAGAGGTACAAATTTGAGTATTCTTTTCTCGTTTTAGACTGGCGTAGTATCTCAGTCTTCAGTTTCTGTCTTCCGCTCAGACATTTTCTCTTATAGGCATCACCTATGACGTCACTTTTAGTTCGCTAATCAAACTAGTTCATAATGACAACACGACTCTTCAGTCACTTAATACTTAAGGTACTGTTACTTTAAGCTGAGTGCCACTTAAAGGTATGATTCAGAGTTTAATAATACCAAAAAGACTCCCCACATATCGCCAATTTCTTTTTCGTGCAAATCATATTTCTGAGATTGCTATTGAAGCGGGTGAGAATGTAGATGAAAGTACTAGCAACATTAGAAACAGAGATGACCACGATATTATCAATGCAAAACATATATAGAATATCATCGTCAATTACGTCAAACGACACAACTTTCTCTGAGAGATGTAACTCTGAAGTCACATTTTGTCTAAGTAGAAAGTATGAAACGCAATTGATGTTTCATGTTAGCGTTTCAGTTAATTCCTATTGATTACAATGTCGTATCGTGAGAGAAACTACTTCAGAACTGTGTGTGTTGACCTGCTGCCTCGTCTGAAGCAGCTTAGTAACTTAAAGAAGCAGGATATATAACAACAACAAAAAAACTAAAACTAAGTTGGAAGTGATTTTGTCGTAGAAGGCAGGTGGATATACATCAAGGAAAACGTTTCGTTTGTCAATATATCATAGACATTTAAGGCATGACCTATAAAAAGGAAAACAAAAGTGAAAATTTGATTAATATGCTGGCACCTATTTGAGTAAATGCACGGCCTGAAAAAGAAGTGAAACATCCAAAAGAGGATTAGGTTCAAATGGCTCTGAGCACTATGGGACTTAACATCTGAAGTCATCAGTCCCCTAGAACTTAGAACTACTTAAACCTAACTAACCTAAGGACATCACACACATCCATGCCCGAGGCAGGTTTCGAACCTGCGACCGTAGCGGTCACGCTGTTCCAGACTGAAACGCCTAGAACCGCTCGGCCACGCCGGCCGGCGAGGATTAGGAAACTTCACGGTATGAGAAGGTATGTGATGTTATGTCATTGAGTACAGTATCGAGTACAATTTACAACGAACGTGGCAGTTTGAGCTCCAGTGTGACATCGCACTCGCTCTGGCCTGGATGCGTGCACTGATTCTCGTGGGAAATATGTGACTGGGATTTCGCAAAGATCGGGAACGATTGAAGAAGCCAGCGGACGCTGGTTGAGCGGAACGCTGACGAGTGAGTACGGACAGAGGACACAACGAAGAAAATGGACAGTAGAGACACGATTACAAACCAACAAGTCCAGCAAGTGGGTCAAGATAGAAGCCAAGACGGGGCGAATCGGAAACCAAGGAACAATGGTGTGTTATGGCTAGCGATACAACTGCGAAGCGAATATGCAACTGAAACTAGTGCCATGGCGCTGCAGAACTTACAGTACTGCCGCGCGCATTAGTTGGTCAGCGAGTTAGGTGTGGCACTGCGGAAGACAGAACAGCGCTGTGGTATGGCGATATGCGCGTTCGCGTAAGAGGCAGCGCTCTTTCGCGGCTCTCGTCGCGATCCATACCGTCCGGTGGGCTTTCAAAATCGTCGGGTTGGGATTCAAGATCTCTCCCCACCCGAAATGGGCACGTATGGTCGCAAGCGGCCAGGTCTATGTTTCGGGAGGTGAACAGAGGGTATAGTTTGTGTTCCAGCGAGGACGCCCACCGACAGGTGGGAAGATGGTCGGGAGTACGCTGGGACATGGAGACGTAGGTGTCATTGACCATGGATCTGGAGGCCGTGAGGAGATCTCCACCTTCATGCCCATGTCCACAGAAATTTTAGCTGGTGTTCTCGACTGCAAGTTATACCTGTGCGATTGTGGAACTGACACAGGTGGGCTTTCTAGGACATGGCGGCCCATCATCAGCAGAGCAGTCACTAGTGACAGATGGATCTGGCTCATGTAACAGCACTCCAGACCCCTCCAAGTATCAACTTTTGGAGACACTTCGCATTGGTGGTACCCACTGTAGCTGGTGTCCAGGATGCCACGTCCCAGGTTCCTGGGACTATGGAGCCAAGGAGATGGAGAGTTTGCAATTGCCTCCTGTGGAGGAGCTCCGCTAGGCTACAGCCGTGGATGGGAGTGGTCGTGTGTGGTGCTTATGTTAAATTTGCTGCTTAAATGCAGACGGCTGAAACAGCGGATTGAAATGGTGTTTTGTGCTATCTGAGTCGTAGAACTGTTCGAAAACTGTCGCCGTGACCTGGAGCCCATTGCTCAACACAGTGGTTTGGGAAGCCCTTCGATAGCAAATACCTTGGTGAGTGTGCTGATCGCATATGGGTAGTTAGACTAATATCAACGAGTATACTTGAAAAAAGAGACAGCATTGGTCGTATATTTTTTACTATTGCAAAATCGATTTTCTGTCACTGAGTGACCATCTTCAGTGCTATATTGTATAACTTAAATTGGGATGCACTGTTGTCACTAAGCTTACGGCAATCACATAGTCTATGTGATTGCCGTAAGCTTAGTGACAACAGTGCATCCCAATTTAAGTTATACAATATAGCACTGAAGATGGTCACTCAGTGACAGAAAATCGATTTTGCAATAGTAAAAAATATACGACCAATGCTGTCTCTTTTTTCAAGTATACCTGTTATCTGGTCGTAGTGCACAAGACAACATGGAGTCGCCAATCAATAATATCAACGGCTATGAATCACATAGAAGCCAGAAGGGGCCCACAGGCTCTAAATGAATGGAGTCCCAGAGCGATGAGAATGTGGGCCAGAGGGTAAAAGATTCAGTTGGAGCAACCTGATACCACACGCAAGCGAAACACCTGCACACCATGGCTTCCATGTCCTTGGTTACGCCTAGTCAGCAAGCGTGTCGCCATGCTAGGACTTTCATCCATGACATTCTTCAACGCTCTCGACGGAGTAGCTGCAAAACTTGAGGCCGCAGGGCAATCGGGATAACAACACGAACAGAATCTGCTTCAGCGTCAATCAGAATGACATCACTGATGACCTATAGATGGTGAGAGAGGCAAGCCCAAGTCCACAGCTGCAGACTGGTGTCCTTTGAAAAGTATATGGGCCACACAAGGAGCACATAATGCATGCCCCGCTGTAAGATTAGATCATGGTGCATGTCTGCAATGACTGTTGCAGCCAAAATGGGGAATCTTTCCAAGGTTTCTCTCTGTTTTTCATTAATGTGGAAACATGAGATTTTCTGCTGGTCAAAGGCCAGATCTGGTCCCATTAATTGGAGAGCTAGAGCTTCTGCACTGGCATGTTGCGCTGTAGGCTTGTATTTAGTGGTGTAGTTATGGCTTTATGCTGGAGCCACTATACTGTCGTTCTGGAGGACTGGAGCACAATCTGAAGAGCACCTCCACCGGTTTATCGCCAGAAATTAAAGTTAATTTAGTCTCAATGGAACTTCTTAGTTGCAAAAACACTCTCTAAAGCTTCATTTTCCATCTGCGAGTAATTCTTTCGAGCAGGTTCAGCACATTTGATGAGTAGGCAATCCGTTGCTCAGTACCGTCGTCATACCTAAGCGTCAGAAATGCAGAAATGCACCAATGCCATATGAAGAAGAATCCATAGCCAGAATCAGTGGATTCAATGGTGAAAAAGGCATAAGGCAGAGTACCGAGTTCATTCAAATGCATGAAAGCATGCTGACAGGCAATCGTCCACGAGTAGTGAATCCTTTCTTTTGCAGATTATTTAGTGGATGCATAATACAGGCCACTTGCGGGTGGAACGTAGAATAATAATTCATCTTTCCCAAAATTTCTTGCAGTGCCTGTAAATTTTGGCAGCAGGCTAGAGAGTCGATATCTGTGATGTTGCGGTCAGTGGGCTGTATCCATTTCTTTGCTGAGCAAGTGCCCGAAATATTCCACTTCCTCCTCAAAAAATGGCATTTGTCGAAGTGGCATTTTATCCCTGTGTCACGTAAGGTAGTAAATAGAGTGAAAACGTTTTGCAGGTGATCCTGACGTGTAGCGGGCAGGTATCGACATGATTAAATGCTCCAGGCCTCTGTGGAAGATTGCCGGAGCTGAAGAAATCCCAAAAGACAAGCACTTGTATTTATTTAAGCTAAAGGTAGTCTTGATAACCACGATGGTTTGCGACTCATCTAGCGGGATCTGCAAATAATTGTTGGCAAGGTCTATCATAGAAACATATTCTTCTGGAGCAAGCTTTGCGAAGAGGTTTTTTGGACATGTTATATATAGGGTAGGTACCTACTTGCGCCTGCACACTGGGTGTCGACTTGGTCTCCTCGGAACCCAAGGGAGCCATCGGGTTCCTTTACCACTAGCAGGAGCGTGACTCAAGTGCTTGTTTAGATTGGTTCAATCATCCCAGCCTCGTGGCTGCTTAGCGGCTGTCTGTAGACTAGAACGAATTTCGATCAGTGGAAACAAGGGACCACGTCTGGATGCAAGGAGATATGAGACCCAGGCAGGAATATAAAACAAGTGCGAAAGTGACACCAAGGCCGTCACGGTCCTGGAAGGGAACCATCTCAGAGGCGACCTGAACCTCATCATTGATGGAGAAAATGTTTCCGTTGACCGACTATCGACGACAAATATAGGCATCAGCCACATGACCTTCTTGCAGGCTGCAGCGATTGTGAATTTATCCTAGAGGGGCTACCAACAGAGGGAGGGTGAGGCTAAGTCAGAGAAACCCAGAAGAGCATATTTTCGGAGGCTGACAAAGGAAGCGATAATTCCTGTGCCCACTGGTAAACGGACGTCTTTGTTTACAATTTGAGGTTTACAAATAACTTGCGAGCGAAAGGATCGTCAGAGGGAACTGTTGCCTGAAGATCATGCACCGTTCCCTGACGGAAGTAGGCCGCTGACTCTGATTGTCCTCATGGCTTGTGGCAGACTGTTCGGAGATGTACATCTTTTCCACAATGGATGCAGTGTGCCCGTTGATTTGGACACTCTGCACATGCATACACTGTGTAGCACATTGGGCAAGAGAAAAGAACCCACTGCCAGCGCCGACGGGGTAGAACTGACTGTTCAGAAGCCATTGACACATCTGAATGTAATGCATCACGACGACGCCGTCTAGGAAGTGGTTTACGAGGATTTCGAGCTCCCAGCGAACGCTGTAGCGTCTAGACCACTGCTACTAGTGATCGAGCTGTGAGATGACCAACTAATACCTACACTATTGCGAAAGAGTGCGCAACTGTCAAATTATCGTCCAATAATGCGTTGTCTTGCTTAACGGCTAACGTGCGTACTTCAAGATGGGGAGCCCATTGGACCACTACATCTCGAACTAAAGAGTTGGCATACGAGGTTCTGCAAGCTGGGTTTACACAAGTGAAATGGCAACAGCGACTCGACGTTGTAAATGAGTGACCCAGGAGCGACACCAGTAACCAGGTTGCTTGAAATTCAAGCTCCGATGCGACCACACGGAATCTTTGCGAATAATAGTTCGAAACAAACGTCCAAATGTCCTCGAATGTGACGGCGACAGGATTCGAGAGAGGAACAAATTTCTTAAGTACGAAACATGCCGCCAGGGAAGCCCAAGAGAGGAGGGGAGACCATTGGAGAGCGTCATTAGCCACCTGAAAGCAGGTAACATGCTGCTTCAGTCGTTGTGAATACGCGTCCCACTCCTCTTCGGCATTGTTAAATGTGGAAATAAGCGTGGGCAGCATTCTTCCTGGAAAGTGACTACTGCCTGTATTAGGTGGGTACCTTGAATCTACAGTTGATCTTCAAAAGCTGAATTTCTTGCTGGAGCAACTCACTCTGCTGCTGGTGTTGTTGTTGCTGGTGTTGAAACTACTGTTGGAACTGTTGTTACATCTGCTGCTACAAGAACAGCTGTTGCTGTTATAGTTCCAAGAGCTCCAGAAGCTTTGTGTCCATGGGACGCTGCTAACCTTTTACCTCATCGCCAGTTATTGTGACTGGGATCTGACAAGGATCGCAAGCGATTCAAGAAACGAGTTGGGGCTGGTCGGCAGAATGTTGAGTATGGCGAGTAGACAGCAGTGAGTAAAACGGACAGTGGAGATGTCACTACAAACTAACAAGTCCAGCGAGTAATCAAGGAGAAAAACCAAGACGTATTGACGCGGAAACCAAGGGACAACAGTGCGTCAAGGCTAATGATATCATTGTGAGGCGAATACGCCACTGAAAAGTAGGACCACTGAGTGGCGGTACTGCCGCAAAATCTAATTGGTCAGAGAGAGAGCTGTTGCACTGTGCCAGTGCGAGACCAGCGCTGCGGCACGATTGTGCACGTACTCGCAAATTTAGCAGCTCTGCCCAGCGGCCGTGGTATGGATTCATACTCTGCGGCGGGCTTTCAAAGTAACCAGGCCGGGATGCCACAGAAAGGCTGTCATAAAGTCGTTGTATCATTTCCTGAGGCAAGCTAGACCACAACTTGATATGCTCGCTACTGACACTGTGCGGATTTGACGTCCTAGCTGGTACCACATATCTGTCGTGGACTGATTTGGTCAGCTTACTGACTACGGGAATAACTCAACAACACGCGGACAGTACATACAGAGACATATGTGGACGAACAGTGTCTTGTTGAAAACTGGTACCACAATACAAGGAGATACAGTATCTCAGGAAGGTTTTGATGTGCCATCAGATTTCCCTCAGTTACTAACAGCCGTGATTTGAAGTCAATCTCGATGGCTCCCCACACCACGACGCCATGAGTGCCATCGCTGTGGCTCTCCAAAGCAACGGAAGAATGGGACTTCACCGAAGGTCACTGCCACACTCGCCTATGCCCATCCAGCGTAGCGCAGAGCCACAATTCATCGCTGAACACAATGTGGAGTTAGTCATCAGCAGCCGATGCGTCTCCGTCGCGGCACCAATCCAAACACTACCGACTGCGTTGTTGTGTTAACTGCAGCCTAGGCATGGGACGCTAATTCTCTAGTGAAGTCGTTGTTTATCCCCGACAAATGGTGTGGGATGACATAGAATACTGCAGGAAGTCCATTACTTCTTCTCGGATGGCAGGCCCGGATGTGAAGGGGTTATCCCGGGTTCGATTCCCGGCGGGGTCAGGGATTTTCTCTGCCTCGTGATGACTGGGTATTGTGTGATGTCCTTAGGTTAGTTAGGTTTAAGTAGTTCTAAGTTCTAGGGGACTGATGACCATAGACGTTAAGTCCCATAGTGCTCAGAGCCATTTGAACCATTTTGTGAAGGGGTTACGCTGCGTTGGTGCGCAGAGGTGGTAGACCGGAATCTTGTCGACGAGTTCACCTGCATTCACGTTCTCATGCAGTCCATCATTTGACAGCTGTTGCACCCAAATCTGGATATCGCACCACTCGACCAACCAGCCAAATGGAAACCGACAATGAGGCTTGTTTCAAACTGTGTGAAGTGTTGATAACGATCAATACGCGACATCTTCGTGTCCTACACAGTGACCACTCAACGCCCGACGCTGTTCACGTCCATTATATTCCCTACCAGGCCTGGGAAGAAGACAAAACACGAGCAACAGTAAAGCACTCTACTGGCCGCTCCACCTGTCGCACACAATGGCAACTGTAATTGTTTAAATACCTACCAGTGGTGTGTATGTGTACGAAATTGCATTTACATCCGACCATGACTTCTGGGAGCCTCACTTTTTTTGCCAGCCAGCGTATATGCAAAGGACCGGTATGAAATAACGTGAAAAACAGAACCAACCGCATCCTAAGTCAAAAGTTTATGTTACATCAAAACCGGCTTTCATTATGGCTAAATTGAAACTAGAAATCAAAGAGCTAGTAGTTTAAAGGAAAGAGTTGTCTGATTTAGTTTTTAGCGTCGCTAGTAATTAATGCTCAGGTTTCGGTTTCGAGTCCTGGTTTCCACCTCAGATGTTTCTGTAATGGCTAGGTCTGTCCCCGACGCTGTATAGCATTACGGAACTGAAGAATAAGAGAAAAAGTTTAGGTCTGGAACGGAATTCACCCAGCCTCGCACAGCAAACCAAATCCTCTTGATGAAATGAACAGTCAAATTGACGTCAGATAGAACGGATTGCTCCAGGTTTGCAACCACGCGACATTTATTTCCAAGGAAACGACTAGTTATAGACCATGTTCTTACTATCGAGCTAAACCAAAGCAAGCGGTGGATTCATGAGAATGAATTCACATTCTCCAGAAATTCCGCCCAGAAGATCGAGAGTTCATCAGCTAGAGCCAGCTTTCTTATCAAATTTGTCTGACATTAGTGTAAACTGATTCACAGCCGAATCCTCTTCTTTGCTACACCAAGCGCTGACGGAATACCAAGCACTGTCAAAAAAAAAAAAAAAAAAAAAAAAAAAAAAAAAAAAAAAAAAAACGGCGACCAAACCATGAATCCAGTCACTAGCCTCCAGAATACGTCACGGTCCGGAACCCCGCGCTGCTGCTACGGTCGCAGGTTCGAATCATGCCTCGGGCATGGATGTGTGTGATGTCCTTAGGTCAGTTAGGTTTAAGTAGTTCTAAGTCTAGGGGACTGATGACCTCAGATGTTAAGTCCCATAGAGCTTGGAGCCATAAAAAAAAAAAATACGTCACGGATCTACTCTCAACGCTGAAATCCAGTGACTCGCGGCGGTGTGTCAGATTGTATCTCTACTTATCAACAAAAACGCAGCTTGAAACGTATTCACTGGTAATTATTTTTTCGTTTTTAATAACGTCACCTGAGGTTCCTTATAATTTGAAACATTTTTCCTATGTTAACAGAATACACGGAAAGTCAGGACTTAAATTGAAAGTGGCCCTAACAATGATCAGTTTAGAACTTGCACTTCGCTGATACCTGCTTTCTCTCATTCAGCGTAAGAGGGTCAAGTAAAGAGTTCATAAGACGGAGTAAAGTGATGGCTGTGTGGCTTAAAATCAGCACCGACAAGATAAAGTAGCTGACATTTAACATAATGGGTTCATCTCGGTGTATTGTAGTAACAGTAAGAATAAACTATTATGGTTGAAATGGCTCTGAGCACTTTGGGACTTAACAGCTGAGGTCATCAGTCCCCTAGAACTTAGAACTACTTAAACCTAACTAACCTAAGGACATCACACACATCCATGCCCGAGGCAAGATTCGAACCTGCGACCGTAGCAGTTGCGCGGTTCCGGACTACAGGGCGTAGAACCGCTCGGCCACGGCGGCCGGCAAACTATTATGTCTAATGCAGGATGGTAATAATTATTATGAAGACAAATGGGACAGGAGTGGCTGTTAACACCTGTGAACAGAAAACTAAAGAAGCAGACATAGGACTCTAAACAAAAACTACCAGAAAAGCAGACATGAAGGGAAAAAAATGTGTGTGAAATCTTACGGGATTTAACTGCTAAGGTCATCAGTCCCTAAGCTTACACACTACTTAACCTGAATTATCCTAAGGACAAACACACACACCCATGCCCGAGGGAGGACTCGAACCTCCGCCGGGACCAGCCGCACAGTCCATGACTGCAGCGCCCTAGACCGCTCGGCTAACCCCGCGCGGCACAAGAAGGAAAATTAAGATCAGAATATTCAGCACTGATGTGAAGTCTGTCTTGTGCGAATATGAAGCATGGCAGGATTGTAAGCTTCTGGGCAAGTTAGTAATAAGCAGAAAAAGAAATTCAGGAGACCAAGAAATATCTGGAAAGCTCTATTGAAGAGGAATTCCTTGTGGAAGCAAAACACTGTTCAGGCTAAATGCAGAATTAACTGGAGATTTATTATGTATGGCCCGTGATCCATCTGGAACGAGGGTAATTTATGGCTGCATCATACAGTGTTACATGCTTCAGAGAACAGAAGCCTACCACTAATCAGACTAAATCTTTTGTACTGTTTAAGCCCGATGGTTTGCCATTACAAGATTAGTAACGAATACATAGATCACAATACACTTTTTAAACATTTACAGGAAAAACAAAGAAGCGACATGAAATAGCGCGAACACGTAAAATCAGTATAAAAGTAGGCAAATAAAATATTTCTATTGTTTGAAGAATTATGAGAAGTAATTACTGTGCTTCTGTAAAGGAAATCGTGCACAAGACGCTACTGCGACTATGTCTACAGTATTGTTCCAGTGTTAGAGAAACCGTGATAGGATTGTAGCTGGTCGGTGCAACCAGAACTGAAGTCCAACAGAGATGCTCGGGGAACTTAAATGGGAATCCTTGGAAGAAAGACTACGTTGTTCTCGAGGAAACCCTGTTCAGTAAATCTATAAAGAACCAGTATTCGAGAAAGGCTAAGCCACGACTCCGCTGCAACCATCGTTTATATGTTGGGTATGTGTCATGAGAACAAGAGAGCTTAGGGTGCGTACAAAAGTATAAGAGTGGGCATCTCTTCCTACCTTAATATCGTTATGGAACAGAAAAGAAAAACTCATAATTTTGTTATGAAGTACCCTCCGATATGCCCTGTAAGTTGGTTCTGGAGTTTATATGTGGTTGTAAAAGTAATATCCGCACTTGTGCCAATCAATAGTTACTTCAAAGTTATTTGGAAAAGCACTAAGCGATTGGCAATTCGTTCTGTAAAGGAAATTTTGTTTCCTTACACGTGGCCACAAACGGAACTATGAACTTAGTACTATCAAAATGTGCCCAGAATCGAAGTAAAACTCGGAATAACAAAGACAAATACTGATATCGTACATGGTGCATCAGATTTGCAAGACAAAGTTCAAGTTAGAACAAACTTACATTAAGATCTCAAAATATGGAAAAAAATTATAAAATACAAACAATTCTTTATAATAAATCAACACATTTAATCCGTCATTGAAAATTATGTTTGAGCTCTACATTCTACTACAAAACTGCTTCTTGCCTCCTTATCTCAACTGATGTAGGTGTTCCAGTAGAACCTAACTCTAAAGCATGGAGTGGTTACCGGACAACGCCGTAATTTACGTCGCTAGCACCACCTGCAGTTCGTGTTGAGGTCACAGGGGCGTAATTTTGAGCTTGTATTGTGGTAATTGATTGACCTCCGACGAGTAATCCAGCGACATCATTTGCGCACGGCTTTCCAATAATCTCTGGTGGCCACCAAACCACTTAGCGGTATTGTTAATTCATGCGGCTTAATTGGCGCCAGTTACCGTAAGTGATTAAACATCGATCCCAACTGGGTCCTCCACAAAAACTGGGCCATTAATCTTACACGTAACAAACTGCACGGACACTTCACTTAGCAAAACAAAGACACGAGGAAAAAAATTGACTTTCAGTCGTTATTTACAGAACGCAGGTTAAAAAAAAAAAAGCAAGGGTAAGGTATTGCTTTCATTTCGAAGAAAGAAGTATAAGGACACCACGACGACGACGATGATATCATGAAAGATGAAGCACAAAGTTCATAAGACCAGAATGAGTAAGTAAACAGGCCGTCTCCTTTGGCCTTATACTATTTAAGGAAATAATGGAAACCCTGAATCTGGATGCCCGGATGAGGATCTGAAACCTGCTCCTCCCGAAAGCAAGTCCAATGTCTTAACCCCGGCGACACCCCCCCCCCCCCCCTGACGTATTACTCTGCAAGCTATTATCATATATGTCAGCTTGGTAATATTCATCATGCTACGATTAGACTAGGTTACAAGTATTTACGTAACGACAGTAAACAATTTGGTAAAATGCCTTTACATATCCTACTTCTCTGTTACAAAGAAAAGTAACTTGCAAACTTTAGGAATTGTCATACGGAGAACTGCGGTAGCAGCGCCAATAACAGGTTTCTAACTGGCAGTATATGTTTAAATGTTCCCGCTTGCGAACAATTATCTGTCTTCAGGTCTGTTTAAAAAATGGCACTTACGTACATTAGCCCATTAAGTTTCCTAACGTATTACCTACAGAACTGAAAACAACCATTCCTGTTACAAAATAACTCGTCTATTTAGAGTTAAGCAACCATCGCTTGTCAGTGGAACTAATGGTGTCACATGGTGTTAAGCAAACAGAGTTGGAACATCAGTGAGACTCTTATGAAGGAGGACGACGGTTTAAACCGTCGTGCGGTAATGCAGACAGAGATTTTCTGTGATTTCCCTAAACGACTAAAGTAAACGACCAGACGGTTCCTTTGAAACGGCAAGGTGTTTTTCCTTCCTCATCCTTCGCCAGTCCCAAGCATTTGCTTTGTCATTAATGACATCGCCGTCGACGGGACATTCAACCCTACTCTTCCGTACGTTTTACCATAAGTCAAGGAGTAATAAAGTTCCTCATTGCAGTACGAATGGGGAAGAGTAACCAATCTCTATATGTAAATGGATATGTCCTGACTGACTGACTCACTCACTCAATCATCGCCCATCCCAAATCGCTAAGAACAGAAACTTGAAATTTGGAGAGGGTGCTGATCTTATACTGTAGGCGTTATTTAGTAAGGGAGAGTTCAAAAATCCATCCTAAGGGGATGAAAGTTTTTTCTGAAAATATGACGGCATTAAAGAAATTTTGAAGCTAGAACTACAACAATTAGTATTTGGTTTCTCAATCAGAAACAAAAAACCAAATGCTCCAGCATGTTTGGAAATACAACCACTAATGGGTCAAATAGAGTTTGAAGGTTTATTTTAAAAAATAAATCATTATTAAAGTACTACTAAAGTATTTTTAAAACTAAATTATGTAAATTGGCATTTCACCTCTAGAGAAGTATCTATTATGGGACGAAAGTTTTTAAGTAAATGTCACCACAAGAACTCAAAAGGCAGGATTAACAAAGACCTCCGACTCCAGCTACCAGAACCGCTTTTTGATCTGAAGCACATTCGGAAAAGACTATGTTTCTGTTCTCTTAATTAGCGTGAAAAGTTTATATGATGCAATGTGAATAACATAAAAATACGATTAAAGAAGAGCAAAAAAATCTGTGCAGAGCATACAATCTACGTAAGCGAACCAGAGGACGCTGAACCAGTAGTCATACAAAAATAGGAGGAAAAGACGGGAAATGCAGTAAAGACTTGCACTACATGTTCTACTTATGTGAAGTTACGACTGGTGAAAACATGCTAATATTTCTCAGACAAGACTTTAATTGTATAGTAAATAGCAATGAGCAAAACCAAATTAGTGTGAAAATGGGCGAAATTGTAAGTGGGCTAAATGTAACAAACACCTAGTTTGAAAACGCACATTCCGTCCCGTTAATGCACATTTCACTAGCATCTCAATGACTACATGCATGACAAAATGTTAAGACAAGCAAATACTTTTTCTTCTTCTTCTTCTTTTACATAGCGTTAATCCCGTCTAGCACGGGGTCCGCTGTGCTCAAGATGTGAAAAACTTATTTTTGTTCAACTTACGGCCAGGTGCTCTTCCTGTCGCCGAAGTTTTGTATTACCTAAAGCAGCGTAGGGGGGAAAGGGGTGGACAGCCAAGTCGGGTTCCTCACCTGTCGGTGAATCCTGCTCTTGAGTCGTTCGTATTTTCTGAGACGTAAATTGGGAACCAGGCTAGCATTTGTGTAAACTAGCGTGGAAAACCGCCTAAAAACCACACACACGCCGGCCGGTGCACCATCCACGGCCGTTAATCCGCTGTGCGTGTTCTGTCCCGTTCTGGCCCATCTCCCTGTCTCTCAAGCTAGCGCACTGCACTTTACGCTATTAGAGCAGGTCTTAGGGAAGCAAATACCAAGCTCTGAAATTTGACCAGTCAGAACATTGTGACCACCTACCTAATAGCAGGTACCGCCACCTCTGGCATGGATAACAACGGTGACGCGTTGTGGCGTGGAAGCAATGAGGGCTTGGTAAGTCACTGGAGGGAGCCGACACCACATCTGTACACACACGTCACCTAATTCCCGTAAATTCCGAGGAGAGGGGCGATGCGCTCTGATGCCACGTTCTGTCACATCCCAGATGTACTGGATTGGGTTCAGATCTGGCGAGTTGGGGGGGCCAGCACATCAATTGCAGCTAGCCACTGTGTTCTTCGAAGCACTCCAAAACTGGCTCTGAGCACTATGCGTCTTAACTTCTGAGGTCATTAGTCGGCTAGAACTTAGAACTAATTAAACCTAACTAACCTAAGGACATCACACACATCCATGCCCGAGGCAGGATTCGAACCTGCGACCGTAGCGGGCGCTCGGCTCCAGACTGTAGCGCCTAGAACCGCATGGCCACTCCGGCCGGCTCGAAGCACTCCATCACACTCCTGCTCTTGTGATATGGCGCATTATCTTGTTGAAAACCGCCACTGCCGTCGGAAACATGATTTTCATGAAGGTGTGTACGTGATCGGCAACTATTGTACGATGCTCCTTGGCCGCCATGGGTGCACACGTGATTGTTCCCCAATCATAATGGAGCCGCCGCCAATTTGTCTCTGTCTCACAGTACAAGTGTCAAAGAGCTGTTCACCTGGAAGATAACGGATTCGCATGCTACAGAAGAATGCTGAAGATAAGGTGGGTAGATCACGTAACTAATGAGGAGGTATTGAATAGGATTGGGGAGAAGAGAAGTTTGTGGCACAACTTGACTCGAAGAAGGGATCGGTTGGTAGGACATGTTTTGAGGCATCAAGGGATCACAAATATAGCATTGGAGGGCAGCGTGGAGGGTAAAAATCGTAGAGGGAGACCAAGAGATCAACACACTAAGCAGATTCAGAAGGATGTAGGTTGCAGTAGGTACTGGGAGATGAAGAAGCTTGCACAGGATGGAGTAGCATGGAGAGCTGCATCAAACCAGTCTCAGGACTGAAGACCACAACAACAACAACAACATGCTCCAGTCGGTATGATGAAGAAGGCATCAGGATTCATAAGACCATACAACGCTCTGCCACAAGTCCAACGTCCAGAGCGGACGGTCACTGTCCATTTCATTCGTAGTTGACGACGTCGTAGTGTTAACACTGACACAAGCATGAGTCGTCGGCTGCGGAGGCCCATCTAAGGAGTGTTCGGTACACTGTGTGTACAGACACACTTGTACTCTGCCCACCACAGAAGTCTGATGATGTTCCGCCACAGTTCGCCGCCTGTCCTGTTTTACCAGTCTGACCAGCCTACGACATCCGACATCTGTAATCAGGGGTGTCCGCCCAACGCCACGACGTACGGCCATGGTTTCACCTTGGTTTCGCCACGTTTTGAAGACACTCACCACAGCACTCCTCAAACAAACGACAAGTCGCGCAGTTCCCGAAAAGCTCGTGCCGAGTCTCCGGGCCATCACAATCTACCCTGGGTCAAATCCAGATAGACCGTGCACCTTCCCCATTCTACACACGGGCAGTGGTACTATGTGCACCGTGCGTGTGTCTGACTAGCAGTCATTCCTAGCCAGATGACGTTGGTATCGTCTGGACGGGTTTATATCGATAAAAGGTGGGTAGTCGTAATGTTCTGGCTGATCAGTGTACATGAGGATGGTAAGTCTGTTGGAAGAAAGTACCCGGTGATAACGGAATGACGAGTGCCAGAGAAGCACATCTTGACGAATTGGAGTTAGAACAAATGACAATGAAAATGTGGAACCAAAGCACTAGCGTCTGTAACAGGTACAGGCCCGCAACACACTGATGGACAAATTCTTGCGCAAAACAAAATTGGGAAGACGCGCAATATCCGATAAATAAATTTCATTGGACAGAGGAAAATTTTTAAAAAATCTGCCTGTTTGTCTTAGAGACTTAAACAAGAAGACACACAGCAAAATATAAATCAGAGTCAGCAGATGTAAAGTTCAGGTGACTAAAACGAAGTAGAATAGGCGTTTCTGAACATATAGCTCTAACAAAAGAAAATTGCTGGGAAATTTACTGTCATTACCATTAGAAAACAGTAGCAGAATTAATGTTCTAGTAACGTGGTTCCTGCACAGAGGCGAAATTCTCAGGGTCAGGCAAAAGACGCTCTTCCGACCAGAACAGAAAAACAGTCTAGGATTAAGAGAAAACAGCAGATACAGACCTTTACTCGAGAACAACATGTTAAGGACCCGAGGGCATCTCCTGACCGTGTGACGATCTCCTTAAGCAAAAGCAGTAAACTCACATCCAACACCTCCCGCGTTTACGTGTCAACGTAAGCTACAAACAAAAAAACAAACATTTTAAAAAGTATTACGGGGCTCATATCCACGGAGCAGTGACTGATCAGTACCACAGAAATAGCAACGAGAGGGTGTATACTACACAGCTCCGTTGAAAATACAGAATATAAGGGTTTAAATGTCGGACCAACTAACTGGAAACGTCAAGCATTATCGTAATAGGGAAAGAAACTCGGAGTCAAAATGAGGAACAAAACTTTATTGTCTTTTCTTCTGCCTATGTTGTTCCTGATTTTTTTTCTGAATTTTAAGCCTCCTAAATTTATTATTTTATTCTTACGTTCTTCATTTATTTCCGATTCGCTGAAATTGTTTTTTCCTCTTTTTTTCATAAATACAGGAATATTTGTCTCGTTGGCCTCTTTTTTTTCATTCAGGCGGTAGAAATGTGAGGAAAACTGAGGAGCTACTTGATTGAGAAGTAGCGACTCCGGAGATGTAAACTGACACACGGCCGGTAGAGCGGTGTGCTGACCACACGCCCATCCGTATGCGCATCCAGTGACGCTTGTGAGCTGAGAATGACACGGCAGTCGATCGGTACCGTTAGGCCTTCATGGCCTGTTCGGGCGGAGTTTAGTTTTTAGGTAGAAATGTCCCAAGAAGATTTGCCACTACATCTGGTATATTCCGTATACTTTGACAGATCGTCTCATTACTCATCGTTTTCCAACCATCTGTCGTTTGTATCGCAATAATTACTTTTTTTTTAATAATCCATCTTTCAGTGATCTCTTTTTTCCACATTTAGTACCATGAGATACAATTGAATAGTCGAATCATCTAAACATATGAAGCAAAAATTTGGAGAGCGTAAGGATAGGAGAGAAAAACGGCGGAAGGAAGGAGGGGAGTAAGGAGGAAAAAAGAAAGTGAGATAGTGTGACTCTAAGAATGTTTGGAATCGTTCGTTTTTCGTCCCTATGATAATCTACTGTGTCCTTGATTCCTACTGCATCCTTGATTTCTTCCGACCCTTGTAGAATGTAGAAAAGTTAAATTCCGCAGTGGTTATGACACCACGTTGAAGTGTAGGTGCCCGGATAACGAATTAAGAGAGCTTGCTCAAAAGTGTGAGAATACAAAAGCATACCACCTCTACTAGAACCATGCCTAGTAAGGTACTGCTGCATTCAAACCTAACGAACTGAGGACCGCTTGCAACTTCATGCAGCTTGTGTTTATAGAATATTTAACTTACAACCAATACTTACAATTGTGAATTATATGTAATAGTTTCAACCGTTTTCACGTAAATATATGAACCGCAAGTAGCCGGGTGTTGCTCGGCGCTCAGTGTACCTGACTGCCATAGGGAAGACAATGGTTCTGATCCCAGTACTTCCAAGGGTTCTTTCTCGACGAGTGAACTGGAACGGACTGCACTAAACTTGTAAAGACTGCTGAGGAGGTATGTGGAGAATAATTAGCAGTTGAGGTTTTGTAAACTGATATTCAAAGTCGAGAGAATAGTTTCTGTTAACTTGATATACCTCTATTACCGCCTTTCAACGAAGACGTCTTAGGTAAAAAATAAAGCGGCTGCCACTTGGCTTGATTGCAGAGTTCTATTACTGTAGAAGTATTGCTCCGTCCCATCTATGAAGACAAGTAAGTTCCGCTTCTTGATGTTGCTCTGACTAGCAAACAAAATATACGAGGGGCGTTCAGTAAGTAACGCAACACCTCTTCTCTGAAAGCAGATTAGTTTTATTCAGGATTCCAATACACCAACATTATTCCCTACTCTTTTGGGTACAAAGCGCTATTTTTCAACATAATTTCCATTCAGCGTGACGGCCTTACGTCACTTTGCTGGGAGGACCTGTATGACGGCGTGGTGCCACTCTACTGGTGGACGTCGGAGCCAACGTCTTGCTGCATCAGCTACCTCCCTATCATCCACGTACTGCTTCCCGCGGAGTGCAGCCGTCATTGAATGTGAATGCCGTGTGACGAGGGCCTCCCGGCGGGTAGACTGTTCACCGGGCGCAAGTCTTTCGATTCGACGCCACTTTGGCGACTTGCGTGTCGATGGAGATGGTGATAAGGACAACACAACACCCAGTCCCTGAGCGGAGAAAATCACCAACCCAGCCGAGAATCGAACCCGGGTGCTTAGGATTGAGAGTCTGTCGCGCTGACCGGGGGCGGTCGCAGCCTTCATCGGACCAAACAGATGGCAGTCGGAAGTTACGAGTTCCAGGCTGTTGGGTGGATGATGAAGAACAGCCAAATGAAGTTTTGTGAACTCCTCTCGCGTGCGTAGACTTACGTGCGCAATTGCGTTGTCATGAAGATCGAGAAGTTCGTTTGCATTTTTATGGCGACAAACACGTTGAAGTCGCTTCTTCAGTTTCCTGGGAGTAGCATAATAAATGGTTCAAATGGCTCTGAGCACCATGGGACTTAACTTCTGAGGTCATCAGTCCCCTAGAACTTAGAACTACTTAAACCAAACTAACCTAAGGACATCACACACATCCATGCCCGAGGAAGGATTCGAACCTGCGACCGTAGCGGTCGCGCGGTTCCAGACTATAGCGCCTAGAACCGCTCGACCACTCCCGCCGGCCGTAGCATAATAAATTTCAAAGTTTATCGTTGCAGAGTAAGGAAGGACATCAAACAGAATAGCTCCTACAGAGTCCCAGAGGACAGTTGATATGACTTTACGGGATGAGGGTGCGGCTGTTAACCTTTTCTTCGGAAGAGAGGTGATGTGGCGCCATTCGATGGATTTCCGTTTTGTTTCAGGTTGAAAGTGATGAACCCATGTTTCGTCGCCAATGACGATGTTCGACAAAAGAATGTCACGATCAGCCTTGTAGCGCGCAAGCGATTCCGCGCAGATGGTCCTTCGTTGCTCTTTATGGTCTTCTGTAAGGCGGCGAGGAATCCAGCAGACACACACCTTTGAGTACCGCAATTTGTGGACAAGCGTGTCAGCACTACCAAAACAGACACATTCAGTTGAGCAGCCAGGTTTTTTATTGTAATCCGTCGATCGTCTCGAATGAGAGTGTCCGCACGTTCCAACACTGCAGCAGTCACAGCTGTATGCGGCCGGCTGGCATGCGGGAGGGCGGACAGGTTTGCGTGACCGTGTTGCGTTGATGAGAGACGCCTCGCCCAACTACTCACCGTACTTTTGTTCACTGGCAGGTCTCCGTAGACATTCCACAAGTGCCTAAGAATACGTGCGATGCTCTTGTTTTCCACCAGAAGAAACTCAGTGACAGCTTTCTGCTTGTAAGACCCCTCCGTTACAGACGCTACGTATAGCACCGCCACGTACAGGAACTCCATGAAACTATAGAAGCTGAATCGAAAATATTCCACGATGACCCACAGCAACTTCTGCATTTCTTCAAACGAAATTGGCTGAGAAAAAATTTGTTGCGTTACTTACTGAACGCCCTTCGTACCAAGCTGTTCCGATATCCAAAGAGATTTCTCGGCGCTATCCTCCAATTTAATTACATTGTATAAACAAGATGAATTAATTGTAGGCCTATATTTCGGGTGAACGCTAGAATATTATGATTCCATATTATGCACAATATCCCGACGACCGACCCTGTCATCCACGTCACATGTTGCGAGCTATGTTGTTAAGCGTAGTCGTTGCGTGGACTCCGACTAGGATGTACAGCCGAAAGCACACTATTAATCTAGCACACTGAAAAAAAAACGGAGAGATCAAAAAACCCAATTTTTTCTCAACGTGTCAAACAACTGCTTCGCGTTAGCTACTCTTCTTTGCGACTGCAAGGAAATCGTGTAACGTGATATGTCCACAAGAGGTGAATTGACTTTGGGAATCGTTTACCAGCAGGCGAGAGAAATCAGTAGGTAAAATTTAATGCCAATCAGAACATCCGCCAAGCGGAAAAGGTAGTACACCATCTGTCGTTGGAGGTCGTTGGCTTCGTAGAGGAACGTCAGCACTGGATCCGCTTTCTCGGCTGCCAAGTTTATTCATAGGCATCACGACGATCTCGGAAAATGAGACGGTGGCAAGGATTTTACGAACCAGAAGTGAGACCTAGGGGCGCCAGTCTTCAATTAGTGTGGCTAATGGGAGAATGATCCAGAGACGATGCAGCGTTTTCCGCTCGAGTCCTGTATTTGGTCACTAGTGCTGCCAGTCAATGAACGCTCTGGCAGCAGATGACGTGGTGAAAGCTACTTGCTGTGCAAAACACGTTCCGGATCCTCCGGTTTAAAGATTCCTCGCCGTCGGCAGGCCTTTATTTATATTTCATTCGCAGGTGACTACAAGGTCGGCTCTGAAAAGAACCTGTGAGAAAAATAGAATGAAGTAGTCCAGAGGGGTGGAAGAGGGAAATGAGACGCAAGTCCGTACAAAGCCAGATAAATCATGTATTTTATGTAGGCGTGGAGGGGAAAAGGAAAGTGGGCTGTTGACGGCGTGAAGTCGAAAACGATACTCCCTCGTCCACTGCTGTCAGCGGCGCTTTATTTTTTTCTTCCGCGGTACAGATCTCGTAAATTAGTCGACTTGCCGATCTTGCGTCCAGATAGTTTGGAATTTATCATGAACCAGAATATCCTGATCGGAATATTATCCTGTGATAATTTCAGAAACAGTGTCACAAGTATCTCTGGAGTGTGACTGCGATTGTTGATGGATTACTTCTATTTTTTATTGATGCGGCACCTAACTGTTCTATTTGGCTTCGGAACAAGTATAGGCATCCGCGAAGGAGCGCTGATGCTATATTCTATAGTGGAAGAAAGGAATTACGAGATTGGCTACGACGATTAAAAAGAGTACAATTTTTTGCTCTGAAAGTGTAATGAATAATTCATAGATTCAGGCGAATAATAGTGATATTAACAAAACGGAACTACAAATAGAAGCACCATAGCTTATTAAAAATTTATGAAAATACAGCTTTTGGTTAATCAGTTACGCTTTATAAACTGTAGGCCATAAATGCACCATAACACGATAAACGGACTTAGAATAATGGCTACCACAGTTGAAGGGTTATCATGCTAAAAACTGCATTATCTCTGTCGTTAGAAGGTATGTGAATAGGGCTTTTACGTGCTGAAAGGGATACCTTTAATTATGGCTGATGTAGGTGCTACGAAGGACAGTAGATGCTCTGAGGTAGCTCCTATGACTTTTTCCTGTTAAATGGGGTAATTTCAGAATGTATTAGGCGAGTTGGCTACGCTGGACATAAGGATTATGCTCTTCTGCTTCCTCCTACCGTTTCGTAGGTCTGTTGCGTGTCTACATTAGCGGTACAACAATACCCAATAATTCTGCAAAGGGAAGTAATAGGAACACAGGTACCTCTAACAAAAAAGGCAGTTATTGAAAAAAGAACAAAGGTGAGAAAGCACTTCGTTTCTGATGATGCGATGAACACCACAGCAACAGCTCGCAATAAGCAGCCATTTAAAGTTGTTCAGATGAGAGGCAGTTATTTTACGAACTTTCAGCAAGCAGCTGATATGATCATTAACACAACTGAGATTAATACACTATGGGATCAAAAGTATCCGGACACCTGGCTGAAAATTACTTATAAGTTCGTGGCGCCCTCCATCGGCAATGCTGGAGTTCAATATGGTGTTGGCCGATCCTTAGCCTTGATGACAGCTTCCACTCTCACAGCCATACGTTCAATCAGGTGCTGGAAGGTTTCTTGGGAATTGGCAGTGCTGCACTGAGGAAATGTATCGATGTCGGTCGGTGAGGCCTGGCACGAAGTCGACGTTCCAAAACATCTCAAAGGTGTTCTATAGGATTCAGGTCAGGACTCTGTGCAGGCCAGTCCATGCAGGGATGCTATTGTCGTGTAACCACTCCGCCACAGGCCGTACATTATGAACAGGTTCACCATCGTGTTGAAAGATGCAATCGCCATCCCCGAATTTCTCTTCAACAGTGGGAAGCAAGAAGGTGCTCAAAACATCAATGTAGGCCGGTGCTGTGATAGTGCAAACAACAATGGGTGCAAGTCCCCTCCGTGAAAAACAAGACCACAACATAACACCACCGCCTCCGAATTTTACTGTTGGCATTACACACGCTAGCAGATGACGTTCGCCGGACATTCGCCATAACTACACCCTGCCATCGGATCGCCACATTGTGTGCCGTAATTCGTCACTCCACACAACGTTTTTCCACTGTTCAGTCGTCCAACGTTTACGCTCCTTACACCAAGAGAGGCGTCGTTTGGCATTTACCGGCGTGATGTGTGGCTTACGAGCAGCAGTTCGACCATGAAATCCAAGTTTTCTGACCTCCCGCCTAACTGTCATAATACCCGCAGTTTGGAGTTCCTGTGTGATGGTCTGGATAGATGTGTGCCTATTTCACATTACGACCCTCTTCAACGGTCGGTGGTCTCTATCAGTCAACAGCCGAGGTCGGTCTGTACGCTTTTGTGCTGTACGTGTCCCTTCACGTTTCAACTTCACTATCACATCGGGAACAATGGACCTAGGGATGTTTAGGAGTGTGGAAATCTCGTGTACAGACGTACAACAGAAGTGACTCCCAATCGCCTGACCACGTTCGAAGTCCGTGAGCCCCATTCTGCTCTCTCAGGATGTCTAATGACTACTGGGGTAGCTGATATGGAGCACCTGGCATCAGGTGGGGGCGTCCGGATGCTGTTGATCACGTAGTACATAAGTTCTACTTCAAGGATTAAAATCAGCACGCCTGGGTTAATCCAGATAAAAAATAAGACATTTGGTGAAACAGAGGGATGGGAAATGATAAGATGGACGAGCGGTTCTAGGCGCTTCAGTCCGGAACCGCGCGACTGCTACGGTCGCAGGTTCGAATCCTGCCTCGGGCATGGATGTGTGTGATGTCCTTAGGTTATTTAGGTTTAAGTAGCTCTAAGTTCTAGGGTACTAATGACCTCAGATGTTAAGTCCCATAGTGCTCAGAGCCATTTTAAATGATAAGAGTGTTGAAAAAAAGATGGCGAAGTGAAGATTTCAAAACGATCACATTCAACGAGATCACTGGTGCAAAAGGACTGTCTTCTGAAAAGAAAAGAGAACTCAGAATTTTTGTGGAATATCTTCCTAAGGTCCACAAGAATTGCGACAAGAAAGAAGAGTAAAATTTTACCAGAGGTAGAAATATTACGAAACTTATTTACAGACTTTTCCCTTTTAACATTTCTGTTCAAATTTATTTAAAAAGTTGTTATTTTTGGATTATGCCAAATGATAATTTGCTTTCCTAAAGTCAATGAGCAAGTCTTAATGTGGAGTTAGTGCATATTTATATTCGTATTCACGCTATTTTTATTAAGTTTATTGCTAATAATCCAGAAAATACATTCTGATACTTAGCCCCATTAGCATGACAGCCCTTCAGTTAAGGTTTGCAGATGACGTAATGTCATGTGACTAGGGCCTCCCGTCGGGTACACCGTTCGCCGAGTGCAAGTCTTTCGATTTGACGCCACTTTGGCGACTTGCGCGTCGAGACATCGTAATACTGCTGAGACCAAGTACAGCACTCCAGAAACTGCGTTAGGTTTAACCATAAACAAAACAGGCGCAAAAGATGAAGATCAGTGAAGGCAAATAACGGCCACATAAAGATACAAATGAGGTAACTACCAATGTAACGTTATTGATAAAACAGTTTTTGTCTCTTGTAAGTACTATTATGCAAGATGATCGAAGCAATATCGAAGAAACCGACCGACAAAGCGGAAAGAAGCATCCTTCGACAAAAGAAAGTTACACATACTTCTCACATAGAAAACTGAAGTTGTTAAAAGTGTGCGACTGCTAGATGACATTGTATGAAAGAGAAGGTCCCGGAGGAATAAGACGAAAGATACTGAAAAATAGGAGACAAATATTTTGTAAATTAAGGGGGCAAGTAACGCACGAAGTAAAGAGCAAACCTGCAGATCATTTTAAGAAAGAACTGTACGAAAAGTTCTTGCCACATGAAAGAGCAATGTGGGGTGAGGGCGGGGGGGGGGGGGGGGGGACATTTCATTAGTTATTCTGGAACTGAGAATGAGGGTAATGGAAAAGAGCATCAGATGTAGAAGATAATAAATGCCCGTTTAAGTACTAAACATTAGAAAGACGATTAGTTTATTACAGAAAAAAATGAGTACAATTCTGAAATTGTGACCCACGTTCAGAATTGTTCGTGAGACGTACATGGATATGGTTTAGTATCATATTACGTACTGCATCAATATTCAGCAACCCACCGGACGGCGTGTGGCAGAGCACACTTCTGGTACCACTAACTGATTCCTCGTTCCCTGTTCTAATCGCAAATAGCGACTGGGAAGAACGATTGTCGGTAAGCCTTTATACTAACTCTAGTTTCTCGAATTTTTTCGTCGTGGTCATTTCCTGAGATACATGTGCGAGGAAGTAATATGGTGCCCGACTCTAACCGGAAAGTACTCTCTCGAAATTTCATTGGAAAACCTTTCCGTGATGCACAATGCCTCTGCAGTCTGTTGAGCATCTCTGTAGCACTCTCGCGCCTATTGAACGATCACGTGACGAATTGCGCCACTTTTTCTTGGATCTTCTATATATCTTCCATCAGTCCTACCCGGTAAGCGCCTCATATTAATGAACAATACTCAAGAATCAGTCGAGCAAGCGTTTTGCAAGCCACTTCTTTCGTGGATGAGTCACATTTCCTTTGGATTCTTCCTATGAACGTCAGTCTGGCACCAGCTTTCCCTGCGATGCGTATTTGTTTTACGTGGTCATTCCACTTAAGGTCGATCTGGATGGTTACTCCTCGAAATTTTACGCTAGATACATTTTCCAGCAGTGTAGTTGCGCAGTAGCGGATTCCTTTTCCCATACATGCATAATATTTTACACTTATTTACGTTCAAGGTCAACTGCTAGAGACTGCACCATTCATTAGTTCTCTGAAGGTCATTCTGCAAATCGATACTGTCTTCTGGCGTTGCTACTTTGTTGTATGCAACCGCATCTTCTGCAAATCTCCATCAGCAGTTTCTCTTGCCCTCGAATGTACTGCGGAGTGGTTTGGAGAGATCCGGAAGATTGTAACAGAGTCTGATAATCAAGTACTGTACGAAACTAGCTCTCCTACCACACTGGCTAAACATTATCAATGAAGAATTTTCATCCAGTAGGTTTCGAACTACCTGGTTTCAGGTGAAGCCACAGCTGTCACAAGTAACCGACCTCGGTTACCGAGATGTTTTTCAATAACATCTAAAAAATAAAAAGTATCTTAGTTTCACGTGTGGTAGAAGCATTCATGGAGTGATGCTTTTTTCGAACGGAATGTAGTAGGGGTCCTTGAAATTTATCAAATTTCAGAATGTGAAAATAAGCGTTACTCCCATCTGTCGGATTGAAACTGTCATTCTTTCAACTGCCAAACATTTAGACGAAAAATCAGCAATCTGATTCTATTTCGGTGTCATACTGCATATTACAACATCTAAAGTTAAATCATTCGTTGTGGTTCGAATTTAGATACAGCTCCTCAGTTTTCCCCAGGAAGAAGTATAGCAGTCACACAAAAGTCTCATAAAGATTCGCTTTGGCATGAACAATCACTAATAGCCAGTGCACGAAACTGCAACAGACCGCCATAACCTGTGTTGTCGGAGTGTACATCTCAATTTCTTTGCCTTCCAGAAACGTTTCTAGTAATTTACGTTATCAATCTCAAATTACAGTAATGTGAAATGCCAAATATGTAAAAATAATTGTAATGTACCTAAAAAGATGCTTAAGGTCCATCTTATTTGGGGACTGTACGCCGAAATGGATTAGGGTAACGAGTAATTGATAGTTTGAGTAATCCCCAGGAATGTATTTTGTGCATGGTGGTAACCAGTCAAGGAATATTTTGGGAACTGGTTAAACAATTGTATTTCGAAGGCCTCAGTCAAGTTTTCCCTCGGATTAACTTTGGCTGTTCCTACGTGACACAAGTTGCCTGCGTTACAGAACCGAGGCAGTTACCTTCAGTTAAAGCTGCTGACAAGAGACGCCTGCAGCTCTCTTTTCAAAATGCTAGCGAGTCTACGCTGTTGCTTTTAGTCAATAACGGGCGTGGGAGGCAGGTCACTTATGTGGACTATGTGCACTTTGGAGGATTCTGCGGAGTAGTACACAGTTGCTTCTCTCTGTTATGATCGAGACCTCGGGTAGAACAGACGTCTTTCTTGAGAGGCAGAACCTCTGGCTCTGAGTCTCATTACCGGCAAACAACAGAAATTAACATGAACCGATACCAATTTCTTTAGTTTTTTCGACCTCCCAGACTGGCCTACACCTGGTAACTTCCTTCCTAAGCGTCCCCGTGTATACCCGACAATGAAATATATTCTGAAATTACAATGAAATGCATACAGGCTGATATAAGTCAACGGGGGGAGGGGGGGGGGGGGGTTGAAAATGTGTGCCCCGAGGATAGTGCGACTCCAGAGATTTATCTCTGGCACGCCTCCCGTGAGACCCACAGTCCCAACTTATTGCCCCGCACTATATTCATAGTGCCCGCCCCTGCCCATTATACTCATTACTCGCAGCTTTTTTCCGATTCCCGTAAGAGTTCGGGCACTGTTTGTGCATACGCACCGAAGAAGATGGTCAAATAGCCGGTGAGCCTTAATCATATATATATATACAGATGGTATCTGTTCTTTCGAACATGTACTTTAGGTCTTTTTTGAATAAGACAGTTTCATTCTGTGTAAAAGTAATGTTAGTTTTATTTACAATTATTTTATAAAATACGTGGCTACTTTTCTTAAAAGTACTTTGAGGTCATTTTTCAGCAGGAAACAGACAAAAAAGTTTACTAAGTTTCTTTTCGTTTTTACGCAAATACCATGTTTACAAATTTCTATGTGTTCGCTAATCTGTATCCAGAAATCGTCAACATTAAAATTATAATTATTACAGAAGATATTTGTCAGCTCTAAATACAGATAATATGCTTCTTCATTGAGAACATCTTTTTTAGCGTATAGCTTTTTAACATTATCAGAAATGAGATTTTTGGCTACATGTCTAAAAAACTTGGGAACTTTTTTACAATTTGCGAAATTAATACAGGCTTTCGCATAATTATGGACTAGCCCCCTTTTATCACATTGCTTATTAAACTAATTGACCATAGCTGTACTTAGCAGTTTGGTTCTTTAGATCTATATATTTAGAGCCAGCTTCGGGTGCTTGGGCAGGCAAAAATCTTGAAATGAAAAAAAAAATATTCATAATTTAAAACCGACCCGTTCCCCATCGAAAAACTCTGGTGTCTATAAAATTCTTTGCGACACCTGCTCTTCTTACTACACAGGACAAACAGGACGTGCCTTTACAGTCGGATACAAAGAACATCTTTTAAGAAAAACTGGTACTAACACCCAAAATTCGTCTTTTGCTGACCACCTTCTGATTACAGGTAACGCGCCTAAAGCTGTTCACTGATATCAACATTTTGCACACTGAAAAGAAAGGGCGTAGACTAGATGTTCTCGAAGAATTAGAAATTTTTAAACATCTTTCTCAAAATGATGGCCTCATTCTTAATGAGCAGCTACAATTACGTAATAAAAGCTTCCTCAACGGTATAAAGCCGTTACTTGATATTTGATTTCGTATTCCCTCATGCAGTTACCGAAATATTTCTTCTATCTAAGTCGATTCATAACTGTTTGTTCATTAAATGGTTTATATTAAGTACATTTCATGTTCTACCGTTTTCCCATTCGTTGAGTTATTCATCTTCCTTTGTAATTCTGTAACGGCGTTTTTCAGCCTTTAAACTGTATTTCGAAGCTCTTATGTAGGCAAATTGTAACCACGTCTGCTGCTGTCAGACTAAATGTTGCCTCTCACTTCATGTATCACACATTTCACCTGTCTATATTTGGAATGTTAAATAGCCGGTTTGTATTCCCGGCTACTAGATGGCGCTTTTGATATGACCTACAACTGCCCGCAATTGCTAATGCCAGTGCCTCAGTCTGATGCTACCACAGCTCAACATGTGGTGCAGCCCAAAGGCCTGCCTCTATGTATTCTACACTCCTGGAAATTGAAATAAGAACACCGTGAATTCATTGTCCCAGGAAGGGGAAACTTTATTGACACATTCCTGGGGTCAGATACATCACATGATCACACTGACAGAACCACAGGCACATAGACACAGGCAACAGAGCATGCACAATGTCGGCACTAGTACAGTGTATATCCACCTTTCGCAGCAATGCAGGCTGCTATTCTCCCATGGAGACGATCGTAGAGATGCTGGATGTAGTCCTGTGGAACGGCTTGCCATGCCATTTCCACCTGGCGCCTCAGTTGGACCAGCGTTCGTGCTGGACGTGCAGACCGCGTGAGACGACGCTTCATCCAGTCCCAAACATGCTCAATGGGGGACAGATCCGGAGATCTTGCTGGCCAGGATAGTTGACTTACACCTTCTAGAGCACGTTGGGTGGCACGGGATACATGCGGACGTGCATTGTCCTGTTGGAACAGCAAGTTCCCTTGCCGGTCTAGGAATGGTAGGACGATGGGTTCGATGACGGTTTGGATGTACCGTGCACTATTCAGTGTCCCCTCGACGATCACCAGTGGTGTACGGCCAGTGTAGGAGATCGCTCCCCACACCATGATGCCGGGTGTTGGCCCTGTGTGCCTCGGTCGTATGCAGTCCTGATTGTGGCGCTCACCTGCACGGCGCCAAACACGCATACGACCATCATTGGCACCAAGGCACAAGCGACTCTCATCGCTGAAGACGACACGTCTCCATTCGTCCCTCCATTCACGCCTGTCGCGACACCACTGGAGGCGGGCTGCACGATGTTGGGGCGTGAGCGGAAGACGGCCTAACGGTGCGCGGGACCGTAGCCCAGCTTCATGGAGACGGTTGCGAATGGTCCTCGCCGATACCCCAGGAGCAACAGTGTCCCTAATTTGCTGGGAAGTGGCGGTGCGGTCCCCTACGGCACTGCGTAGGATCCTACGGTCTTGGCGTGCATCCGTGCGTCGCTGCGGTCCGGTCCCAGGTCGACGGGCACGTGCACCTTCCGCCGACCACTGGCGACAACATCGATGTACTGTGGAGACCTCACGCCCCATTCGGCGGTACGTCCACCCGGCCTCCCGCATGCCCACTATACGCCCTCGCTCAAAGTCCGTCAACTGCACATACGGTTCACGTCCACGCTGTCGCGGCATGCTACCAGTGTTAAAGACTGCGATGGAGCTCCGTATGCCACGGCAAACTGGCTGACACTGACGGCGGCGGTACACAAATCCTGCGCAGCTAGCGCCATTCGACGGCCAACACCGCGGTTCCTGGTGTGTCCGCTGTGCCGTGCGTGTGATCATTGCTTGTACAGCCCTCTCGCAGTGTCCGGAGCAAGTATGGTGGGTCTGACACACCGGTGTCAATGTGTTCTTTTTTCCATTTCCAGGAGTGTATTTTAATATTTTGTGACTAAAGCGTTATCGCTTCATATTTATTTTACACGTGACATGCCAGTTTTAAATGTTTTATTTCTGATGAAGGCGCTCTTAGAAGTGGCTGAAACCTAGGTGAAAAAGACTTCATTTTCGCGTCCGAGGTCTGCAAATGTTTTAATTTTACCTTGTAATGGTCGCCGACAACGCAGCCATGTTTAAAGCTTTAACATTTTTTCATTTTTTTCTGAATTAGGTAACTGACAATTATCTTTATATAAACGGAAAACTTTAAAATATTCAAATGTGTGTGAATTCCTAAGGTACCAAACTGCTGAGGTCATCGGTCCTTAGACTTATGCTAAGAACAAAACACACACACACACACACACACATACACACACACATGCCCGAGGGAGCACTCGAACCTCCGGCTGGGTGGGCCATGCAATCATTAACATGGCGCCTCTAACCGCACGGCCACTCCGCGCAGTCAACAATTCACTTTATTGGAGTTACAGGAAGTGAGCAGTAAGTGAAGAGAGTTGTTAGAAGGATAGTACGTATTTTGAAAAGGTTGTGGGGTAGAAGACTTTGGTAATGGGGACCCCAAACAAAGCATTTGGAGTGGGAGGAAGGAAAGAGGGAAGCAGAGAGGAGGAAGTACACGAACAGTGGCCCTGACAAAGAGAAAAAGAGTAGTATTCTATTAAAGATGGATGGAGGGATAGATTTTGGGCAGCTGTCACAGCCAGGAAGGAGGAGGCACTTGATTTCGTTGGTAATATGTAGGTATAGTGTTTAACGATTTAAGGCACTCAATGGGAAGGTTACTGAAACCCTTATTGGATTGGGGGAAATAAGTTAATGCAAATGTGGCAGAGTATGGAGGTTAATAATCAATGGTGAAAAGATATCGTGATTAGTGTCAAGTGTCAGGTTTGTGGAAAGTATAGGAAATCCAAAGGTGTTCAGTATGGGAGAGGAAAGAGAGGATACTGAAGTTCATACAGGGTCACAGTTGCTAGATGGATACAGAAGACGAGGCAGAGCGCATGGTATTTGAGAAATTCTGAAAGAATGGTAAAACTTTGGTGGAGTTATATCGAGGTGATGTTATCAGAACAGAGGTTTGATCAGGTTAAGGTTTTGTAGGTGCAGAATATGATAATAAGATTTACCATTAACTAACTGGGCAAACATGGGGAGTAAATGGTAAATGGCACTATCATATTCTGCTTCTCTATTGTGGGCCTTTTGTTGGATGGTTGACAGGTACTGTTTTCGTATCAGCTTACAGTTGTGGGTTAGTCTGATGTATACTTGTGTGTTAATGAGATAGGACTGTTGTAAATTGTGGATTAGAAGTCATGGGCGTGGGTGGGGCGGGGGGGGGGAGGGAAGCTGCATGTGGCTCATTCTATAATCATTACGTGGCTTGGAAGGATTGGTCTTCAAGAGAAACTGGTTGCAGCAGAAAGTAAACTGGTTGATGTGGAGTTGAATGGACTGTTGAGATTTATGGACAGTGGGATATAAGGTCGGAAAGGCAGTGTCGTTGGCATACTGGAGAAAAGGTTTACACTTATCAGCTGTGTAGAGCACAGACGGCTCGCTCAGCTGGCTCAGGTGCCCTAGTGCTCAGCTTTGCTGTATACTTCCCCCGCCGCCATACCAAGCTACCTGCGTGGCAGTAGAGGAAGGGGGAGAGGGGGGAGGGCGACTTTCCAACGCACTGTATTTACATGACAACGCAGTTGCACTGCTTATGACTTGCTTCCATTTTTCATATTTCTGAGCCAACATACACTGAGGTGACGAAGGTCTTGGGACAGCGATACGCACGTACACATAAGGCAGTAGAATCACGTACAAAAGGTATAAAGCGGCGGTGCATTGGCGGATGCGTCGTTTGTACTCAGATGATTCATGTGAAAAGGTGTCCGTCGGGAACTAACGGACTCTGAATGCGGAATGGTTGTTGGAGCTAGACACATGGCACATTCCATTTCGAAAATCGTTAGGGAATATAATATTCCGAGACCCACTGTGCAAGACTGTGTGAGGAAAAGTAAATTTCAGGCATTACCTCTCGCCGCAGACAATACATTCATTGGCCATTGACCTTCGCTTAAAGACCGACCGAGAGCAGCGGCGTATGTGTAGAGTTGTCAGTGCTATCAGACAAGCAGCACTACATGACATAACCGCAGAAGTCAATGTGGGGCGTACGATGAACGGAATCGTTACGAAAATTAGGTGAAATCTGGCGTTAATGGGCGATGGCAGCAGACGACCGACGCGAGTGCCTCTGCTAACAGCTCGACATCGACCGCAACGCATCTCCTGGGCTCGTGAGCATATCGGTTGGGTCCTAGACGACTGGAAAACCGTCGCCTGGTCAGATGAATCTCGATTTCAGTTGGTAACAGCTGATGGTAGGGTTCGAGTGTGACACATACCCCACAAAGTCATAGACCAGGTTGTCAACAAGGCGGTATGTAAACTGGTGGTGATTCCATAATGATTTGGGCTGTGTTTACATGGAATGGGTTGGGTCCACGGATACTTTCGGCTACTTGGAGACCATTTGCAGCCACTCATGGTCTTCATGTTCCCAAACAACAATGGAATATTTGTTGAAGATAACGCACCATGTCTTCGGGCCACAATTCAAATGGTTCAAATGGCTCTGAGCACAATGGGACTTAACTTCTCAGGTCGTCAGTCCCCTAGAACTTAGAACTACTTAAACCTAACTAACCTAAGGACATCACACACACCCATGCCCGAGGCAGGATTCGAACCTGCGACCGTAGCGGTCGCGCGGTTCCAGACTGTAGCGCCTAGAACCGCTCGACCACTCCCGCCGGCGGGCCACAGTTGTCCGTAATTATTTTGAAGAACATTCTGGACAACACGAGTAGCAAGATTTTGCCACCCAGATCACTCGACACGAATCACATTGAATATTTATGGGTCATAATCGAGAGATCACTTCATGTACAAAATCTTGCACAGGCAACATATTCGCAGTAATGGACGGCTATTGAGGCAGTATGGCTCAATATTTCTGCAGGGAACTTTCAACGACTTGCGGGGTCCACGCCACGTGGTGCTGCTGCTCTACGCCGGGTAAAAGATGATCCGACACTATATTGAAAGGTATCTCACGACGTTTTTCACCTCATTGTAGATCCAAATGTAACAAATTTTCAATGTTATTTAATTATTTTTGCGCACTGAGGTCATAATATAACTTTTATCTGCAGCATGTGGACAGACACAGTGGGTTTTAATGATTTTCGCACTCCTTCTACCACATAATCATGACTCATTTAGTTTCATAATCGAAGATAGGTCTTTCGCACTCTTATGTTGATCGAAATAGTACAGCACTATTGCAGCCTCATCATGGAGACGCGGAAATTCAACACGAGGAAACCAATGTAGACGCCCTGGACAGTATTAACGTAAAGGGATTTGTATTTAAAACAGGAAATGCATTGCAGATCATTTAGTTACATTGGCACAGGCACAGGGTCGCTTGAAACTGACAAGGCAAAAGATATCTAAAATGGCTCTGAAACAGATGTGAGATTGGCAGTGTTGCCAACACGTTTAGAAAACTATTCCTGCAATTCTTTCAGGGCCACAATGAATTCTTCAAACCTCATGTTTTCCTTAACGCCAAAGTGCTTAGGGAACTGGACTGTGTTTGTCAAAATTTGTCCCTCGTACAACGAGATTTTCTTTTTAAATGCAGCCCGATCAGATCAGAAATAACTTGTTTCCCACCTTGCAGGGTCTTACTGCATTTCAGTCCACTTAAAATGCAAGGTCTACAGTCCATTCCGGATGTTCTAATTTTCGTTCCTCCACGCCTTTTCCCTTCATAAATTCAACATCGACCTTGTTTTAACCCGAAAACTCGTTCAAGGCATTCCCCTTGACTAAACCAACGCACTTTGCAGTAAATTATAAAATCTTAATACTGTTCGTTTAGTTCCATCGAAAACGAATGCAAGTGACAGTGGAATAATGCGTGCAACTTCAGAAATTTTACTGTTCCCACCACCAATTTCTCCAAGTGGTCCATGTCTGCAAATCTACCACAAAGTGCTTCTTGATGTACAGAACAATGAACGTCATCTGATGAACGTTGTACGTTTTGGCACTTTAGGTGTCAACTTCAAATGTTCAAATGTGTGTGAAATCTTATGGGACTTAACTGCTAAGGTCATCAGTCCCTAACCTTACACACTACTTAACCTAATTATCCTAACCTCCACCGGGACCAGCCGCACAGTCCATGACTGCAGCCCCCTAGACTGCTCGGCTAATCCCGCGCGGCAGTTGGCAACTAAATCTCTAAATCCTTGTTGCGTGTTCTGCATGGTATTGCAGTTCATTTCATAGCAGATTTGCGGTACCTGTCGATTATGTGTCTGCACAATAAATACTGACAATTCTCATATGTCTCTTTTCTCATTCCCATTTGTTTTTAATGGCTTGAAACGATTGAGCGCTTGACTGGCTCTTTTTGTGCAGATACCAGCTAGACCTGTGAATGACGTTCATACCATGAACGAGTAGCGAAGGTTAAACGGCGAACTGAAAGAGTTGTTCCGACCGTAAAAAGCCACATAGCAATACCAAATGAACTGACGCTCTGCAGCGGGGACGTCCGAGAAGGACAGAACAAAGCCAAGGCAGGCTGTTTGGAACACCGTGGCCGGTCTTGGTGTAGACTGTAGAGGATACACAGGTCAGAGCCGGGGACGAAAGTGCAGTGGGATGGAAGATACGAAAATTAGTGCTGTCTATTGTTATATGAGGCTGACAGTTCTAGACTGAATGTGGAAATTCGTTATTTCACATCTTTGATACGATTTTGTAACCAAATGGAAGGCAAAAACAATGCGGACGTATCAGCTGATGTGGTAGCATTTCAGTGCGATTAACAAGACTCTGATGATCACATAAGGGAAAGTGGGAGTATTGCCCCAACGTTTCCAAGCAAACATGAAATATTTCTCACCTGCATGCCTCTACGAGTTGTTGACGCCGCCGCGGACGGACATTAAACTCTAGCGGATAGCGAAGGTCGTGCTCTGCGCAGCGATTAGTCAGCCCACGGAAACCACAGAATGACTCGCGCTGGAGCTGGAACCAACAGGCTGAGTCAGTATCAGCGACCGGTGCGCCAACCGCGTATCCGCGAAGCTCTTACACAATCACACGTGCTTTCATATTGTCGTCTTGAGTTTAGAGGTGTACTAATCCTCCTTCGAGCCTGTATGTCCGTATCTCCGCCGCAACCATTAAAGCATCTCAATCTGCCGCAACGGAGACACAGGACATGAGTAATAAAGCACAGACATCAAAGTAAGCCGACTTGGTTTTCCGCAAGCCTGCCAGCTCACGGGACCCTGTAATCCCTGACACAGTATTCGTTAAAGCCTGTGCTATGGTAAGTGAGCGGGATTCACCTTATGAGAAAGGATTTTCGCATAGATATCGACCGCGTGTACCTGAATGGTGGCAAATCAGACTTACATCCACTCTGTAATAACAATGATACGTCAAGTAAGTTCGAAATGCAATCACTCGTCAGGATGGATCAAAACCAAACCAGAAGATGCTACCAATGTGACAATAATACGGTCGCCAGCCTAATTAGGCGTTAACTGAGTTTCTTCCCTGTACAAGTTGGTATATATTCATGCAAACCAACAAGTTGTAACACTGCATAATACAGTAGAATTTTAGAACCAGAAAATCTATTGAACTAATAGTTTCACGTTTTGTACTGATATGGAAAATCATGAATACATAACACTACATTATAATGTTTACTACAAAACTTTATACTGTCTATTAATCTGATTAAAATCGGGCATAGGTTACCCTAGAAATTGTACTTTCACGCCACACACAAAATGTTAATTTTGATAAAGATGAAACACTGATAAATTTTGACTCTTATATTGACTTTAACTTTTGCTGGTCAAACGAATTTAGAACACTTCAGAAATCCAATGAATGAGGGGGGGACCCTGAAACTGTTATGATCGCTGTATTAAAAAAAATGATTACTGAATTTATTATTCATTCAAGATTTCCAGTATATAAGTTACTACTCTTTTCATATTATTTACTGCTCATTTAAATGCGTTTAAATCTGCCTCGAAATAATAAACTTCATTACTATATCAATACTAAAGTTATCTTTCGACTTCGTTAGACCTTTGCTATTCATTTACTGGTTCATGAACAAAACATTTCTTTAAACTACATTCTAATATAGCTAGTTCTGCAAACAATTATTGTTAACACAATTTTTAATTTTCATTTCGGGACACTCGGATTGCACAACGTTTGGAAAGGACCCTGTCTAGGTTAGCTGTGAGGATAATTAAATGATGGAAAAGTCCTGGCAAAATTTAGGTTATTATTGAACCAAACCAACACAGTTCACTCTCTGATCCATACGAATACAGTACTAAAAGTTTCAATCTGCTAGTATCGATGCGGCGGTTGGCGGGCGGCAAGATGGCGAGGCACAAAGCACACATACAACCATAGCTATGGCTTTTGACGTATCGGCACTTTAATTCTTCTTAGCGGAGCAATACTTTTCCATTTAGTGCCTATGGAATTTTGCCATGCTGTGTGGGCATTGGAACGGCATACCTGAGGCTCAGTGAAGCTATGTCTTCCAGGAGAGCCTCCACGCTCCAGAAGGTGTTGCTCAAACCAGTGTTACACTCCAACTACTACTGTGCTCGTTGTGCCGTGCAGTGCCCGCGCGCATTTTCCCGCGCTCTCCTGCCATCCACCTTTTACCGCTCCCTGACAGACCGGGTAGTCACCCGAGGTTTTGCATTCTACATATCCTAACACATTGCCTACGTATGGACCAGACGCACAGTTACAATTTCAAACATCTTACAACAGTTTCAACATTTGTTACATTTCAATTCTATTACAATATTACTTGACATTTGACATAAACATTAATATTCACATTGAAACTTATTTACAGTTTTCTTAACATAATAGCATGAAACAAAAAGAAATGAAATCAGAACACCAATTACACAAGTTTATCGTAAAATCAGATGAAAAGAATTATTTATACGTACAATAGTACAGAGTCGTTGTTACAACCCGTTCAGCGTGCTACATCTGACAATAGGTTGCGCTACGTGATTGCAAACAGCCAGGTATACACTGCTATGCCAAAACGTTATGACCACTGGGCACTGAAAAGCTGGGTGCCCCCTGATGGCGTAGCAGGCACGTGACGCAGTAAGAAAAGAATGGAAGCCGACCAAAGATGTATGAGGGACTACCCTAGCGAGGATATACACTGCAACTGGAGAAATCGACTGAGATAATCGATTTTGACAAAGGGAAGATTATTATTACGCAGAGCCTATGAACGAGTCTCTCCAAACCGGTGAAGCTGGTCGAATGTTCACGTGTTATTGTCGGGAGCATCTACGGAAAGTGGTAGAAGGGCAGTGAAACTACCACTAGGCGCTAAGTGGTTGGAAGTCTACGACTCTTCACAGGACGTGGGGCTTGGAGGCTTGTCCGCTCTGTAAAGTAGGATAGATGGCGATTTGTGGTACCTCTAGCGAAAGAGCTCAATGCCGGTGGACGTGTTTCAGGGCACACCATTCAGGGCACACTGTTGAACAAGGGGCTCTGCAACAGACGACTCTTGCTTGTTCATATGTTGGCCTAACGACAACGTCAGTTATGATTGTAGGGTGCTTAGATTGGGCCGTGTATCACAGTAAATGTGTCGGCTCGTCGAATGAATCACCTTTATGCTACACCAGGTTGATCGTCGTTTCCAGAAATGCCGTCATCCATTCTGTATCCCGCCTGGAAGGCGGCGCGCGGGTCTGCTCCTGTAAACTGAAGGGTCGGTCGAATGTAGGAAGCGAGTAGGAGCAAGTGAGGTAAAAATCTCTCGTTACAGCTTTTAAGCTAAAGGTGCTTTTACTATCTCACAACAATAATAACTTGAATACATAATAACGTGAATACCTAACTACGCACTGAGGAGCACGTAGCTGCGAAGCCGGCTGTATCAAAGCTCACAAAAGTTACACAGGCAAAATCTGTAGTGGCTCGCCCACTATGAAAATGAAACAATGTTGGTTGGTTGTCTGCTCGGCATCAAATGCGCAGAATCTGGAGCGGCGCTCGTAGAGCTGCACAGCGCCGGCTAGAGGGCGCTGTCGTCGATGTCGGTGTCGTAGTGCCAACCTAAGAACTTTTAACTACGCCGTGGCATCGTAGTTATCGATACCACAATCCAAGCAAACGGCTGCTCGGAAAGTGGACGTAGGCTGGTGGGACCATCATTATGCTATGGGAAACATCCTCCTGCGCTTCCATGGGACCTGTGGTAGTAATCGAAGACACCAGGTCAGCTGCGGACCATCTGCATCCCTTGATGCTTGATGTCTTTCCTGGCGGCGAAGTCATCTTTCGCAAACATAAGTGTCTGTGTCTCGAAGCCAGAATCGTGCTACAATGGTACGACGAGCATGATAGTGAAATCTCGTTAATGTCTTGACCACCAAATTCGCCGGATGTGAATCCGATGGTTCCCATTTGGGTCGCTATCGGGCGCCATTACTGCGAACACAAATCAGCAGCCACTTATTTACGGGGATTGCATGACTTGCACGTAGACGCCTGGTACCACATAGCACCACAAATCTGCCAACGAATTGTAGAATCGATCAAACGCAGAATCGGTGGCAATGGCGTTACAAAGGGGGCCTAAAAAGCTATTAAGGAGGTGGTCATAGTGTTTTGGCTCGTCAGTACATGTTTGCATAGTAGTTTCACTGCAGCTCAACTATCGTAACGGTAGGAGCAGCTAAATGAACAAACCAAGCTTAGCCGGCCGCTGTGGCCGAGCGGCTCTAGGCGCACCAGTCCGGAACCACACTGCTGCTGCGGTCGCAGGTACGAATCGTGCCTCGGGCATGGATGTGTGTGATGTCCTTAGGTTAGTTATTTTTAAGTGGTTCTAAGTCTAGTGGACTGATGACCTCAGATGTTAAGTCCCATAGTGCTTAGAGCCATTTGACCATTTGATGGTTCAAATGGCTCTGAGCACTATGGGACTTAACATCTGAGGTCATCAGTCCCCTAGAACTTAGAACTACTTAAAAATAACTCAGATGTTAAGTCCCATAGTGCTTAGAGCCATTTGACCATTTGATGGTTCAAATGGCTCTGAGCACTATGGGACTTAACATCTGAGGTCATCAGTCCCCTAGACCTTAGAACTACTTAAACCTAACTAACCTAAGGACATCACAAACACCCATGCCCGAGGCAGTATTCGAACCTGCGACCGCAGCGGACGCGCGGTTCCAGACTGTAACGCCTAGAACCCCTCGGCCACTCCGGCCGGCGAACACATAGTGTCTGACAGGTGTGTGGACATATGTGCTAAGGACTTGATGCCATTTAGCAGTATATTTGACTCCGTCAGAACAGACCTTGGAAGGCCTAACCGTACCGACTGGCCGCCGTGTCATTCTCAGCCCAGAGACGTTGCTGGATGCGGATATGGAAGGGCATGTGGTCAGCACACCGCTCTCCCAGCCGTATGTCAGTTTACGAGACCGGAGCCGCTACTTCTCAATCAAGTAGGTCCTCAGTTTGCCTCACAAGGGCTGAGTGCACCCCGGCTGCAAACAGCGCTCGGCAGACCGGATGGTCACCCATCCAAGTGTTAGCCCAGCCCGACAGCGATTAACTTCGGTGAGCTGACGGGAACCGTTGTTACCACTGCGGCAAGGCTGTTGGTTATTTAGCAGTATGTAGGCTTTCTAAACGTAGGACAAACATTCATTTAAATAGGTTAAAATATGGCTCTGTGCATATTAAAAACCACATTCTGGTGGTATACAAGGAAGTGCGGAGAAGGCTTTGTATGAAAGAAAAGCTTCTTCAGACATATACTTTTTAGATAACATAATATGAGAAGTGAACTTCGTGTTTGCTAAAATGCATTTGGAGAATTTGGAATGAACTGTTTTGGCCACTTAGAATGATTTCAACGAAGCTTCATTACAAATCCTGAAAAAAGTAATTAAAATTGTTATAACTGAGGTCAGATTTTTCTGCAACACACTAAAGTTACAGTAACTAGACTACCAAAACCTTACTTTAGTTGGTGTTGCGGTGTAGTAGACATCTTCAGGTTCTTACTACAAGGGATCTCGAATTTTTGAAATTGTCCTGCTTACCACCTAAAACATGTATTAGAGGCGACCTGACGATGATCCGGAATGAGAATAGTCAGTACTAGTCGAAAGAGGGTGAAGTTGAAAGAGAAAACCATTCATATCGAAATAAATGACGCCGAAATACACGTAAAGGAACAAATGAGGAATAAAATCCATCATTTTCTGAACTGCAATCACCTAAAATAAATACATATTTCATTGAGCTCCGTCTTGTCATACTCGGGTAAAGAAAGGTTTTTCGACGACGTCCGAGTCTTATAACAAACACTACAATGAAAGCGAACAGAATGAACTGCTACGTAGCGTAGCACAGAGGGATTACGGGCAGACAAGCAAGACTCCTGTGGGCTGCTTGGGTTAAGCGTAGCTTAGTTTGGATGTGAGTAAGCAGACTGCCCGTTCTGATGATAACGTGCTTCAGCTTGCCTGCCTGACTAACAGGAATGAGTACGCCTCTGCTTTAGTTACGATTTCTTGTCTGCTGCGAGTAAAATGAGTCCAGATATCTTGAACAACGAACTGAAATCACACAGATTTTTGCTGTTCGCATCTCTAAGAGAGATAGAAGTGATGGAGGTGCATGAGACTCACAGCAAACAAAATGAGCCAATTATTACGTCTCTGAAGTGTGGGAAATTTAAATGGTTATGATTAGATAGAGATCACCGTGAAGATTTGTGCTCTCTGCATTACCGGTGTAGTTAGTGACTAGTGTAACACATCTTTCTACACAGTTCTTTTCCCAGGGAACTTAAACATTCAATGGTGAGAACCTACACAAGAAAGAAAAGAAAACAATATTAGAGTCTAACGGCCCGTCGACGTCGAGGTCTTTAGAGACGCCTTAGAAGCTCGGTTTTGAAAAAGATGAAGGAAAAAGACCGTATCCTTTGCAAACGAACCCCTCAGTGTCGACTTAAACGATTTAGTAAAATCACGTAAAATGTAAATCCAGATGGTACGATGTTGATTTGAAATTATTTCCGTGCACACAGTCTATTGACTGGTTTGCAGCTTTGTACTAGTAATTGTTCTTCATATACGCTCAGATAATTTTCTCGGCGAATATGTAATTTAATTTTTTTCTCGGACGTACTTCCAGGGTTAATCGTTGGTTCTGCAAGAATTTTCGGCAACGGGACGTGATGCCGTCTTTATAAGTTACCTGAAGATGGCATCAAGTTTCGTTGCCAAAAATTGGTGCAACACCAGCAATTCACAGCGACAATACATAAAAGATGAATCTTCAGTTGGCCAAGCAGTATATTTATTCATGCAAGGAACTGTTCAAGACCTTGATCAAAAAACTGTAGTTTCCCTAAATAGCTTCGGGCAAATGCCGGGATGGTTCCTTTGGAACAGTTCATGCAAGGAACTGTTCAAGACCTTCATAAAAAAAACTGTAGTTTCCCTAAATAGCTTCGGGCAAATGCCGGGATGGTTCCTTTGGAAGGGCACGGCCGACTTCCTTCCCCATCCTTCCCTTATCCGATGGGACCGATGACCTCGCTGTTTGGTCCCCTCCCCCAAATCAAACAGTCAAACCAAAAAACTGTAACTATTGTGTTTTTTTTATTTCACAAAGACTTTCCACAGAGGGACCACAGTGTATTTTACAAGGAAATAAGACGTTGTACGTTTATGGGCAGTGAATTTCATGCAATGGGAAGCAGAATGTGGCTTTCTCGAAGTGACTAGATTAATTTAACGCAAAGTGTTTCTCAAGAGATTTCATAAAATGCTATTTCCTTTCCTGATTCACATCAACGATCTGCATTCGGTTGTGACAGGTAACTGCAGTTGAAGTTAATGAGAATCTTCATCCGCATAACATACTGTATAAAAAATTGTGTCGAGAGAAGTACTTCTTGGTTCACAACTAACGGGCTGACTCTTATGTACAACAAAACACTTTACATCAACATTACTGCACACACTTATTTTCGTGCTGGCATTCAGCTTTTTTTTTTTTTTTTAAATGATGATAGGATTAACTTAGCACGTAACAAGAGATATCTGGGCCTGACGACAGAGGGCAAGTTCTCATGGATGGTTTACGACATGCTGAATGCTGATACCTTCACGTAGAATATTGTCGACAGTCAGTACTGGTGAAACACTGGAAATTATGTACGTTGTATTCTTTAATTCCTTGATGACATGTATGATATTTTGGGGCACACACTGAAGATTTTCAACAAAAAGGCGATCTACCGAGTGGTTTTAATTAGTGAAGCCCGTGGAAGTCTTTGTCTAAAGAAGACGGCGTTTTTAGACTTGCAGTGCAGGGCGTGTACCAGTTTTTGGGAATTCTGCTTGAAATTAGAAGTTGTTTGAAGGGAATAGCAGCATTCATTCATTGAATACAAGACGGGAGAATCCTCTTTTTACGTTGAAAATATCTCCTCAGATCCTCGACTACTGTTCAAAAAATAGTGTAGCATTCTTCAACAAACATTATTAATACGAAACTTGGTTCAAAAAATGGCTCTGAGCACTATGCGACCTGAGGTCATCAGTCTCCTAGAACTTGGAACTAATTAAACCTAACCAACCTAAGGACATCCCACACATCCATGCCCGAGGCAGAATTCGAACCTGCGACCGTAGCGGTCGCTCGGTTCCAGACTGTAGCGCCTAGAACCGCACGGCCACTCCGGCCGACAATACGAAACTTACTGGAAGGTTAGAACTGTATGCTGGACCGAGACTCAAACGCTTTCATCCTTGTTACTGACAGAGAGCAGGTTTTCAAATCCAAGCTGAAGGTTTTTCTCCTAGCGAAGTGCTTCAATTCCTTATCGGAAGGCTATAGGACCTCACTTACGTTACGGGAATGTAATTCATTGGACTGTATGGAATAGTAGGTAATACTGTCTTCTTATCGAATTGGAACAAAGTTTTTTATGTGGGCTTTTATCGTTTAACAATATCTGGAGAAAATATAAAAATGCAGTGAATGAAGCAGACAAAAAGGAATACGAACGTCTCAAAAATGATATCGACAGGAAGTGCAAAATGGCTAAGCAGGGATGGCTAGAGGACAAATGTAAGGATGTAGAGGCTTATCTCACTAGGGGTAAGATAGATACTGCCTACAGGAAAATTAAAGAGTCCTTTGGAGATAGATTAGATTAGATTAGATTAGATTTACTTTCATTCCAATTGATCCGTAGTGAGGAGGTCCTCCAGGATGTGGAACATGTCAGAAAAACAACAATACATGACAAATATTTACAACTAAAACAAATAAGCTAATGTACCATTCCACAGGTCCCAAGTGGAATGATCGTCATTTTTTAATGAACACTAAGAGTCATTTTACAAATACTATTGCACTGAATTTAAAATAAAAAAGTTTTTTATTTATTTATAAGGTAAGAAACATGTAATACAACTACTGTAATACTTATTTACAATGAACACATTACTGCACTGAAATGGTGTAGAAGTTAGATTATACTTACACACTTACACACACACAAGCACACACACACACACACACAAATTTTCAGTGAACACATTACTGCACTGAAATTGTGCAGAAGTTATGTTGTACTTATATACAAATCAGTTGGTTTTCCTAAGAAATTCATCAATGGAGTAGAAGGAGTTGGCCACCAATAAATCCTTTAGGCTTCTCTTAAACTGAATTTCATTGGTTGTTAAGCTTTTTATGGCTGCTGGCAAGTTATTGAAAATGTGTGTTCCTGAATAATGCACACCTTTTTGTACAAGACTAAGTGACTTTAAATCCTTGTGAAGATTATTCTTATTTCTAGTATTGATTCCATGAATTGAGCTGTTGGTTTGAAAAAGTGATATATTTTTAATGACAAATTTCATTAAGGAATAAATATATTGGGAAGCTGTAGTTAGTATCCCTAGTTCCCTAAACAGGCTTCTGCAGGATGTTCTTGAGTTCACACCACATATAATTCTTACTGCACGTTTTTGTGCCCGGAAAACTTTAGCTTGGCTTGATGAATTACCCCAGAAAATAATCCCATATGACATTATGGAATGAAAGTAAGCATAGTATGCCAGCTTTTTCATTTTTATATCCCCTATGTCTGACAAAATTCGCATTGCAAACAGAGATTTGTTAAGACGCTTCAGCAGTTCTGTGGTGTGCTCCTCCCAGTTGAATTTATTATCAAGCTGTAATCCCAAGAATTTAACACCGTCCACTTCTTCTATCTTCTTGTCATCATATGTTAGACATATACTCTTGGGACACCCCTTACAAGTTCTGAACTGCATGTAGTGTGTTTTTTCAAAGTTTAGTGACAAAGAATTGGCTAGGAACCAGTGATTAATGTCCACAAATATTTTATTGGCTGATCTTTCTAAGACTACACTTGATTTGCTATTTATTGCAATGTTTGTATCATCAGCAAACAAAACAAACTTGGCATCTGGTAATGTTACTGATGAAAGGTCATTGATATACACAAGAAAAAGTAAGGGCCCCAAAATGGAACCTTGTGGGACCCCACATGTAATTAGTTCCCAGTTGGATGATGCCTGATAGCTTGATACATGTCTCTTTCCTAATAACACCCTTTGTTTCCTGCCAGAGATATAAGATTTGAACCATTTTGCAGCATTTCCTGTTACACTATAATATCCTAGTTTACTTAAAAGGATATTGTGATTTACACAGTCAAATGCCTTTGACAGATCACAAAATATACCAGTTGCCTGCAATTTTTTGTCTAATGAATTAAGTACATTTTCACTGTAAGTGTAGATAGCCTTCTCAATATCAGAACCTTTTAGAAATCCAAACTGTGACTTTGACAGTATGTTATTTGAGATAAGATGGTTATAAAGACGACTGTACATTACTTTTTCGAAAATTTTTGAGAATGCTGGCAACAGTGAAATTGGACGGAAATTTGATGCTATTTCTTTATCTCCCTTCTTAAACAGTGGCTTAACTTCAGCATATTTCAGCCATTCGGGAAATATTCCACTGATAAACGACTGGTTACACAGATAGCTTAATATGTTACTTAGCTCAGAATCACATTCTTTAATTAACTTTGTTGATATTTCATCATACCCACTAGATGTTTTTGATTTTAAAGATTTTATGATGGACGTTATTTCTGTTGGGGTAGTGAGGGTCAAATTCATATTATGGAAGTTACTTGAAATGTCTGGTCTAAGGTAATCCATAGCAGCATCTACCGAACCTGACAACCCCATCTTTTCAGTAACAGTTATAAAATGTTTGTTAAGAAGTTCTGCAACACTATACACATCTGTCACCAATGCATCATTTACTCTTAATGCTATTTGTTGCTCTTCATGTCTGGTTCTACCGGTCTCCTCCTTCACTATATCCCATATTGTCTTTATTTTGTTATCTGATATGACTATCTTTTCCTTGTAATATATTTGCTTTGACATCCGTATTACAGTCTTTAATATTTTGCAGTATTTCTTATAATGTGCTATAGCATCAACATTGGAAATGTTTCGGATTGACAGATACAGTTTTCTTTTTGTTTTACAAGATACCCCTATTCCTCGAGTAATCCATGGCTTCTTTGTAGACTTTGCTCTAACCTTGGTAAGTTTTGGGGGAAAGCAGTGTTCAAATAAGGTAAGCACTTTATTAGCAAAAATGTTATATTTTTCATTCATGCCATGAGCACTGTAAACATCAGTCCAGTGAATGTCTCTGAGGAGTGTCCTAAAATAATCAATTTTTGGCTTACTGATTACCCTCTTGAGCTCAGATTTAACAGATTTTATATCCTGTTCAGTATTAACATTTAACAGAAGGAACTGCATGTCATGGTCTGAGAGGCCATTGACTATTGGTTTTGTAATATAATTTTGTTCATTTGACTTTTCTATAAAGATATTATCAATGGCTGTTTGTGAGCAAGTGGTTATCCTAGTGGGGAACTTTACTGTGGGAATTAAGTTGAATGATAGTGTTACTAACTCAAATAGGTTCTTGTTGGGAGAGTCTTTAAGGAAATCTACATTGAAATCACCAGCAACCACTATTTCTTTGTTTTTGGTTGTTAAATGGGCCAGTACAGCTTCAAGGTGGTTTACAAACAGATTAAAGTTACCTGCAGGTGCTCGATATACACTTAATATTATGAAAGATTTTTTGTGAAAATCTAATTCTGTTGCACATGCTTCCATATGCTTCCATAAGAGAACCACTTGTATGAATATCAAGAGCTCAGATGGAAACCCAGTTCTAAGCAAAGAAGGGAAAGCAGAAAGGTGGAAGTAGTATATAGAGGGTCTATACAAGAGCGATGTACTTGAGGACAATATTATGGAAATGGAAGAGGATGTAGATGAAGATGAAATGGGAGATACGATACTGCGTGAAGAGTTTGACAGAGCACTGAAAGACCTGAGTCGAAACAAGGCTCCAGGAGTAGACAACATTCCATTGGAACTACTGACAGCCTTGGGAGAGCCAGTCCTGACAAAACTCTACCATCTGGTGAGCAAGATGTATGAAACAGGCGAAATACCCTCAGACTTCAAGAAGAATGTAATAATTCCAATCCCAAAGAAAGCAGGTGTTGACAGATGTGAAAATTACCGAACAATCAGTTTAATAAGCCACAGCTGCAAAACACTAACACGAATTCTTTACAGACGAATGGAAAAACTAGTAGAAGCTGACCTCGGGGAAGATCAGTTTGGATTCCGTAGAAACACTGGAACACGTGAGGCAATACTGACCTTACGACTTATCTTAGACGAAAGATTACGGAAAGGCAAACCTACGTTTCTAGCATTTGTAGACTTAGAGAAAGCTTTTGACAATGTTGACTGGAATACTATCTTTCAAATTCTAAAGGTGGCAGGGGTAAAATACAGGGAGCGAAAGGCTATTTACAATTTGTACAGAAACCAGATGGCAGTTATAAGAGTCGAGGGACATGAAAGGCAAGCAGTGGTTGGGAAGGGTGTAAGACAGGGTTGTAGCCTCTCCCCGATGTTATTCTATATGTATATTGAGCAAGCAGTAAAGGAAACAAAAGAAAAATTCGGAGTAGGTATTAAAATCCATGGAGAAGAAATAAAAACTTTGAGGTTCACCGATGACATTGTAATTCTGTCAGAGACAGCAAAGGACTTGGAAGAGCAGTTGAATGGAATGGACAGTGTCTTGAAAGGAGGATATAAGATGAACATCAACAAAAGCAAAACGAGGATAATGGAATGTAGTCGAATTAAGTTGGGTGATGCTGAGGGAATTAGATTAGGAAATGAGACACTTAAAGTAGTAAAGGAGTTTTGCTATTTGGGGAGCAAAATAACCGATGATGGTCGAAGTAGAGAGGATATAAAATGTAGACTGGCAATGGCAAGAAAAGCGTTTCTGAAGAAGAGAAATTTGTTAACATCGAGTATAGATTTAAGTGTCAGGAAGTCATTTCTGAAAGTATTTGTATGGAGTGTAGCCATGTATGGAAGTGAAACATGGACGATAAATAGTTTGGACAAGAAGAGAATAGAAGCTTTTGAAATGTGGTGCTACAGAAGAATGCTGAAGATTAGATGGGTAGATCACATAACTAATGAGGAAGTATTGAATAGGATTGGGGAGAAGAGGAGTTTGTGGCACAACTTGACTAGAAGAAGGGACCGGTTGGTAGGACATGTTCTGAGGCATCAAGGGATCACCAATTTAGTATTGGAGGGCAGCGTGGAGGGTAAAAATCGTAGAGGGAGACCAAGAGATGAATACACTAAGCAGATTCAGAAGGATGTAGGTTGCAGTAGGTACTGGGAGATGAAGAGGCTTGCACAGGATAGAGTAGCATGGAGAGCTGCATCAAACCAGTCTCACGACTGAAGACCACAACAACAACAACAATATCTGGTTATTCCGTGGATTTTTCCGTGACCTAATTTCAGTGTCTCATAGGTCCAAGTGGTCAGTCTGCGATAAATCTAAGTAATTAAGGCAAATTGTGGTTACACTTCAGTGTGTAAGCTTTGCACATCAGGAGACAACGGTTCGTTGTCGCAAGTTATTAGGGACGCGGTAGTATTTCAACTGGACAAGGTGTCCGAGGGAAGTCGAGCAATTATTGATACGCGGTGGTCAACTCAAGTACAATGGGTCTCATATTGCTGCCCAGCTGTCATTGTTTTCGGAGGTTTTCTACATTTCTTCAGGTGATTGTCCGAGTCGTTTCTTCAACTACACCCTGCGATGGTCTTCCCATCCGATCCTTGTTCTTCTGCGCTTGTGCTCCACGTGTACCGACCGCTACGTTGATGATATTCTCTGACATACATCCATTCCCCATTCCCATGATATACTCTGACATACCCCCATTCCCCACTCGTATTTCTTTCCTTCGGAAAATGTAGGTGAAAGCACAGGCCGTGGCCACCTTGAAGGAACCAGTATAGCATTCACTGGAAGTGGTTTAGGTACACTGTTGTAACCCACTCAGCTGGGGCAAAATCCCGCTCTCTCCGAACGCTAGTCCAGTTACCCTCAACACTGCGCTACCTAGGTCGGGTGAACGTTGCAGAGTAATAGTATCAGAGAAATATTTTCGTAAAGGTCCTATTCGGCTTAATTTCCAGTTCTTTTCCAATCACTGACAAGGATGGTGAATGGCTTATTGCACAGATGAGTGCGTCAAATGTACTATAATGTTTAGATGAATGAAGGTTGAAAAACAGGTAGAGAAATAGATGCAATGTGTATCAAACTAGCAAATATACGTATAACTTTAAAAAAATAATAAAAAGACACTAGCAATTAATAGTGCTTTTGGACCCAAACACGGAACATCGTTCTGTCAGTTGATTTAAACAGATTAGTTGTCGGATAGGGAACCTATTTCGTGCAAGATCTCAGATAGCAAGGTCGTATTTGCTCCTCAGGGTGAAATACAAAACGTTCAGTCACTGGGGCTATGCTGACTGGCTAAAATCTAAGATCGTCCCAAAAAGATAAACCTAAGTCTCAGAAACGCGTCATGACTAATAAACACAAAGTCTTCAGGACGGGCTTCAGATTTTTTTGTCGTTGCAACAGAAAATTCTGTCACATTGTCGGAATAAACCGATGCATTCTTGGTGTAGCTCGTAGACGTTGCATTGCAGAGGCCAGTCTGGGCATAATGTTCACTTTTGTATATACATTAACGTAGTGGAAAAGTCTAAATGCCGTTAAATTCTTGTGCTGACGAGTGCAAATAGCGCTAGATATTAAACACCAGATTCACGTGCAGTGATCATGTAGTGCAGGATTAACACTCTTCGCCGCTAAAGATGCTTCAAGTAATCTGACATGAAATCCATATGGCAGAAAATTATTACATGGTGCCTATTCATTTGCACATACAGTAATGTCAGACTACCTACACAGCATTAATGACACCTCTGGTTAACGGATCACATACTGTGAATGGCTACCAGTGTCATCCTCTAACAATCGAGAAATAGCGGCTTCATATTTTGGCCAAGTCATAAACCAGCTTAGAGGATTAATTGCTTCTTCATGGAGATATTCAAGAAACATTATAGCTGCATTTACATTTATACTCCGTAAGCTATCTTCTGATGCGTGGCGGAGGGTACTTTATATACCAAAGTCACTTGCCCCCTTTCCAGATCCTGTCGCGAATGTTTCGCGGGAAGAATGATTGATGATGATGATATTTGGTTTGTGGGGCGCTCACCTGTGTGGTCATCAGCGCGAATACAAAGTGCCAATTTTTACACAGTCCAACTTTTACGCAACCCAATCTAGCCACTGTCACGAATGACGAAGATGAAATGATGAGGACAACACAAACACCCAGTCTCCTGTCAGATAAAGTTCCCAACCCTGCCGGGAATCGAACCCGGGACTCTGTGCTCCAGAGGCAGAAATGCTAGCCACTAGACAGAATGATTGAGGGTAAGCCACCATATGGTCTCGAATATCTCTTATTCTATCCTCATGGTATTTTTCGCGATGCACGTAGGAGGATGCGATAAATTGGTTGATTTCTATGAAGGCATACGCTTTCGTAACGTTAACATTACACTATCTGGCACAAATCTCAGACTAACGAGCAATATTTAAGTTCATGCCGAACCAGGATTCTGCAAGCTGCCTCCTTTGCGGATGGACTGCACTTCCTGAGCACCCTTTCCGTGAATCTCAGTCTGATATTTGCCTTCGATTAGTTTTATGTAGTCGTTCCATTTCAGATCACTCCGTACGTATAGTCCTAGACATTTTATCGATGTCACTGCTTCCAGTGATCGTCCTACAATCGTCAAGTCATTCAATAGAGGCTCTTTCTGACTATTTATGCGCAATATGAAATAAGTGTTTACACTGAGGGTCAACCGCCAGTCCCTGTAATAAGTATCCATCCTCTGCAAGTCTTTCTGCATTTTGCTATAATTTTCTAACGTACGGACTTCCCTATACACAACAGTATCATCCGCGAAAAGCCTCGTGGAAGTTCAAACATCATCCACTAGTTCATTTACAAGGAACGTTCAATAACTAACGAAACATATTTTTTCTCGGCCGGTTTCGATTGAAAAAGTAAGGAATATATTGTGGGGCGTCGAGGAACATTACCGCTTCAGCCACTATTGTTTCATGAATTTCCAGTAAGTAGCGGCTCTTTGCGTAGCCTCAATAAGGGGTCTATAGCGGAGGTGCGTTCCAAGCAGTTTCTTTTGGCGGAAAACAAAAGCGTCGCAGATGCTCATAGGCGCTTGCAAAATGTCCGCGGAGACCTGGCAGTGAACAAAACGACGGTGAGTCGTTGGGCGAGGTGTCTGTCATCATCGCAACAAGGTCGCCAAAACCTGTCCGATCTCCCGAGTGCCGGCTAGCTGCACACAGCTGTGACTCCTGCAATGTTAAAACGTGAGGACACTCCCATTCGAGGTGGTCGGTCGATCACAATAGGACACCTCGCTCCACAACTGTACGTCTGACACAAGCGTCCACCAGTTGGGGTACTCAAAGGCGTGTATCCGCTGGGCTCTTTGCCAACTGACAAAAGATCATAAAGAGCAACGAAGGGCCTTCTGTTTGTCCCAATGTAGGATGCACTCCGAGGAAAGCAATACGTGGATAATTGGGAGGTTATTCATTGAGCAAGACGTTGGCTCCGACGTCGACCAGTAGAGTGGAACCGTGCGGGTATACAGACCCCCCCCCCCCCCCCCGGAGTAAGTTGGCGATAGGCCAACGCACTGAACGGACAATATGTTGAAAAATAGAGTTTTGCAGCCAAAAGAGTGTGGAATAATATGGTATATTGTAATCCTGAATACAACCAGCCTTCTTCCAGAAAAAAGGGGTGTTGCATTACTTATTGAACGCTCCTCGCACTTATATTATGAAAAGTATTGGCCCTATAACACAGCCTGAAGTTCTTTTATGATCTGAAGACTTCTCTCTGTTGTGAACAACATGCTCCGTTCTGCTCATTATTAACTCTTCAGTCCAATCACACAGCTGGACTCATATTCTATACGCTCTTATTTTGTTCATTAGGCAGAAGTGCGGAACTGTAAAGAACGCCTCCCGGTAATCAAGGAACATGGCATCAACGTGGGAGCCAGTATCTATTGTCTGTTGGGTCTTGCAGACGAATAGTGCTAGCTGGGTTTCACAGATTGGTAGAGGATATAACAGGATCTAACAGAAGAAAAATATTATGATAGTCAGCTGCAAGATACAATGTCGAAGACACTTCTCTTTTAAGAATAAGTGGGGATGAACACTGTTTTGGAATGATGAGACATTACTGGGCCACCGAGGCTCACTACATCTGTCGTGAAACATGTCCTGAGTCAAGAGGTGAAAACGCAAAAGGGTAAGCTCTATTCATCGTCGGTAATCAGATGTACGATGCCTAAGCCGGCCGCTGTGGCCGAGCGGTTCTAGGCGCTTCAGTCCGGAACCGCGCTGCTGCTACGGTCGCAGGTTCGAATTCTGCCTCGGGCATCGATGTGTGTGATGTCTTTAGGTTAGTTAGGTTTAGGTAGTTCTAGGGGACTGATGGCCTCAGATGTTAAGTCCCATAGTGCTTAGAGCCATTTGAACGACGACTGATGGTAGCCCTTAGGGAAATGGCAGTGAGGGCTGGGAAGGAACACGTCGTGTACTTAGTATATATGCCTGGAGGCCACATTCAACACGTTGAAGAGGCTATTCCGGCAGCCACTGGGGGAACAGTGTGCAACCAACTACATATGGTAGCGCGCGTTGGAACAAACAATGTCTGTCCTCTGGGTTCCTGGGTCAAACTTGGATCATTCCAGCGACTGGCACAGAATGTTGAGAAGACCAGACTTCGTCACGGAGTTTCAACGAAACTCTCAAATTGCAGCATTGTCCCCAGAACAGATTGTGTCCCTCTCATTCTGAGTTGAGTGGAAGGATTGAACCAGGGACTTGAGGTATAAGGTTGAGAACTGTAGGGTGCCTTTAAATGAGTCAGGTGTGCATTTCACATCAGAAACTGCCATCCAGGCAGATGACTGCTCGTTGGGAGCACATAAAGGTCTTTTAGATAAAGGGACTCCCCATCCAGTGCAAATAATAATAGCTGTGGGGGATCCAGAAGTGTCAGTACAAGAACCAAGGAAATGCCTCCTGCAGACGAGAGTACTAAAATAGCAGCAGTTAACTGCCGAAGTATTTCCAACAAAGAGTCAGAGTTTGAACCGATCCTAATAAGTAGTGCAGCTGCACAATATAATGTACAGAAACCTGGTTATCTCCTTGTCAGATTGCAGGGACAAAACTGAGTATCAAGGGTGGACACAAGCTTATAATCGGATCCTTCTATAGACCATCAGACTCACCCGCAAATGTAACCGAAAACTTTAGAGAAAACCTAAGTTCACTAATAAGTTCCTCAATCATACCGTCATCACGGGAGGAGACTCTTATCTTTCAACAATCAATTGGGAAAATTACAGCTTTGTAAGTAATGGGCCTGACAAGACGTCCTTCGAAACATTATCAAATGCCTTCTCTGAGAACTATCTAGAACAAATTTTTCGGATGGCCACTCACGATGGAAATATATTGGATCAAACAGCAACTGACGTCTTTCAGGGCATCCACAAAGAGACTGGTATCAATGAGCACGAGGAAGTTGTAGCAACAATGATTACCAAAGTACGAACGACAACTAAAACAAGCAAAAGGATATATGTGTGTCGTTTCTCAATCAGGAACAAGTAATGTTTAGCGCTGGAGCGGAGCATATAGAAGAACTGTGGCTCAGATTTAGAAGAATAATTGACCATGAACATGATAGATACGTACCGAGGGAAACCGTTCATGTTATAAGGAACCCTCAATTGTATACAGTCAATGTAAAAAAAGCTTCTAAAGAAACAGAGACTACTGCATAAAGTGTAAGACAAAGCATATGGCTATATGTAGAAAGATACTCAATGACTTTAGTTTGTAAGTCAAGAGGACAAAGCGTGAAGCCATCGTCGAGTGCCGCAGTAGAAAACTATTGAACAAAACTCACAGGAGTACGGGAGATATGTAAAGGCTGTTCGTGTTGCAAAGTTAGTGTCCAGACACTCATGGACTAGATAGGGCCAGAAATTGAGGGTAGCAGTCAGAAAAGTTTGCTTCATTTGCACTCATTGAACTCTCCAGTGCTTTTTCCTCCATCACAGGATCAGCTAAAGATGAACAGTAGTCCCTCGGGGTATAGCTGTTATTTTTATTTTTGTTCTGCAGCCGGATGTCCGTGTTGTCTCTGGAGTCGTAGGTCTCCCCAAGGGAGTAGGTGGTACGTAACCCGTAAGGCAGAATTACTGGCGACATCGTTAGTCACAATTCCGTACTCACGTCATCTCCCCTGGTCCACACCTGAAACACCTGCCTCCCAACGCAATCACCTACCTCACCACGCTATACAACCAATGCCTTTCCCTAACCTACTTCCCAAAAGCCTGGAAAACTGCTCAGGTCGTAACCCTATCTAAACCCAATAAGAACCTTATCCTTTCACAAAACTGTAGACCCATCTCACTCCTGTGCTTTCTAGGTAAAGTACTAGAGTGCTTCATCCTCAGCGCCCTATCCAAACCAGCGAGATAATAACACAATCATCCCTGAGCAGTTTGGATTCCGTCCTGAACATAGCACCATCCATCAATCCCTGCGCCTGGTGGAACACATATGTAGGGCGAGAGACCGGAAACACAGCACAGCAGCAGTCTTTCTCGATATCGAGAAATCATTCAACAAAGTCTGGCATGATGGCTTAATAAACAAGTTAACCCAGTTATGCATTCCAGAACATACCATCAGCATGACTGACTCGTTTCTGGCAGGGAGGCAGTACCGCGTTAGGTGTGGCAAACATGTAAGCGCGATCAGGGACGCTGTGGCAGGAGTTCCGCAGGGCTCAGTTCTTGGCCCCATATTATACTCGCTATACACAAACGACGTGCCAAAGTCGGCAGGAGGTGAGATAGCGCTGTATGCCGATGACACGGCGGTTTACAGGAGTAGCAGCAACCTCAATTTCATAACAAAAAAGCTGCAGGAGCACTTGAACGAAACCGTAAAATAGTGCAATATTTGGAAAATAAAGATAAATCCTAAAAAGTCCGTAGCAGTCATGTTTACGAGGAAACTAACCCCCCCCCCCTCGCCCCCCCCCCAAACTGACGTATTTTTGTAGCTGAAAAGGAAATAGAATGGAGTGGCTCAGCTACATACCTAGGCCTTGAACTAGACAAACGCTTAACCTTCGCAAAGCAGATAAACAGATCCAGAGGTAGAGGCTACACTGCTTTCATCCAACTGTACCCACTCTTAAAAGTTGGAGGACTCAGCATAGAAATGAAACTTAGATTATACAGGGCAGTTATCCTGCCAAGTATTTTATATGGATCGGAAGTTTGGTCTATGGCAGCAGACGGACATCCGCGAAAAATTCAGAGATTCCAAAACAGAATCCTCCGCGTCATCGCCGACGCAGACCGCTACACACCAAACACACACATTAACGACCTCTTAGAGGAACCATCCATCTATACCTATATCAAAAGAAAATCAGAAAAATTCTATGAAAAGGCATCTACTTCGACCCACTAACTAATAAAACAGTTAGGATCCCATTAACCAGACGCTACAGACAAGCGTCCAATATCAACATTAACCAGAGAATTCAGGGCATAACAGTTACAGACAAAACAGGCAGACATGCAAACGCGATTTAGATAAACTAAAAAAGCTATTCCTCTAAATATCATACAGCTATATTAGAAGTCAGACGGGCAAAGCCCTGTGGTGCTTCGGTGGAACAATAATATGGATAATCAACAGCAACCCGTAAGTGAAGCGTCTCTGTCAAATAAGATGGCATATTGATTAATGCGCTGGGCTTGCATCCGAAACGAGCGGGTTTCATTTGCCCGGGCCGGTCATCAAGCTTGTCCATCGTTTCCCGGAATCGTTTAACGCGAATTGTGGAATCGTTCCCTAGAAAAGACCGCAGCTCATCTTCGTGTAATCTGAACTTGTGTTTCGTCTTTAATGACCTCATTGTCAATGGAACATTATTGTTAAATGAAACTTCCTGGCAGATTAAAACTGTGTGCCGGGCCGAGACTCGAAAGGCAAAGGTCCCGCGTTCGAGTCTCGGCCCGGTACATAGTTTTAATCTGCCAGGAAGTTTCATATCAGCGCAACTACGCTGCAGAGTGAAAATCTCATTCTGGATTATTGTTTAATGTCCCTACCTTACTCCTCTCCCTCCCTTTCTCCCTCTGTCACTCGTGTGACCCTCACGATACCGCCCCTCCTCGGATCCATCTCTGACAATGCCGAAGGGATCCCGGAGTATAATGCGACCGGGAAGCGTGCGCTAAGAGGAAGTGGCCGGTGACAAAGCAATGTCACGGGGTCCGCGTAAGAGCACGCGCTGTTTTGCCGACAGGTGAAGCTGTGGGGGGGTGGGGGGAGGGGGGGGGGGGTAAGGTAGAGGCGTGGAGAGGGGTGGGGCGAGGCGCCGCGGGTGAAAGTGCAACTCCTTGAGAAGGACGCGCGCGCACCAACTCGGTTAGTTGGCCACTTCCACCGGCCGGTGACATGACTACTCTTCACTAGCCAGCCGACGGTCAGACGCTGCCGCAGCCGCCGCCTTCACAAAGTGCGTGTCCACGCCTCACTCTCGCTCTCGCTAGTACCTACCTTGCTTTGCATCTCGCCACCTCCCACGGTTCACTTGCTTCTGTACTCTTTTTTTTTTTTTTTTTTTTCGAAGAAGGATCGTGCATGCCACATATTTCATTCACTATATTCTCACCTCTGTTCTCATCCAGTCTAAGCAGGATTGCTGCCTTTCGTTTCAGTCGAGGTCAGCGGGAAACCGAGTGACTCGTGGGTCCGCGCGCGTTTCTCTGCGTTATCGCTCCGACGCGGCGTCCACTCTCGCAGTCTGGTGTCGGTGGCTCGACAGGAAAAGTTTCTTGCCCGCGGGACTTGCGCGACTAGTTCCACCCCTTTTCTTTTCCCGGCTACCACTTCGCCTACTTCGGACGTCGCCGAAGAAGTCTTCATCGTCCTTCCTGCCGACGACGCGGGAAATGAAGTCCGCGGCACTTCTCAGGTGAGTTGCTGGCTGCTCGCTCATTAACGCAAATTACAGAGCCCCTATGGGCCGTGCGAATCCACTATAGTTACCTATGTGCAAGTGCTCAGCCCACTTCACACGCCAGCGAGGAAATTATTATAAAGATAATAGGATCTGTACAGACATCTGGGACGAGAAGCGGTACTAAAAGTGTTACATTGCTCGTAATGTACATGGACTTCGTAGAGAAGTAGGATTATAGACCATTTCAGCTGCTACATGTTGCGGTCCACGTTTGGGATTTTCCGCCAGGTCGGATTAAAGGAAGACGCCGAATCAGTTCAAGGCGTGCTGCTGGATTTTTACCAGTTGGTTCGATTTGTACCTGAGGGTTAGGGTATTGCTGTCGGGGAAGTTTAAAGAAACAGCATTTGCGACAGACTACAGAGCGATTCTACAGCCTCTGACGTCCATGTCACGAAGGGACCGTTAGGCCAAAATAAGGGAAATTAAGGCTCGTACAGAGGCAATTAGGCATCATTTTCCTCGCCCCATTTCCAAGTGGTACAAGAAAGGGAATGACCGGAAATAGTACAAAGTACTCTCCGCCATTTAAATGCAGAGTTTTCGGAGGATGTACGTAGATTTACGTACCATCACACGCAAAAATATCGCTGTCCTATCTGGCAAATATGAGATGTTCGTGTGTTGGTCTACAGCATGCCTTGGTGGCTATGTGGGTATCAGTATTCAAATCAAAAATTCCATAATTCGGTACCGAGGGGGCTCAGGATTTTATCGTTGGGGTCAGCTCCGGCTATGCTCCATTGGACCCGCTTCAGGGTTGGTTCGAAAACACGTCGAGCAGTATGCGTATAAAGTTTTCTGTGGTATTCCTGAATCACTTAGGTAATTACCGGCATGGTGCCTTCGAGGTTACCGCGTCAACATACTGCCAACCTTGTCCAATCCAAGCCAGAGCTCCAACTCTTTAAAGACTTTGACGTCGGTAGAATATTAAACTCCAAGCTTTCTTCACTCCCTCTGGTAATGCTCTTGAAAATACCGGAATGTACAGTCCCGCAAATTTTACGCTTAAGTGCAATGCCTCTTATGATTTTCCAGATGGGCGAGTTCTTAAGGGTGAAGGAAATTTTTCATTCATCTTAGCTGGTTAGAGCCACAATCTGATAAGTAATATGTAAAGTTGACCGAAAGATTGTTCTTTCAACTACGAACTAAATTTTGTTGGTCTTCTCCCGAGGCAATCTGTCTGCCATCTGCCTTTCTTACAACCAGTATAAGCGAACGGTTTAAACCGCTCCGTGTGCGCAATCTTAGACAATTTGCTGTTGGGGCCTGTTCCTGTGATTGCTCACCAATCGTGTAATCAAACAATAATTGGCCTCTCTTTGTGTTTATGCGCTATTCGTTACATTCAGATTACGTTGACTGTTAACTACCATTCCCTCGACCAAGCGTCCGATGTTATCCCCCATTTCATTTATTATATCGCTAACTATATCGGCACTGTAACACTCCGGTATTTTCGTATCGCGCAAGTTCTCCCAAAACCATTGTTGAATTATGTTTACTAGGGTAGCCGTCCTGTATTCGTGAAACATGTATTTTCTTTGGTAGAAGACAGAACTATCTCCAACGCCTTCCAGAAGTCAATAAACACGGTATGAGCCTGGGTGTCGATGTCTTTGGATCGCTTGGACGAACAGACATTCGTTATTCTTTCCAGTTTATTAAGGAATTTCAAAAGACAAAGATCGCTGATATCTCCAATAAAGATTTCAAAAATAATTAAGGCAAATGCCCGCTTCCAGATCTGGAACGACAATTAATTTCTACAAGATAAAGTAAAGTTCATATGGGAATGATTTACGTTTTAGTGTTTATCTTATGTTCAACGCTATGCGTTGTTTTACAAATGTCCTGTATAGCTTCGCTTTTGAATGGGTTCATCGCAGCAATCCGATGCGGAAGCTGAACTAACGGTCTTTAACTACTTCTAAAGAGTACATCGTAGACTAACTCTAGAAACAACTGCAATGGTCAGTTCCCATTCTTTTTATTCCTTTTTTTATTTTCGAGTGGTTAGTCTTCGGACTGGTTTCATGCAGTCCACCATGATTTCCTCTCCTGTGTGTACTTTATATCAGAGTAGCACTTACATCAAACGTCCTTAGTTGTTTGCTGGATGTATTCCAAGCTCTGTCTTCCCCTACACTTTTTCCATTCTACAGCTCCCTCTAGTAGCACGGAAGTTTTTCCCTGACGTCTAAACACATGTCCTATAATCCTGTCCCTTTTTACTGCCAGTGTTCTTCATGTGTTCATTTCCTCGCCGATTCTGTTGAGAACCTGTAGCCAACCTCCTTACTCAAAATGTGATCACCACAATATTCAAAATTGATTCGACAGTGAAACTAAAGTTACTCGACATCCTTAGTAAAATGAATCGCAAAGTGACCAACTAACGAAATTGGAAAGAATTCATTTAACCGTGACGATTGGCGTCTTACCCTTTTGAAGCTAGTTTCGACTTACACCTAATTGTCCGATATTCAGTCTTGACAATGTAGGCAGAATGTTGTGTTTCTGTGTTACTAGTCGGTTCATATGAAAGAAGTGAGAGAATGAAATCTAGTGTCCGTACATAATCTAATCTCAGAGAAAATCGCCAACATATCCCTAGAGTTAGGGGTCAGGTGTGCTACAGGGAAGTGTTATTCTCTGTATACGTAAATGATTTGGCAGACTGAGTGAGCTGCAATCTGAGGTTGTTTGCTGATGGTGCTGTGGTATACGGCAAGGTGTCGACGTTGATTGACTGTAGGAGGATACAAGATGACTTAGACAAAATTCCTAATTGGTGTGACGAATGTGAAAAACGTAATTTAATGCGAATGAATAGGAAAAACAAACCTGCAATGTACGGATAGAGCTTTATTAGTGTCCTCATTGACACAGTCACGTCATATAAATATCTGGGCGAAACTTTGCAAAGCGATATGAAATGGAATGAGCATGTGAGGATTAGGGTACGAAAGGCGAATGGTCGATTTCGGTCTGTTGGGAGAATTCTAGGAAAGTCTGGTTCATCTGTAATGCAGACCGCATACAGGACGCTAATGTGACCTGTTGTTGAGTACTGCTCGAGTGTTTGGGATCCGTGCCAGGTCGAATTAAAGAAGGACATCGAAGCAATTCAGAGGCGGGATCTAAATTTGTTACTGCTAGATTCGAACAATACGCAAGTGTTATACAGATGCTTCGGGAGCTTAAATGGGAATCCCTGGAGGAAAGACGCCGTTCTTTTCGAGGAACACTACTGAGAAAATTTAGAGAACCGCCATTTGAGGCTGACTGCAGAACGATTATGTTGCCTTCAACATACATCGCGCGCAAGATCCACGAAAAGAAGACACGGGAAATTAGGGCTAATACGGAGGCATATAGTCAGTCGTTCTTCCCTCGTACAGGAGGGTAAGGAGTACCCTCCACCATGCGCCGCAAGGTGGATAGCGGAGAATCGATGTAGCTGTAGGTGTAGATGTAGATGTAGATGTGGAGTTAAGAGTTGGTTGGCTCATGACAGTTCACCCTCATCGTCATCATCTTATGCCCTTATTCATAAAACACCAAGGAGAGATTTTGTAATTAAAATCAGTATTTTTGCATAGTCACTCAATGAGCAATCGTGCACCTCCATCATTCCCCTTTCCTGTCATACTGAGGCTGGCCACCATCAGGCGATAGCAACTGTGACTAGGCATCTACAGGACCCTTAGAAACTTACTAGGTCCTTCTTTTCGTCAGTAAAGGAAAGATTGCAGCATAAAACCGTTCAACAAATTCCATTCCGTTGCCTACAACGAAAATGGGATTGTAGCATTATTAACAGCACATCAATTGTAGCGGCCTATACCAAACCAGCTCCGGCATGCATAGCACGCCGCCTTCAAGGCAAACGGGCGGCGGCTGGAATAGCATCAGAGCAGTATCAGAATTCACCCGGCTGCAAAGACTGCAACCTCGACATTTCGTCAGGAGCGGGGCGCTGCAACAGGCATGCTCACTAGCCAACAAAGGCGTAACACACCCACCAGGAAACACACCAGAGAGCGTACACTTGTCGAGATAGTGGTACTCTCACTGTCAACATCATCAGTGGCTGAATAATTCGTGGTCGTTCGACAGAGAGATTTCGTTTAGGAAGAAGAGTGTATTGCTCCGAAACTTCGTCGTAATTCGGCTCAAGATGTCTGAAATTCGAAAGGACTGCTAAATAGTGGTATACGTCGGTGATCAAAAGAAAATATTGCGAGAAGCACTGCTGTTTGCTGGTAATACAAGCAACAAACCACTGTTGCGTGACGGTAGGGAAGTTCATAACGGCTGAGGTAAAATACTCACTTGATGCAATTAATAATAGCTTGTATCGGAAATAGATAAATACAAGGTTATTCAAAGAAAAACGTTTAGTGGTACGCCTCCGAAATCTTCGAGAGCAACTAAAATTCTGAGTGTAGCATTAGGAAGCGATTTGGAGTGGAATGAGCACATAGATTCAGTTATTTTGCGAACAAATAAATGACTTATATGAGCTACGAGAAATCTAAGGCACAGTTAAGCGGACGCAGAGGAAACCATGCAAATGAGTTTCGATCGCCTGTTTAGACCTCCCAACGGTTAGAATTAAGGGATGGTCAGGTCTGTTGATGTTGTCAAGCAGGAGCTGCGCGATCTGTTGTAATTTTTTTATTTATATTAGGGACTGAAAACCCACATGAAGCCTTCTTTATTTGGATTGATTATTTGTTTCGGCTAACAATCCAGCCGTCTTCATCTCACTAAACATTCTTGATTAGTGTTGCGCTAAAATCTTTCTTAAATTGACAACATCCATATATAACGTAATTAAACACAGCTTTTCATCTTTCGTGGCCATGATCATAAAACAAAGATGTTTTGTTTTACTGACACAATCATTATCAGTTTATTTTGAGGCCATCGTTCAATTACATTGGCCACAAACACTGAAAAACTGTTTCTCATTGTGTCGTGTATGGATTTCAACGGTGTGAGAAGCTGTAATGGCACCAAAATTAATCAAGAATGTTTACTATCTGCAGACGGCTAAATTGTTAGCCGAAACAAGTAATCAGTCCAAATAAAGAAGATTTCATGTGTGATCTTGATTTCATGGGTTTTCTATACCTAACTTAAATTATGGGACGAGACTGAATGAATTGTGATACTTGTTGCTGGATCGGTAATCAGGCAGTCTAGTTACGGAGAAGCTAAGAGATCTCTAGAAGAAAGTAGCCATTATTTTGAATAAACCCTGCTGCGTAAGTTTTGAGAGTCAGTATTCAGGGCAGGATTCAGAACGGCTCTACTGCATGTATCGTACATCTCGTCGGAAAGCCAACCTGTAATGTAATGGAGAACATGTAGTGTATCAAGACATACGGTCAGACATTTGGACGTGTCATTCGCAAGTAGAACATGAATAGGAACGACAAATAAGGTACGAAGTACTGTCTGCCATTATTTTTACAGTATACACTTGCATTAAGATGAGGCAGCTCTCGTTCATAGCTACCTCATAAATCGGAAATGATGCGAAATTTCTTTTAAGCCCTGCCACCACTGCCCGTGAAGTTGAGGTTGTTGTGTAGTATGTGTTAGACGATCGTATTTGAATAATAATATTCAGTTTCTGATATGCATACACGTTACTCGAGTTCGAGTTTTTCTTTCCAGTGCAGTGCATTACGACATTCAGATCATCACTTTCCTTTTTTCGTGTATCGTTTCCACATCGAAAGAAGAAACTAATAGGGTAAAAAATTGCAGGCGTTAACAGATAGTGGTCAGAAATTAAAATCGGAGAATGTAACTTAAGGTGTAAGTTCTAAAATCACAGACGGAGATGCGTTCTTTGTCCATTGCGATATTAGCACTGAGGATTGCTACGTTGGACCGTTTGTATTTGCCGCACATAAGCGGATTCTTTCAATGCTTAATTTTTCTTTGTGAGAAGGAAATTTATTATCACATGACGAGCAGCTCCTTTTATTCGTATCAAATATGCTTCAATTTCCCAAATACTTCAACGCATCACTAAATGCTGGTGAAACAAGAATGGAGCTAACAGACTTGTCCCTATTTTTTTTCACTTTGAATGCTGACGCCTTGGTGGTGACTGAAGTTTGGTTAGCATCTTATGGGCACCAACGTGTGTTCGCCACGAATAATTTCTGGCTGGAACTAAAATTGGACTTAATTTCTCATAAACTACTAGCAGGGAGCCTACCCAGCACAGCACAGCATCTTTTTTTCTTTTTTCTAATTGCAGATTTTCCGGACGTCTTCATAAGATTGGTTTTACTGATCCTTTATTTATTGTTACTCGTGTTATGGTAGACCGTTTTGGTACTTGGATTTTCCACATCCATCCGCAAGGCTGTCATTAAGATAAAGATTATGATATCAGCGAAGCAAGGCATGGTGAGACAATGAGGTGTGGTCACGGAAAAAAAGAGTTCTACCGGTTTGTGTTTCAGTGGTTTAATCAAACCACGTGGAATCCACATGAAGAAGGCAGAAGGACACTCCTGTTTGGAGCCCAACGTCTTTACCACTGAAACCTGCTGGCAGATCAAAAGTGTGTGCCGAACGGGGAAACGTACAACCTTTGCTTTTCGCGAGCAAGTGCTCTACCGACTGATCTATCCAGGCACGACCCTCACTGCTCTGCTTCCACCAGTGCCGCATCTTCTACTCTCCAAACTTCACTCGAATTCTCCTGCATATCCTGTGGAACTAGCACTCCTGGACAAAGGATATAGTGGGGATATGGCTTACATGTGTTAGCCACAGTGTGGGGGTTGTTTCCATTGCACCTCAACATCCAGCTGCGTCTTTTATGACCAGATAAAAGTAGTGCGTTAGAATGTGATCGATGGTGCATTGCAAACTGTGAACGGAAAATAAATTTTAAGACCTGTGGGGTACCCGGGTAAAACGTTATACGGAAAAAATATAACTGAAACATGATGTATTCTGTATTTACATTGCCGGCCGAAGTGGCCGTGCGGTTAAAGGCGCTGCAGTCTGGAACCGCAAGACCGCTACGGTCGCAGGTTCGAATCCTGCCTCGGGCATGGATGTTTGTGATGTCCTTAGGTTAGTTAGGTTTAACTAGTTCTAAGTTCTAGGGGACTAATGACCTCAGCAGTTGAGTCCCATAGTGCTCAGAGCCATTTGAACCATTTTGTATTTACATTGACAACTGTCTCTTCTTTTTTAATTGGTTGCGTATCACTCTCCATGTTTCATACCTCTTGATGCAGCCTTGTCTAGTACTAATTTTATCTTATTTTATTAGTTTTGTTTATTAATAGAAACTGTTATGTAGGCATGCTATTCCTATTTTGTGCTAAAGGTTTTCCTGTCAACTCCATTGTTATTTACGTACTGTTCAGTTTTTACTATTTCATTGCAAAGATGTTACTCACTGTATGTTTCTACTTTATTCTAGATGTGTTACTTACTTCCAATGTTGTCTGCTAACATTTAACTTCCTTGGTGATAATACTCAGTAAATGTCTGAACATGGCCTTGTAAGCCGAAAATCGGTTAGCAATAAAAATAATATTGTAGAACAAAAGCAAACTGGTGATTTTCATTGATTATTATAATGTTGTTCTACCAAGAACCGACGGAAGATTCTGTTAATATGAAACATGATGTGATATCAGTTTGTGTTAAACATGACAAGTAAGACTGAACAACGTGGTAGGAACTAAAAAGGAAAAGAGAGATCTCGGAATAAATGAACAGCAATTGAATTTAGATTAAAATACTCGGCATGAAAGGAAAATAGAAGAAACTCGAGAGAGAAGACGACTGCGTCCAAGTGCAAGGTCCGCTCTATAGTCTAAAACGTCTCTTCTTTTGGCAGCCAGAAGAATGAGTTCACTATCCTCTTTAAAAATATAATCTTGTAAACAGTATTTCCACGTAGAATCGGGTCCTCATTTGTTTATCTCTACAACTACATATGTATGTATACTGTGCAAGCCATCTTGCGGTGTGTGGCGGGCATTACTTCGTGCACTATTGCCAGTTCCACCTTTCCTGTTCCAGTCGCGAACAGTTCGTGGGAAGAACGACTGGCGGAAACCTTAGTGTGGGCTCGAATGTCACTAATTTTATCTTCACGGTCTTTTGCGAGAAATATGTAAGGGAAAGCAATATATTTGTTGACTCGTTTAGGAACGTTCGCTCTCGAAATTTTAACAAGAAACCACACCGTGATGCAGAACGCCTCTGTTTCAGCGTCTACCAAAGGAGTCGGCTGAGAATCTCTGTGACGCTTCCGTGCTTTCTGAATGAACCTGTAACGAAACGTGCTGCTCTTCTCTATTTTCTCTATCTGTCCTGTCTGGCACCGATCCCATACTGACTGAACAGTATTCAAGTATTGGCCGAACGGGTGTTTTGTAAGCTACTTCCTTTGTCGAAGGGCTACATTTCCTGAGGTTACTTCCATTGAATCCCAGTCTGGCATCTGCCTTACTCGCGATTAATTTTCTGTATTCGTTCCACTTCAAATTGCTTCGCACGCTCTCTTACATGCATTTTCAGCCCTCTGGTTTTGCTGTAACCAAAGGCTTCAATAGCCTATACTAAGTTTACCAGTGTCACTTTCACTTTGAAATTTTGCTCTCTACTGAACCCTTCACTGTCAGATTAACAACAGATTAACAACTTCAGCACGCGTTCCATGTGCTAGTGAATATGTCTTGTAAAAGTTCCTACAAGACTTGTATCCTTGTCCTCCGTCTAACCCCTCCCTACAACTTAATCAATTCAGTTTTTAACAGAATTCCGTATGATCGCATTGTAACATATTTGAGACTGGTATATCCCTTTTACTAGTTTCAAAAGAGACGTACTATTGGTCAGCGATTCATTTTACCAGTCTTAGAATCATAGAACTCTAGATATAGTAGGCAACAATCGTTGCGTTGTTTAACGCTGTAGCTGCCGGTGGTTCCGGAATAGCCATTCGGTCAGCCAGTAGCAGACTTAAGCAAGCAGTATTTTCTGGTCGTGCGGCTGGACCATTGAGGCACGTAGCTGCTGAGAGAACTCTCACCACCAAAGTTGATAGCACTTAAACGCACTGAGGAGGATGCGCAGAACACTGCGTCGTAAAGATGGAACTCACATGAGAAAATATAAACAACCTGAGACAGATTACACATGAACTATTAAATATCAGAGTTAGCGTAAAGTCAATGGGAACTTCGGTGCTCCAGGATTTATCTTGATAGTTTTAGGCTAGCTGATAGATGGCATTAACAGAGAGAGAAGCTGACTGCCTCAGTTGAGAGTTTTAGCAATTATATGGTTACTATTACGTGACGAAATAGTTAATCGAAAGTCATGTATCGAAAATAAAATGGAAGTAAGACTAGGAATTAACACCGAGTCGATGACGAGATCGTTGATGACGGAAGATAAGAATTCATAATGAGATATGTGTGTGAAATCCGATGTTGGGCTCATCGATGGGCTGCGGGACAGAGCGAGAGAAACGGGAGACGTGCAGCGAACTTTTAAAGTCGACTTCGTGGAAAGTTTGTGGCAGAGTCTCGATCGAGCTTGAGTGGAAGGTTATAATCGGTAGGTAGAAGAGGATTTGAGGGAGTCTTCGCGCAGAACAATAGTGTGTGGACGAGGAAGAGGAGAATGGAAAGGAAGGAAGCAAGTTCAGGGTGTAACCTTCCGTCGATGACGAGGTCATTAGAGGCATACACAAGCCAGTATTGGAGGAGAATATAGAAGGAAATCGGCCGTGTCCTTCCAAAGGAAGCATCCCGGTACTTGCCTGGAGTGATTTAAGAAAATCACGGAAACCTAAATGTGAATGGCCGGACGGGATTTGAGACGTCGTCCTACCGAATACGAGTCGAAAGCCCGCATCACCACGCACGTTAGCAGGCGGGAGGTGGGGCTGGTGGAGAGAGAGTCAGACGTGATGGCCACTGTTAAGCGTAGGTGGACACTGAAGTTGTTCTCGCTGAGGAAAATTGACGTGAAAAACTTTATACAGCATAAGACAATGTTTCTTGTTTTAGGTGAAGTTGAAGCTGTTTTTTTTTTTTTTTTAACTGGAAGATCGTTAGTTCAAGCGTAATCAATAAGCGAAGTTGACAAGAGTTTATAGAAAGAAGCCGCGTGGGATTAGCCGAGCGGTCTTAGCGCTGCAGTCATGGACTGTACGGCTGGTCCCGGCGGAGGTTCGAGTCCTCCCTCGGGCATGGGTGTGGGTGTTTGTGCTTAGGATAATTTAGGCTAAGTAGTGTGTAAGCTTAGGGACTGATGACCTTAGCAGTTAAGTCCCATAAGATTTCACACACATTTTTTTATAGAAAGAAAGTAACACTCCGTAAACAACTCTACCTCTTGGACGTTATTCCCGTTAACTATCGATATATGCGTCTTCAGCGAATATCACAAATTTGTTCTCGGGATACAATCCGAGTAAACTTGTCGATGGATGCTGCCGTTTCGGCAAATTCATCTCTTAGTGAAGTCAGAAGATAGAATGAAACTTCCTGGAACGTTGCTATACACTAACCAGTTTATTCAACTTACATTCCGAGAAGATCTCATCAATTATTCCTTTTATGTTATTATGCAGGCAGAAGCGTATATTGTTCTCCGAGGAGTTTTTGTGGGAATGGGGTTGGAATGAGAGGTTAGTAAAATCTGACCGAATATACAGTCTCTACATCAGACGTCTAGATGTGATAGATGACATCATGGGGAACAAATTCTGTTCGAGACAAAAAGTTTCCTGACGCTTTCCAGCGGCGCTAAGCATCCTTTTGTATTTGTTCTAACCCTGGGAGGTGGCAGGGTACAGACACACAGCAGCATTCACGTGCCGTGCGTGTTGCCTGCAATTCAGTTATCTACACCACATGCAAGGGGATAGGCCCAGCAAAATTAAAGTTCCCAGTTCGCTTCTAAAATATTTATCTCCACTTAGAGACCCTCTTTTTAAGCTTTTCTTGTTGAAAATCACTTTATCAGTTTACTGTGGTAGATAATATCAAGCATACCTGGTCAGTAAACCCTGCTAGTTCTGTGAAATCTTTCCGTCCTGAGGCCAGCGTATACTGAAGCATGCCCAGCGCAGCCAGGAAGCATGAGTGAACGTTTTGTCCCTAACGAAAGTTGTTCCCCAGGACATTATCTATCAACCCTAGCCGTTCGTGACTAAGACTCTGAAAGCGACTCTATGTAGATCTAAAATACGATGAAGCGGTCAGAATGATCTCAGTGATGCTAGTACCTGATATTAAACTAACAGTTAACTCTCCTCCGTCGTGGATAACAGCAAGCGGAACGATTTTATTTTAGCTACTAAAGGCAAGTTCGCAATGGGAAGAGATGGATGTCCCAGAGACGCCGTAGACTACTTTGAGGCTGGTGTCGTACTGAGACTTTGGTGAAACGTCGCCGACACGCAATGGAAGTAAACATGCGAACAGTTTGTACTTTGGCCACTGATGGCACAGTGCTGCACAGTTCCGTGTATTACAGCTTTATTCTAACGAATGGACCACCCTACTTCATTCGTGGAAATATGTTCCCCCTCTCATCAACCCGTGCACTTTATATGCTTTTACGTAGGAAAGAAAGTGTTATCAACAACTATTCCTTTTCAAGTAAGCAATGACGCAGCAGAAAAAGCGCGCGTTGGCGCAGACGCACGCGATCGCGGTGTTCCGCGGTCGTTTCCAGGACCCGCCACGGCGGCGCTAGCGAGGGGCCAGGTGGGCAGCGTGCGACCCCTTTCCTTTCGCTGCGGCGACATTACTTTCCTCGCCTCGGCTCGGCTCGGCTTTCACTCGCGGCCAATTTTCAATGTCTCGTCGGACGGGCCGCGCGCCGTGCGCCGATTATGGAGATGGCCGCAAGATAGCAGCACGGGCGCTTCGGGCAGCAGCACCGGAGAAAACCACCAGCCCACATACGTATCGACAGCGCCCGGAGCTCAGTCGAGAGGATGTTTTGCCTCTGTTTATCCTCTCTCGTAAAGAAGGGACGGGGAACCACCAAAAGTGACACTCCGTAAATGGTATGACTCTGACAGAATAAGACAATGTCACGATATGTGGGATAAGGTGACAAGCTGCCCAAGGTTGTGTTTATAAATTAAAAAGTGAAATATCAGCCCCACCGATGCGCTGGATAGGAAAAGTTATTTCAATATACACTTATGAGCCAAAGCGTTAAGACTATCTGCTTAATAGCATGCTGGTCCTCATTTAAAAGAATACACAAGCGATTCTGCTTGTAATGAATTCGACTAGTGCTTAGTAGATTTCTGGAGAACTTTTGGAAATAGGTGTCTAGTACAGGTCACCAATTCGCGTAAATTACTGGTCGATGGTTTCTGAGCAGGGAGCTGTAGTCCAATCGCGCCCCAGACGTTTTCCAAAAGGCTCATATGAGGCGAATTTGGTGGTCAATATATCAACGTAAGTGCACTATATTGCTCTTCAATCGTATCGTGACTCTGGATTTGTGAGACAGACGATCAAACTGCTGAAACATCGAAAAAGGCATCAAGCATGTAATGTTAACGTACTCCAAAGCTGTCATGGTGCCTTTGATTACACTAAACTCTCGCAAATCCAGTCCGGCCTCTCCGTAATCCGGTCTCTAGTCACTCAAGTACAAATAGCGCACAGAACAATGGATTGTAGTGTGCAACAATGCTAATAGTTAGTTACAATGTCAAACAAAGCTATACATATCTGAAATTGTGGATTTCTGTACAGTTGAGTATCATAACTTCCAAAAGGAAACACGTTACACTAGCAGAAACTCGAAATTTTAGATACGTTGAACTGATGCTCTCCGAAGAGAGACATTGCTGCTGAGTGCAGTGTAGGACGAGCAACTATCTATGACATCAGAATAAAAGATGTTATTCGATAGCACGCAACACAAATGGACAGCGAATTAGGAAAACGGAAGATTATGCGAAAGACTGAGAATGAAGAACTGAGCATAGCTCTTTATTCATGGTTCGTACAACAACGCAGTACCTATAGGAATTCCAGTCAGTGGTCCGATAATAAAGGAAAAAGTAATTGAATTTAACTTTTAAGTAGTTTGCAACAAAGGAGGGTTCACTACCAAATCGGAAAAATCGACATGCCTTGTGGCACACTTAACAACTAGGAATGAACGGATTAGCGAGAGTCGATCGTATTTTCACGCGGAAGCCCACGTGAACACGTCCCCATAGCATAATACTGCCCCCATGGGCGTCTAACTGTCAAGTGGTGTTTTTTTTTAGATGTCGTTCGCCTGGATGGCGGCCTATCCGGACCCGACAATCGACCTAATGTATCTAGGCAAGTGATTTATGCGACCAAGCGATACATTCCCATTGATCCACGGTCCAATCTCGATGATCCCAGTGTTCACTGCAGTAGCAGTTCATGATATCGTTGCATCAACATGCGAACACTTATGGGTCGTTTTCTATAAAACTCCATGTTCCACAATGTGCTCTGTACGGTGCGCTCCGAAACACTTGCCTCTGCACCAGCACTGTATTCTCTCGTCAGATCTGTCTCAGATCTCCAACTAACCTGCTTTGCAGAACAGGCAAGCCTCCAACTTCCACGTTCTGTGATGATGCGTGGACACTATCGCCTACTCCCGCTTCCACCGTCCTTCGACTACTTTTCATAGACACTCACTACAGCAGCACGCGAACGGCCGACCAGCCTTGCCGTTTCCGAGACGCACCTTGTTAGTGTCTGGGTCATAAAAATTTGTCCTTTGTCAAAGTCGCTTGTGTCAGCGGATATCCCCATTTGCGGCCGCATCGTCGCTAGAATGGTTCTCCGTTCGTCTCTGCTCCGCTTCCATGTTTTCGTTACTAAGTTACGTGCCCTTAACACCACCTGAAGATTAGATGGGTAGATCACGTAACTAATGAGGAGGTATTGAATAGAATTGGGGAGAAGAGGAGTTTGTGGCACAACTTGACGAGAAGAAGGGATCGGTTGGTAGCACATGTTCTGAGGGATCAAGGGATCCCAAATTTAGCATTGGAGGGCAGCGTGGAGGGTAAAAATCGTAGAGGGAGACCAAGAGATGAATACACTAAGCAGATTCAGAAGGATGTAGGTTGCAGTAAGTACTGGGAGATGAAGAAACCTGCACAGGATAGGGTAGCATGGAGAGCTGCATCAAACCAGTCTCAGGACTGAAGACCACAACAACAACAAACATCACCAGGCGGTATTCGGTGTCTTGGTGGGCACTCATCTGTGTGTTTTGCGCAGCAGCTTTCCCACTCTTGCAAGAATTTGAAGAAACTCAAATTTAAATACCATCAAGACCTGCTGATATAAATGAACATTCACTCAATACCAGTTTTTGTCAACCGATCATCACCATCCTGTAATATGAAATTATTTACATCACACTGTGTGATTTTATTCTTATTGTAGTGTCAAAAAATTAAAGTAAAGACCATCCTACGTCACTGAACGACTCACTCACTTACTTTTACTGGCCACACAAACCGTAGCCGGTCCTTGGCCACACCTGCCTGTCAGCTGCATCTTCGTCTCCCAGACCCAGTATCTGCCCCAGTGTCTCCCATGGTATTACCCTTCCATCTCGTTCTCGGCCGTTCTGGTTGTCTCCTTCCTTCGGTTTCTCCATCCATTATTGCTTTTATTACAACGTTCTCCCTTCTCCTCCTCACATGTCGTTACCACCTGAGTCTTTTAGTTTTCACACTTGCTACGATGTCAGGTGGTGTGTATAATTGTCTGAGTAATCTTTCTTTCCTTATTATCCACTGTTCATTTTCTTTCACTGGTCCATAAGTTTTTCTCAGTACTTTATTTTCAACAGTTTTTTTTTTTGGCATGGTCCCATGTCACACCTGCGGAGCACGCTGTTGGTTTCGTGATGGTCTGATATATTGTTATTTTTGTCTCCCTGAATACTAACTTACATCTTATGATGTTATGTTATGTATAGCTCCTAAATATCTTCGTCCCCAGTTTAAATTCTCGTTACAATTTCTTGTTCTATAAGGCTTTGTTGTTGATGCTGACACCGAGGTACGTCAATGTGACTGTCTTCTGTATTGTTAGGTTCCTGATTGTTAGATGGTTTGGTCCTAACTGAGCACTTCTTCCTATTACCATGAACTTTGTTTTACTTTCATTTATTCTTAGACCTACTTTCGTAGCTTCTTCCGTCAGTATATTTCCCATTTTCTTCAGGTTTTCCATGCTCTTTCCTATCACCACAATATCATCCGCAAAAGCCAGAACATTTATCTTTCTCCCTATGGCGACTCCTGCACATCACGGTGGTTTTGAGTGACAACTTGAGGAGGGTTGGTGATATAATACCTCCCTGTCTCACTCTCTCCCTGTCTCACTCCTGTTCTTACCTAAAATGTTTGTGAGAGCTCCCCCTTACTTTCACTCTACACTTTGATTCCCTCACACATTTTTTGTTGGCTGTATGAGCTTGCCCCGTATCCCACATCCTGCCGTTATCCTCCACATATTCTTTCTCACTACTAAACGACTATCAATTTAGAAAATTCTTTAACAAAATAACAGTAAAACGCAGTAATATAGTTAACTTTCCGTTACACGCAGCTGCACTCGCATAACCGTAGTTTCTTGTGATGAGTATGTAAGCTACTGTACGTGCAATGACGTCGGCTGCCTTCACGTGTCTGCCTTTTCGGGTAAGCATAGCTCATGATGTGCCCCGCTCCCCTCCAAAGTTTTTTCGTTCCCTACTTCACCCTCTTAGGCAACTTCTCCTTTCTTTCTACAGTAGCCTGTGCCCTTTTCAGGGTTCAGGCTATCTCCATTCAAAATTTCATCAAATCGATTCAGCAGTTTAGTCGTGAAAACATAACAGATAGTTACTTTCGGTGTTATAATATTAATGTGGAAGCATTAGCATGGATTAATCTTAGTGCACTGTATATTCAGGTTGCACGTTCCAAACCCAGTACCTGCATGTCTCCCATGGTATTATCCTCCCACCTCGTTCTCGGTCGTCCTGGTGGTGTCCTTCTTTCGGCTTCTCCATCCATTATTGCCCTTATAACCGTGTTCTGCCCTCTGCTCCTAACGTGACCGTACCACCTGAGACTTTTAGTTTTCACACTCATTTCATGGATGTATACCATACATGCATGTTAATCCAACATACAGGGTGATTGAACCTATGGGTTTTATGCAGCTCAAAACGCCTTCAAAATCCACGTGCGAATTTTCATATCCTCTCACTCGCTATACACAATCTATTAGTCGTACAGTAGTATTTAACTTTATCAATGTTATTGACGGTGTTTCAGTTCCCCAGTATGGTTTGTTCCTGACGCCACATCAAGATGGATACCATACACGATGACGTAAATAATTTTGTTACCTGATGATGATAGACTGATAGTGATATTGGTTTATTTCATCATCAGCTCTCAAGTAATCACATTTATACCTTGATATTTCTTATATATTTTGCTGTATGGCTCGAGTCCAAGCTTCTATAGCTACAAGTCATTATCATGGGAAGAGACATAAGATCTGGTTCCGCTTCCGTTTGTGTAAACTATTAACCGTCCTGCTCTTGCAGTCCGTTTCCCACGGTGCACCATCTTGGAAGTCATCTACACGTCCCCTTCAACAACAATGGAATAGACAGACTCTTTGGATATCGCTCTGTAAGGTCAATTGAGACCAGAGCTCTTGCATATTCCTCTTGAACTTCATTGAATAAATATTGCTGTGAATTGTATATATACACCCACACGATAAATTATAATCAGGACTTCTTCATTGTTCATAAATATGACCTTCAAGCATTATTTTAGTCTTAATACAGTTGAACTTCAAGTCCACTTTTAAATTCTGCATAAAAAGACCCTATGCTGAAGTTCATCTGCGATGGAGGCAAGAACACAATGTCGTCAGCAAAACAGAGGACGTTCAGATATGTCTTGTAAACACGTATACTTAATCGTTGTCTTCCTATTCCTGGAAGTCCCACGTCAACAGCCTAGATGTCGATGTCACCTGTGGCTCTGGACTACTCACTTATCTATTGCCTCCAAGTGTCGCATGTCACAGAACACTTCCCCCTCCTAATTCCCTTACCAGCCATGTTAACCCACCATATAGGGTCATTCAATTGCTCCTACCTATGGGTTTTATACGACCCACTACGCCTTCAAAATCCACATGCGAATTTTCATGTTCGCTCATTCGCGATGTTCAACCTATCAGTCCTACAGAAAAAAATGAACAGGACCATCTTAGGGGAAATTTAATGTAGTTAAATTTTGTTCTGGGATACGTTTTCACTAGAGGCCACAGTTTTCGATTTATTCAAGGAAAATCCATTTGAACGTCACTTTGGTACGTTTTTCTTGAATGATTCGAAAGCTACGCCTCTACTGAAAACATATCCCAGTACAGAATTTAGCTACATTAAATTTTGAACAAAAAGGCCCTGTTCATTATTTTCGTTGGACTAATGGTTTGCGTTTTACGAGGAAGAGAACACGAAAACCATGCTTCTGGTATTTGAAGGCGTTGCGGCTTGCGTAAAACCCAGCTGAGTCACCCCGTATACAAGTTATCTGATAGCTTTGCAAGTACCACATCAGTAGCAGCAGTCTGGGATTTGTCAAAAGTTAGCTAACGTGCGGTCTCTATTGAAGTACACACATCCAGGCCTATCAATCGTGAACCACACTCCAAGTTTCAATATACTTTTTTGTTTCATTTGGTTGTTTTTTGCAAGCTCTGGCGATTCGTGCAATCCGCCCTGCCTGTGAAAAATAAGAACACTATTTTCTTTGATTTAAATAATAACATGTGATCCAAGCCGTAAGGTATACTTAATATATTGGAAAAATGGAAATGTCGTGTGGCTAGGGCCTCCCGTCGGGTAGACCGTTCGAAAGAATTTACAAGTAAAGTATATAGTTTTATTTGTACTGTGGTATCATAGGTGGAGATTTGTATCTAGGGTTTATGCTGTTGATATGTACAGTACACAAATCTGAAGAGCTTCGGAAACGAACTGTAGTCGCATTTTCAGTTGGCTTCTCTCTAAAAGCGGAAATCAGTTAGCTTCTCTCTTAAAAGGAATTATGCAACGCCCGCATTTAACTCAATAAGTTCAGCCTTCACTGAGTGAACGCTGATTATTTTGTAGCAGCCGTTATTATAGCAGCAGTAGTCTTCTCCGGCTGGAGAATCAAGTCACGACCTGGAATTCCGAACGGTTCGCGGAAGCCGTCCTTCGAGGCAATCCCGCTATGTGAGTCTTCTGCTGGAGATTTACCGGTTATGCATTTTAGAACGCTATTAAAGTAGATGCATTGCCAACTTCCTACCCGTAAATTGCTCTACCTGTTCTCTATCCCCTCACTTTGGTGGTTTTCACATCTTTAAGGATAGCCACGTTATTTCACACGTTTCCGTTGTAGCATGAAATTCACTTGTCGTTTTGTTATTACGTTGCGGTCGAGATGCGGTAGTGAGCAGTTTCAGTTTCTTTATACATTATCAGATGCTTGCATGTACGGATGTAGCAGTGTTCCGGTCACATATTTACTGAATGTTTAGTATGTGAAAATTCTCACATGATACTGTAGCTTTGGTACGGATTATCAGAAACAAACACTTGTCTGCAACAGAGCAGAGCGGGTGCTTTTATTTTCTAATAAAGAAAAGGCTTTACGTATTGTGGTTTATACTGCGGTGCCGCAGTACTGCGGCAAAAACGCTACAAGAAGAAAAATCTTCGCAAGGAAATTACTGTAGTCAGGCTCAACTCGCTCTTCATTCACTCGTGATTTTATCATAACTCGCTATTTTGTCTTCGTTTTGTTTAGAATTTTGTTTCCATGATTATAATAGTGGACGCAGCTACGTAGCCGGTGGGAAAGTTTTTAAGTGTAAATTCAAGTATCTAAGTCCGTACTTTCAGAAACGACGCAGGTCGACCAGTTGTTCTGGCGTCAACATTTCGCAAATGTATATAGTTTGTATATTAACCCCACCACAGACGCTCGTCACAGAATTCCTTTCTCATTATTCGTTACTGATTTTACAGTCGCCCGCGAGACCACTTAAAAGCTAATGAGCTACCGGTTGGCACAAGATAGAAAGCGTCGAAGCGCTCAGCTTGAGAACACGTGCAATTAAATTTATACAGTTAATAAATGGCTTAGGCCACACGAAGAAACATTAGATTTAGGCCGTAAGAATATCAGCGTTCCTTTATGTCAAAAATACTGGATGACTGAATTGTGAACTGGTTCCAGCTCCTTCCGAATATGAAGTCAGTGCCTTGTTCGCTGCTTCACATCTCTCCTCACCGTTGTAGTAACAAATATAGGGAGTCCTACCTACCTGAAACACGGGGATGTCTTTACTCATGGTAAAGAAATAAAGAGATATCTACTCAAACAAATACAAGTCATTCAATAATAAACGTTCAGAATCTAATTCTATAACGCTGTATATTTTCAGTACCTTATGTGTTTAGTATCGTTCTTAGATATCTCAACTGGGCAAAAGGAATGGATGAAAGAACTATAGTCAAAGCAACGTGGAATTTTGTCAGAACGAGAGACTGTATTCTAATTATTTCATTTGAATGTATGTGACAATCAGAAAATGCTGAAAAACATATATCAGATGAAGTGGCCGCCTAGTGGCCTACGTGCATTAACAGGCATAATGCTTTCGGAATTTACGCTCCGGATGCGATACACTGGGATATTCCCTCGTATGGGTTCTTGTTACAACACACTTGCCAACTGATGGTGTTGATGCGCTCCGGGAACCCCAACTCGCGGACGAAACATGTGGAATATCCTGTTGCTGTGCGTAAATTTCCAGAAACTTTCTGTCGGCTTCTGCCAGTAAACCACGGGATATCATTTTGCCATTTCCTAGTCACTTTTTCCCAGAACTAAACTGAACAGTGTCTGGCTTTGCATTTGTTTTAAACAATTCCAATTCCTCCGCGCCACAGAACACCTTCCACCTTAATGTCTTCACTAGCCACGTTGACCCAATATATGATCCGATAACTCCGGAGGTACCATATAATTAGAGTTCGGTGTTTGTCAAAAGTTAGCTAATATTAGACATGATGGTGGATCTGTATGTTTCTGTATAAATTATGTGAAAGAGTAACTACAGTCTTATATCTGTGATGTTCATCCCTTGTTTGATTTAGGGAACAGTTCTTATGCTCGGCGTATTACTTTCTTTTCAAAGACTGAAAAGTTCCTCTGAAGGAATAAACATTTATTGCGCATCCAGCGATCTTGTGAAACTCAGCCGACTCTGCTTGTCCTTGAGACCCTGAAGGCAGTAAAAATCGCAGCTCTGGCCTCAGGAAAAGCAGTTGCCTGACAGGCTCACTGGATGAATCGTAGCAACATCTAATTCATCCGCATAGGAGGTACCCCTCGCTAGACCCATCGTTGAGTATTGGTCGCCAGTCTGATTAACAAAATAGATAGAGAAGATGCCAAGATCAGCCACGCGTCTCTTCACTGATTCGTTTAGCAAGAGCGAGAGCACCACGGAGATGCTAGTGAAACTCTAGTGGCCAATCGACGCTGCCAAATTGGTTGGATGTGTTTACTGTTAAAATTTTGAGAGTGTGGATTCCAAGACGAGTCAAACAAATATTCCGTCCTGTAAAACATAATTACTTCACGAGACGACCATGACACGCGAAACAGAGAAATTTGAGCTTATTTTACTGACAGTGGTTATTCCTAAGCACCATTCGTGGGAGGAACTGGAAACGGGAGAAATGACGGTGATACACGAAGTGTTCTCCGCCATGCACCACAAGGTGACTTCCAGAGAATAGATGTAGATGCAGGGTTTACACTATAGCAGTTACGTTGTATAAACCTTAACATGCGTCTTCATAATGATCAGTGTTACAGGTTTATGAGAGAGGATGAAAATTTTCTTTTAAGTATTGAGAATTAGAAGCGACCACCAAGTAACGGACTATGCGGATATCTTGCGAGCCGAATTAGAAGTATGTAGTTGCTGAATTGATTGGTGTTGGATTTAAGAGCTCATCAGCATTATAATCAACGCCCTTACTTGACATCAACATACACATTTCGTGGTTTGAACGACATCTGTTTTCAGTTGTGAAATTGCTGTTATCGGGAAAATGCTGTTATCGGGAACACACATCAGCAGATTTCTTTGAGAATATCTGATTTATTCGTCACATACGCGGTTGGCGCGTATTAAAAACAAGAAATTGTTTAGAAAATCATTCTGATGACACGTTATATGGATAGCTCACTAAGCAAAATACGGGGGCATAACCATTAGCTCAGAGTTTATTGATGTCATTTGGAGAGGAATCCTGACACTTCACAAAATTTTAAAACAACTGTCTTTGTCAAACAGGATGGTGGACAGGTCTCCACCGAAGCATAGGGTGTAGTTAAAAAGAAAAAGGTTGACAATTATTGTCATAACTTCTGAATGGTTTGCGTTAGGACGTTCAAAAAATGGCTTTAAGCACTATGGGACTTAACATCTGAGGTCATCAGTCCCTTAGACTTAGAACTACTTAGACCTAACTAACCTAAGGACATCACACACATCCATGCCCGCGGCAGGATTCGAACCTGCGAACGTAGCAGCAGCGTGGTTCCGGACTGAATCGCCTAGGAAATGGCAGCAAGAGAGGGGAAGAAAACCAATGTGCACTCCGTGTGCATACCGGGGGGAGTCATTCCAGATGTGGAAAGGGTCCTTCCGGATGCCATGAAGGGTACAGGGTGCACCCATCTGCAGGTGGTCGCTCATGTCGGCACCAATGATGTGTGTCGCTATGGATCGGAGGAAATCCTCTCTGGCTTCCGGCGGCTATCTGATTTGGTGAAGACTGCCAGTCTCGCTAGCGGGATGAAAGCAGAGCTCACCATCTGCAGCATCGTCGACAGGACTGACTGCGGACCTTTGGTACAGAGCCGAGTGGAGGGTCTGAATCAGAGGCTGAGACGGTTCTGCGACCATGTGGGCTGCAGATTCCTCGACTTGCGCCATAGGGTGGTGGGGTTTCGGGTTCCGCTGAATAGGTCAGGAGTCCACTACACGCAACAAGCGGCTACACGGGTAGCAGGGGTTGTGTGGCGTGGGCTGGGCGGTTTTTTAGGTTAGATGGCCTTGGGCAAGTACAGAAAGGGCAACAGCCTCAACGGGTGCGGGGCAAAGTCAGGACATGCGGGGACCAAGCAGCAATCGGTATTGTAATTGTCAACTGTCGAAGCTGCGTTGGTAAAGTACCGGAACTTCAAGCGCTGATAGAAAGCACCGAAGCTGAAATCGTTATAGGTACAGAAAGCTGGCTTAAGCCAGAGATAAATTCTGCCGAAATTTTTACAAAGGTACAGACGGTGTTTAGAAAGGATAGATTGCATGCAACCGGTGGTGGAGTGTTCGTCGCTGTTAGTAGCAGTTTATCCTGTAGTGAAGTAGAAGTGGATAGTTCCTGTGAATTATTATGGGTGGAGGTTACACTAAACAACCGAACTAGGTTAATAATTGGCTCCTTTTACCGACCTCCCGACTCAGCAGCATTAGTGGCAGAACAACTGAGAGAAAATTTGGAATACATTTCACATAAATTTTCTCAGCATGTTATAGTCTTAGGTGGAGATTTCAATTTACCAGATATAGACTGGGACACTCAGATGTTTAGGACGGGTGGTAGGGACAGAGCATCGAGTGACATTATACTGAGTGCACTATCCGAAAATTACCTCGAGCAATTAAACAGAGAACCGACTCGTGGAGATAACATCTTGGACCTACTGATAACAAACAGACCCGAACTTTTCGACTCTGTATGTACAGAACAGGGAATCAGTGATCATAAGGCCGTTGCAGCATCCCTGAATATGGAAGTTAATAGGAATATAAAAAAAGGAAGGAAGGTTTATCTGTTCAGCAAGAGTAATAGAAGGCAGATTTCAGACTACCAAACAGATCAAAACGAAAATTTCTGTTCCGACACTGACAATGTTGAGTGTTTATGGAAAAAGTTCAAGGCAATCGTAAAATGCGTTTTAGACAGGTACGTGCCGAGTAAAACTGTGAGGGACGGGAAAAACCCACCGTGGTACAACAACAAAGTTAGGAAACTACTGCGAAAGCGAAGAGAGCTCCACTCCAAGTTTAAACGCAGCCAAAACCTCTCAGACAAACAGAAGCTAAACGATGTCAAAGTTAGCGTAAGGAGGGCTATGCGTGAAGCGTTCATTGAATTCGAAAGTAAAATTCTATGTACTGACTTGACAGAAAATCCTAGGAAGTTCTGGTCTTACGTTAAATCAGTAAGTGGCTCGAAACAGCATATGCAGACACTACGGGATGATGATGGCATTGAAACAGAGGATGACACGCGTAAAGCTGAAATACTAAACACCTTTTTCCAAAGCTGTTTCACAGAGGAAGACCGCACTGCAGTTCCTTCTCTAAATCCTCGCACAAACGAAAAAATGGCTGACATCGAAATAAGTGTCCAAGGAATAGAAAAGCAACTGGAATCACTCAATAGAGGAAAGTCCACTGGACCTGACGGGATACCAATTCGATTCTACACAGAGTACGCGAAAGAACTTGCCCCCCTTCTAACAGCCGTGTACCGCAAGTCTCTAGAGGAACGGAGGGTTCCTAATGATTGGAAAAGAGCACAGATAGTCCCAGTCTTCAAGAAGGGTTGTCGAGCAGATGCGCAAAACTATAGACCTATATCTCTTACGTCGATCTCTTGTAGAATTTTAGAACATGTTTTTTGCTCGCGTATCATGTCATTTCTGGAAACCCAGAATCTACTATGTAGGAATCAACATGGATTCCGGAAACAGCGATCGTGTGAGACCCAACTCGCCTTATTTGTTCATGAGACCCAGAAAATATTAGATACAGGCTCCCAGGTAGATGCTATTTTTCTTGACTTCCGGAAGGCGTTCGATACAGTTCCGCACTGTCGCCTGATAAACAAAGTAAGAGCCTACGGAATATCAGACCAGCTGTGTGGCTGGATTGAAGAGTTTTTAGCAAACAGAACACAGCATGTTGTTATCAATGGAGAGACGTCTACAGACGTTAAAGTAACCTCTGGCGTGCCACAGGGGAGTGTTATGGGACCATTGCTTTTCACAATATATATAAATGACCTAGTAGATAGTGTCGGAAGTTCCATGCGGCTTTTCGCGGATGATGCTGTAGTATACAGAGAAGTTGCAGCATTTGAAAATTGTAGCGAAATGCAGGAAGATCTGCAGCAGATAGGCACTTGGTGCAGGGAGTGGCAACTGACCCTTAACATAGACAAATGTAATGTATTGCGAATACATAGAAAGAAGGATCCTTTATTGTATGATTATATGATAGCGGAACAAACACTGGTAGCAGTTACGTCAGTAAAATATCTGGGAATATGCGTGCGGAACGATTTGAAGTGGAATGATCATATAAAATTAATTGTTGGTAAGGCGGGTACCAGGTTGAGATTCATTGGGAGAGTGCTTAGAAAATGTAGTCCATCAACAAAGGAGGTGGCTTACAAAACACTCGTTCGACCTATACTTGAGTATTGCTCATCAGTGTGGGATCCGTACCAGGTCGGGTTAACGGAAGAGATAGAGAAGATCCCAAGAAGAGCGGCGCGTTTCGTTACCGGGTTATTTGGTAACCGTGATAGCGTTACGGAAATGTTTAATAAACTCAAGTGGCAGACTCTGCAAGAGAGGCGCTCTGCATCGCGGTGTAACTTGCTCGCCAGGTTTCGAGAGGGTGCGTTTCTGGATGAGGTATCGAATATATTGCTTCCCCCTACTTACACCTCCCGAGGAGATCACGAATGTAAAATTAGAGAGATTAGAGCGCGCACGGAGGCTTTCAGACAGTCGTTCTTCCCGCGAACCATACGCGACTGGAACAGGAAAGGGAGGTAATGACAGTGGCACGTAAAGTGCCCTCCGTCACACACCGTTGGGTGGCTTGCGGAGTATCAATGTAGATGTAGATGTAGATGTAGAACCGCTCGCACACAGCGGCCGGCTAGGACGCTCAAACTGCACGTTTGGCGGGGGGCATGATGGAAATTAGTATGGTTTGGTTTAGCGACGAAGCCCACTTTCATTTGGATCGGTTCGTCAATAAACAAAATTGGCGCATTTGGGGGACTGAGAATCCTCATTTCGCCATCGAGAAGTCTCTTCATCCTCAACGGATGACAGTGTGGTGTGCAATGTCCAGTCACGGAATAACCAGTGCGATATTCCTCAATGTCACGGTGACTACCGAACGGTACGTGAAGTTTCTGGAAGATGATTTCATCCCCATTATCCGAAGTGACCCTGATTTCGACAAAATGCTGTTCATGTAAGACGGAGCTCGATCCCATCGAAGCAGGAGAGTATTTGCTGTCCTGGAGAAGCACTCTGGGGACCGTATTCTGGTTCTGGGGTACCCACAAGCCACTGGCATGGACCTCGATTGGCGCCATATTCTCCGGATCTGAACGCATGTGACTCCTTTTTGTGGGTCTATATCAAAGACAAGGTGTACAGCAATAGCCCCAAAATCACTGCTGACCTGGAAATAGCCATTCAGGAGGTCGTCGACAGCACCGCTGTTCGTACACTTCAGTGAGTCAAGCAGAATTTCGCTATTCGTCTGCGCCGCATTATCGCCAATGACAGGCATATCGAACATGTAATAACCTAAATCCGAATATCTGTAGTGACTTTTACATGTTGAATAAAGTGTGTGCGCGCCGCAGTTGTAACTAATTTACGTTTTTTTCATATAGCTCAATAATTGTCATCCAATATGTTAAATGTTTAATGATATTCCACAGGCTTCACATAGAGCTATCGGAAAAAGAAACTCTCTGGCGATGGACAATGTCATATTCCAATCCTAATGCGCATTACTTCCTTCTATCGACTTAGCTGGCATGAAGCTTACCACGCCTGGGTGGTCGATTTGATTGACGGCAGCCGGCCGGTGTGGCCGAGCGGTTCAAGGCACTACAGTCTGGAACCACGCGATCGCTACGGTTGCAGGTTAGAATCCTGCCTCGCGTATGGATGTGTGTGATGTCCTTAGGTTAGTTAGGTTTAAGTAGTTCTGGAGAGCAGTGTGGAGGGTAAAAATTGTAGAAAGAAACCAAGAGATGAAGCAGATTCAGAAGGATGTAGGCTGCAGTAGGTACTGGGAGATGAAGAAGCTTGCACAGGATAGAGTAGCATGGAGAGCTGCATCAAACCAGTCTCAGGACTGAAGACCACAACAACAACAACAAGTTCTAGGGGACTGATGACCTCAGAAGTTAAGTCCCATAGTGCTCAGAGCCATTTGAACCCTTTGATTGATGGCAGTTTGTTGTGTACCACCTCCGACCACTCACCTTCCCGCTCACGCACGATCGATTTTGCCTGACAGTGAGATGATAGATAGCGTGCAGGGGAAAGGAATTGCAATCACTGCTCTGCACTCTCGATTGACTGCTTTTTTATCTCGTCACAGCCTCTTAACGTACGTCAGCCTCTCCTTGATTGACGCTGACTGATTCCATTTCACCGTCCTAGTTGTGACGGGGAAGTCCCGCGTGACGTCGTTGCCCCACAGCCACAGCGGTCGCCAGAGGCGAGGCTTCCGGTCGTCACGAGGCGCTGAAACGAAAGTGAGTGTGGCGGTGACTGAGGCGGCGGCGGCGGCGTGGGCGGTAGTTAGCGGCGCCCGCGGACCGTGGCGCAGCAGAGGAAAGCGCTCACTGCCAAGGCCCGCGGGCCGCCGCCACGCCGCCACGCCACCTGCAGGCTGCGTCCCGCCTCCATGGCAACTAGCGAGGTTCCCAAAACATCGATCATTTCTGCAGTCTTCACATATCATATCCTAGGGAGGAAGATCAGCGGCTACCTACATGTACATCTACACTACTGGCCATTAAAATTGCTACACCAAGAAGAAATGCAGATGATAAACGGGTATTCATTGGACAAATATACCGTATTATACTAGAACTGACATGTGATTGCATTTTCACGCAATTTGGGTGCACACACCCTGAGAAATCAGCACCCAGAACAACCACCTCTGGCCGTAATAACGGCCTTGGTACACCTGGGCATTGAGTCAAACAGAGCTTGGATGGCGTGTACAGGTACAGCTGCCCATGCAGCTTCAACACAATACCACAGTTCATCGAGAGAGGGTAAGAACAACTGTTGATAAGCCTCCGATCTACGTTCGTGGTCTTCACGCGAGACACACGAAATACACTCCTGGAAATGGAAAAAAGAACACATTGACACCGGTGTGTCAGACGCACCATACTTGCTCCGGACACTGCGGGGGGCTGTACATGCAATGATCGCACGCACGGCACAGCGGACACACCAGGAACCGCGGTGTTGGCCGTCGAATGGCGCTAGCTGCGCAGCATTTGTGCACCGCCGCCGTCAGTGTCAGCCAGTTTGCCGTGGCATACGGAGCTCCATCGCAGTCTTTAACACTGGTAGCATGCCGCGACAGCGTGGACGTGAACCGTATGTGCAGTTGACGGACTTTGAGCGAGGGCGTATAGTGGGCATGCGGGAGGCCGGGTGGACGTACCGCCGAATTGCTCAACACGTGGGGCGTGAGGTCTCCACAGTACATCGATGTTGTCGCCAGTGGTCGGCGGAAGGTGCACGTGCCCGTCGACCTGGGACCGGACCGCAGCGACGCACGGATGCTCGCCAAGACCGTAGGATCCTACGCAGTGCCGTAGGGGACCGCACCGCCACTTCCCAGCAAATTAGGGACACTGTTGCTCCTGGGGTATCGGCGAGGACCATTCGCAACCGTCTCCATGAAGCTGGGCTACGGTCCCGCACACCGTTAGGCCGTCTTCCGCTCACGCCCCAACATCGTGCAGCCCGCCTCCAGTGGTGTCGCGACAGGCGTGAATGGAGGGACGAATGGAGACGTGTCGTCTTCAGCGATGAGAGTCGCTTCTGCCTTGGTGCCAATGATGGTCGTATGCGTGTTTGGCGCCGTGCAGGTGAGCGCCACAATCAGGACTGCATACGACCGAGGCACACAGGGCCAACACCCGGCATCATGGTGTGGGGAGCGATCTCCTACACTGGCCGTACACCACTGGTGATCGTCGAGGGGACACTGAATAGTGCACGGTACATCCAAACCGTCATCGAACCCATCGTTCTACCCTGGCCAGCAAGATCTCCGGATCTGTCCCCCATTGAGCATGTTTGGGACTGGATGAAGCGTCGTCTCACGCGGTCTGCACGTCCAGCACGAACGCTGGTCCAACTGAGGCGCCAGGTGGAAATGGCATGGCAAGCCGTTCCACAGGACTACATCCAGCATCTCTACGATCGTCTCCATGGGAGAATAGCAGCCTGCATTGCTGCGAAAGGTGGATATACACTGTACTAGTGCCGACATTGTGCATGCTCTGTTGCCTGTGTCTATGTGCCTGTGGTTCTGTCAGTGTGATCATGTGATGTATCTGACCCCAGGAATGTGTCAATAAAGTTTCCCCTTCCTGGGACAATGAATTCACGGTGTTCTTATTTCAATTTCCAGGAGTGTATATTCATTGACTCCTATAGGAAAGTACGATTTCGGAATTTTAACAGTGGACCACATCCTGATGCACAACCACTCCGTTAAGGCATCAGCCGCAGGAGTTAGACGAGCAGCTCCTAGACGCTTTCCGTCTAACTACAGGAACACTTGGCCGAAGACGAGGATTCTTCGAATCACCTGTGTCTCCTCCATCAGTCCTATGTGGTACAGGACCCAATCTGACGAGCAATATCCAAGAATCGGACCGGCGAGGGATTTGTAAGGTTCTCCCCTTCCTGATTGGGTTATACATTCTAAGGCCGGCCGCGGTGGTGTCGCGGTTCTAGGCGGTCAGTCCGGAACCGCGAGACTGCTACGGTCGCAGGTTCGAATCCTGCCTCGGGCATGGATGTGTGTGATGTCCTTAGGTTAGTTAGGTTTAAGTAGTTCTAAGTTCTAGGGGACTGATGACCACAGCTGTTAAGTCCCATAGTGCTCAGAGCCATTTGAACATTCTAAGGATTCTTCTCGTGAATCTGTCTGGCATCTGCTACACCTGCGATTAGTTTTATATCTTTGTTCGCCCCGTACGTATACTTCTAAGGCTTTAATGGACCTGATTGCTCCCAATGATTGTTCTGCAGTCGTGTAATGTGTCTTTTCGACTCTTTATTCTCAATCCATCAGCATCTGCATGATTACTCTGCAATTCACAATTGAGTACCTGGCGGTGGGTTCATGGAACCATCTTTAAGTTCCACTCTCGAACAGCGCGAGGGAAAAACGAACACTTAAATCTTTCCGTACGAGCTCTGGTTTATTTTATTTTATTATGGCGATCATTTGTTCCTATGTAGACGGGCACCAACAATACATTTTCACATCCCGAGGAGAAAGTCGGTGAATGAAATTTCGTGAGAAGGTCCTACCGCATTGTTATAATGACTGCCACCCCAGTTCGTGTACCATATCCATGGCACTCCCTCCTCTATTTCGCGATAATACAAAACGAACTGTCCTTCTTTGAACCTCTCCGACGTCCTTCGTCAATCCTATCTGATGCGGATCCCACACCGCGCAGCAGTTCTCCAGAACAGGGCGGACAAAGATAGTGTAAAGAGTCTCTTTAGTAAACCTGTTACATTTGTTAGGTGTTCCGCCAATAGAGCGCAGTCTTTGGCTCTTTTACCCACGTCATTAACTATGTGATGGTTCCAACTGAAGTTATTCGTAAGTGAAATCCCCAAGTATTTAGCTCAGTTCACAGCCATTAGATCTGTCTGATTTATCGAGCAAGAGAAATTTAGCGGATTCCTTTTAGTACTCATGTGGACGACTTCACACTTTGAATAATTTAGACTCATTTACATTTATTTAGCTGACGGCCAACTGCCACTCCCTGCACGAATCGTCGATCGTCTGCAGGAGTTCCTACAATTTTGCTACAATTTTCTAGCGTTGCGACTTTTTTTTATATACAACAGCTGCGTCTGCGAACAGCCCCATGGAGATTTCGACGTTATCCAGTAGGTCATTATTTTAATGTCTAGCGATTAGAAATGGTTCTATAACACTTCCTTGTGTTACGTCTGAAGTTATTTCTGACTCTGAAGATTTCTCTCCATTAAAGAATCACACGCTGTGTTCCGTTTCCTAGGAATTCTAAAATCTCGCTGACTACGTAGTCGTGAAGAGTGAAACGCCATGTCCGTTACAGAAAGATTGGAAAGGAAATAGCCTGTGGCTTCGATTAAGGATCCATAATAGTATTTTCCTTAAAATGAGTAATGGGTCATTTAATTAAACTCACTTAAAAGAGATCAATGGAATCAGTCGAGGTGTAATCAGTTAAACGAAGAAAACATGAAATTACATTACTGAACTCCGTTCATAAATGCTAAACATGTCGTTAACAACATTACAATTTACACCATACCTGAATCCAAGCCCGAATTTCCTACCGATGACGAGGCTCATTATAAAATGTTCTTCCATTCCGGCCTCTCCAGCAGATTGTTTACTCCAGATGTGTGACTCACACATCCCGAAACAGAACTTCTGGGTCCAACGTTCGGAAGTAAGAGGAGGAAATATAGGTGTGAGTGACGATGAAACTCAAACGAGTTTTTGTCTGGCATAAATTTTGCCGTCACACTACCGTCTCCCTCTCTTTTAGCCGCTGCATATATGGCCAGTGTTTAACCAAATGACACCTCGAAGATGCAGAATAAAAGTAAATACATGAACTCGATATTCCTCAATGTTCAAAAAGCTGACGGCTCTGTTCCACTCCAATCCCACTGAAACAGACAGATTCGTATGCGTTACCTCAAGAATTTTGCCCTGGGATGAACATTTGACATTCTTCTGGTTGGTAAGTTATAACAGAAACAGAAATAATTCCGGATGTGGCCCAGAGACGCGTGGTGGAACCACTGCTTTCCGTGTCCACGCTTGCTAGACTCTGATAGTTGGAATTTCAGACTTTGTCCGACGTGACATACACGGTCCAATCACGTTAATGTGACCACCGTCTATTTTTGACGTCAACGTTGAATAACTACTCACAGGCGGTAGGTGGTTGCCCTAGCAGCGGAGGGTATATAAAGTGGGTCAGAGAATTCGGATAACAGTGGGGTTGTAATGCAAAAACGTGAAAAAAGGTCATGATCGTTGGCCAAGGGTGTAGGTATTTCCCAGACGGCTAAATCTGTAAACAGCTCACGTTCCACTGTGGTTAAAATATACCGTGCATCGCAAAATGGCGCTATCGAAAGCTGACGCTAGGCAACTGTGGTGCACCACGGGCCATACATGACAGGGATGAATGACGGCTGCGGGGATGTGTACAGGCGAACAGACGTGCAACTGCTGAGCAACTGACCGCCCGGATGAACCAAGGGGTTACCAACAGTGTCTCCTCAACGATTGTTCAGCGAACGTTGTTTTGCTACGTATCAGCCTCTGCAGCAGGCACCTGGCTTTTGCACCCATACTGACTGCCGTTAGTTGGCGATGAAGGCTGGAATCTGCACATCAGTACCTGAATCGGTGACTGGACGTCCGTTGAATGGCGACAGATGGCCTTTTCAGGTGAATCACATTTTATGCTCCATGAAAGAAAAATCTAGTGCTCTTCAGTGCAGTTCCTAAGGTATGCACTTTAGAGCCCATGCTTACTGGAATTTTTTTCTTGTTTTCGTCCACACTACCTCCTCACAAAATATGGAAAGCAACGATCTCGCAGTAAAAGGGATTTGTTTCACAGCATCGAAGATGACGAAACGCTCATAGCACTTAAGGTATGCATTTTAGAGAGACCAGAACCCAATTTTTTTAGACTGAGAAGCTTACGTCCACGAATCAGCACGGTCTTAGAAAGCACTCCTTGTGGAAAATCACAACTTGGCCTGTTCTCACATGATATAATATTTCTACATTTTTGGACACCATTTGACACGGTGCCCTACTGCGGACTGTTAATGAAGGAACAAGAATATGGAACAGGTCAGACAAGTCAGTGACTCGAATACTTCGTAAGTAACACAACCCAGAACGTTGACCTCGACGGTGAGTGTTCATCAGAGATAAGTCTATCGTCTGGAGTGCTTAGATGATTTAGACAAAATTATATATAGGGCTTGAGATCCGTACCAGGTCAGATTAAAGGAAGACACCAAAACAATTCGAAGGCGATTAGAGGTAGGATCACGGAGAAGCTTCGGGAACTCAAATGGGAATCCCTGGAGGGAAGGCGACATTCTTTTCGAAAAACACTATCGGGAAATTGAGTGAACCGGCATCTGAAGCTGACTGCCGAGCGATTCTACTGTTGCCAACATACACTGCGCGTAAGGACCACTAAGATAAGATACGAGAAAGTAGGGCTCATACGGAGGCGTATAGACACTCGTTTTTCCCTCGTTCTATTTACGAGTGCAACAGGATAGTAGATCACTAGTAGTGGTGCAGGGTGCCCTCCGCCACGCACCGTACGGTGGCTTGCGGAGTAGATTTAGATCTTTACCAGAGTTTTTACTTAAAACGATCGTTCGTGTCATATCCCGGAATGTTGCCACTTTCTTCTTGTACCTATGTGAACTGTAGTCATAGTCGATATTCCTGCCATATGTGAGTTTTAGGCCTATTTTCATTCTGGTTTGGAAAGGACCGAGCGAACCATTAGCGTCTGTAATAGTGAATGCAGTGGCTTCTCATCGCACTAATTCTCCTGCAAAAGCCCCGAGACTTTCCTCCAGTGCAATACGCCACTGCTAGACCCGCGCGACACTCCTCCCAGATGCGTTTCGGGCATTGCGTCAGACGTGACCACCTTGCCAGAGTGTGTGGGCTGATTTCTGTGCGTTTCGAAAGGCGTGCTGGCCTATCGGACCATTCCGTGCCAAGGGAGACGCCTCTGCGCGTGTTTGGCAATCCTCTGGAGCCGGATTCCTGCGTGCTGGAAGCGACCGTGTCGCAGGCAGCGGGTGGGCGGAGTCGCGCCGATAGGCCGCGGAAGCTGCAGCCGGCGAACGCTGCAAGGCACTACTCGAGGGCGGCGCTTTCTCTCGCCCGCTCGCACGGTGAGGAGCCGGCCGGCGGCCTTCTCCACCTGTTACAACGCGCTGCCGCACCGGATGATTATCTCTAATTTTGTTCCGTAATGAGTGATGCGATATTCTTTTAGCTTCACAAGTGAGCGGAAGCGGAAACGCAGTGATTCCGCAGAGCGGTGGGTAATCGACCTCTCCAGTGAAGTTTAAGGGATACATTTTATCATATTAAATTTAGATTTTTGGCGTATAATCTAAAATTTCTTAGAGTGTGTTAGTAGCAATAAGGTCCACAGCCATAGCAAATTTTGTGTATCACTACAATCTGCTGCATTGGTTGTCAAAAAGTGGTTCAAATGACTCTAAGCACTCTGGGACTTAAAATCTGCGGTCATCAGTCCCATAGACCTAGAACTACTTAAACCTAACTAACCTAAGGACATCACACACATCCATGCCCGAGGCAGGATTCGAACCTGCGACCGTAGCAGCAGCGTGGTTCCGGACTGAATTGCCTAGAACCCCTCGGTCACAGCGGCCGGCATTGGTTAAAATACCGTCTTTTCTTCATTCTCGCCAACTGCCTTGCCGCAGTGATAACACCGTTTCCCGTCAGATGACCGAAGTTAAGCGCTGTCGGGCTGGGCTAGTATTGGGATGGGTGACCATCCGGTCTGCCGAGCGCTGTTGGTAAGCGGGGTGCACTCACCCCTTGTGAGGCAAACTGAGGAGCTACTTGATTGAGAAGGTCTCGGAAACTGACATACGGCAGGGAGAGCGGTGTGCTGACCACATCCTCCCTCCTTCATATCCGCATCCAGTGACGCCTATGAGCTTAGGATGACACGGCGGTCGGTCAGTAACGTTGGGCATTCATAGCCTGTTCGGGAGGAGTTTAGTTTCTTGATACTCCGATGCTGCATAGATTCGGCTGTGTATACATTTTCAAATTAGTCAGCAGTACATACTAAGTGTGCAATTAAATTACAAATATTAAATAACCAGCAGTTGTTTAGCCAAAGGAATAAACGAACAGAACAAGACTTCCTCAGCGTAACCTGTCAAACAACAGCCGAAAACGGAGACGATGGTAATGACGGACGCTGGAGTCTGAAGCCAGTCCATTTTAAGAATGTTGCTGTCCGCAAACCATTGACTCACGAATGTTACTTCATGACAGGGTGCATTGTCATGCTGATAGAAGCAGCCATGGTCTGCGAACTTTTCCGCTACTGTACACAGTACACAGTGCTGTAAAATTTGTTGATATCCTTCCATGTTTAGCGTTTTCTGAAGCGCAGTAGACGGAGAACACTCTAACTACGAAAAAATGGCCACCTCTTCCATAATCCGCTGTTGGCACTAGAAAGGTAACGTTTTCGAGGTGCTAGCCAAAGTCAAACCCTGCAGCGTAATTCAACACCTCAAATCAGTGGTTGCCAGCCATCCACTGTCCAGCCGTGTCGTTCCTTACACCTCCTTAAGTGTCGCCTAGCAATGAGTACAGTAATTTGTGGCTTCTGAGGAGCCCAGCAGACGATTTCTGAAAATGCACAGAGATGTTCGTGTACTATCGATACACGAGAACCAAGTACATTTTTATGGGTACATGTGCTAATTAAACTATCGACCGACCGATCTGTAAATTTATGTTACTATCTCTGTCTCTCACCCCTCATCTCCCCCTTCCCCCGAAAAAAGTTGCTATCAAGATGCCTACGGTTTCAGTAATAATTAATAACAATAAAATAAACAACATGTTTTAATATTATCAACATCATCATCGTCGTATGCGTACATCTTTACCTATACAAAGCTTCAGCGTAACGTCCAAGAAATTGGAGTTCATAGAAATATTTAAAAGTATTTCACTTAGAACGATTGAGAAAACATTTATGTAGATTATAGGTATGAGAGAATGTAAATGAGGAAACTGCAGTTTATTTCGGTTGTTTCCCTCTACGTAATGTAATTTTTTTAATTTTTTTCTGGGTAGTTTTTTGAGGCTGGAACATTTCCTGCAGGCAATCTTGCCACAGGCCTATCCATGTGGGCTTGGCCTTATGTAAGCAACCGCCCTGTGTATAACACAGTTCGTCATTTGCAGAATTACTTGGCATTTTCGAGATACTTATTTCTCGTGCTACTTTATTCTCCGATAGGTGGCTTAGAAGTTCGGAAATTGATGCATGTAAAAATACGAACGCTTTTCCCCAGCGTTTTACAGTAATACATATTCATCGGCAGTATTTGGAGCGCAGTGTCAGTGCACTGCACACAAGCATGAATCTCTTTCAAGCATACGACAAGGATACGCATTTGGTGCTTTACTCTAAGGAAAGACAGGATATAATATCACCGTCTCTCAATATATACCATGAACACCATGGTAATGGATCTTTAGATTAAGCTTAGAACAATTATAACAATATCATCCTTCTGACGCCTCCCACGTAAATCGCCATGCATGCCCTGAACACTTTAGTTGTAGGTTAACTTGAGGTTGAGTGCAAACTCGTGAGACTGTCCGGATATTTTTTAATCACCGAAAGGCCAGAAGAAAAGTTCTCGTTGACAATGACGGCAGCGGAAGAGGCTGTGCTAACAGTGAGATATCACACAACTGGTGCCGAGCGGGAAGACTCTGGAGTTTTAGAAAGAACCAGCTGTCGATTACCACACTGAAAGGGTCACCAGGATTTATCCAGACATGTAAGTGTCTGATACGATGATATTTTAACCGTACCTGCAGTTGCCGGCCGAAGTGGTCGTGCGGTTCAAACATTTAACGGAGAAAATAAATCTCCATCTACATCTACATGCATATCTACATGATTACTCTGCAACTCACAATTAAGTGCCTGGCAGAGAGTGCATCCAACCCCCTTGAAGCTACTCCTCTACCGTTGCACTTTCGAACAGAGTCTGGGCAAAACTAACACTTGAATCTTTAAGTGTCAGCATTTTGTTATGAATATCATTTCTCCTCTTGTAGGTGGACGCTAACAAAATGTTTTCACATTCTGAGGTCATAGTCGGCGGTTGAAATTTCAGGAGAAGGTTCTGCAGCAGCGAAAAACGGCTTTGTTTTGATGACTGCCACACCAATTTGTGTATCCTGTCCGTGGCACTTTCTTCCCCATTTTGCGATAATATAAAACGATCTGCCCTTCTCTGAACTTTTTAGATGTCCTCTGTCAGTCTCATCTGCTGCGCATCCCACAGCGCACAGCAGTACTCCAGAAGAGGGCGAACAAAAATAGTGTAAAGAGTCTCTTTAGTAAACCTGTTACATTTTTAAGGTGTTCTGCCAATAGATCGCAGTCTTTGGTGTGCACTCCTCACGACATTATGTATGCGATCGTTACAATTTAAGGAAATCTCTAAGTAAATAGTTGAATTTACAGCTTTTAGATTTGTGTTATTTATTATTTAACTGAAATTTAGCGGATTTCTTCTAGTACTCATGTGGACGGATTCACACTTTTCATTGCTTAGAGTCATTTTCCTCATTTTTCACCATACAGATGTCTTGCCTAACTCGTTTTGTAATTAGTTTTGATCATCTGATGACTTTATAGCCGCGCGGAGTGGCCGCGAGGTTTGAGGCGCTATGTCACATATTGCAGGGCCCCTCCCGCCGGAGGTTTGAGTCCTCCTTCGGGCATGGGTGTGTTTGTTGTCCTTAGCATAAGTTAGTTTAAGTAATGTGTCAGTCTAGGGACCGATGACCTCAGCATTTTGGTCCCTTAGGAATTCACACACATTTGAACATCTTTTGACTTTACAAGACGGTAAATGACAGCATTATCTGCAAACAATCTAAGAAAGCTGCTCAGATAGCCTCATAAATCGTTTATATAGATAAGGAACCACAGAGGGTTTATAACACTTCCTTGGGGAACACCACATATAACTTATGTTTTACTCGATGGCTTTCCTTCAGTTATTACGAGCTGTGGTCTTTCTGAAGGGAAATCACGAGTCCAGTCACACAAGTGAGACGACCTCCATAGGCACGGAGTTTAACAAATTTGTGAGGAACGGTGTAAAAAGCCTTTTGAAAATCTAAAAATATGGAATCAATTTGACGTCCCCTGTCGATAGCATTCATTACTTCGTGACAATAAGGAACTAGTTGTTTTTCACAAGATCGATACCTTCTGAATTCGTGTTGGCTATTTGTCAATATATGGTTTCAGATTGAGTTTTTCACTCTGCAGCGGAGTGTGCGCTGATATGAAACTTCATGGCAGAGTAAAACAGTGTGCCAGACCGAACGAAGTAAAGCTGTGAGGACGGGGCGTGAGTCGTGCTTGGGTATCTCAGATGGTAGAGCACTTGCCCGCGAAAGGCAGAGGTCCCGAGTTCGAGTCTCGGTCCGGCACATAGTTTTAATCTGCCAGGAAGTTTCAATAAATGGTTTTCTTCGAGGTGATTCATAATGTTCGAACACAGCATATGTTTCAAAGTCCTACTGCAAAGAGCGCTAGGGTGATATAGGTATGTAACTCAGCGGATTACTCCCGTTTCTTTCTTGGGTATTAGTGTTATACGAAATGAATGAAATATCAATGCAGGATCAAGTCTTAGAAAGGACCGCCTCTTCTCCCCAATCCACAATTTTTGATATTTGCTCTTGGAAGCTTCACAAGACAGCAGCCTCTTCGGTCGAACTGGGTCTCGATTACCGGCAGGCATTAACCACAAGGGCGGCGCCGGCGACACGGTGACATGGCTTCGGGCTCCCAGGCAATCGATATCGGTGGCGGCAGACGCCATTCATCAGGGCGCTGGCAACGTGTTGGCTTGCACTCAAGTAAACAGCTCGCCGGAGCGGCCTGTTTACCCGCCGACTTGTCACCGACGCCCTTTGGGGCCACGGACGTACTTGTTAGCTAAGCGTGCGATCTGCTGCACCGCCGCTTGCATAACACACCCGGACAGTGGTCGCCGCACACGCTTGTGGCTGAGACCGTTGTTTAATGTTGACACGCCTTCTCCAGTGACCGCGATGTCGGCATGCTGCTAAGTTCGTGCTTCGGATGACATTGGTGTTCTCGGGGTAGCGACGCGTCCTTTAAAACGGAATTCATGGGATCGACTCCCAACAAGGCCATGAGCTTGGCATTAAATGCTCTACTACTATGGGTGTTATGTATAGCTGAAGGACCAAATTACAGAAGAACCTCGCCAATCCGTCCTCTACGGGACCGGGTGCATGGCCGGTACGCAAAAAAAGGTCGGATTGTCGGAAGAACACTTTTTTTCACCCATAACATCACAATGCAGTACAACTGTAATGGAAATAATGTCTGAAATATTGTTCCATTAAAACAGCAACAAAACGGAAAGAAAACGTTCACATACTAAAAAATCTTACACGAAAGTATAATGTGCATGCGGTGCCTTTTCTGTAAAGTACATCTGTATCGCACGGTAAGATATTGTTACTGTGAGTGAAAGTTATTCGTCTGTACATACGTTACTACAGTACCGCACTGACACACAATTTTTTTGAAATAAAAAAATTCTTTAATTCCATAACAATACTAATTATACATGTTAACCCACCTCCTGACATGATTAGTGGGCCATAAGGTGACACATAAAATTGGGTTACAATGCAGCTTAAATATTACAGTTATGTTAGTGAGCTACAGTTTGAACTACTACAGTGTGTTACTTTTCTACAACAATGGGCAGTTTAATTTAACCTACTTGTTAATTATCTAACCTAGAATGACTACTAACTGCAGCGTCACAGGTAAAGTACAAACCTACTTAGAATAGCCAGGCTCCACGAACTAACCCCGAGGAGCATGCCCCTGGCACTGGGCTGACCAAAGTTAGTATTCGCTGCAGTTTCCTAAATTAATGTCCTAAATCTAAGTCCTACAAAAAACTAACTTAGCCTACGTCATATCCGGTGCGTTTGTCATAATCGGTGGTATTGACCCCTCGCCCCCCCCCCCCTCCTCCTAGTTCCGTACGTGGCGGTTTCCAACTATGATGGAAGTCGGCCATTCCACGCACAGGCGGTATGGGAACGGGATCTGGTCTCAGTCGGTTGGTCTATGAGTTGGTACCTATTCTTGATCCCTCAGGTATTCTGTTAACACTTTACGTGACACCTCATCTGCCAGTGCATTCAAAGTGTGAGAAGTATCTTCTTGTCTGAGTAGTTGGTATGTGTCATTGTTCGGAAGTCTGTCTCGGAGTGTTGTCGAGACATCATTGAAGAGAGGGCACTCGACACAAATTATTTGCACTTAACTGTTCAAAACATGAGAAATCACACGGCAAAAATGTTCTGTTCTTTTGCTTAGCAGACGACAGCTTTGATTTTGCCGCGATTTCCGCCATTTCCTAATACAGAACACGTCCATTAGGGTAGGCGTAGAACTTTGTTCGATTTTGTGGAAGATCTATATCAAACGCATTTTTAGCAAACGTATGTGATTCGCGATCCGTAGGTTCATTGACTTACTTGTCGCCATCATCTTTCTCGTTCTCTCCCCATTGTTTCAGTTATAGATTCAATGAGTGTGTCGTCAGTTAATTCTGCTTCCGTTGTGCAGGCAGTCAGCATCAGCTGTACTAACGTCACTGGGATCAGCGTCCGGTTGTAAATATAGCGTCACATGTTTACGTTTAGTCGGTGCCATAATTTAGTTCAAAAAATGGTTCAAATGGCTCTGAGCATCTATGGGACTTAACATCCGAGGTCATAAGTCCCCTAGAACGTAGAACTACTTAAACCTAACTATCCTAAGGACGTCACACACATCCATGGCCGAGGCTGGATTCGAAGCTGCGACCGCCGGTAGTGCGGTTCCAGACTGAAGCGCCTAGAACCGCTCGGTCACACCGGCCGGCCATAATTTAGTTTCACACACTTTAATAAGTAATGAGAACACTGTCGCTTATTTACAAAACAAATGCATGCACAATAACACTTATTGATGGAGAGAAATAAATTGTTTCACACCAAAAGTGATCGAACTATAGCACCTAGCAACAGTCAACTGCCTACTGATCCATGTCGCAGACGATGAGCCGTCGACAAGTCCTGGCTGTAGCAGGGGCTGTGTAGGTAAACAGACACCGGAAATGGGACTGTCTGACAAGGCGGGGAGACAGACCATTCGAGGACGGATTAGCATGGCTCTACAGTGAACAAATACTTACTTGTGTGTGGGATATTCGTACCAATGGCAGATAAGGAAATCAGATGCAACAGACAATATAATATGAAACTGTGCTATTAAATACAAAGATGCCTGGACCAATGAGAAAAGAAGGAAGGTTAGAATTTAGCGTCCTCGTCGACAGCGGGGACATAAGAGACGGAGCCCCAAAGGATGGGACAGCACAACCTATCCTGCAACACCATTACAAGCTTTTCAGACTGTTCCTGACCACCCTCTCTATCAGAGCATAACAAAACTTAAGTTTCGGATAACAGTGCGTATTGGTCCTTTTGGTCCCGTGTATGGCCTGGTAATACTGCTTTGTGTGCCGCCGAAACGACAGTCGCTCTTGTGTTCCTTACGCAGCGTGTTGATATTTCTTTCATTGGTTCTAACGTACATCTGACCTCACATGCAGTGGATTCCCTATCTTCCTGCCGTTAGTAGGTAGAACAAAAGTCTAGCGAAATTCGAGTGCTGACATTGTATTTTCGTAGTGTGAACTCTGTGTTTATACCATGTTTTCAAGAAAGTAACAAATACAGTCGGTCATAATTTTCACAAGTGGGAGAAAATCTATTCTTTTACTTGTTTGTTTGTTGATACTAGCTCCAGATTTCTTAGCATTTAGTGCTCTGTTTGTCTTGCTGTTGGAGTAGTGATGTCGTTTGAAGGAGCTTCTAAGTGATTTGGTTCTTCCTCGATGTTCTATGGCTCATTCATTCGTTTAGCCCGTTCCACTAATGAAATGATTACTGCTCTCTTCTCATTCGGATAGCGATTGGATTTTATGGGGGACATTTGGCTTGATTTCTCATTTCCCGTGATTCAGATTGCGATTCGAGTTTACGGCCGTCATTTGTCTGCTTTAGAAGGCTTTCTGTAAAGTTCCTGTTCTAACACCCTGATGGTACTTCTCCCGCACATCTGAAAAGGAGATCTTTTTTCTTTGCACCGTACTCAGACTCATCCCTCTATCCTCAACAGTTTCTCTCTGTTCCCTTTAGAACTAGAACCTGTAAGAGAAGGCATACAATGGAGATGGGCTTGGTTACATTCCACAATTTGATTCCAGAAGATCTAGTGAAATAAGGGGAATAATAATTATCTTTCACGAATACATTTTTTTTTTAAGAAATTCATAAGTGGGTCTCTGAACGTGTGTTATCTTACTGCAGCTTTTCACGTTCTGAGGTACTGCTCGAGCGATGCACCCTCATGTAGACTGCCAAAGAATATTCTCTTTTCATAACTCAGTGCGTTAACATGTCACCTGGGGTAGTGTCACAAGTCCATCATCAATGGAGGAAGTAGGTCATGAGAAACTTATGCAGCTAGAAAACAGGGAAATAATGCCTCTATTTGCTTGTTAAATGTTTAAAGGGCCTATTCTGGGAGCTGTAGACGCAAACAGAAACATTCGATGAACCTCCCTAACGTTCACACGTGACAGAGCGAGCTCGTGACTCCAGCTTGTTAGTGAGAAAAACACTGATTGGGTCACTTCTTGTGCTCAGAGTCCGCGGCAACCGGAATGTCCGGTTTCTGCACGACAGGCGACGTGAGTGTCGCGTGGAAAGCGTTCAAGGGAGTGTTCGCATGATTTCATCGACATCGCTAAGATGAACGTACTTGTTCGTACAAATAATTCAGCAGCACTAAAAGAAAATACGGGCACTATAAAACTGAAATGCTAAAAAGATTGTGATCTATCATGCCAGACAGTAAGAATGGAGAAAAAGCAGTACTATTTTCTGCTTTCCCCAATATAACTGCCGTGCATCAAGGAATTTTCATGTTCGTTCAGAGAAACATTCACGCCCATTCTTCCTTTAATATGTCGACACGTTGCGCTACTAAAGATTCTATTCATTACATTACATATAAAGAGGAAGTTGGTTTCCCAGAATTAGATGACTGGATCTGTCAAATTTAAGTTATTGGCCTCACCAAACGGCGGAAATAAAAATAAATAATTCTTTAAAGGAAATATTAGTCAATAAAAATCTTCAAAGAGGTAGTGAGATGCATGCACTTCATGAAAGTGCCATACGAAAGAATCTACGTACAAAAATAGTAATATTAAGGAACTCGAAGGCACAAAGAACTTTTTAACATCACTGAAAGAGCACTCCACATAAATATCAAAACGCTGATGCAAAAGAGGTGGTAGCACATATTCATAAACCGCTACCCCGGTTCTTTAAAACAATCGAACTTCAATGTTTACGAAGTCATATCTCCCGAATTATGCGTCGTTCTGTAATATAATTTCGTGAGTACCTTGGGTGGTACATGTGGATGACGTCTGCAAAAGGTGTTGCCAATAGAGTTACTAATAAAGCTGTAATAAATTAAAATGTCACGCCTGATGCGGCAGTTTTGCTGCATGAACAGTGAAATTGTAGTAAATGATAAACTTTTTCCTTTCATCGTTTTGTGGAGTATGTCATGAAGAAAAGATTTCGTTATGATTTGACATTGTATACACAGTTGCTAACTGTAATACTTGACCTATTGCGTGAAACCTTGTTAACATATGATTATAGATGTTAATGGGCAGATTACGAAAGCGTTCCAAATTCTTAAATTCGATCAATAGCTGTATGAAATTCTTTCTTTCTTTTCCCACAATGACGCAGGGTCGGCATGGTTAATCGGATTTGGCAAGGTTAAGTTAAGTGGTGGCCAGATGCCCCTCCTGCCACCACCCCATACCCCCCCCCCCCCCCATAGGACAGTATTAGTGTACCCCAACTGTCTGTGTCTAGTGCAATCCATAGAATAGTGCGAATGGGTTCAGATGTCTGCGAGCCGTGTAACTGAGGCGGGACGTGGGGACCAGCCCGGTATTCACCTAGTGGGACGTGGAAAACCGCCTAAAAACCACATCCAGGCTGGCCAGCACACCGGCCTCCGTCGTTAAGCCGCCAGGCGGATTCGAACCGCGGCCGGCACGCCTACCCGAGTCTAGGAAGCAGCGCATTAGCGCTTTCGGCTAACCTGGCGGGTCAGTAGCTGTATGAAATATTGAATGTCAAATATTTGTTGCCCCTGGAAGCCGTTAGATATACAACATGTAACTAGTACCGTGCACCATAAACCAGATTATCCATATAGTAATATAGATGAGCCTCCATTTGGTCCTTGATGTAATGGAAGACTGAGAGAGACGGAGGAAGGTAACAGTTGGTTAACTATTGTCGATGTTAATGAATTACAAGCTAAAACAGTTCTGAAAGTTGCGCAGATTTAAACTATCGGTTGCCTGGTTTGCAGGGCAATGTCTTCTTGTTATGTGAGCGAGAGATGTACCCTTTTTAATCTTCTGCGTATACGTATGTGTAAAGGTTGAAAATACTGCCAGTAACTGACATTCTCCATAGAAATGCCAGTTCACTGACGCTGTCCCGTTTTGAGTTCGGTCTGGTTGTAACATTGCAACGCAATGACGTAAGCAGACCTCCTTCTGTTCAACATTAGTTGGGAAACAGGAATAAGTGTTGGCACGCTATTCCATATTAACACTAGTTCTTCGCACTAACGTTGGAACAACTGCTGACGTGGATCAGTGTTCACTTGTTAGTTCGACGTCAGATCTGTTGCTGCATTTATTCAGTGAAAGAAACTACTTCACATGGTATGTAGAGGAACGGTCCCCTTTGGTGCTTCGAAACGCAATGACAAGTTATTCTTGGCGTAAGGTCTAGTGAACTTGGTGCCCAGTTGGTTGTACTAGAGAGAAAACGCAAAGGCAGTCCCACAGGGTTCAATTTTGGGTCCATTCCTATTTCTTATATATGTGTTTTATATAGGAAACGATTCGGAATAGTGCATAAGTCCATGTGAGGTTTTTTTGCTTCAAATGAGCGCTCCTGCCATATCTCAGAATTTGACCATTCCTCCTGGGACGCCCTGTATAAAAGCAGTTAAATCTCAACTAGCGCTATATGCGACAAGTCTGACTTGTGTGTGCCTAGCAAAAATATCTATCTTCGCTCGAAGCGTATCAGGGAAGGATCAGCCGAAGACACAGTGCCCATTAAATGTGCAGGGTGAACCCGCCTCCCCCAAAACCTGCAGCACTTTCATTTCGTGATCTGTTAAAGGTATCGGAACGAGGTTTTCTACATACGATAGCACACAGAGACGGACATAATTTTGTTGCATGTTTAAACCACTTGACTCCTGTATCACCCGCGATATTGAAGCAAGCATGGAATTTTTTAAAACTGGAACAAAAGACTATTTTTAATGGGGTTAGAAACGTCATGAAAAGAGTAATACAGTAATATAATGCTTGTTTGTGTTAGCATTGAAACTATTTGCAGAAGTAACCGAGAAATATATTAGTGTTGGAGGACGAGGCGGCGGGGATAGCCATTCCTGGTGCAACAGTTGTCCGTTTAAATTAAGGAAAAAAGCTTTGTATCCAGCATTACTCTGGGGCCTTGTTCTCTTTGTGTTGTGTGTTATCGTACTTTAACTGTTAGTGTTTCGAGTTTTCTGTGGCGGGCATTTGGGATCAGCCCAGCATTTGCTTAATGAGTGTGGAAAATTCAAAATTCGCACTCCAGCTGGCAGGTGTATCAGACCATTGATCGCCAGTCCATCGATTCGATACGAGTGTGACTCACGTCTCTATGTCTTGTAAGCTAGCACCACTGCGCGTTTGGATATGGGAACAGACCGACCGCGTACAGAGTATCTGCAGGGTATGGAGTTTGAGGCATGTTAGGAGAAACAAAAGCGAATTTATGCCAGGCGAGCCTCTGAATGACACGTGTGGCGACGGGGGCGCATATCTCTTCAGGGACACGTCACAGTCTGCTGCGCTGCGTGACCTCCATACATCAATCTCTGCCGAGTGTATCCTTCCTTGCCTCTTATTTCCCTCACGACACTGCGCATCGAGCAAGGCTCACGCAGGAGTCGATGTTTATTGCTCAACTACGGATGATGGTTTCCTCTTAGCCTTCAGTGATTCTATGCTGTATGTGTGTTAGTATGAGAGAGAGAGAGAAACGACGTGTTATGCCGAATGCTCTTCGTAATAACTGTATGTGTCCTCACCGGCCTACTCTCCTACATAACGATGACAACATTTTTCGCCTGCATTGCTATTAAATGTAAAGTTGTCTCTCGGCAATTCTAAGTTCAAGGGATCTCGGAAAAAGTTCGGGTAAGCGAGAGTTTCATGTGCCGCAAGTTTAAGTTATCATGGACCAGTCAAGAAAAAAATCGAATTAAGGGTATTCACTCCAAAATTAAGTTAAAATATCATACATTAGTTCCAACAACATTCGTTTTTTTTTTTCGGAGCTGAACTAGAGCTCAAAAGAAAATTTTGTTTTCCCAGATTTGTTGACTTTTATGTAACATTTCAAAAGAAATGCGCATGCAAATTTCTGAAAATACCTAAGAAAAGTTCAGTTTCATTTTGCAGAGGAATCAGCGCTCTTTTTCTGGTTCTCTGATCTCCAGCGTGCATTGTCAAGCGCGTTTTCTGTTGTAACCAAAGCCGAAACTACGTTATCGTCTACTTCCGTCGCCCAGATAACGAAAGAAACGGAAGGAATGTGGCACGAGTTGGAATGATCAATGGGATGTAACAGCCCAGTGTCGTAGCCTGCGAAGTTAATAATAGACAATCGACAGAGCAATGTTTGGAACCAGGTAACCAACAACCGACAACATGAACGAGATGTAAATCAACAAATGGAGATAACAGGTGGGGAATGGAAGTTCCAGTAAACTGGTTAATGTGTGAAAATCTTTTCACATTTTTGGACCACAGTCATCTAATAATGTTTGACCAATATTTCCGCTTTTTGGCTGTAAAATGTGTGTGTTCTACTTGTGTTTTGCACTTTTACCATTCAGGTTTTTATTCAAGGTTTTTATTCGTATTCCGTTCAAATTTTAGCACTGTCAGAATTACAAAATGTCATCCTTATATGATGCTAATCGAATGCGAAAAGCCGTCCAATAAACTTAAAATCTACGCCTACACTGAAACTCAAATTGTGATACCTCCGGTTTACAACAAGTAGCTGCATGCTAGCGAACTCGACATCTACATTCTCTCTCCGCAACAGTATCTCTCAACGCAAAAAAGAACTTCTCCAGCTGCGGACAACGGGATTTTTGGTGTGCTGTAACTTCTTTTGTCGTCGATTATATAAATTTGACATTTCCTGCAGAATATTTCGAAGCAAGTTCCACAAATTCGCCATTAATTTCCGCAAGAAATCAAATATTTCTCATAGTATCTATCTGTCCATTTCCCAATTTTTCTCGAAGACAGCTCTGTTGTCATGAATAGAGCGGGAATGTGCAATGTTAAACACACTTTGCTATCCAGAAGCAACGAGGATTAAATCCCCGACCGACTACCTGCTTTAACGCTCGGTGCTTAAGTAGAGAATAGACTTAACGGTGCTTGATCATTTTCTTCACAGCAAGTCCGCTGGAGCCACTTGTAATATTTGTAATCCGATATTCTCGACCCCTCGGCAAATCACATCACATACCACGAGTACCTTTTTTGAAGGAATCTGTAGGCGTAGATCGCTAAATACTACACAGTCGTCTGCAATGAACGCAACTACTCCCTCCAACGCGTTGTGCCTATCCCTGTCATTCTGGCACTTTATGATAGGTAATCGAGAAGAATGAGAATGTTAATCGAATCAACATTTTCAGGTGCTCCAGGCCTACAGCAAACGAAGTTGTGCATATGTTATGTTTCGCTGCCTCATCAGAGTAGCTGCAGAATGTTTTGATTGTGTACGCACGTCCTGAACCGCCTTAACTCATCAGATGAGAGTAACGTTTCTCAGAAGCACGGAGAACCGTGAGAGTCTGGGCAAGTGGGAACGTAACGCAACGGCCGGCTGACGCAACCGTAGCGCTAACGAAATGGACGGCACCGGAACCGTTCCGTTTCCGAGAGCTGCGCCCGGTGCTGCCGACGCAATTATGCCGGCAGTTCTTGGGCGCCTATTTTTTGTTTCTGCCACGGCTCTTTCCGGGAAGAAACTAGTCGAGCTCACTAATCACTGGCTGGCAAGTACACCCGCCAAGCGATGCAGTCGCGTTCTGGTCAGCTCTGCGGGAAACTGAGTTATTTTTCTTGTTACTTCAGGATGACTGCCGTCGTAGATAAAACATGGTAAATGACACGATACATAAAATATGGTGAATCATCCAAAAGTAACATCTCTTCAGACATAGCTAGAGAGTTTGATACTCTTTCTTCAGCACACAAATAATAAGACAGAGCACAGCCACACATTCCCCAATCCGCTAGAGGCACACTAGCCACCAGCAGCTGGGCATCACAACAGCCAGGGAAAAAATGATATTTTAGCCCTCGCTAAAATTTGCTCTCAAGACTGAATCGTTTGCAATTGCTAGAAAAGTAAATAGCCTCGGAAATACGAAAACTTTACATTACTGATTGTTCATTGAAATGCTGTAATTGAATCCCATAGTCCATAAAATCTTACGGCATGCATCTGAATTACGTGACAACTTCCTCTCTTAAAAAATCATCTACTCAGCGTCATTACGTACAAGGTTTGCAAGTACACGCCCGCATCTAGTGGTCGTGCGGTAGCGTTCTCGCTTCCCACGCCCGGGTTCCCGGGTTCGATTCCCGGCGGGGTCAGGGATTTTCTCTGCCTCGTGATGGCTGGGTGTTGTGTGCTGTCCTTAGGTTAGTTAGGTTTAAGTAGTTCTAAGTTCTAGGGGACTTATGACCACAGCAGTTGAGTCCCTTAGTGCTCAGAGCCATTTTGCAAGTACACAGCGTGAAGTCCTAAAATATTCTGAAAGATTTCACTCGTAATACAATGAAGAAACTGGAAATTCAAAAATGTTTGGCTGCCACTATTACTTCAGTAATATTCTCATCATATACATTATCTGACCAAAAGTATCCGGACACCCCTATGTAATGTGGAAATGACCACTAGATGTCATGTGAGGCGGAACTGCCTGTATAAAAGGAGACGGAGCGTACTGTGTTGCCAGCCTCCCCTGCTGTCCCTTGCTCTCCCCTCCTTTTCCATCCTCTCTGACCTTTCCCTCGGCAGGTCCCACCTGGCACTTTTATTCTTCATCGTGTGTGCTCCAAGTGGGTTTTAAGTGTGCTGTTCTGGAGTGTTTTTAACACTGTGGTCGACTTTTAACCTGTGCATGTGAATTCAGTGTCTTCTTTGTGTTTTACGAATCGACAACTGTGTTTTTTAACTTTCTAGTGGCTTTTTTAATTGTCCCCCATGAACGTCTCCATGTCAGTGTATTTTTACCTCCATTTTCTCCCCTTATTCTGTTTTATGTTCCCCTTTTTTATCGCCTTATATATGTAACATTTTATTCTTGTTTTGGTTGTCATGTCACTCGGCTGAAGAACGGCGGATTGTGCCGCTGAGGCCGGCCTCGGTGGCCGAGCGGTTTTACGCGCTTCAGTCCGGAACCGCGCGACTGCTACGGTCGCAGGTTCGAATTCTGCCTCGGGCATGGATGTGTGTGATGTCCTTAGGTTAGTTAGGTTTAAGTAGTTCTAAGTTCTAGGGGACTGATGACCTCAGATGTTAAGTCCCATAGTGCTCAGAGCCATTTTTTGTGCCGCTGACAGCCCTCCCCTGCCCATATGGGGCAGGGGAATGAAATCACAATAAAGAAAAAAAATGTGTTGCCAGTAGAGAAGCAGTAAGAGCAAACTAAGTCGGTCAGGAAACCTCAGTGACTTCGAACGTGGATTAGTCATTGAATGTCACTCGATTTACAAATACATCAGGGACATTTCAACCGTTCTAAAACTACCCAAGTCGACTGTTGGTGATGTGACTGTAAAGTGGGAGCGCGAAGGAACAATCACAGATAAACCAAGACCACATAGACCTTATGTACTGAAGGACAGAGACCCTCAAGCGTTGCAGAGTGTGGTTGTCAAAAAATAGGCTGAAACCAGCAGAAGGAATCGTTAGTGATTTCCAAAGTACTAGCAGCAGTCCAGCTAGCATAATGATTCTGTTAAGTTAAGGACAGTGGGGTACAATGGTCGAACACTTCCTCATAAGCCAGACATGTCTGTAGTTAAAGCTAAACGATGCTTGAGGTGGTGTAATGAGCGATGACTGGAAACGAGATATCGGACTGATGAATCGCACTATACCCCATCGCAATCCGATGGAAGGGTTTGGCTGGTGTGACCGAGAGGTTCTAGGCGCTTCAGTCTGGGACCGCGTGACCGCTACGGTGGCAGGTTCGAGCCTCGGGCATGGATGTGTGTGATGTCCTTAGGTTAGTTAGGTTTAAGTAGTTCTAAGTTCTAGGGGGCTGATGACCTCAGATGTTAAGTCCCATAGTGCTCAGAGCCATTTGAACCATTTGGAAGGGTTTGGATTTTTGAAATGCCAGGAGAACGTTACTTGTTCTCATTTGTAATGCCAACAAGTACGTACGGAAGAAAAGGCGTTATGGTATTTGGGGCGGGGGTGGGGGGGGGGGGGGGGGGTGGCGGGTGGGGTGGGGGGATGTTCGCTGTTTTCGTATGGTGCCCTTATTCGGCTTTATAAAACATTAAATTCGGAACACATCTTACGGTACTGTGTACTGGGTACAGTGGAAGAAGATATCGGAGAAGGTGAGCGTTTGTATCAGCAAGACAGTGTACGTTGTCATAAAGCAGCAACTGAGAGGCAACGCGTTGTGGGCATCAAGATGCATGAAATGGACTGACCTGTCCAGAGCCCCGATCTGAACATAACGGAACATCTTTGGGATGAATTAGAACGTCTACTTTGCTTCAGATGCAATTGCCAAGTACGACTGCCCCTGCTTTCCTTTCTTGTGGAAGAAATTACTGCCATTCCTCCATACATATTCAGAACCCTCAATGAAAGTGTCTTCAGCAAACGCGAAGGGTAGGGCCATGCCACATTAATGTCCGCTAATATGTGTCAGAATACTTTGATAAAATAGTCTACTAAAATTAGCAGAGTTAAACGTCAGTTCATCGCTGCATTGCGTACATTCCGATCTTCACAGAAAGCAATGTCTTCTGCTGAATAATTATACACCATCGTGGAAATTCCTGACAGTTTATAGCTGCGTGCTGGACTGTAATTCGGAACTGGACCCTTCCATAACGCAGACAGTGCTCTTTCCGTCTGAGTCACCCAGGCACGAACCTCGGGGCGCCTTCACAGCTCCAGTTCTGCCACTACTTCTCTCTTACCGTCCAAAAGGCTCAGCTGTAGGACTGATACCTCTTGAAAAAATAATAACGCAGAGAAATGGACGTACACCAGCGGTTGCTACATTAATGAATATTTCACTCTGCAACGGAGTAAGGGTTGACTAATCCGAGTTTCGCAACATCGCGCACTCCGCCGATGAGTGAAAGATTTATTCTGGACATATGTCATCATCTTAATCATGTTCACTTATATACTGAGTAAAAAAATAAGAAAACCTACGTTGGATAAATTCCTCATTAAGAATCCAAGATCAGTAAGGTTCGACACCGTAAAACTGAAGTTAAATTGGGTCGGAGCTACAAAAACCAATATAATGCAATCACTTCCTCAGGAAAAAACCTAAACTGTTATCACTACATCCAGTTGTTACTTCTCTTCTGATAACCCGTGTTGAGAGTATAGTATTGGTTCCCATTGAGCAGTTTCAAACTGTAGTTTTACGCTGAAGTGACTAAAGTCATGGCATACTTCCTAATGTCGTGTTGGACCTCCTTTTGCCCGACGTAGTGAAGCAACTCGACGTATCGACGTGGCGTGGACTCAACCAAGTGGTTGGAAGCCATCTGCAGAAAAGTTAAGCCATGCTGTCTTTATAGCCGTCCATAATAGCGGAAGTGTTGCCGGTGTAGGATTTTGTGTCCGCACTGACCGCTTGATTATGCCCCATGAACGTTCGATGGGATTCATTTCGGGCAACCTGGGTGGCCACATCATTCGCTCGAATTGGCCACAGTGTTCTGCAAACCAACCGCGAATTGCAAATGCCCTCCAAGTAGCCGAATACAACCATTTCCAGTCAGTGATCTGTTCACTTAGACCAGAGACCAAATACACTCCTTGTGGCCCCACCACCAGCTTGCACAGTACCTTGTTCAGAACTTGGCCCCATGGCTTCGAGGGGCCTGCGCCGTACACCAACCCTACCGTCTGGTCTTATCAGCCGAAATCGGGACTCATCTGACCAGTACAGCCGGCCGCGGTGGCCGTGCGGTTGTAGGCGCTTCAGTCCGGAACCGCGTGACTGCTGCGGTCGCAGGTTCGAATCCTGCCTCGGGCATGGATGTGTGTGATGCGCTTGGGTTCGTTAGGTTTAAGAAGCTCTATGTTCTAGGGGACTGATGACCTCAGATGTTAAGTCCCATAGTGCTCAGGGCCATTTGAACCATTTGACCAGTACACGGTTTTCCGATTGTCTAGGTTTCAAGCGATATGATCACGAGAACAGGAGAGACGTTGCGTGTGATGCCATGCTGTTACCAAAATTACTCGCGTCGCTCATTGCTGCCATAGACCAACGCCAAATTTCTTCGCACTGTCCTATCGGATATGTTCCTCTTACGTCCCACGTTGATTTCTGCGGTTATTTCAGGCAGTGTTGCTTGTCTATTAGCGCTGTCAACTCTACGCAAACTCTACTGCTCTCGGTCGTCAAGTGAAGTCCGTCGGCCACTGCGTTGTACGTGGTGAGAGGCAATGCCTGAAATTTTGTACTCTCGGCACACTCTTGTCATTGTGGATCTCGGAATGTTGAATTCCCTAACGATTTCCGAAATGGAATGTCCCATGTGTACAGCTCCAACTAGTATTCGGAAACCTTTTTGTTGTGTCTAGACAAGACAGCCTAGACACAATGAGAGGAAGCCGAAAGGCACGCGCTAAGCTAAAGCAGGATGGCGTGAGGTCTGAAACAGGATACGTAATGAATGCTATAAAGAAAAGTACGTAGCTTCTGGAATACTTAACTTTAATCCATCCTTTTGGTACATCTGGAGATTGTGGCGATACAAGTGAGACTCTTTAGATACATGCAATGTTACTAATGGCGCCTTGCTAGGTCGTAGCCATTGACTTAGCTGAAGGCTATTCTAACTATTGGCTCGGCTAATGAGCAATGCTTCGTCCATGTAGTCGCTAGCAAAGTCGTCCGTACAACTGGGGCGAGTGCTAGTCCGTATCTCGAGACCTGCCTTGTGGTGGCGCTCGGTCTGCGATCACACAGTGGCGACACGCGGGTCCGACATGTACTAATGGACCGCGGCCGATTTAAAGCTACCACCTAGCAAGTGTGGTGTCTGGCGGTGACACCACACTTTTCACATGAATAACCTGAGTACAAATGACAACTTCGCCTATGCACTGCCCTTTAATGCCGTGTGTACGCAATACTACCGCCACCTACGTATGTCCGTTATTTGTGCATATCGCTATCCCATGACCTTTTTTCTTTTACGTATGTGTACATATGAGAGTTGAAAGGTGAACTATACAGTGTTCACACTTCTGACTAATCTTTATTCAATTCTAAAACAACACACAATTCGAACTAATCAGATACGCTAATCAGCCAAAACATTATGACCACTGCCCACCGCAAAACTGAATGCTCCCTGGTGACGCTGAGGGTACGTTACGCGGTAAGGAACGTACGCAAGTGGAGCAAAGACAATGGGAAATCATTCTGGGGACGTACAGGTAGCAAATGAGGAAATCCACTGGCGACTTTGATAAATCGCAAATTGTTACGGCACCGCCCCTGGGAAAAAGCATTTCGAAAGTGGCGAAGCTGCTCGACTATTCGCTTGCTGCTGTCGTGAACAGCTACGGACAGTGGTTGAAGAAATGTGAAACTACGAGTAGGCGACAAAGAGTTGGACGTTCACGCCTCTTCACAGAACGTATCCGCACTGTACAACGGATTGAGCAACGATCTGTTGCAGATCTGACGACTGAGTACAAAGCTTGATCACGCACAAGTGTTTCTGAGCACACCATTTAGCGCAAGTTCTTGAGAATGGGTCTCCGCAGTAGAAGATCCTTACATGTGGTCACGTTGACCTTACGATAGCGTTAATTACGATTTCAGTGGCCACGGGATCATCGGTATTTGACCGTAGATCACTGGAAACGTATCGTCTTGTCGGATGACTCACGTTTCTTGTTACACCAGATCGAAGGCCGTGTCAGGATACGCCGTCAACCAGGCGCACGGCTGCACGAAACGCGCACCGCGCCGTGAATGCAGGCCGCTAAGGGACATTGTTATGCTATGGGGGACATTCACTTGGGTTTCCATGACAGCTGCGGTAGTAGTCGAGAGTAGCATGACAGCTGTGAATCCTGTGAACATTATTTTGGATGATTTGCATCCCTTCATACTTGATGGCTTCCCCAATGGTTATGGCATCTTCCAAATGTCCAAGTCACAAGACCAGATTAGTGCTACAGCGGTTTGAGAATCATGATAGTGAACTCAGATTGATGTCTTGGCCACCAAATTGGCTGATTTGAACCCACTGGAACGCTTGCAGAAGCAAGGTCCGCACCCACAAACCACCGGCATGTAATTTGCACGAACTGCGTGGTCTGTGCATTGACATTTATATCTACATCTACATGACAACTCTGCAAATCACTCTGCCTGGCAGAGGGTCAACCGGACCACCATCACAATAATGCTCTATTATTCCACTGTCGAACAGAGCGAGAAAAAAACAAACAGCTATATCTTACCATGCAAGCTCTGATTTCCCTTATTTTATTATGACAATCGATTCAACTAAACATTTTCCCATTCGGAGGAGAAAGTTGGTGACTCAGATTTCGTGAGAAGATCCCGCCGCAACGAGAAACGCCTTTGTCTTAATGATGTCCATCCAAAACTCTGCATCATGTTCGTGACACTCTCTCCCCTATTTCTCGATAACAGAAAAACGTCGTATACTTCTTTGAACTTTCTGGATGTACTCCGTTAATCCTGTCTGGTAAGTATCCCATACCGTGCAACAGCACCCCGAAAGAAGACAGACAAGCTTAGTGTAGGCGCCCTCTTTAGTAGATCTGTTGCATCTTGTGAGTGTTCTGCCAATAAAACAGTCTTTGGTTTGCCATCCCCACAACGTTTTCTGTGTGTTCTTTACAATTTACGTTGTTCGTAATTGTAATTCCTAGGTATTTGGTTGAATTTACGGCCATTGGATTTGACTGATTTATGGTGTAAACGAAGCTTAATGGATTCCTTTTAAGCATTCATATCGATGACCTCACACTTTGCATTATTTAGGATCAATTGCCAATTTTTGCACCATACAGATATCTGTTCTAAGTCGTTTTGCAGTTTGTTCTGATCTTCTGATAACTTTACTAGACGATAAACTATAGCATCATCTGCAAGCAACCTAAGACGGCTGCTGAGGCTGTCTCGTGAATCGTTTATATAGAGAAGGAACGGCACAGAGCCTACAATATTACTTTCAAAAAATCGCTTCTGTCTCACTCAATGACTTTTCGCTAGTTACTATGAACTGTGACCTCCCTGATAGGAAATCACGAATCCAGTCGCATAACTGTGGCGTTATTTTGACGTTATTTGATAAGCACGCAATTTGATTACAAGCCACTTGTGAGGTACGGTGTCAAAAGCATTCTGGAAATCTGAAAATACGGAATCAGTCTGAAATCCTTAGTCGACAGCACTCAACACTTCGTCTGTGTTTTGCAAAACGATGTTTTCTGAGTCCGTGTTGATTATGTGTCAATAGACTGTTCTCTTCGATGTCTCCATCTGGTGCCACATACATCAGGAAACGTAGCAAGGACGTGTCGTGCCGAATACGCACCATGCAGAATCGCTGCTGTACTGCGTTCCAGATGCTGACAAGACGCTATTAAGTTGGTGGTCATCGTGTTTTAGATCATTAGTGCACTTTATGAGACAAATCACTGTCGAAAACATGTCCAGCAATGTAATTTAGAGGGACGAATAATATTAACTTATTCAGTGTCTAATTAGCGTCATAAATGTCGCTCGTTTTATATTAGATGCAACTGCTGACGACAGTCAGGAAAGGAACATATTAATTATTGTCCCAAGTCATTCGCAATTTCGTGTACTGTTCAAGGAAGAGCGAGTGCATATTTTTAAATGATACTTCTAATTCCTGAGACAAGAACGACATTTTTCGATCTCGCCACATATTTCAACGTTACTCGATCAATTTCACAAGCCGTAGACAACGTAAGATGAATAAAATAAGCCAATCAGAGATATTCCACTGTAGGATCCACAGCAGAGCCCAGAAAGAGTTTTTTATAGTAGTAGGAAACCCTGGGCACGAGCCCCCCCGATGCTTGCTTCTACGTCCTCTTTATGCGAGGCCACTGGCAAGGTGACAGACTTTTTTTGCGGGGTCGTGCGGTCACCAGAAACTTGTCCGCCGAAACAGGTCGTGCCGCCTGAGAAAGAAGCTGACATTTGCTTAGAAGTAGTTCTACAGGCACACCTCCTATCATCGTCACAGTACAGCGCGTTTTTTACGGTAAAAATCTTGTATATGACAGAGAGAAAAAACATCCTCGATGTCTCTTCAAGTGAAGTGGCGCGAGGTGTAAAACCTTCGCCATCTCTCCGCTAAATGCTGTCACAACACACTGCTGATTCAAGGTCTACTGCTAAATGAACATGGTCGACGTTCTGCCGCCATTCTAGGCAGGGAGCAGGCACGGCATAATATGTGACAACGTTCATCGGTTTTAAGTTTACTTATTTACGGAGATGTCATGAGTTTGCACGCAAAGTAACGTTCGAATTCACGCGCTTACGAATGAGTATACTGTGCATAAAGATGAATTCGAAAATTGAAATAGGTGTCGATGTTTCACGAGGTTGCTACATTGAATTTTCGTCGTGGAAACAACTTTGCTACTATTACACTCCAAATGGTGGTTATCTCAGCTATTCTTTAAAAAGGAGCAAGTGTTGAAAAAGCACAATTCCTTAGCATGGCTCCTTCATCCAAACAATCAGCACGATGATATTAGACTGTGAGAATCTTTCTAGATTCCTTATTGTCGCTTAATAGGATTAGCATAAACCCTTTCCTAACCATTGCAGGAAGACGTAAGCTGAGTATTCAGAGTGATGTTAATTGAAACAAATACTCGAATGTGTTTTATCAACGTATCATAAAAGGGTAGTATCAGCCGCATTCTCTAGGATAAGAACGTTTCCTTTCCTCCTTTCCAGAACATGCCAAATAACCTGCGTGTGGTTTTAATCTGTTTTTCGTGTACAGCTTAGTGCGTCCGATTTTTCTTTCAATTGTAGACGCTCTAAGGAATCCGAAATTCCTCATTCAGATTTTGTTTCCTATTCTCATAAATCTTTAAATTGGTTTCTCAGCTACCTTATTCACTTTCCATTCGTACCAGTTTGTAGGTCTCTACCTTTCTGTGTCAGTAACTTTCTTCATAACCTATGCTGCTTATTAAAATCTCTGTTTTGCCCGGAAATGTTATGCTCCTGTAGACTTTTTGATTGTCAGAGTAACTACTCGCCCTTCGTCAGAGCACTTCTCTTGATAAAACTGTTGCTGTTATCTGCATGCTCGTTTCATTTCTAGCGTTCTTCCGCAGATTAACAGTTCAAGTGCTCCTATTTTTTCTCTTTTCCCACTACCACGGTGCAGTGTTACCATGTAGCTTTAACAACTTCTAATTAATAATAATTAACTGACAGAGAGAAATCTTCCAACCTAAATAATTAAATGTATAACTGTATAACATCATCTTTGCAGTAAATCCAGAAGTGTGCCGTATCTGTACACATATCACGTTCTTCGGCACTTCAAATGCGCAGCCGATGTAAACAAATGTATCCGCCATCTTGTATTTATTTTAATTCATTGAACTGCGTGGATAGTAAAAGAAAATCAAACCTCTGTCCTGTAATATGTAAAGGAGGGCGTTTAAGGAGGTGGTTACAATATATAGATCACATAAAAGTATACAACTGTGTAATCACAAAAACTTCGTTACATTTGAGGACGCAAATGTAAAATCTTTTGTAAACTACGCAATCACAAAAGCTATGTTACATTTTAGGCACAAACGTAAAACTTGCAAAGACGTGAACACTACCGTCTGATGACGGGCTCAGGCTCGAGCCTAGTAAAGAACAATAAAGTCATTTGAAATAAAACTTTAGGCTTGTTGCAGTATTTCCTAAAGAGTCAGTTTTTCACTAGGGAAAATTTCGAGTCAGATCTTTTTCCATTGATTGGTCACATACGGCCAATTAACTTCACTCATCGCTTACTCGTTTATGGAGCAACGTGTGACAGAACGAGCAAGAGTACCGCAGATACTGTGTAGTAGACATAGCACGCCATCTTCGATTCCAGCCAGGGCAGGTGAAACGTTTCCTCGGCCAGTTCCCCACCGACAGTTCCCACGACAAATAAGTGCTTTGCAGTTTCTGCTGGAAAGATTAAGGGCTGTCGGAAGCCTAGTAATGTCCTAATTATGCTCCCCCTAGTTGGAGTTCAAAGGAAAGACGTACCAGAGCCTTCGCCGTGCAAGCGCTACACGAGACACGAAACAGAGGACTTTAATGAACACTTTAACTCATTAGTTCCCTTTATACAGTGGCTGCCCGGTGGCTGTGCTCTCACCACGGCTGCTGCATAATGGTCCGGTGTTGTCGTCGTCTAAGCGACGAGCAACCATATTACCAGAGCACAGTATGAACATACGTACTGCAGTTTTCCACTGATCGTCACCGTTATTTCTAAAATAGAAATGAAAGAATTTTTTATCCGTTCCTAAATTGTTAATCCTCTAGAACTTATCTCTCTTGCCTCTTAACAGACAAAAGGGTAAATAGAGTGTATCTACATCTGCATCTCAATTTAGTGCCTTGCAGAGGATTCATCGAACCAACTTCAAGCTGTTTCTACACCATTCGACTCTCGAAAGGCGCGCAGGAGAAACGAACATTTAAATATTCCTGTGCAAACTTTGGTTTCTCTTATTTTGGCATTATGATCATTTCTCCCTAGGTTGATGGGCGTAACAGTATATTTTCGCAATCGGAGGAGAAAGTTGGTGATTGAAATATCAAGAGAAGATACTGCACAACGAAAAATGATTCCACCACAACTCACGTATCAAGTCCGTGGCACTCTCTCCACAACTTCGTGGTAATACAAAACGAGCTGTCTTTCTTTGAACTTTTTCGATGTCCGTCAGTCCCCTCCGAAGCGCGTCCCACATCGCACAACAGTACTCCAGAATAGGGCGGACAAGCGTGGTGTAAGCAGTCTCTTTAGCAGACCTGTTACATTTTCTAAGTGTTCTGCCAATAAATCGCAGTCTTCGGCCTGCTTTCCCCATAAACTTATCTTCATGCTAGTTTCAATTTAAGATACTCGTAATTGGAATCCCTAAGTACTCAGCTGAATTACAGCTGTTTGTGATTTGTCAAATAACACAAATTTAGCGGATTTCTTCTGGTACTCATATGGATGACCTCACACTTTTCATTATTTAGAGTCAATTGCCACTTTTCACACCGTAGATATATCTTGTCTAAATCATTGTGCAATTGGTTTTGATTATCGGATAACTTCATAAGACTGTAAATGGCTGCATCATCTGCAAACAATCTAAGAGGGTTGCTCAGATTGTCTCCGATGTCATCCATGTAGATCAGGACTACAAGTATTACATTGTACAAAATATATTGTACAATGTAATACTTATAGTCCCGATCTTCTCATCAGTACTGCTCTGCGTACACTTAGTATGTTTGCTTCTAAAAGTTCTGTGTCATACATTGACATTCATGACATGCCCTACACATTATTTAAGTAATGGCAAATGTAATGTGAAGGATTAAACCATATTAACCCTTATCCGTGAAGATGGTCCATGACTGAAACCGGTTAATATTTGGGTTTAAAATGAAAGCAGCTGATGGTCAAACATCCATTTTATACATTACTCGACGGCTGTTGATTGTCACCTTCCAAAAATACTACAAGAAAATAGGCTAACGGAGACATTAAAGCACTAATTTTTACCAAAATAATCAAGTTAAATAAGTACTACACTTTTTATCACACAAGAATAAAATGTATAACAATTAAAAACGCATTTTCCATAATAAACTTTGTCCTAGGCTACAATATAACGCATTTACAGGCTTTAAATCGTCTTTAGTAAGAAAAAATGGATTACTATAAGCTGGATGTTTGCTGTCTTACAGATACATACTAAGTTGTCAGCCCCGAAACGCTCACAGTACATATCTATAGTTTACGACGTCGCTTTTGTGAAGACAACAATCCAGTCTCATGAGTAGGGCACACAAATGAGAGATTTAAGCTTGCTGGCAGGACTCCGAGGAAGTCCAGGGCATCCATGGTACTAATTCTAGGATAGGTCTACGACTTGACAACCTTATAAAGTGAACCTGACTAAGAAAGCATCAAGCCCGCTGTTGAAATCATAACATATCGGTATAATCGATACCAGAGTCCTATAAAAAGTTTATCCTTGCCTTAAAGAATATTCCCACTATGCTGTCTACCACGTACCTTCAGTTGCGATTCGCGAGATTAAGGTGAGATAGAGATGAAGGTGCAATTGAGACGTATAGGCAATCACTTTTTCTGTTATCCATATGTAGAGAAATGAGGAAAAGTAGTGCACGTACTAGTACGTAGTACCCACCCTGCAGTGATTCGTTTTTGGTCGAAATTCAACAATTTTGGAACAAACTTTGTTGCAATACGTTTCATCCCCAAAAACATTCGAAAAAATTGTTTGGCATGAGCCAAAGGGTATGCCGACATCATCAGCAACCTCAGTGACGATGATCCGGCGATTTTCCAGAACCATTTTGTTTACTTCTTACACATTGTCGTCTGTAACTGATGTGGTAGGGCGTCCAGGGCGGCCCTCGTCTTCAACGTCTTCTCGACCCTTTTTATACCGCTTATAGTAACACTCGTAAACTCTTGTCTTATTCATAGTAGATTAGCCAAAAGACACAGTCAGCATTTCGAATGCGGTGCTACACTTCATTCCATTTTTCAAGCAAAATGTAATACAAATTCTTTTTCGAAAGTGAAAATTCTTAGAGCACTCAGAAACATGTATAACCTTTTCGACTGTCAACAACAAAATAAATATTTGAAATAGGTGAGAATTCAAACATGCATCAGAAACATGTGACCGACAAGAAAAAAATTTGAAAATCGTATATATAAAGCCCGCGAAATTAAAACACTCGCGTTGCTTTCTGATCACACCTAATACCCCCTTTTTACAGCCTTACATTTCTTTTTATTTTGAACAACATCTGAATTAGTTTTGTATATTGATATCTATGTCCTGAGATATTTAAACAAATTTACCTGTTCTATTTCAGTGCGTGAAATTATTTAAAATAATTGTGCGAATATGAATACCACACAATTGAAATGACTGAAAACATTGCTTGTTAACAACCACAGCAGATAACAGAAACGATCTCACTAACACACCAGCTGCAAGCGCCACATCGGAACTGCAACTATCTCTCGACTCAACGGCCGCGGAACACAGTTCATATTCAAACTCACTCGCGAGCGTGGGAAAATACCGCTCTCCGTTCTGATTGGCTAGAAGCAACCTACACTCGCCAGATGTCCAAACACTACCACTGCCGTGACCTAAAGGGACATAAACGCAAAGAGTCTGCACAACATATTGCAACTGATTACAGAATGCGTTTGCGAAAAGTTTGCGAAGATTAGTTTCGCGAGTTAAAAAACAAAATGGGGCAGAACTGAAAGTGCCATTTTAACAAGCCACTTCCAGCACACACGCATACGCGCGCTCGCGCACCCACACACACACACACACGCACACATACACACACACTGCCTGTCGTCCCGGCACCCGGGCAGAATTTCCTGGAGCGTGCCTACTGCCCGACTGGCTCGCGTGCTTCCGTGCTACCCCTGCGCCGAAGGGCGTCATAACGCGTTACCGCACGACCGTAAAAATTACGAGAGTAGAGCAGAAGAGAGCCGGCACGGGGAAGCTGGTGCCAGAGCGGAACAGGGAACAGGTCGATGCGGAAGCCTGCCGGCCTTCTTCCTTCCTTCCCGCCTCTCGCCTTCAGGCGTTTCCCGAGGAAGTCGCGTGTGGTGACGCAACCTCTCTGCAGCTACTGGAGAAACTTCACGTGTAACTACCGCCACTTAACGGAGCACCCGACTGCTATGTAGCTGCGGGGATTACGGTCCCAGCACATTCTAATGCTGCGGGCTGGCTCCCGGCTTTGGCACCGAGGTACGTCTCGGTTGTATACACACAGAGTACCCTATTGTAATCTTTGTGGAAGAATATCACGAGAAAAATCATTCTGCGAGGAATGTATTTCATATATGAAACAGATTTCATATATGGAACAAATTTCATATATGGAACAGATACCATCGGTGACCATGCAGCTCGTTAGATTGAAATTACACTACTGGCAATTAAAATTGCTACACTAAGAAAAAATGCAGATGATAAACAGGTATTCATTGGACAAATATATTATACTAGAACTGACATGTCATTACATTTTCACGCAATTTGGGTGCATAGATCCTGAGACATCAGTACCCAGAACAACCACTTCTTGCCGTAATAACGGCCTTGATACACCTGGGCATTGAGTCAAACAGAGCTTGGATGGCGTGTACAGGTACAGCTGCCCAAGCAGCTTCAACATGATACCACAGTTCATCAGGAGTAGTCACCGGCGTATTGTGACGAGCCAGTTGCTCGGCCACCATTGACCAGACGTTTTCAATTGGTGAGAGATCTGGGGAATGTGCTAGCCAGGGCAACAGTCGACATTTTCTGTATCCGGAAAGGCCCGTACAGGACCCGCAACATGCGGTCGTGCATTATCCTGCTGAAATGTAGGGTTTCGCAGGGATCGAATGAAGGGTAGAGCCGCGGGTCGTAACACATCTGAAATGTAACGTCCATTGTTCAAAGTGCCGTCAATGCGAACCAGAGGTGACCGAGACGTGTGACCAATGGCACCCCATACCATCACGCCGGGTGATACGCCAGTATGGTGATGACGAACACACGCTTCCAATGTGCGTTCACCGCGATGTCGCCAAACACGGATGCGACCATCATGATGCACCCAGGTTCGTCGTTGACTACACCATCGCAGAAGCTCCTGTCTGTGATGCAGCGTCAAGGGTAACCGCAGCCATGGTCTCCGAGCTGATAGTCCATGCTGCTGCAAACGTCGTCGAACTGTTCGTGCAGATGGTTGTTGTCTTGCGAACGTCCCCATCTGTTGACTCAGGGATCGAGACGTGGCTGCACGATCCGTTACAGCCATGCAGATAAGATGCCTGTCATCTCGACTGCTAGTGATACGAGACCGTTGGGACCCAGCACGGCGTTCCGTATTACCCTCCTGAACCCACCGATTCCATATCCTGCTAACAGTCATTGGATCTCGACCAACGCGAGCAGCAATGTCGCCATACGATAAACCGTAATCGCGATAGGCTTCAATCCGACCTTACCAAAGTCGGAAACGTGATGGTACGCATTTCTCCTCCTTACACGAGGCATCACAACAACGTTTCACCAGACAACGACCGTCAACTGCTGTTTGTGTATGAGAAATCGGTTGGAAACTTTCCTCATGTCAGCACGTTGTAGGTGTCGCCACCGGCGCCAACCTTGTGTGAATGCTCTGAAAAGCTAACCGTTTGCATATCACAGCATCTTCTTCCTGTCGGTTAAATTTCGCGTCTGTAGCACGTCATCTTCGTGGTGTAGCAATTTTAACGGCCAATAGTGTCCAATGAAATGAATACCCGCAACTGCATACAGATATAAGTTGATATAAGTCAACGGGGACAGTAGGAAATGTGTGCCCCGACCGGGACACGAACCCGGGATCTCCTGCTTACGTGGCAGACGATCTATCCCTCTGAACCACCGCGGACACAAAGGATAGTGCGACTGCAGGTACATCTCTGGCACGCCTCCCGTGAGACCCACGGTCCCGGCAGGGCACACATTTTCAACTGTCCCCGTTGATTTATAGCAACGTCTGTTCGCACTTAGGGATATTCATTTCACTGTAATTTCAAATGTATTTCAGTTAAGACATGTTGCGGGCGAAAGGGGTCGCTTGTGCCACTTGTTTTCATTACCTTACCTGATGAAGCTGTAATTGGTTAAGACATGGCAAATTTCATTTTTAATATAAATCGCTATTTCAATTGCATGGGACGATTATAAACAAAAATTATTCGTTGAAACAAATATTTATGGAGCTGAATTTGTTTCATCTGTTGGCGATTGATATTAACTTCAATCGCTGTACGTGATGAGGCGCTTACGCGAACGTACACAGCGCATCATGCGGTCTTGATGAACACCATGTTAGGTTGAACTTGTAAAGTTGTCTGCAACACTGAGTGTTACAAAGATAACCAGTACCACCACCATGTATGGAAGTTCGTCAAACTTGCTTGCAACATTGTTGGTGTGGTTGCAGCAGTTCAGTGGCGCTTTTATTTATACGAGGAATATTCGGAAAGTTCGGAACGATCGCTCGCGAAATGGAAATAAGAGTGAAAATCCGATGAAACTTTGCACATATGTTTTGAGCAATGTCCAGTAGATAGCGTCACGTAGCTATCCTCAGTTCTCTGGGCACAGCGTAAAGGTGCCTCGAAAATAGTCACCCGCCTAGTATGGGTGCCTGCCGAGAGATTTCGCCTGTTTCATGCCACCCCACAGAACGTGACTGTCTCGCAGTTCCTTCTTCGTGACAGTTCTCAGACGCAGCGTTTACGACGGGATGTGTTCGATCACCCACCATGCAGCCTGGACTTGACGCCCTCTGAATTTCATCTCCGCTCAAATGAACCGCTGGCTACGAAGACAACATACAGACACAGAAAACAAGCTGCAGTCCAGCATAGAAAATTGTCCGAAAGCACAGGACGCTGCCTTCTGTGACGACGGTATTGGAATGCTGGCCCAACGGTACCACAGATGTGTAAATCGGAGTGGCGACAATGTAGGGAAGTATCCGGAAGGTGTAACTAAATGTTGCAATTAAAACAGTTTTGATTTTCACTGTGGTTTCCATTTCGCGACCAATCGTTTCTTACTTTCCGAATAGCCATCGTACAAATATGCGTTTTCCAATGAAAAAAGCTGGGTGCATGAATATGTATTCAAAATTTTAAGAAAAGCAGAAAAAATACATTTCCCTAATTAATATAATTGCAGGCAGTAATAGTGTGGCGGCTAGATCATGCCTGTCGCAACATTTTTTTTTACTGTTTGTAGAGACATTCCCGACGTTTTAGTGACAATTTTTACGTAGTCGAAACAAACTTCGCAGGTTGTTTTGAGTACGGTGCAGACGGTTTCCTAGAAAGCCCTTACACAGCACGATAGCGTACCCACCTCTCCCCATGCGATTTCCATATTTTTGGAAGCCTGAAGAAAGACATTTGTCGCCATCGATTTGCTTCCGATTAAGACGTGCACTCCTGAGTACTATCATGCTTCGGAGGCAACCACAAACATATTTCCATGAAAGCATTGACCATCTTGTCTCACAGTGTGATAAATGGCTTAACAGTTCAGGCAATTAATTTTGAAATAATAAATAGTTTACTTATTTTTTCCAACGGTTTACTTTAATTTGATTGCCTCTTATACATAGAAGATAGCCCCTGTTCCTGGCACAATCAGACAGTACGGAAACAATCCATGGTCCACCCAGATAGAAGTTATTAATAAAATCACAATTTTCAAAGCCTCTATTACAAGAGTGGTCTCAAATTATTTGCGTAATTACTAAATGATCTGAATTATCGGAGTTCCACTTCCTTTTATTTGTTGCAGCCTGTCGCTTTGTACTGGGTTAGCAATGATCATAACTTTTGCTAACACTTCCGTTTCAGTGTCATTCTTAGATCATTACTGTGCGCTACTTATGGTTGTATCAAACTGCTTGCTCATAATTGAAACGATCAGTTCCCATTCGAAAATACTTAACATTTCTACTCTATTACAATTGAGGTTCTCGTGTTAAGTGTGCGTTCGAGATCTAACGAAGCTCGTAAAAGACTTGCGCTGTCGGAAAAGTATTTCTTATGCTATATCGTGTACAATGGAATTGAGTTTATTTCTGAGTGAAGACTCTCACAGCTTAGTTTTACGCATCTATTTCTTCAAGCCAAGTATAAAACTACTCGCCACAAGACAGATCAAAAATATACAAGCAATAGAGGAGACTGAAAGCCAGCGTTATGACTCCAATATTGGTCAATTCGGATATAAATGCATTATTATGGTCTGTCCACATCACTCGCCGCAGAAGTCTTTGGCTGCGGCGCCTCTTTCGAACTTACATCTGCACAAAGGCAACCTGATAAATGACAAAACGTTGCTCTGGTTTTACCTGTGGGTAAGTCACGCAGGGAAAGAAGGAGCAGTGTCGAGAATGCTGAAGCAGATTGGAGAAACGACACATCTTGCACCAGCAGTCAGAATAAATAACTTCTCGTTAAAAAAAATGTTAGCTCTTTCTCGTCTTATTTATGTCTGCAGGTTTTCTTACGCTACCTTTTAACCTCGGGATAATTACTTCCAAAATGTATCATCCCGCTGTTAGTCCAGCAACATTTGTGATTAATTAATTTTAAATTGATTCTTGTCTTTTAACATTCGTATTTTCGCTCTGTCTCTTGTCCAGGATCACATTTCGATTGCCTCAGCAAATTCGCACTGTTGTTTCAGATCTCGAGATGAAACTGACGATATAAAAAAAAGTCAGGACCAACAGAGCGCCATCAAGAACCGATTTTCAGTTGAAATTAATTCTAAACAGTTTTCTGCCAGGTACCCAGAAACCCAGTGGCTCGGGCTGCAGGTTATTTCCTTTAACAAGCTCCTGTATTAAAAATAGATGCGCAATTAGGAAAAACCATTTCATTAATTTAGCAACGCGTTTAATTTCACAGTCGGTTTCATTTTATGTTATCGGCTGTGTGAGCGGCCATGGTATTTATACGATATTCATGACCCTCCTATTATGCAGAAAGTCCTGTGTATTCAACACGACGTGCACACTTATTACTAACGGGAAAGAAATTTTTCTTCAATAAAGTTTTTAGAGTGAATGGGGTTATAATAACTGTTTCAATATTTTTATGCATAAAAAATCAGAAATAACGATAGCACTAACAATTATATGACAACATTGAAGAACACAAGATTCTACCTAAATGAAGCACGAAAACGCATTGCCAATCATAGAAGTAACGTTCGAATGCAGAATGGGTTTGAAATGAGTAAATAAGATGTTACTGTTTCGATAGACCAGATATTGCGTCAGCATTAAAACGTACTATTTAAGCAGCAAAGATGTCCTATCTTACGAAACCGTCGCAACCCGCTACAGTCCCAGGACGGAACATAGGTACCCCAACTAACTGTGTGTAGTGTTGTTCATGTGAAAGTGAGCGAAAGTTTTCTAAATGTTTGCGAATCGTGTAACTGAGATGGGGCTTGGGTACTCACCTAGGTGAGTGTGGGAACCTGCCTAAAAACCACATCCAGGCTGGCTCGTTGTTTATCCGCCCCTGGTGAATCCTATCCGGGGTCAGCGTATCTCTCAGTCCCGGAAGCGGCGCCTTAACCCGTGCACTGTACGGGCGGGTCAGCCACTTACACGTGATCGCTCTAATTGAAATCGTCCTGGATACAAGCACCTAGGTTTCCTACCGTTATGACCGTTTCAATTGGCTGATGGTGTAATCAACAAATAATGATAACTTCACATTATTTACTCATAGTGCGTTTTACTTGTTTGTGTCACGGGTCAGCTGCTAGTAAGATTCGATTCTCTAGTTGTGTACCACCATTTGGATAAAATTTTGTGGCAGTCCAACTTCCCTATATACTGCAACTAGCTACCGAGCGAGGTGACGCAGTGGTAGCACACTGGACTCGCATTCGGGAGAACAACGGTTGAAACCCGCACCTGATTTAGGTTTTCCGTTATTTCGCTATATCGCTTCTGGCAGTTGCCGGGATTGATCCTTTGAAATGACACGGCCGATTTCTTTCCCCATTCTTCCCTAATCCGAGCTTCTATTCTGTCTCTAATGACCTCGCAGTCGACGGGGCGTTAAACACTAATCTCCTCCTACCATTACAACTGGCCGACAAACCCTACATTGCACGAGTATTCATTTTTACAGTATTCTATTACAAAAGGAAACAAAAATGAACTATGTCTGTAGTGTAATGTCGAAGAAATCCCAGACAGTTTCTGTACCGTGGGCGCAGTTGCTTCGCTTGTCTACAACGTGATTTTGTAAACGTCTGCATGGCAACGCCTTTTCATAGCTTTATAGACGGCTACTGTTTTCGCCTGCAGCCGTGTGCGCTTCGTAGTTGAAAGCTGTCCACACCGCAGCCAGGTGTCAGGGACTTTCTTAAGATGGCTCAACTGTAGGAGTGTCTTATTAGTAAAGAATAAATATATTAAAACTTAACGCATAATGTGACCTATTTCACGCATCCCAGGTTTTATGACGTCATATCTCTTGAACTATGTGTCGTATAACGATATAGATACATTCGGTAGCATATGTGTGTACTGTCCGCGAAATGGGTAGCGAATAAGAGTTAATGGCCGCGCGTGGTAGCCGCGCGTTCAAAGGTGCTTTGCCACGGTTCGCGCGGCTCCCGCCGTCGGAGGTACGAGTTCTCCCTCGGGCATGGGCGTGTGTGTTGTCCTTGGCGTAAGTTAGTTTAAGTTAGATTAAGTAGTGCGTAAGCCTAAGGACCCATGACTTCAGCAGTTTGGTCCCATAGGAACTTACCACAAATTTGACATTTTTGAAAAAGAAGTAATAAATTTAAACGCCATGCATGACGCGGTACTTTTTCACGCATCTCAGTGTTTATGACGTCCCATGTCCTGATCTATGTGTTATACAGGGTGTATCAAAAAGAATCATCCGATTTGGCACGTCTATATTTCTGAAACTAATAAACATATACCATGGTTGAAATGGCTCTGAGCACTATGGGACTTAGCATCTGAGGTCATTAGTCCCCTAGAACTTAGAGCTACTTAAACCTAACTAACCTAAGGACATCACACACACCCATGTCCGAGGCACGATTCGAACCTGCGACCGTAGTGATCGCTCGGTTCCAGACTGAAGCGCCTAGAACCGCTCGGCCACTCCTGCCGGCCCGTACGCAATGAATTTTGGTTTTTGATGAACGGGTAACTCAAAGTTTTTTTCATACCTTTTCATAGATGTTTAATATGTCTGTTCGCACACTGCAGCGAGCATGTCTTGAGTTACAGCTTCTACAACTGCTGTTATGCGATGTCTCAGTTCATTCATGTTGTTGGTAACAGAGGCACATAAACAGAGTCTTTTGTAAAACCTCCACAAGAAATAATCACATACAGTTAGGTCTGATGACCATGATGGCCAGTAATGTAAGGCTGAATCATTTGGTCCAGTGCGATCGATCCATCGTTTAGTAATCCTTTGATTTAAAAATTCCCGCACTTCCAGATGCCAGTGCTACTACCTAGCGGGAACCATGTGAAACTCGATAGTTTGCTCTTTCCAACAGTTCGTTGTTCAGGCACATATCTCAAATAACTTATTAGTTATATTAACGAAAAAAAGGCTGACATCGAAATAAGTGTCCAAGGAATAGAAAAGCAACTGGAATCACTCAACAGACGAAAGTCCACTGGACCTGACGGGATACCAATTCGATTTTACACAGAGTACGCGAAAGAACTTGCCCCCCTTCTAACACCCGTGTACCGGAAGTCTCTAGAGGAACGGAAGGTTCCAAATGATTGGAAAAGAGCACAGGTAGTTCCAGTCTTCAAGAAGGGTCGTCGAGCAGATGCGCAAAACTATAGACCTATATCTCTGACGTCGATCTGTTGTAGAATTTTAGAACATGTTTTTTGCTCGCGTATCATGTCGTTTTTGGAAACCCAGAATCTACTCTGTAGGAATCAACATGCATTCCGGAAACAGCGATCGTGTGAGACCCAACTCGCTTTATTTGTTCATGAGACCCAGAAAATATTAGATACAGGCTCCCAGGTAGATGCTATTTTCCTTGACTTCCGGAAGGCGTTCGATACAGTTCCGCACTGTCGCCTGATAAACAAAGTAAGAGCCTACGGAATATCAGACCAGCTGTGTGTGAAGAGTTTTTAGCAAACAGAACACAGCATGTTGTTATCAATGGAGAGACGTCTACAGACGTTAAAGTAACCTCTGGAGTGCCACAGGGGAGTGTTATGGGACCATTGCTTTTTACAATATATATAAATGACCTAGTAGATTGCGTCGGAAGTTCCATGCGGCTTTTCGCGGATGATGCTGTAGTATACAGAGAAGTTGCAGCATTAGAAAATTGGAGCGAAATGCAGGAAGATCTGCAACGGATAGGCACTTGGTGCAGGGAGTGGCAACTGACCCTTAACATAGACAAATGTAATGTATTGCGAATACATAGAAAGAAGGATCCTTTATTGTATGATTATATGATAGCGGAACAAACACTGGGAGCAGTTACTTCTGTAAAATATCTGGGAGTATGCGTGCGGAACGATTTGAAGTGGAATGATCATATAAAATTAATTTTTGGTAAGGTGGGTACCAGGTTGAGGTTCATTGGGAGAGTCCTTAGAAAATGTAGTCCATCAACAAAGGAGGTGACTTACAAAACACTCGTTCGACCTATACTTGAGTATTGCTCATCAGTGTGGGATCCGTATCAGATCGGGTTGACGAAGGAGATCCAAAGAAGAGCGGCGCGTTTCGTCACAGGGTTATTTGGTAAGCGTGATAGCGTTACGGAGATGTTTAGCAAACTCAAGTGGCAGACTCTGCAAGAGAGGCGCTCTGCATCGCGGCGTAGCTTGCTCGCCAGGTTTCAAGAGGGTGCGTTTCTGGATGAGGTATCGAATACATTGCTTCCCCCTACTTATACCTCCCGAGGAGATCACGAATGTAAAATTAGATTCGAGCGCGCACGGAGGCTTCCAGACAGTCGTTCTTCCTGCGAACCATACGCGACCGGAACAGAAACGGGAGGTAATGACAGTGGCACGTAAAGTGCTCTCCCCCACACACCGTTGGGTGGCTTGCGGAGTATAAATGTAGATGTAGATGTAGATTTTTTTCAAATCTGGTGTTTCTTTTCGATACACCCTGTACAACGATATAATTCTGTAGGTACAATCAGCGGCATGTGTGGTTACCATCTGCAAAACATGTTGCGATTAGAGTTAGCACGCCGGCCGCTGTGACCGAGCGGTTCTAGGCGCTTTAGTCTGGAACCGCGCTGCCGCTAAGGTCGCAGGTTCGAATCCTGCCTCGGGTATGGATGTGTGTGATGTCCTTAGGTTAGTTCGGTTTAAGTAGTTCTAAGTCTAGGGGACTGATGACCTCAGATGTTAAGTCCCATAGTGCTTAGAACCATTTGAACCATTTGAACAGTTAGCAAAAACGAAGTAAGAAATTTAAAAGTCATACACAATGCGGAAGTTTTTCGTGCATCTCGTTGTTTATGACGTCATAGCTCCTGATCTATGATATGTAGGTTGATCGTACCTCCCGCCCCACAGGGATTGCTGCCTGATGGTAAAGGATATGTGCACCAAATTCGGTTGAAATCGGTCCAGTGGTTTAGGGAGGGATGTGGGACACACACACACACACACACACACACACACACACACACACACACACACATGTTGTTGTTGTTGTTGAGGTCTTCAGTCCTGAGACTGGTTTGATGCAGCTCTCCATGCTACTCTATCCTGTGCAAGCTTCTTGATCTCCCAGTACCTACTGCATCCTACATCCTTCTGAATCTGCTTAGTGTATTCATCTCTTGGTCTCCCTCTATGATTTTTACCCTCCACGCTGCCCTCCAATACTAAATTGGTGATCCCTCGATGTCTCAGAATATGTCCTACCAAGCGATCCCTTCTTCTAGTCAAGCTGAGCCACAAATTTCTCTTCTCCCCAATTCTGTTCAATACCTCCTCATTAGTTATGTGATCTACCCATCTAATCTTCAGCATTCTTCTGTAGCACCACATTTCGAAAGCTTCTATTCTCTTCTTGTCTAAACTATTTATCGTCCATGTTTCACTTCCATACATGGCTACACTCCATACAAATACTTCCAGAAGCGACTTCCTGACTCTTAAATCTATACTCGATGTTAACAAATTTCTCTTCTTCAGAAACGCTTTCCTTGCCATTGCCAGTCTACATTTTATATCCTCTCTACTTCGACCATCATCAGTTAATTTGCTCCCCAAATAGCAAAACTCCTTTACTACTTTAAGTGTGTCATTTCCTAGTTTAATTCCCTCAGCATCACCCGACTTAATTCGACTACATTCCATTATCCTCGTTTTGCTTTTGTTGATGTTCATCTTACGTCCTCCTTTCAAGACATTATCCATTCCGTTCAACTGCTCTTCCAAGTCCTTTGCTATCTCTGACAGAATTACAATGTCATCGGCGAACCTCAAAGTTTTTATTTGTTCTCCATGGATTTTAATACCTACTCTGAATTTTTCTTTTGTTTCCTTCACTGCTTGCTCAATATACAGATTGAATAACATCGGGGAGAGGCTACAACCCTGTCTCATTCCCTTCCCAACCACTGCTTCCCTTTCGTGTCCCTCGACTCTTATAACTGCCCTCTGGTTTTCACACACACATACATTTTCATAATATGTATGCCTCGTAGAATTTGCTACTGTAGTCCTGTTTTCTAAACTGCTTTCGTTCGGAGTATAAAGACGACGAGTCGGAATTGCAGTGCTGCTGGTTTATACATAGTAGTTCTGTGAAGCACTTTCATCTCAATGGTTTCATGTTTCTTTCTCATTACGGTCGTTTCTCTGATTATCCTCAGTTTGTGAAAAGCAATGTAGCTATTACGTCCACCCAACTGTGTGTACCTTTTCAGCTCGGTCGCTGCATCGTCGGACAAATGCTTTGTTGAGACCTAAGAGAATGCGTCGCGGGTTCCGTTGCAGAATCCCCGATGTGTGCAACAGGGGAGAGACAAGGACGCCGGAGCGCAATAATCCGCCGACTGCTCTAAGCCCGCTAAGTGGTTGCTTACGCGAGGCCTTCGCAGCGCGGCACAAAGCGACCCGAGTGCCGTTAAGCAACGCACACATCGGCGTTATTCAAATTTGCGCACGCTGGAACGCGCCTCGTCGCGCTGCACTAGAGTGCGCCTTGCGTTTATGCAAATTTGAAGGTAGAGGCTATCAGCCTTGTACGGGCCCGCCGAGAGGTCCGGGCCACGGAAAACAATGGAGGCACGCCCACGTGACGCTGTCACAGGGACGTGGTGATGGTCAAGAGCACGGCGTGACTCTGTTCCGCCGCGCTCACAACGGTTTCTCGGTGCACTTACCAGTGAGTATCACGTGCAGTATCATACGTACCGAAACGTTATAAAAACGGCACCAGTTGTCGTTATTGGCATAACGTTCTTGCAGAGTATGAATGGCACGGCCATACCTCTGAATATGCATCAGGAGAAATAATTCCACCTAAAGTAAAAAAAAAAAAATTAATACACTCGATAATGAAACAAAAAACGACTCACCATGAAGGAAGTATCCGAATTGGTTCAAATGGCTCTGAGCACTATGGGACTTAACATCTATGGTCATCAGTCCCCTAGAACTTAGAACTACTTAAACCTAACCAACCTAAGGACAGCACACAACACCCAGCCATCACGAGGCAGAGAAAATCCATGACCCCGCCGGGAATCGAACCCGGGAACCCGTGCGTGGGAAGCGAGAACGCTGCCGCACGACCAAGAGCTGCGGGCATCCGAATTGGACCGGAAGCCGGTAGATGTGATGAACATGTCCAGACGAACAAGTCATTACAGTTTTAGAAAAGTTGCATGATTTATTCTAGAGAAAGAGTTTCATAAATTGAACAAGCCAACAATGCGTTGATCCACCCCTGGCCCTTATGCAAGCCGTTATTCGGCGTGGCACTAACTGACAGAGTTGTTGGATGTTTCCTGATGGATATCGCGCTAAATTCTGTTCAGCTGGCGCATTAGATCGTTAAAAACCCGAGCTGGTTAGAGAGCACTGCCAACAATGCTCCGAACAGAGGTCAGTGGTAGTCGGGGCAACGCGAACTCACCCCCTTTCTGTGAGCCGCCTATTAACCTCCTTGTAGTCACTAAAGCACCAGTTGCACGTCGGATCGATGATAATGATGAATCGGGGGCTCTGAGTGCCTCTCTGACGATTGCTCGTTCCTCACGTCCTCCGTTCTGTCTTCATCTACATCTAAATCTACATAGATACTTCGCAAGCCACCGTACGGTGCGTGGCGGAGGGTACCCTGCACCACTACCAGTGATCTCCTTTCGTGTTCCACTCGCAAATAGAACGAGGGAAAAACGAATCTCTATATTCCTCCGTATGAACCCTAATTTCTCGTATCTTATGTTCCTGGTCCTTACGCGCAACGTATATTGGCAGCAGTAGAATCGCTCACCAGTCAGCTTCAAATGCGGGTTCTCTCAATTTTCCCAATGGTGTTTTTCGAAAAGAAAGCTGCCTTCTCTCCAGGGATTCCCATTTGAGTTCGTGAAGCATCTCCATAACACTTACTCTGTTGTTCGAACCTAAACACTCGAGCAGTACTCAAGAACAAATCGTACCAGAGTCCTACACGTGTCCTCCTTTGCAGGTGAACCACACATTCTTAAAATTCTCCAAATAAAACAGAATCCACCATTCGCCTTCCCTTCCACGGTTCTCTCACGCTCATTGCATTTCATATCGCATTGCGACATTGCGCCCAGATATTTAAACAACTTGACTGTGTCAAGCAGGACTCCACTAATGCTGTATCCGAACATTACAGGTTTGTTCTTCCTGTTCATCCGCAAAACGTACATTTTTCCATATTCAGAGCCAGCTGCCATTCATCACACCAGCTATGGACAAGTACAACCCTAGTTGTTTTTGCGCCCTAAAACAAAACAAAACGAACAAACAATCGCACCAACTAGAAAATCTTGTTTCTTCCTGCAGTTACTCAGCTTCGACACCTTTGACACAATTACACACCCGAGCAGAGGAAACACCTGACATTTTGCTTTTGTTGTTGTTGTTTTCAGTCAGAAGACTGAGTTGGTGAAGATCTTCAAGCTAGTTTATCCTACATTTTGCTTTTGTTGTTGTTGTTTTCAGTCAGAAGACTGAGTTGGTGAAGATCTTCAAGCTAGCTTATCCTGCATATGCCTCTTCTTGTCTGCATAGCTACTGCAACATACCTCCAGATGATGAGGAGGAGGATATTGGTGTTTAACGTCCCGTCGACAACTAGGTCATTACAGACGGAGCACAAGCTCGGATTAGGGAAGGATGGGGAAGGAAGGCGGCCGTGCCCTTTCAAAGGAACCATCCCGGCATTTGCCTGGAGTGATCTAGGGAAATCACGGAAAACCTAAATCAGGATGGCCGGACGCGGGATTGAACCGTTGTCCTCCCGAATGCGAGTCCAGTGTGCTAACCACTGCACCACCTTTTTCTTTTTTTTAATCTCATTTTGTTCGCGTTTGTTCGTTGCATCTGCTCGGGGCGGACGTCGTAAGACATCCGTTTAAGTTCGTTGTTGATCGATTATCTCAGGTTTTTTTTATTACAGAGGGCTGCTAACCCTCTGACCGAACACGCTGAGCTACCGTGCCGGCGTCGCCACCTCGGTCGGTACCTCCAGATGAACCTGCTTACTGTAATCAAGCGTTGGTCCATCCCCCCCCCCCCCCCCCCGCTCCCACCCCCTCCTACAATTTTTACCCCCAACACTTTACACCGCTAACAAATTAACTATTTCTCGATCTATCAGCATGTGTGCTATCAAGCGATCCCTGCTTTTAGTCCAGATAGGCCTCTTTTTTTCTCCTTAATTCAATTCATTACTTCTTCATTAGCTATCTGATTTACCTATTTAATCGTCAATATTCATTTTACTGTTTACAATAACGTTTTATACAATCACTACATTGCTCTTGACCTTGAGATTAACACTGAAGTGACAAAAGTCATGGGATAACTTCTAGTATCGTGTCGAAGTACCTTTGGCCAGTATAGTGCAGTAGCTCGACGTGGCACGTAATCAGCAAGTTACTGGAAGTCTCCTACAGAAATATTGGCCCTTGCTGCCTCTATAGCCGCCCACAGCTGCGAAAGTGCTGCCGGTGCAAGATGTTGTGCATGAATTGAAATCTCTGTTGTGTCCCATAATTGTTCGACGGGATTCATAGCTGGCGATCTGGGTAGCCAAATCATTCGCTCGAACTGTCCAGAATGTCCCTTAAACAATCGTAAACAACTGTCGCCCGTAGACATGACATCTCTGTCTGGGAACACGAAGTCCATGAATGGCTGCAAATGGTCTCCAGGTAGCCGAACATAATCATTTCCAGTCAGTGATCGGTTCAGTTGGACAAGAGGACCCAGTCCATTCCATGTAAACGCAGCGCACACCACTACGGAACCACCACCAGCTTGCACAGTGCGTTGTTGACAGCTAGGCTCCATGGCTTCGTGTGGTCTGCGCCTCATTCGAATGCTTCCATCAGCTCTTACCAAACGAAATCTCGACTCATCCGACCAGGCTACGGTTTCCCAGTCGTGTAGGGTCCAACCGATATGGTCACGATCGCAGAAGAGGCTCCGCAAGCGATGCCGTGCTTTAGCAAAGGCACACGCGTCGTTCGTCTCCTGTCACAGCCCCTTAACGCCAAATTTCGCCCCACTCTCCTAATGGATACGTTCGTCGTACGTCCCACATTGATTTCTTTGGTTCTCATGCAGTCTTGCTTGTCTGTTAGCACTGTCCACGACAACGCTGCTACCCTCTGCTGTTAAGCGAAGGTCGTCGGCAACTATGTTGTCCGTAGTGAGAGGTAATGCTTGAAATTTGTTCTCGGCACCCTTTTTAGGCTGTGGATCGCGGAATATCGAATTCCTTAACGATATCCTAAATAGAATGTCCCGTGCTGTTAGCTCCAATTATCAGTCCGCGTTCAAAGTCTGTTAATATCCGTCTTCTTCTTCTTCTGTAGTGGTCAATCCAAGGATTGGTTTACAACAGCTACAATGGCAGCTTGTCTCCGTTCTGTTCGTCGTTCAGTTTTTCTCTTCATTTCCTTATAGGTGTCACATCCCACATCTTTCACGATTTGATCCATGTACCTCAGCCGTGGTCTTCCTCTTGGTCTTTTTCCCTCGACATATCCCTCTATGATTGTGTTCAGGAGTCCTTTATGTCTTAATAGATGGCCTGTAAATTGCACTGTTCTTTTAACAATGAAACTCCAGAAGCTTCTCTTCTCACCCGCTCTTTCCAGAACCACTTCGTTTGTGACCTTGTCGATACTTTTATTTTAAGCATGCCTCTATAGCACCACATTTCAAAAGAATTTAGCTTCTGTTCTTCCTCTGTCCCGAGAGTCCATGTTTCACACCCATAGCATGCCACACTCCACACGTATGATTTCAAAAATCTTTTCCTGATTTCAGGGCTGATGCTCTTAGATGTTAAGATGTTTTTCTTCTTGTTAAAAGCAGCCTTTGCTTTAGCAATTCTACTTTTCATTTCTGCCTTGCTCCTTCCATCCCTGGTAATATTACTGCCCAGATAAGTAAATTTATCAACTTGTTCAAGCAGTTCATTGCCTACGTGAACTTGGACTTTCAATTGATCTTTTTTGCCACATGCCATTACATTTGTTTTTGCTTTATTAATTCTCATATTATATTCTTCCCCTATAACTTTATCCATCTATTCAGTAGGACTGCAAGATCTTCTTCACTTTCAGCTAGGACAGCTATATCATCGGCATATCTTATCATATCTATTCGTTGTCCATGAATTACTACTCCTGTCTGTGAATTTTCCCTTACTTTTTTCAGCGCCTCTTCAATGTATAGGTTAAAGATTACAGGGGATTTTCGTCATGCAGCCATAATCACGTCGGACACATTTTCACATGAATCACGTGAGTACAAATGACAGCTCCGCCAGTGTACTGCCCTTTTATACCTTGTGTACGCAATACTGCCACCATATGTATAGGTGCGTATCGCTATCCCACCTCAGTGCAGTTGATCCCAGGAAACAGTTATTGTAAGGTGAGTGAGACAGACCCAAATCGTACACTAAGTGTTAGCTCCTTGTGACGTAGCGTGAAGCGAGCCAGTGGCCGTGCGAGGAATGAGAAGTGGCGTCCCCAGGCGGAGTGAGCAGCCAGCGGCGGCGCCCTCGGCCAGCAGTTGGCACCTTGGCCTTCTGACGGTCAGCGACGCTCGCCCTGACCCTCAGGCGCTCGCCACGCCGGCTGGACTCTGGAGTGAAAGGCCGGGCGAGCGCCGCATCTCGCCCGCAGCGCCTCCGTGCGTGGCCCAGGGGCGAGAGTCGTGCAACTCGCTAACAAAGCCTTTCTCTGCGGCGCTGCTGTTCTGGGAATTTAATACGGAGGCTCACTACCCCTAGGCAAGAAAAGGGAAACAAAGAAATTGGCTTCGCCGCTGGAAATTTCAGAGTTTTCGTCTTGCGGCGTTTAGCGAAAGAACAGAGACTGAATGAGCAAGGCGTCAGAGTAGCTGCGTATTAAAGAGGAGCCTACCTAAGATCCTTTTCCGAAAGTTCTTATTTTGGTTTTCTGTGACTTGTCTATATTACTTTGTGTGAACTGCCGAATACTTCTGTGGTATCATAGATCGATACCACCCCCAGCAGCGTTACCAATAGAAACGCACGTTTCCGAGACACGCCGATAGCGGTCACGCGCGAACCCGGCAGATCCAGTGATGCGCGCCCACCGAGCCACGGCTTCCGCAGCTCCGGCTACGAGCGCCCTCGACCGCCGCTATGTGGGATGGCCGGCGGCAGTTACACGCCCTTTCTCAGACTCGATCTTCGGCAGTCTTCAGTCTTAGACTTCAACAGTTCGCTCTCGTGTATTATAAGTGTGAGCCTCACACTGCATAACTCTCCTTAGTTGCTTCTTGTGATACTGAAGTTTATTGTTGTTTATTCTTTTGTAAGGTTTCTTCACAATGCTTGGAGAAAGCTACACGTTAAGTAAAACTTTTGTTCGCTACTCGTTCCTGCTCCTGTCCGGCTTCCCTACGACGACAGGATCTGCCATACCCTGTAGCCCACCTGTCCTTATCGTTGTGTAGGAAGTAGTACGCTTCAGTCTGGAACCGCGCGACCGCTACGGTCGCAGGTTCGAATCCTGCCTCGGGCATGGATGTGTGTGATCTCCTTAGGTTAGTTAGGTTTAAGTAGTTCTAAGTTCTAGGGGACTGATGACCTCTGATGTTAAGTCCCATAGTGCTCAGAGCCATTGGAACCATTTTTTTTGAAGTAGTACACAACAAGTTCGTAATCAAGGGTACGTTTGGTTTCCTTCCATTATTGATTCGGCCAAACCGAAATCATCACCTGTTTCCCTCTTCCTTTCATTTTTAAAATGAAAACGGGGACTCTAGCCTTGTAAAAATGTTTAACTGTTTACGAACGAAGAGTGAAAATGGTAAACGTCCTGTGTTGAATAGTTTTGTCACTAGAAAGGAAATTCGATGTATCCCAGTTTCCTGGTATGGAACTTAATTAGAACGTTCTTAATAAAGAATTTATTTTCTAGTTCGTCTCATTTCTTTGCGGTAATGCAAGGAGCAGCATAATTCCGTGATATCGGAATACCTCCTCAATTTATTGATTACGGATCAGTTATACATAGCCGGCCGCAGTGGCCGTGCGGTTCTAGGCGCTACAGTCTGGAACCAAGCGACCGCTACGGTCGCAGGTTCGAATCCTGCCTCGGGCATGGATGTGTGTGATGTCCTTAGGTTAGTTAGGTTTAATTAGTTCTAAGTTCTAGGCGACTGATGACCTCAGTAGTTAAGTCGCATAGTGCTCAGAGCCAGTTATACATAAATGATCTGTAATCAATAAAATTAAAAGGTATTCCGATATCACGCAATTATGCTTCTACCTGCATCATCCCAAAAGTAATGAGACAAATTAGAAAATGAATACTTTTTTAAGAACGTTCTAAATGAGTTCCATACCAGGAAACTGGTTCTCAGTGCCAGTAACAAACTTTTTACAAGTTGATTCCTGCAAAGGAGAAAACAGCAACCAGCCACTGTTAATAATGCTATGTACGTAGTGTCGTTACCGATTTCAAACCGACAGGTTCGTCTTCAGACGGCTATTAACATCTACACTGTCCAGTCACATTAATGCGACGACTTGTCAAAAGCCTGACTAATCATCCTCTGTAGCGCAGGCAGCTGCGAGACGTGCAAGAAGAGAGTCAATGAGGTTCTGGAAGATACTGACAGAGACGTGGAGCTTTATCGACTCCAGTACAGTGGCCAGTTTCTAAGTTGAGGATTCATTGTGCGAACAGCCCGATCGCGATGATCCCACAGATTGTCGATTGGGTTTAATTCCGGCGAGTCTCGTAACCAGGAGAGTACGGTAAACCCATCCTGATGCTCTTCGAACCGCGTAGGTACATTGCGAACCGTGAGACACGTTTCGTTGTCCTGGTGGTAGATGTCATCGTGCCAAGGAAAAGCAAACTGCGTGTAGGGGTGGATGTGGCCACAAGGACTGACGCATACTTCTGTTAATCCACTGCGCCTTTTGGGATGTCGAGATCACCCAGGGAATGCCACGAAAACATTCCCCAGAGTAGAACGCGTGCTAGGTGTAACTTTACCATAGAGCTCAGAGCCATTTGAGCCATTTGAACCCATCCAAGTGTTCAAATGTGTGTGAAATCTTATGGGACTTAACTGCTAAGGTCATCAGTCCCTAAGCTTTCACACAACTTAACCTAAATTATCCTAAGGGCAAACACACACACTCATGCCCGAGGGAGGACTCGAACCTCCGCCGGGACCAGCCGCACAGTCCATGAGTGCACCGCCTTTGACCGCTCGGCTAACCCGGCGCAGCCCATCCGAGTGAAAGTGGGCTTCGTCACTAAACCAAGCCATACAGCTCATACTAATTCCCATCGAGCCGCGCAGTCAACCGTGCAGTTTGAAATGGCTCTGAGCACTATGGGACTAAACATCTGAGGTCATCAGTCCCCTAGAACTTAGAACTACTAAAACCTAACTAACCTAAGGACATCACACACATCCATTCGCGAGGCAGGATTCGAAACTGGACTGTAGCAGCAGCGCGGTTCCGGACTGAAGCGCCTAGAACCGCTCAGCCACAGCGGCCGGCCGTGCAGTCTGAACGTCGTAACACAAACCGTTCAGAAGTTATGACAATTTTATTTCATATAGTTCAATAACCGTTACCCTGTACATACATTTACAGACATTGGCGCCTACAACTTTGACTCTCTGTAGCGTCTTTGATTTACGTTTCCGAACAGGAGTTCCTGTTCAGAAAATTACGTACACACTCCCCTCTAAAAGTCCTAGAAATTTATAACGGGAATTTCCGACCACCCTGTATAGCATTACAATACTTTACAATACGTTTATTGAAGTTATTTATAGTTCGTTTTTAAATGGCTCTGAGCACTATGGGACTTAACTTCTAAGGTCATCAGTCTCCTAGAACTTAGAACTACTTAAACCTAACTAACCTAAGGACATCACACACATCCATGCCCGAGGAAAGATTCGAACCTGCGACCGTGGCGGTCGCGCGGTTCCAGACTGTAGCGCCTAGAACCGCTCTGCCACCCCGGCCGGCTCGTTTTTAAAGAATGGAAATAACTATGTATTACATGTTTCATTACGAGGTATAATTATGCTTTTGAAGTCATGATGCTGCTAATGGTGTTTTCATATTACTTTTATGGCCTGACGATGACGAAGTGGTTTGGCGAAACCTGGTGCCAGTCAGTTGACAATGAATTTACAACTGACGCTAGTGTCGAAAATTGCAAAATACACACTGCTCTGTAGCTGGCACACACGAAGCAAGAGCACTATCTGTGGTACGTAAGAAGTGAGGTTGGCGGCAACTTGCTTTTGGTGACGGGGCAGGGGGAGAGACAAAAATTAATTGTGAGCCGCAAAAGCGAACCCTGCACCCGCGCCCGAATTGAAGAGGTCTCTTCGCCAATCCGGTGCCTCCTGGCGCGCTCACCTCGGACAAGCCGAGGCCTGACGCTCGCTTTCGGCGGAGGCGTCCCTAGGGTCCTCCGCTGGCCGCCCTTGACATTTGACCGCGGTCGACGTCCGCTGTGGACGCCGCGGCGTCAGCTTTCACTGCCACGGCCACTGCCGGCGGCGCCTCCACCTCCGTCCCCGGACACCACACACACGTACACGCCCACACGCCACCTACCGACAAACATCGGCCCCGCTGACGCGCTGTATGGCGAACCGCCTCTCCCGCGAGGCTTCTCGGCTTCCCTGACGTAACGACCGCCGCACCTCGTTACCGTCTGTGTGGACAACTTCGTGTTCTGTAGCCATAACTGAGGCAACAAAGGCCGCGCGGGAACTGGGTCGGCGCACGAGGCGCCGCCACAAATACCGCGCAAGACGCCGCACTTGTTACTCGGAAGGAGCGCCGACACGCCTCTGCCGTTCCATTGACGGCTGCCTCTCGAGCTGACATTAAAAATTCTACTGCCCCGTACAACGGCGCACCTTCTTGAGCCACACATGAGAGCAGTCATGTTGTCAGTAGGTGTAGCAACTCCCGTCTAAGGTTTTTTTTCTTTTTTGCTTTTCAAACACTTCTTTGCAGTCCTTCATTTGTGCGGCCATATTGTCCGTAGTTGCTTCGGGTTTCTGAGGGTATTTTTGTTCCGTCGTTACAACTACAAGAAAATGCATTAAAAAACTAAAAACCCGCCTCGATTGCGAAAAAAGCACCTAGTGTTAAGTGTTTTTTTGCAATCGAGACGGGTTTTTAGTTTTTTAATATATTAGCCAATGATTGCTGACGCGCTGCGATGTTGAAGGTTCTTACAAGAAAGTGCGTTTTTCTCACCAGACACTTTTCGCTTTATTGAAGTTAAGCGTGATCAGTGGTGTGTAATTAAACATATTTACAATTTCATTTGTTTTTAAGGTCGATAAACAGTTCGTCAATAATTTTTTGGGTTCTTTTTTCTTACGGCAGTTTCTGCTTACTTTTTCGTCTACATCAGGAAATTCCGTCTGCTAGCAAGTCTGTAGTTTCTCTTTTCATTAGACACGTATACTTGTAGTCTAATTTTTCGCTTCTTTGCAGAACTACGCACTTTTACGTTTTACGCAGCATACTTCTTCGCACACCACTGTTTACCATTTATCTGTATACTTATAAGTGTGCATTGTGTTTTGTAGCGTTGCCAACATTGGCACTGGTTTGTATTACTGTACGTTCTGTACGTACAGTATGCTGGGTTCTTTTTTGTTTTGGAATAATGTAAACACGTTAAGTTTAAGTGTTAATACTGTAAGTAGGCTGTTTAGCTTTTTATGTTGGTACCGCCACGTAGCGCTCTGTATGAAAATCACCGAGTGTACTGTGCAGTCTGTGGCTGGTTGGACTCATTGTTGGAATATTCGCTTGTGTAGTGTTGGGCAGTTGGATGTGAACAGCGCGTGGAGTTGCGCAGTTGGAGGTGAGCCGCCAGCAGTGGTGGATGTGCGGAGAGAGATGGTAGAGTTTTGAGAGCGGACGATCTGGACGTGTGTCCGTCAGAAAAAGGAAATTTGTACGACTGGATGTCATGAACTAATATATATATATATATATATATATATATATATATATATATATACATTTGAACACATTTAAGGTAAATACATTGTTTGTCTCTATCAAAATCTTTCATTTGCTAACTATGCCTACCAGTAGTTAGTGCCTTCAGTAGTTAGAATCTTTCATTTAGCTGGCAGTACTGGCGCTCGCTATATTGCAGTAGTTCGAGTAACGAAGATTTTTGTGAGGTAAGTGATCATGAAAGATATAGTAGGTTATCGTTAGTCAGGGCCATTCTTTTATAGGGATTTAAAAAAAAATTGTGTCAGTTTAGTGATGATCAGAATAAATAAAGAGAAATGTCTGAGTACGTTCAGTTTTGCTCAGCTGTTTGAAAATCAAATAACGTAAGAGGTTTATCATCACAGTCATTTATAATTTTTCTAAGGGGACGTTGCAATACAAACAGTTGTGCTTAAATGATAGATGAATGCTTCGTTACGTTTCCTTTCGATTTGTCACGTAATAATTGTGCTGAGTCCGCAGCTCGTGGTCGTGCGGTAGCGTTCTCGCTTCCCATGCCCGGGTTCCCGGGTTCGATTCCCGGCGGGGTCAGGGATTTTCTCTGCCTCGTGATGACTGGGTGTTGTGTGATGTCCTTAGGTTAGTTAGGTGTAAGTAGTTCTAAGTTCTAGGGGACTGATGACCGTAGATGTTAAGTCCCATAGTGCTCAGAGCCATTTTTTTTAAGCCAATTGTGCTGAGTCACGCCTAATTCATTGCCTGAAGCAGAAGTGGATGATTTAAGCATCTGCGTAAAACGCAAACAACACGTTTCCAGACGTGGGTTCCTATTCAAAATGTTATGTACTCAGTCCCCAGTGGAAGACTAAGAAGTTTGTAACGGGAATTTCCAAACACCCTGTATAAAAATTGATAATGTTTGAGTCTTGTCGCCCTCGCCACATCCCCCGCCCCCGGCCGGCCTTTGTTAAATTCCCGCATTTTTCATGGGTGCAACCAAGCGAGGTGGCGCAGTGGTTAGCACTCTGGACTCGCATTCGGGAGGACGACGGTTCAAACCTGCGTCCGGCTATCCAGATTTAGGTTTTCCGTGATTTCCATAAATCGCTCCAGGCAAATGCATTGTACCTCGCAGTAGTTGATTGCTAACTGTCTTTAAAAAGAAATCAAGTAATACTGACCGCAACAGTCCAAGCCTGGCGCAAGCATATATACGTCACTGAAGGTAAAATATTCTGGGCTGTTAGGCCGCGTCACATTTCTTCTACACGGTCGATGTTTCGATTTCTCTGCTCGTGCCTTCTTCAGGATCTTGTAGTGTTCATAGTTCAGCTAACTGTGAACACCACAAAATCCTGAAGAATATCCCAGGATACGGGTCGAAACGCCGACGGTGTAGAAGAAATATGAATTGGCCTAACAAGCTAGAAGCTTTTACCTTGAGTGACGATGGCCATAAAGCCTGCAGAAATACGTAAATACGTCAGTCCAAAATGGCTGCAAATTTACGATGACGAATGCATAGTTCAACTAAAATCTTCGATTTTTTGTGACTGTGGCGGGTTGTGGATGCTGCATCCAAGGCATATGCATCCATTACGTGGGTACTGCATTCCTCAGAACTCGAAGCTGGGTGGCGGTTCGGAAACTCGTTGACGACGATAGGAAAAATATTTTTTCCACCAATATTAATAAAAGGATTGTTCCCCACTTGCTCCCCTCATCTCATCACTCAGCAACAACTTTGACGTTAATATCTTGCTGCACTTATGTTTGAAACCAATATTTTGCCTGGGAATTTTTAAAAAAAAAGTTTATGCAACTGGACCGTTACAACTTAGGCGGAGTCTTTCACAGACCCTCCAAAGGAAAACAAATCACACACCGTTAAATCAGGATACCTTGTAGGCCAGAGATGCAGTGCGATACCAGTACGAACGCTCCTTAAGGCCATTCCATCGTTGAGATAGCGAGAAGGTGCGTTGCCACATTCTCAACTAAAATCACGACGCACAGTTTTAACTGAACTGCACCTCATCAAACGGAGAACACAAAACGCCTTTTGTTGCTGCTTTACCGCAATCTCGAGTTGATGCACTTAGAGCATGAGCAAGGCATCCCGCCAACTGCATTGTATGCATCTTACAACTAACGCTAAGGTACACGTTTAGTTTCGTCCCGTAAGTTAAAATGCACTCCAGTTTTCTATCTTCATTCATGTAGCAGTCATAGTCCTTAAAAATTTCGTAGATCTTTTTGAAACACCCTGTATTTGGCCCATAAGAAGACCAGAACTGGTGGCGTACAGCTCCTAATCACACCTATCTTTTACTACAAGCAAAATGCTACGGTTATCTCTCTCTCTCTCTCTCTCTCTCTCTCTCTCTCTCTCTCTTGTGAGGTTCTTACAGCTGAGACCATTATTTTTTTTTTCTTCCCATGCTTCCTCTTCTTCTTTCACCTCTCTTTTTCTCACGGGTTCCTTTACACCATCTAACCAGCGACCCTTCGGTCTTCCTCTTCTCCTTCTCCCCTGAGGATGGCACACCAAGACCTTTCGCCATTTGTCATCTGTCATTCGCATTGTATGGCCATACCAGGCGAGCTGCCGTTCTTCCGTTCTGTCTGTGATGTTCTCTTAAGTATGGGTCATTTCCGTAATCATCGTATTTCTTATGTGGTCTCTTCTGACATAGGGCCTAATGCATTTCCACTACTCACAGTTTGTTCTTGTTGTTTTCCATTATACTCCCAGCACTGGCATATGTAAATCGTTGAAGGCTCTACAATGCCTCTACAGAGCGTCTTCTTCATTTTCCTGTTTATTTTAGAAGGCCATAAGAGAGGGTTTAGCTTCTGTATTGATCTTTCCCCATGGATGCTACCCAAATATTCAAATGTGTTACACGTCGCGATGTGCTGCCCATCTACTATTACGTTTCCTACCTTTCCTCCGCTGCATAGGCATTCAGAATTTTGAAAATTTTATTTCCATCGCCACTTATCATATTCTACTAACAATCTTCTTAGCATAAAGCAACCCATTCCTGCAAATTTTCCACCCTACAAGTGTAAGACTTTCTGAATGTGTATATTGAACGATGTAGGAAACAGGCACCATCCCTGTTTCAATAGTTTGTAATTCGGCTATCTGCTTACACTACATTCGTTCGTCGGATTCGGCGACAGCTGGTGGTGGGCAGACATTTGTTTCAATACATTCGGTGTACGCCGATATCTGTGATCATTTACATCTATATTTTATAGCAAACTAGTTATGGAACAGGTTCGGTATTATGAATGTCTGCATCATGCTACCCACTCCTGTGTACTCAATCCTGCTTTGAAACCATGTTTCCTCTTAAGCTGAATATCGTACTAAGGAGTCTCTGGCGACAAAACAAAAAGCGTGATTGTCTCACGTCGCAAAACTGCCTACACAGAAATCTCTCGTTGACATGTAATTCCTTAACGCGGAAACAAGGCTTCTAAATTCGTCTGCGAGGCCACACTTTGGTGATTGAGAGCTGGGTTGGACGAGCCAGCAAGTGAGAGCAGCCGGGACGGCTCAAAGCGACCAGCGAGCCGCCAACGCCTCTTGTTTATTCATCTACCTGCGGCCGGCGGGAATGCTGACGGGGTTTCTCCTCCTCGTTCACAACAGCTGGCGTTGCGCAAATGAGGTTTCACTTGCCGTTTGTTAACACTGATTTCATTCCGTACCGAGAAATTTACAAAAGATTCCCAATGACTTAAGAACGATGTCGTCAAAGATATTTCTGAAAGTATTGATCTGAAGAGGAGCATTTATTAACGGAAGTAAAATAACATCTACATCTACATCCATACTTCGCAAGCCACCTGACGGTGTGTGGCGGAGGGTACTTTGAGTACCTCTATCGGTTCCCCTTCTATTCCAGTCTCGTATTGTTCGTGGAAAGGAAGATTGTCAGTATGTCTCTGTGTGGGCTCTAATCTCTCTGATTTTATCCTCTTGGTCTCTTCGCGAGATATACGTAGGAGGGAGCAATATACTGCTTGACTGCTCGGTGAAGGTATGTTCTCGAAACTTCAACAAAAGCCCGTACCGAGCTACTGAGCGTCTCTCTTGCAGAGTCTTCCACTGGAGTTTATCTATCATCTCCGTAACGCTTTCGCGATTACTAAATGATCCTGTAACGAAGTGCGCTGCTCTCCGTTGGATCCTTCTATCAACCCTATCTGGTTCGGATCCCACACTGGTGAGCAATATTCAAGCAGTGGGCGAACAAGTGTACTGTAACCTACTTCCTTTGTTTTCGGATTGCATTTCCTTAGGATTCTTCCAATGAAACTTAGTGTGGCATCTGCTTTACCGACGATTAATTTTATATGGTCATTCCGTTTTAAATCACTCCTAATGGCTACTCCCAGATAATTTATGGAGTTTAACTGCTTCCAGTTGCTAACCTGCTATATTGTAGCTAAATGATAAAGAATCTTTCTTTCTATGTATTCGCAGCACATTACATTGAGATTCAATTGCCATCCCCTGCACCATGCGTCAATTCGCTGCCGATCCTCCTGCATTTCAGTACAATTTTCCATTGTTACAACCTCTAGATATACCACAGCATCATCCGCAAAGCCTCAGTGAACTTCCGATGTCATCCACAAGGTCATTTATGTATATTGTGAATAGCAACGGTCCTACGACACTCCCCTGCGGCACACCTGAAATCACTCTTACTTCGGAAAACATCTCTCCATTGAGAATGACATGCTGCGTTCTGTTATCTAGGAACTCTTCAGTCCAATCACAAAATTGGTCTGATAGTCCATATGCTCTTACTTTTTTCATCAAACGACTGTGGGGAACTGTGTCAAACGCCTTGCGGAAGTCAAGAAACATGGCATCTACCTAGAAACAGTGTCTATGGCCTTCTGAGTCTCGTGGACGAATAGCGCGAGCTAGATTTCACATGATCGTCTTTTTCGAAGCCCATGCTCATTCCTACAGAGTAGATTTCTAGTCTCCAGAAAAGTCATTATACTCGAACATAATATGTGTTCCAAAATTCTACAACTGATCGACGTTAGAGATATAGGCCTATAGTTCTGAACATCTGTTCGACGTCCCTTCTTGAAAAGGGGGATGACCTGTGCCCTTTTTCAATCCTTTGGAACGCTATGCTCTTGTAGAGACCTACGGTACACCGCTGCAAGAAGGGGGGTAAGTTCCTTCGCGTTCTCTGTGTAAAATCGAACTGGTATCCCATCAGGCCCAGCGGCCTTTCCTCTTTTGAGCGATTTTAATTGTTTTTCTATCCCTCTGTCATCTATTTCGATTTCTACATTCTGTTATCTGTGCGACAATCTAGAGAAGGAACTACGGACAATAAATAGTTCAGACACAAAGAGAATACTAGCTTTTAAAATGTGGTCCAACAGAAGAATGCTGAGGGGTTGGATGGATAGACCAAATAACTGTATCAAATTGGGAAAAAAAGATATAGATCTACATGCGAGTACATACTCCGCAGGCTACCATACGGTACAGGGCGGAGGGTATCGAGTATCACTGTTAGCCATTTCCTTTCCAGTTCCACTCGCAAATGGAACGAGCGATAAATGACAGTCTATATGCTTTTTAACCAGCCCTCATTCCTCTTATCTCATGTTCGTGGTCTTTACGCGAGATGTATGTTGAGGGTAGTAGGATAGTTCTGCATTCAATCGCAAATGCCATTTCTCTGAACTTTCTCCATGGCGTTTCGCGAAAAGAACGTCTGCTTTCCTCCAAGGATTCCAAGCTGAATTCATGGATCATTTTCGTAATACTCACGTACTGATCGAGCCTACCGGTAACAAATCGAGCAGAACGCCTCTGAATTTCCTAGAGACTCGAGCAGTACCGGTATTCAAGAATGGGACGTACAAGTGTCTGTACGCGGTGTGCTTTACAGATGAGCTACCGATGTCGATAAATCGCCTTCCTTTCCATTTACTGTCGCTTTGCAACGTGACGGCTAGATATTTAGTAGATTGTGTGAAGTAGCACACCACTAACACTGTATTCGAATATTATAAGCTTCTTTTTACTATTCGTATTTTCCTAACTTAAATTTTACACATTTAGAGCAAGGTGCGTTCTTCTTCTTCTTTTTCTTGTGCCTTTGTCTGCATCCTCGGCCTGGTTATTAACGGATTTGGTATGGTTAGTTTAAGAGGTGGGCGGATGCCCTCCCTTCCTGTTGCCACCCCGTTGCCCGCTGGGACGGAGCATGCGCACCCCGGCATGTTATTCGTGTGAAAATGAGCTAAAGTTTTCTAAATGTTTACGGATCGTGCAGCTGAGGCAGTACTTGGCTATCAGCCCGGTTTTCACCTACCTGGATGTGTAAAACCGCCTGATAACTACATCAGACTGTCCATCAACCCGTATCGTCAGGAACCCACCGAGCGGGTGGGACCCGGGGCCGGCACATCTCACCGTCCCGGAAGCGGCGCTTCAATAAACTCCGCTATCTGTCTGCATTGGTCACGCTAAATAAGCATGCTGTCAAACTTGTATCCTCCTATAGTCACTCAAAGATGACACCTTCCCATACGCTACAGCGTCATCAGCAGACAGTCGCTGTTTGATATTCACCCTATACTTCAGATCGTTTATGTGCGTGAGAACAGGAGCGGTCCTATTACACTCCACTGGGGCATTCTTGATGACTCCATTGTCTCCGATGAATACTCGCCCTCCTGGATAGCGTACTGGATTATATTAGTTAGAAAGTCTTTCAGACACTCACATATCTGAGAACCTATTCCGTTTGCTCACACCTTTGTTAACAGACTGTATTGTGACACTGTGTCAAACGCTTTCCGAAGATCTAGAAATATTAGTCTTTGCCTGTTATCCTTCATCCAGTGTTCGTAGTATACCGTGCGAGTGGCAAGTTGGTTTCGAACGTGCGATGCTTTCTAAATCCGTGTCCACCCGTGGATATAATCTTATCTCTATCAAGGGAACTTGTTGTATTCGAACCCAGAACATGTTCAAGAATTCTACAGCAAACCGACGTGAAGGATATTGGTCTGTAATTTTGCAGGTCCGTTCTTTAGGCTTTATTGTAATATACGGCAACCACCTGTGCTTTTTTTGCCGGTAGCCTGGCACTTTGCTCTGGGCGAGAGATTTGCGATGAATGCAACCTAACAAAGGGGCCAAGCCGTAGTATACTCTCTGTAAAACAGAACTGGGACTCCTTCCGGACTTGGCGACTTATTTGTTTTCAGTTGTTTCAGTTATTTCTCTATGTCAAAAATGGCTATTACCACGTCCTCCATACGGGAGTCAGTACGATGCTCAAACGACGGATAATTGTACGATGCTCCTGCGTCTGTGATTTCTTAAACGAGAGATTTAGAAGTTCGACTTCCCTTTGATGACTTCTACTGCCACGACTGGTCTATGAGTCCTGATTCGAAGCGTTCGTCGCGCTTAGTTAGTCTGCATATTACCCGATCTTTTTAGAGTTCTCGGCAAGATCTTTCGCTAACGCATGGCAGGGGAAGCTGTATACTTCGCGCATCGACATATCCTGAGGCGTCAAGGAATCGTCAATTTAGTGAAAGATGGAAGTGTTGTGGGTATAAAACTGTTGATGCAAACTAACGCTTGGTGCAGAGTACTGGCTCATTAGGATTTAAATGGTGGAGTGATTGTTTGAGCCTGAGTCACACATTTTACATAAAACGTTTAATTAAACTTTTATTAAATTTAACATTAACACACGCTTCAACGTGTCAAAGCCAACTTACATTGACACACAGTTCAAGAAATATCAATTTAAGAACATGCCAAAATTACTTAAAAGACTTAATCGTTCACCTATATGAGTCACTTAAGAAAACAATTCAGGAAACCTCTCACCAACACAGCTTTAGCCAAAATGACTTTCAATTATTTAAACAGGTGTGGCACTAACAGTGAATTCAGAAAACACAGTATTAGAAAAGGAAGGCTGCAAGTAACGCAACAGTCAAAAATTCTCATCTGAAGAAAATTAATGCCTTAAACTGACAAGTAATATCCAACTGTACCGTATAAACCAAGATGTCCTTGAGGAAAACATACTTTAGTTAAGACAGGCCGGCAAGTGCGGTTTAGTTCTGAAAGATTAAACTGGAAAAAGGCAATACGCACATACAACCATAACTACCAAAGGACGTTCTTGATTGTATGGTCCTCTTCGGCATATTATAAGTAAACATATGGACTGAAGCTGCTTCGAGACTGTTTCAGCCGTCATAAGAAAAACTATCTTTCAACACGTCTAGCTATCTTTACAAAATGCTATTAAGATAGAGACAGTACATTCATGACAATATGAGGCATAAACAGCGTTATCTACACTTGTTCACTGCGTGCTGCGCCGGCGTCACATTCCTTCCCACATTGAGGCAGGCATTTACTACATCGATTCATTGAGGTAATAAATGTAAGGGGAATCGAACCTGAAATAGACTATAATTAATAGCTGGTAACCACTGTTCTTAACATCATGGCAGTTCAGTACTTCCTATTTTCACAACAACTGCTAGCCAGAGTAAGTATTACTACACATCCTAGTAGCTGATAGTTAATCACTTGAGTGGGACTCGGATTCAGGAAATAGCAAGTAGAAATGTCAGCGCCCAAAGAAACCCTCTGTGTATTTTAATACAGGACCACAGTCTGTCGGTGGACTCAATACAGCTCACTGCCATCCAAAACGCAACTCAGCAAATACGACAGTACCTTTTAGCACGAAGAGCAAGCGCAGCTAGGCTCGCTACATCCACTACAAATGCAGTCTCTTCCGTCGAACAGGCCCAGCAGCATACAGACGTCCGATATCTACATCTACATCTACATCTACATTGATACTCCGCAAGCCACCCAACGGTGTGTGGCGGAGGGCACTTTACGTGCCACTGTCATTACCTCCCTTTCCTGTTCCAGTCGCATATGGTTCGCGGGAAGAACGACTGTCTGAAAGCCTCCGTGCGCGCTCTAATCTCTCTAATTTTACATTCGTGATCTCCTCGGGAAGTATAAGTAGGGGGAAGCAATATATTCGATACCTCATCCAGAAACGCACCCTCTCGAAACCTGGCGAGCAAGCTACACCGCGATGCGGAGCGCCTCTCTTGCAGAGTCTGCCACTTGAGTTTGTTAAACATCTCCGTAACGCTATCACGGTTACCAAATAACCCAGTGACGAAACGCGCCGCTCTTCTTTGGATCTTCTCTATCTCCTCCGTCAACCCGACCTGGTACGGATCCCACACTGATGAGCAATACTCAAGTATAGGTCGAACGAGTGTTTTGTAAGCCACCTCCTTTGTTGATGGACTACATTTTCTAAGCACTCTCCCAATGAATCTCAACCTGGTACCCGCCTTACCAACAATTAGTTTTATATGATCATTCCACTTCAAATCGTTCCGTACGCATACTCCCTGAAAGAAATGCACCGCATTTTTTTTCTCAGCCGAAAACAGTGCTATACCTGCGAAACGTTAGGTGTGTGTTATCTGAAGTCTCCTGAGTGAGCGCGCCATGTTTCCGTCACTTTCAAAATGGCATGTACGTTTCAAAATGTACGTTACAAGAAACGTACCGTCTTTGAAGTTCTCAGTACAGGGAAAGAAACTGTGGGGAATATTCACAAACGCTTGGGCAAAGTCTATGGAGCATCTGCTGTTGACAGAAGTACAGTTAGTCGCTGGGCACGGAGGGTGAGGCCATCAGAAGGCGGTTGGGCGGAGCTCCACGATTTGCAGCGCTCGAGGAGACCATCCACGGCTGTCACACCAGACACGGTGCAGCGAGCTGATGTTGTCATTCACGAGGACAGACGCATTACGACTCGGTAGTTGGCGCTGCATCTGTCAGTCAGCAAAGGAAGTGTGGATGCAATCATCCGCACTCTTGGATATTCAAAAATGTGTGCAAGATGGGTCCCGCGGTGTCTAACGGTGGATCACAAATCGCACAGAAAAAATATTTGTCTTGATTTGGCTCAAATGGCTCTAAGCATTATGGGACTTAACAGCTGAGGTCATCAGTCCCCTAGACTTAGAACTACTTAAACCTAACTAACCTACGGACATCACATACATCCATGCCCGAGGCAGAAGTCTGCGACCGTAGCAGCCGCGTGGTTGTCTTGACTTGTTGCGAAGTTTTGAAGATGAGGGGGACGTCTTCTTGCCCTGGTTGTGACAGGTGATGAAACCTGGGTTCACCATTTTGAAACCGAAAAAAACGTCAATGGATGGAATGGTGCCATCCCTACTCCCCACAGAAGAAAAAATTCAAAGCAACTGCTTCCGTCGGTAAGGTCGCGATCACCGTGGTCTGGGACTGTGAAAGTGTAATTCTCGTTGATGTAATACCAAGAGGTAGTACCATTAATTCAGAAGCACATGTCAACACATTAACAAAATTCAAGACGCCCTTCCGGCGACTTCGGCGCCACAGCAACCCAAAAGATGTTTTGCTGCAACACGATAACGCTCTGCCCTCACAGGTCTGAGGACTTCTGAACACATCGCAAAACAGGGTTGAACAGTGTTAGCCCCCTTGGACTTCCACTTGTTTGAGCCATTAAAGGTTGCCGTTAGTGGAAGACATTTTGAGGATGATGAGGAGGTGATTCACACAGTGAAGCACTGGCTCCGCCACCAGGTTCAAATGGCTCTGAGCACTATAGGACTTAACTGCTGAGGTCATCAGTCCCCTAGAACTTAGAACTACTTGAACCTAACTAACCTAAGGACATCACACACATCCATCCCCGAGGCAGGATTCGAACCTGCAACCGTAGCGGTCGCGCGGTTCCAGACTGTAGCGCCTAGAACCAGAAATGGCTCTGAGCACTATGGGACTTAACTTCTAAGGTCATCAGTCCCCTAGAACTTAGAACTACTTAAACCTAACTAACCTAAGGACAAAAAAAAAAAAATGGTTCAAATGGCTCTGAGCACTATGCGACTTAACTTCTGACGTCATCAGTCGCCTAGAACTCAGAACTACTTAAACTTAACTAACCTAAGGATATCACACACATCCATGTCCGAGGCAGGATTCGAACCTGCGACCGTAGCGGTCGCGCGGATCCAGAATGTAGCGCCTAGAGCCGCTCGGCCACCGCGGCCGACAACCCAGGAGATGTTTTGCTGCAACACGATAACGCTGTGCCACACACAAGTCTGAGGGCTTCTGAACACATCTCAAAACAGGGTTGAACAGTGTTAGGCCAGCCCTTACCTAGCTCCCTTGGACTTCCACTTGTTTGGGACATTAAAGGATGCCGTTCGTGGAAGACATTTTGAGGATGATGAGGAGGTGATTCACACAGTGAAGCACTGGCTCCGCCACCAGGACAAGAATTGGTACGGACAGGGCATAAACGCCCTTGTTTCGCGCTGGAGGAAGGCCATAGAATGTGATGGAGATTACGTGGAAAAATAGGATTTGTAGATAAAACACAATTCTTTCGTGTGTGTAATTCTCATTATGTTCAATAACGAACTGTTGAAGAAAAAAATGCGGTGCATTGTTTTCTGGGCAACCCTCGCATAATGTTTCTGCGCAAAAACTTGATAGCACACGCCAAATCAATTGCGGACGTCTGTTCACGAGGCAAGCTGTTACAACTGTCCGCTTCCTCCTCCCGCTCCGTATTGTCACTGTCCGATTTCTCCTCGTTGGTCTACAGATAAACACCCTTTTTCGCAGCGATCCCGTAAGTCGAAGACGGCGGAAGTATTGCCAACTTAGGTCGTTCGTTGGAACAGTGCCAACCATGGCACATACAGTAAGGAAGTTCAGATGGATGCAGCTTGCTGTAGCTGTGCAGAGTTGGAGTGGCTTACACAGGACGAAGTAGAGCAGCACCTATAAATTCTTCGTATTGAAGATAACAACAACAGCAGCAGCAACAATGGTGGGGACCAGGGCAGCGACAACGCTGTAGCAGTATTCGTCTAAACAGCCGCTTACTCAAATACGTAAATCGTTTCTTTGCGCCGAAAACAATTTCAGCGGAGGCGAGACAGAACACGGAAGGCACCGCCTTCCTGCCGCCGAAGGCCGGAGAGAGACGTTTTGTGGGGACGGCCGCGGGCGCACTATCTCTTAGGAAGCAATATCGGCGCAACGAGCTGTTGTCACGCGACGCGGCGCGGAGCCGTGCAATCTGGTGCCGGCGCATATAAACAAGAGGCAGACCGGGCCCGCCGTCGGTGGGAGCGGCGGGCTGCAGGCGCGAAAAACGCGATGCGTGCCGCACGCACCTGCCGTAGCTCATCTCCTCCGCATCCACAGCGGGGCGGCCCGCGCATCGTGGCGGTGTGGGATCGGAACGGCTCCAAACATTTCCGCTCGCAGACGCTTCTTCCCGATGACTAGCCCCAGAAGCGCTGCCAAATACAGGGACCGAGCGAGGTGGTGCAGTGGTTAGCACACTGGACTCGAATTCGGGAGGACGACGGTTCATAGTCGCGTCCGGTCATCCTCATTTCAGTTTTCCGTGATTTCCCTTAATGGCTTCAGGCGAATGCCGGGATGGTTCAAATGGCTCTGATCACTATGGGACTTAACATCTGAGGTCATCAGTCCCCTAGAACTTAGAACTACTTAAACCTAAGGACATCACACACATCCAAGCCCGAGGCAGGATTCGAACATGCCACCGTAGCGGTCGCGTGGTTCCAGACTGAAGCGCCTAGAACCGCTCGGCCACAACGGCCGGCGAATGCCGGGACGGTTCAAGTGAAAGGGCACGGCCGACTTCCTTCCCCATCCTTCCCTAATCCGATGGGACGGACGACCTCGCTGTTTGGTCCCCTCCCCAAACCACCCTACCAACCAAATACAGGGTGACCTAAGGAAAATGGACGTTCTTAGAATGGTTAGTACGTCGCTGTCAGTGGTGACAGGGAGACGACGCATACTTCATTCACTTCTAGACTGTCCGCAATTTCAGCAGTAATGGAACAGTGGACGATCTCTCCGTCCTATACATTAAATCTGTCGTTGCAACACGGCCAACTTTTCGTCACCATTTTAATCGCACAGCTTCAAGTTGCGATACTATTCTACGATGGGTTAAAGCTTTCAGAACAGCAGAAACATTCTTAAGAAGCCGACATAGCCTGAAAATATCACCATTGTGAGAGAGACAATCATCAGTACTACGAGACGTCTGCACGTCAGTGGATGAGCCGTTAGTGTGAAAAAATAGTTACGTTCGCGTTTAAAATTCTATTCGTTTAAAATACTGGTGGTTGAGCACATCAAAGATAGCGACTTGCAACAACAAGAAGACTTCACGATGCGTATGAAAGTGATGATTCGAGGCTAGCCAAATGCAGTTATGTTTATGGGCGACGAGGCGCATTTTTATCTACACTGTGGTGCGAAAAATCATGGGAAAGTGATATGTAAATAGGTAGATGGCGATAGTATCTCATGCACAAGCTATAAAAGGGTAGTGCATTTATACTCAGGTGACTCGCGTGAAAAGTTTCCCGACATGATTACGGTCGCACAACTGGAATTAAACGACTTTGAACGCGGAATGGTAGTTGGAGCTAGACGCATGGGACATTCCATTTCGGAAATCATTAGGGAATTCAGTATTCCGAGATCCACAAAGAATGTGCCGAGAATACCAAATTTCCGGGATTACCTCTCAACACGGACAACGCAGTGGCCGACGAGCTTCACTTAACGACCGAGAGCAAAGCGATTGCGTAGAGTTGGCAGTGCTAAAAGACAAGCAACACTGGGTGAAATAACCGCAGAAATCAATGTGGGACTAAGACGACTGTATCCGTTAGGAGAGTGCGGGAATTTGTCGTTAATGGACTACAGAAGAAGACGACCGACGCGAGTGCCTTTGCTAACAGCACGACATATAAAACCATAGTGGTTGAGGAAGTAAGTTGCTAACTGCACTGAGGTGACAAAACTCATGGGATGTGGATATGCACACATACAGATGGAGTTAGTATCGCGTACATACACTCCTGGAAATGGAAAAAAGAACACATTGACACCGGCGTGTCAGACCCACCATACTTGCTCCGGACACTGCGAGAGGGCTGTACAAGCAATGATTACGCGCACGGCACAGCGGACACACCAGGAACCGCGGTGTTGGCCGTCGAATGGCGCTAGCTGCGCAGCATTTGTGCACCGCCGCCGTCAGTGTCAGCCAGTTTGCCGTGGCATACGGAGCTCCATCGCAGTCTTTAACACTGGTAGCATGGCGCGACAGCGTGGGCGTGAACCGTATGTGCAGTTGACGGACTTTGAGCGAGGGCGTATAGTGGGCATGCGGGAGGCCGGGTGGACGTACCGCCGAATTGCTCAACACGTGGGGCGTGAGGTCTCCACAGTACATCGATGTTGTCGCCAGTGGTCGGCGGAAGGTGCACGTGCCCGTCGACCTGGGACCGGACCGCAGCGACGCACGGATGCACGCCAAGACCGTAGGATCCTACGCAGTGCCGTAGGGGACCGCACCGCCACTTCCCAGCAAATTAGGGACACTGTTGTTCCTGGGGTATCGGCGAGGACCATTCGCAACCGTCTCCATGAAGCTGGGCTACGGTCCCGCACACCGTTAGGCCGTCTTCCGCTCACGCCCCAACATCGTGCAGCCCGCCTCCACTGGTGTCGCGACAGGCGTGAATGGAGAGACGAATGGAGACGTGTCGTCTTCAGCGATGAGAGTCGCTTCTGCCTTAGTGCCAATGATGGTCGTATGCGTGTTTGGCGCCGTGCAGGTGAGCGCCACAATCAGGACTGCATACGACCGAGGCACACAGGGCTAACACCCGGCATCATGGTGTGGGGAGCGATCTCCTACACTGGCCGTACACCACTGGTGATCGTCGAGGGGACACTGAATAGTGCACGGTACATCCAAACCGTCATCGAACCCATCGTTCTACCATTCCTAGACCGGCAAGGGAACTTGCTGTTCCAACAGGACAATGCACGTCCGCATGTATCCCGTGCCACCCAACGTGCTCTAGAAGGTGTAAGTCATCTACCCTGGCCAGCAAGATCTCCGGATCTGTCCCCCATTGAGCATGTTTGGGACTGGATGAAGCGTCGTCTCACGCGGTCTGCACGTCCAGCACGAACGCTGGTCCAACTGAGGCGCCAGGTGGAAATGGCATGGCAAGCCGTTCCACAGGACTACATCCAGCATCTCTACGATCGTCTCCATGGGAGAATAGCAGCCTGCATTGCTGCGAAAGGTGGATATACACTGTACTAGTGCCGACATTGTGCATGCTCTGTTGCCTGTGTCTATGTGCCTGTGGTTCTGTCAGTGTGATCATGTGATGTATCTGACCCCAGGAATGTGTCAATAAAGTTTCCCCTTCCTGGGACAATGAATTCACGGTGTTCTTATTTCAATTTCCGGGAGTGTATAAAAGGACAGTGCTTTGGCAAAAAATTTGGAAATTTGTAGTAAGATCCTATGGGACCAAACTACTTAGGTCATCCGTCCCTAAGCTTACACACTACTTAATCTAACTTAAACTAACTTACGCTAAGGACAACACACACACCCATACCCGAGGGAGGACTCGAATCTCCCACGGGGGGAACCGCACGAACCGTGGCAAGACGCCCTACACCGCTCGGCTACGCCTCGCTACAGTGCTTTGACGGAGCTGTCATTTGTACTCAGGTGATTCATATAAAAAGGTTATCGACGGGATTATGACCGCACGACAGGAATTAAGAGACTTTGAAGGCGGAATGGTAGTTGGAGCTAGACGCATGGGACATACTATTTCGGAAACCGTTAGGGAATTCAGTATTCCGAGAGCCACATCACCTCTCGCCACGGACAACGCAGTGACCGACGGCATTCACTTAACGACCGAGAGATGCGGCGTTTGCGTAGAGCTGTCAGTGCTAACAGACAAGCAACACTGTGTGAAATAACCGCAGAAATCAATGTGGGACGTATGACGAATGTATCTGTTAGGACAGTGACTCGAAATTTGGCGTTAATGGGCTGTGGCAACAGAAGAACGACGCGAGCGCCTTTGCCAACAGCACGACATCGCCTGCAGCGCCTCGCCTGGGCTCGTGGCCATATCGGTTGGACCCTAGACGACTGGAAAACCGTGGCCTAGTCAGATGAGTCCAGATTTCAGTTGGTAAGAGCTGATGGTAGGATTCAGGTGTGGCCTAATTTCCACGAAGTCATAGACTGAAGTTGTCAACAAGGCACTGTGCAACCTGGTGGTGGCTCCATAATGGTGTGGACTGTGTTGGAAACCTTTTGCAGCCATTCATGGATTTCATTTTTATGGCTCACAATGTGCAATATCACCGGGCCACGATTGTTTGCGGCCGGTTTGAAGAACATTCTGGACATTTCGAGTAAATGTTTTGGCCACGCACGTCGCCCGATATGAATCCCATGACACATTCATGTGACATAAAAGAGAGATCATTTCGTGCATAAAATTCAGCACCGGCAACACTTTCGTAATTATCGACGGCTACAGAGGCTGCATGGATAAATATTTCTGCGAAGGACTTCCAACGATTTGTTGAGTCCATGCCATGCCGAGATGCTACACTACGCCGGGCAAATGAAGGTCCGACACGATATTAGGAGGCATCTCATGACTTTCGTCATCTTAGTGTTGCAGGGTTTATTATTTTTGGATTACTCATCGAGAAAAATTTATAAACGGTTTGAAATTATGTTTGAAGTTTGTTGAAAGTCATTATCAAACACTGTATGAGTATAGTGTGAGTAACTTGCGCTCCATTACAGGAGAGGCTAGTTTGCTTCACATCACAATATTTATGACGTCATCTCCTGAACTATTTGGCGCACAATTACGTCACTTTATAAGTACATTCAGTGGTGTATGTGGATTCTGTCCGCAAAATGTGTAGCGAATAGAGTCAGTAGTAGAAAAATACTGGATTAAAACGTCATTCCTGATGCTGAAGTCTAACTGTATGAACTGCGAGAGCGTAGTAAGCTATGGACTATCTTCCATTCTTTATTTGCGGAGGCTGACAAGGAGAAGTAGTTTTGAAAAGTGGGACCTTAGTTTTTCCCAGTGTACACAATGTTCAGATAACTTACGGGAATGTAGCCGGGTGACGTCGTCGGCAACCGCTGATATTTCGACAGGAGCACACCCTGCCATTTTCAAGGAAAAACTGCAGTAACTAAGTGCTGTGCAAGCGAATTTAAAACCTCGGTTTTCAGAGAAGTTCCGTAAAGAAAAGATCACACACACACACACACACACACACACACACACACACACACACACGCATACAGCTTGTAAACACAAGCGACATCACAAATCAAAGATAAACGTCAGAAGTTATCGACAGCGAAATTAAAAATCAACGGCAGCGGTAGCATGAACTCTGTCCCTCTGTTTCTTCACAAGTGAGACAGCTGTGTTACATGCAGAATTTAAACAAAATCCACCATCACTACTCTTGAGGTTACTTGGTAATTTAATCCTGCTCTCTCACTTGTCAAAAAACATAGGGACAGAATTTATGCTACCTCACCCGTCGGTTATTAATTTTGCTATCGGTAACTTCTGACGTCGGTCGTCTTTGGTCTGTGATCGCACTAGTGTTTACAGTGTGTGTGTGTGTGTGTGTGTGTGTGTGTGTGTGTGTGGTACCTTTACGGAGTTTCTCTGAAAAGCGAGGTTTCAATCTGGTGTGCACAGCGCTTAGTTTCTGCAGTTTTGCCACGAAAACGGCAGGGTGTGCTCCTATCGAAATATCGGTGGTTGTCGACGACGTGGCTGTATTCCCCGTAAGTTATTTGAACAATTTTCAAAAGGTTTGAAATTATTTTTGAAGTCCGTGGGAAATCGCTAAGTGCTCTCATTCTCAAATACTAGGTGAATATACTCCTGGTATTATGTGCGCCACGACTTGAACTCTGTCAAGACATATACACAGTTTCTCTAACTTTAATACTTGAATTACTGCATTAAACCTTTAATGTAAGATTATACCAGTCAATGAAGAAATTATGGCGGCATTTAAAATATTTAAAATCGGTAAATATTTGTATGAAACACGAAAAATAAAATTTTTGTTGCCCCTGAAAGCATTTAGATAGGAAACCTGCAACTTGTACCGTGCACCGTTTTTCCCGCTTGGGAATATAGACACTGCACGCCTGGTAACATGGCGGCCGCACAGCGTGTTGTTTCGGAGCGCGCTCCAATCCTCAGAGGTCGCAGCGGGGTCAACCCGCCGGAGCGCCACGGCCCCACTTTCTCCCGCAGCGAGGTCCGCCGACCACGCACTTGATTTATTGCCAGGCCGGCCAACCTTGAGCAAGGTCCTCCACTTTCTCACACACGTCCCCTGCGCACAGGCGCATGGACGCAGCCGTCATAAATCCAGCAGCGGAGGCTTGTTTTCTGCCCTGCGGAGCGCGGAAAAACAATGTACGAAAAACTACGTCGCAGAGCTTCATGAAGCTTTTTCGAAAGCTGTCAACAATGGGTGGGGTCAATACGGAGAATGTAATTAGAAAAAATCGCACTCAATAATTTAAGCTAGAAAGAACTGATGACTGATTCACTGAACAATTACAGTCAGCAGAAACATATTCTGAGCTCATACTTAGTGAAGTATCATCATAGAGCGCAGCTTCTCATGGCAGGTGCTTTCTGATATTTCTTTTATGAGCATTAGGCCACAGTCCGAGGCGTAATTCTCTGCCTAACGTTTCATCTTCCAATGCTAGGCACGTCATGAGAGGCTTTAACGACTTTAGCCTCAAACAAAGCTCAGCAAGCAGAAGTGTTTATAGTGTGTTTCCACACAACGGTCGATTCGTGACGTCATCAGAATGCTACCGAGGCCCTTGAGGAGGTGGAGGAGGAGATTAAAGTTTAACTACTCGTTGATAACGAAGTCATTAGAGACGGAGCACAAGCTCGGGTTAGGGAAAGATGTGGAAGGAAATCGGAGTTGCCCTTTCAAAGGAATCATCCCGGCATTTGCCTGAAGCTATTAAGGGAAATCAGGGAAAACCTAAATTAGGATGGCCGGACGCGGGTGTGAACCGTCGTCTGAGGCCCACTAGAAAGACATGCCGTGGCGCATACGGCATAGCATTTGACACTGGAGATCTTACGAGTGCCAGTAGCCGTCTCCGTTGGGAAGTGAGTAACTGTTACAGGGCCTGCCCGGCTAGCCGTGCGGTCTAACGCACTGCTTACCGAGAGGGAAGGCGTGCCGGTCCCCGGCACGAATCCGCCCAGCGGATTTGTGTCGAGGTCCGGTGTGGATGGTTTTTACGGCGGGTTTCCATCTGCCTCGGCGAATGCGGGCAGGTTCCCTTTGTTCCACCTCAGTTACACTATGTCGGCGATTGCTGCTCAAACACTGTCTCCACGTACGCGTACACCATAATTACTCTACCACGCAAACATTGGGGTTACACTCGTCTGGAATGAGACGTTCCCGGGGGTGTCCAATGAGGGCAGAACCGCACAATAGCCGTAGGTTCGGTGTCGGGCGGCGGTGAGGTGGGTGGACTGCTGTAGCCTGTTGTGGGATTGTGTACCACTGAGGCCTACGACGGGGACGAAGCCTCTCCTTCGTTTCTAGGTCGCCAGTTCAATACACACATACATACAACAGAGGACGTTAATAATTCTTGACTGTGCGTTTAAATGCCTGTAGGCTCTCGATAGCACACGACAAAACTGAGACCTTTATTGGGTACCTTTTCAATTACATATTGATTTCCCGTGAGCCCTCCACGGAGCCCAGCTTTCGCGAAGTATTGCGGACAAGCCAACTAGTATGACGTCACATGTTCATTGCGGGGGCCCATATTTCTCGTGGGCCCCGACCGCTACTCGAGATTGTGGAGTCGTGCCGAGTTATGGAGCTTGTAATGGGGAAGAGTTGGCACTGTTTTATTTAACACTAAAGCCCACAATCTGTGTAATATCAATCCTTCTACTTTTGTGAAAAAATAGCGTATCATGCACTGGCACTAGGGACACATCAAATGCCGGCGGGGGTGGCCGAGCGGTTCTAGGCGCTACAGTCTGGAAACGTGCGACCGCTACGGTCGCAGGTTCGAATCCAGCCTCGGGGATGGATGTGCGTAATGTCCTTAGGTTAGTTACGTTTAAGTAGTTCTAAGTTCTAGGGGACTGATGACATTAGAAGTTAAGTCCCATAGTGCTCAGAGCCATTTGACACACCAAATTTGTTTCTATGACTCTGTGGCTTTAGCAAGATCTAGCCTTTACTACGCTACGATGTACAGAGAGGGCAAAGAAATTAAAAATCACAAAAGCAACTTTAACAGGAAACAAGAAAAAATGTAATTGGACAGGTTGTATTACGGTAGTATTACGGTATAGGCGAGTTTTTCTTGGTTAAGGTGTGGCCTCCTTATTGTGTTTAAGAAAACTCTAAATGCGGAGGGATACGAACACATTATAGCACTGTGTACTGCATGCAGTAGAAGAATAGTTAGGAGACGGTGATTTTTTATCAGCATGACTATACACCTTGTCATAAAGCAGAATCTGTGAAGCAATTTCTAGTGGACAATATCATTCCCGACATGAGACAACGTGCCCAGAGTCCGTACCAGAGGGTAGCATCAATACTTTGTCTGGTTTCGGCTCTTGGAGAAGACTGGGCTACCGTTCCTCCGTAAACATTCAGACAGCACACTGCATGTGTCCCCAGCCCAGTTCATGACGTCATAAAGGCGAAGGGTAGACGCAAACAGAATTAAGGTCAACTAATAGGTGTCTGGATGCTTTTGATTAGATAGTACGTATGTAACACTTTTACAGCGACTCGTTGTATACGTGTCTTTCTTGCTCGGGAATGAGGCCCGTGGCACGCCATTGGCGGCTCGTGGTTTTCTGGAACTGGTCGCCGCCTACGCACATAGGAGTATTTTCAGTCTAAAACCGGTCAAAAATACAAGTCGCCAACTTACTTTAAAATCCTTGCAATGTGGTAACTTCAATATCGATAACCAGTCCGTCTTTCGGCAACGTGAACCTTCCTCTACACCCACGCCGCCTATTGAAACGTCACTCTCAAAGCAGACATAGTGGGAAACACTTGTGCTCGTCCGTGTGCTCTTGTTGGTGACATTTGCTTCTCTCGGTTTTGCCGATAAATTTAGATAAAAACATCTATTGACTATGGAAAAGAAACGTATATATTTCATCTTACATCACACATTTATTGTTTTATTGTTCAAAGTGTACATTTATAAAGGATACTTTTATGTATATTTGTGTTACCTCAAAATCGTGAGATTTTAGTGTTTTTAGTTACCTGTCGGGTCTCGTCGAGCTATAATTATTTAAGAGGCATGAAATTCAGCGCGATGACAATTGTTTAACCCAATAACATTGTCCGTCCTCATACACCATTTTGTTTCTATTCACTCAAAGTGAAATGTTAAATTAGTTACAATATGGCAGTCTTTCATTTATTCTACTATAGATTCTTTGGGAATAGTCAAAATATTTGCGGGAAGAGCTTTGTACGGCAATTTGAAACAATTTAAGGGAAGAAAATGGATGAGAGGGTTTCGTTCATCAAAGGAGAACTTGCAGAAACGTTAAAATCTCCAACTAATCAAACAGCTGTGTTTTGGGGTACTTCAAAGTGACTTCGTGGACGTTGGACCACTAATGACGGCAACAGATCCAGAAGATTTTTTGCCGACCCAGAATGCTCTTTTCGAATCAATGGCCTCAGTCTGGGTTTATTTAAACGATTCAAATTAATCTTTAAATTGACTTCGAGTGGCAACAGCATTGATAGTGAGAAATTTGGTGTCTTTGCTCGTGAAGTTGCGAAAATATACACAGATTTGTGTGACTGTATCCTATGTCACTTACTGTTGACAAAGTTTTAACGCATGGCGCCGAAGTCATATCTAAAGCAATTCTACATGTAAGTCAGTTGTCGAAGGAAGCAAGTGAGTGCCACAACAAGCACAAACGGCAGTACAGAATACATTTTGCTCGTAAATTTTCCCGCGTTGATTGTAACAGAGACGTACTACGCAAATTGTTATTATGTTCAGACCTATATTTAATTTGTGGCAGACCAAAGCATCATAAAAAAGTGTCCGATTTTCTGAGGAGGTAATCAGTAATGATTGCAAGCACCGACGGAGCTACAGAGAGAGGCATAGATGAAGAGCACGATGCCCAATACTCTGACACAGAATAAACATACACTGATACACTGAAGCGCCAAAGAAACTGGTATAGGCATGCGTATTCAGAATACGGCGCTGTGGTCGGCAACGCCTGTATAAGATAACAAGTGTCTGGCACAGTTGTTAGATCGGTTACTGCTGCTAGAATGGCAGGTTATCAAGATCTGAGTGAGTTTGAACGTGCTGTTACAGTCGGCGCACGAGCGGTTGGACACAGCATCTCCGAGGTAGCATTGAAGTTGGGATTTTTCCGTACGACCATTTCACGACTGTACCGTGAATATTAGGAATCTGGTAAAACATCAAATATCCAACATCGCTGCGCACGGAAAAAGATCCTGCAAAAACGGGACCAATGACGACTGAAGAGAATCATTTAACGTCGTAGAAGTGCAACCCTTCCGCAAATTGCTGTAGATTTCAGTGCTGGGCCATGAACAAGTGTCCGCGTGCGAACCACTCAACGAAACATCATCAGTATAGGCTTTTGGATCCGAAGACCCACTCGTGTACCCTTGATGACAGCACGACACAATGCTTTACGCCTCACCTGGGCCCATCAACAAAAATGGTTCAAATGGCTCTGAGCACAATGCGACTTAACTTCTGAGGTCATCAGTCGCCTAGAACTTAGAACTAATTGAACGTAACTAACCTAAGGACATCACACACATCCATGCCCGAGGCAGGATTCGAATCTGCGACCGTAGCGGATGCTCGGTTCCAGACTGTAGCGCCCAGAACCGCACGGCCACTCCGGCCGGCGGGCCCATCAACACTGACCTTGGACTGTCGATGGCTGGAAACATGTTGGCTGGTCGTACGAGTCTCGTTTCAAGTTGTATCGAGCGGATGAATGTGTACGGGCATGGAGACAGCCTCATGAATCCATGGAACCTGCAAGTCAGCAGGGGACTGTTCAAGATGGTGGAGGCTCTGCAATGGTGCGGGGCATGTGCATTCAGAGTGATATGGGACCCCTGATACATCTAGATACGACTCTGGCGGGTGACACGCACGTAAGCATCCTGTCTGATCACCTGCATCCATTCATGTCAACTGTGCGTTCCGACGAACTTGGACAATGCCAGCAGGACAATGCGACACCCTACACGTCCAGAATTGCTGCAGAGTGGCTCTAGAGACACTATTCTGAGTTTAAACATTTTCACTGGCCACGAAACTTTCCAGACATAAACATTATTAAGCATATCTGGGGACGCCTTTCAACGTGCTGTTCAGAAGAGATCTTCTTACGGATTTATGAACAGCTCTGCAGGGTTCATGGTGTCAATTCCCTCCAGCACTACTTCAGACAGAAGAGTCCATGCCACGTCGTGTTGCGGCATTTGCTGCGTGCTCGGGGGGGCCCTACACGATATTAGGCAGATGTACCAGTTTCTTTGGCTCTTCAGTGTATATTATAGTAGTTTACGTGTTAGGTTTGTATATTTTGTAAAAAAAAAAAAATGTAATTAAGGCCTAATAACGAATTCCATTTGATCTCATTGCGGAAAGAAGCATAAAATATTTCTGGCCCCTGTTTGAGCGCAAATTCTCCTACGTGGTTCGTCGCCCGCTGGCTGGCGCGAGAGGACAGCAGCTCCGGTGTGAGGTCATCCACGCGCGGGGCGCGAGAAAGCGAAGCGACGGCCAGCTGCCCGCTCACAGCTGACGCCGCCCTCTGCCGGAGAAACCGAAACTCTTCCCGCGGAGGGTACGTTATTCCTCGGCTGATGTAAGGGAAACGGTGAGCCGACATGACGACATCTGCCTCTCACAGCGCTCTGCACTTCTTTCCGTCTGTTGCATACGACGTTTTTGTAACGGCTCGATGGAGAAAGTTCTCTTCCGGCCTGCACCGGGCCATTCGCCGCTTTAATCACTCACTCACTCGCTGCGATAAAGGAGTTACCGCTCGGTGCACTTTCTCCCCCTAGATGTGCACCTCATACCGTGAAAAGCGAAAGTCAACAAGTGAATGACGCTGTTATTGTCAACCATTCGACAGAGTTACGCACGCTGCTGCACTGTTCCGCTGTGAGAAATGTGCAGATTGAAATGCTGCACAACGTTTGCCGGGGAAGGAAGGGGGGGGGGGGCGCTCGAATTTCACAGAACGAATGACGAGGCACTTGGCTTTCACGAGAATATTCGTTTCCTGATTGTTGAATAAAACTGCGTGATGAAATCACCCAGCAGTCTGCCACTGCATCCAGAAACGAGATCTGCCACCTGGAAAATCCATCTTCGAGCTTCGGTGGTCTTTCCGTAACTTCGTCCCCCATAACTCGCTAAATCCCTCCTCGAGCCTCTTTTGTCGTAAAATCTCTGCAACAACTCGGTTTATCATTCTGGATTTCTCCAGCGTCGTTCCGATAGACTTTTCTTTCGGCTTTCGGACCGAGCGAGGTGGCGCAGTGGTTAGCACACTGGACTCGCATTCGGGAGGACGACGGTTCAATCCCGTCTCCGGCCATCCTGATTTAGGTTTTCCGTGATTTCCCTAAAATCGCTTCAGGCAAATGCCGGGATGGTTCCTTTGAAAGGGCACGGCCGACTTCCTTCCCCATCCTTCCCTCATCCGAGCTTGCGCTCCGTCTCTAATGACCTCGTTGTCGACGGGACGTTAAACACTAATCTCCTCCTCCTCCTTTCGGCTTTCGGTAAAAGGAACAACGAAAAGTAGTATAGGCAACATAAACGAGACACACGTTTACGAGAGGTCATTGGGAACAGGAGGCCACCTTTATGCTAGGAACAGTCCTACCGTCCCGTTCTTTATGCGAAATTTGTATCTGCGATCTTTTCCAGTAATTCAACCCTAAAATTTTAAATACCAAAATAAAATTCACCAAGAACGTTCTTATAGGTATTCGACTTTCAGAACAAATCCTGAATATGTGTAGAGTCTATTCTCGTTTGTTTGTGTTTATTTATTCATTATTTTTGCAATGTCAACACGTGATTTCATCTTAAAATACTGATTAAGAAAACAAAGCAAATAGCAGTCACCAATTTCGAACAACGCAAAACATTTTAACCGAAAGTATTTCTACTTTGGCTACCGAAAAAAATTGTTCCCTCGTCTCTCACTTAAGTAACTTCAGAAAGCCATATCATTTCTCTAGTTGTACAATTACTTTGGAAAAATTTCCTGTTGTGATCCTCTCACGATCCCTCGGTGACGTCAGAACATATCAGTAACATGTTACTTTATTTTGCAAAATATCATTAACAGACAATTTTGGGGTGTTGACCTCTTCCTTTAGGGAATCTATTCTAGGGGCATTCAGTAAGTAATGCAACACTTTTTTTCCTGAAAGCACACTGGTGTTACCCAGGATCCAGTACCCATATTATTTCTCGCACTTTTGGCTACAAAACCGCACGTTCCAACATTCCGAGCGTAACAGCTGCGTGCAGCTGGCCGGTACGCGGGAGATTAAACATGTTTGCGTGATCTTGTTGCAATGATGATAGACTCCTCGCTCAACGAGTCACAGCGTTCTTGTTCACTGCCACGTCTCCGTGGACATTCTGCAAGAGCCTATGAATATGTGCGATGCACTGGAAGCTCAATGACAGCACTCTGCTTCGAACGCACCTCCGTTACAGACGCCGTTTTGAAGAGTAGGTATAGCGCCGCTACCTATCGGAACTTCATGGAACTATAGGGGCTGAAGCGGAAATATTCCACGACGACCCACAACAAATTTAGGATTTTTATCAACTGAAATTGGTCGAGAAAAAAATGCTTTGCATTACGAAGGCCTACTTAACGCCCCTAGCAGTATTCATTCGACACAAAATAACCCCACCCGTCACTTAGCTGGTTTTGGCATGTGTTCACCCCAACTAATTGACTAACAGATCAACAGAGAGTGCAAAACTGCCGCAATATCGGATAACGCAAAAAAGTAATATGGCCCTGTGACTCCTGATTGAACTGCGGTGGCAGTGTTGACATTAATTGGTTCAGAATTGATCCCTTTTTTTATTAAAAAGGGGTGCACATTGATGTTATATTCAGCTATTGAACACCAGATACAAATGTGAACATAAAATTAATTAAGAAAGTGGCTTGGGATTTCAACTACCTGATTGAAAACAGATGCAGTCGATCAGCACAGATTTATTTTAACTCACGACCTTCAATCATCACATTACATAACTCTCCTAACAGGCAGTGGTAATAAATTGCGTTTGCTTGGAGTAAAGCGCGATAAATCAACAGTAATACCTATCGACCGACCCAGGTGTAATGCGAAGTGCGAGAAGAATTCTACAATACACGGCCCATGAAACCCTCGTGGAAACTTTGCCGACGTGATCCAACAAATTAATCAGTTGCCAGAGTGGGCGCAATATCACCGAATACAGCGTGGCGGAGCAGCGTCGTTGTGTGGACGTCGGCCGACCTCGTGGTGCTGCAAGGTTGCGCTCGTCTATTCACTCCTAGCTATCTTGCTCAGAACATAGCTGAACCAAAACTTTCTATCTCCAAGCTCAATCGTTCCACTTGCTAAGTCCTAAAACTGCAGAGATGCTCACTCTTTCTCCGGCAAGCTGAGTAAAGAACGCCACGTCCACACTCTAGGCAAGCTGGGAACGGAAGACCTCTACCGAGACTTCTGCCAGTCCGCTCTTCGCCTCGGTTTCCCCTCCAGAAAAATCACTTACGCCAATTGCAGCGCAAGTCGCGTTAATTATGCGTCGCTTCCCAGTGCCGACCAATGCCTGCTCTGGGAAGTGAACTAATTCCCACAAATTTTCCCTTCCTCTCAACTTCTTCTATTTAGCTCCCCCCAGGCCACCCATCAAGGTTAGCGCCTGCACAAACACCAAGTTTCCGGAATTCTGACCCCCCGGAGAGTACTTCAAATTTCTTGGTCCTACGTTCCCATCGGAGGCCGGTGTATTTCATTCTGTCGCTCTTCGCCTGATTTACTTCAGACTCTGCGGACTGTGAATTCAGCGTGAAGTTCCTATAGTCACGAACACGCATATTGTGACCTCTGTTGACCGCTCCACCGTAGCTTTGCGTGGCTTTCTCGCATGTTTCACAGGAAACGGGACGACGGACATTTATCAACAGGCATACAAGTTCTCCGTCTGTTTCCCGGTACACCAGCGTGGAGTCGGGGTCAACCACCCCCTCACTGTCACTCATCTTAAGGCGGCTGGAGGCCGTGGACCGTTACCGCTTTCTCAAGAGTTTGAGCTGCCCTAAGCTGCCTATTGTCGCTTCCCTTCGCCGCTCCCCCGCTGGCTACGGTGGTCAACTCGAATACTTCCCTGGGGTAAACTAGCCTCCAGTAAATCGACGCGTCTCCACAAAGTTTTCATGTCATGTGAATTACTTTAAAACCATCACCCGACATTAATTATTCCAATACGTCTATACTATACCCTCTACAAGATGCATTGTGCCTTGTCAGTCATTTTTGTTCAGCCCTACTGTTCGCTCAACGTGAGTTAGGTAATCTTTAATGACTTCATGTAAGGGGTATAGTTCTTGCCATCTTACAAAACTATCAGGAAGAGAGAAAGTCATAAATCACTTTAGTTATACGACTGATAATTGTCACTATCATGCCTCATGAGGTGTTTCAGATCGTCTAGCGGTGGCAGTAGCTTCAGACTGTTGATTAAAGCTGGGACTAAATTCTCCAGTGATCCCAGAATTTTGTTGCATCAACTCTATCTGCACGTCTCTTGCGTTCCAGAAAGTAGGGGGAAGCGCTGTCCAGCTGTCTAAGGTTTTTCAGGGCATTTAACTAGTGATTCATACCTTAGCAGACACTGCTGCGTACATCGAAATAAAATATTCGTATCTTGTACTTTTTCTAGCCAAAACGACAACATTTCTGACTTCAGATCAAACAACGACAATATAACATGACTTTCTTCGTGATGTATACTGAGTGACAAAAAAAGTGAAGCACCCAGAAACATGGTCGGGTGCCAGTGTAGCTTCGAAAAGCATTGGCGGATATGTAAATGATTGGAGTTGCAATTCTCTGTCACAGGTAGAACGGCCACCAGAGTGCATTAGTGTTGTTCGTATTCAGTGTTGCTACACGCCTGCTAGGGTGTGTCAAGTGCGTGAACGGCGTCGGATGTTGAGTAATCACTGTGAAGGATGGGCCATGCACTCGTGTGAGACAGCATTATCAGTACCTGACAGAGTCTCAAATGGACTGTGTTGCGGTATTCCATTTGGCCATCTAATCGAATCGTGTAATATTCAGATTTGTGGGACATTCGGATGTGACAGTGACCGCACAAGGAAGGATCGCCGTATTATGAACCAAGCACATCGTAACCTCTTCAAATATACACCACGCATCCGAGAAAAAGTAATGGACGCCAGCCATCCGAGAACAAGTGGTCGACTCCATGCAACATACTGTGCCAGCCCACATCATTGGTCGGATGGGAGACAGCTCACGGCTGGTAGTGATTCAGGGAATTCTGACGGCACAACGGTACGTCACAGACATGTTGCGTCCTCATGTGTTATCTTTCACGCGACAGTCTCGTGTTGCCATTTTTCAACAGGACACTACTCGTCTGCACATGATACGTTTCTCTATGAACTGTCTGGTTGATGCTGATGTACTCCCCTGGAAATTGAAATCCCCATTTCTCCAGATGATTTTCGCGATCTAGAGATGCAAACAATACTGAAATTGTGAAATTAGACTTTCTCCGCGAATCTCGGTGGTGAGGTCTTCTCGGCTTGTCAGCCGAATCAAGGCGTCGTTCTGCGGCAACGTTTCAACAAGTTTCCTATTTGTCATCTTCAGGCGAACGCGAAGCCGACACTTCGCCTGAAGATGACAAGTAGGAAACTTGTTGAAACGATGCCGCAGAACGACGCCTTGAGTTGGCTGACTACACAAGAAGACTTCGTCACCGAGACTGAAATTATCTTAAACGTGTTTTGAGATATGCCTGTAAACTACATTCAAACTGCATTATATATAGTGCAACGAGTACGCCGTCTCGGGTTCCACTTCTACCGAATTTAATAGAAAAATAAATTCAAAGAAGACAGAAATTCACAGATATAGATATGTAAGAATGTAAGCACGTGGTTTAGTGTTGTTTTTTTTTTTGTTTTTTTTTTTCGTCGTCTGAACATCTCAAGTATAGGTGAGACACCCATTCCGCTTTTCATTCGCCGCAGCTGTTGGCTTTGTGTGCCACGCGAACCCTTTTCTTCTGAATGATCTCCGTGAGCCACAGGCACTCAGGCGTGCACTGAACTTTCACTCGCACATGCATGCGAACCGGGGCCATCGTAATCGCGATGAACTTCATCGCCTGTTCCGTGTGTCACGCTCAGAAACAGCGATCGGCCTGCCCTAGAACCCTAGTGCTGCTTTCCCTCGACTTACTTCAGATAGCAAAGTTTTCATGGTTATCAGTACAAACGTTTCTTAGAACGCCGTGTCGTATCTCGATGTAAATATATCTACTATTACCATCTTCGCAGAGTCGCAAGTGGTTCAGTGGCTTCTCTTTTTTCCGATGATTGACCCATATACGTCTTCTCATTTTTGTATTTTGTGTTCTACCTGGTGATCAAAAAGTCAGTATAAATTTGAAAACTGAATAAACCACGGAATAATGTAGATAGATAGGTAAAAATTGACACACATGCTTGGAATGACATGGAGTTTTATTAGAACCACCCCATATTGCTAGACGCGTGAAAGATCTCTTGCGCTAGTCGTTTGGTGATGATCGTGTGCTCAGCTGATGAGAGTTAACATAACTAATAACACTGGAAAATAATTCATGTGTGAATAATGTTGAACTCAACAAACAAAGGAGAGAAAGGACGAAGAGGACGAAAAGGAGTGAAGGAAGGAGGAAAAGGAGGAAAGGAGAAGGGAAAAAGGCGGAAAAGGAGGAGGGAGGAAGAAAAAAGGAGGAAAGGGAGGAGGAACAGGAGCAAAGGGAGGAGAAAACAGAGGAAGGGGAAGAGCAAAAGGAGGAAAGTCGCTGTCCATCTTTTCAGAGATTGTTGCGGGAATAGGCTGTTCGATACAGGATGTCAAATCAAACACCTTTCAGCCGTCTAGTTTCCGAACTTTTTTTTTTTTTTTTTTTTTTGGCTACCAGTTTCGGTGATTTACTACGCCATCTTCAGGCCCCTGATCGACGTGTAGGAAATTACCACTTTGGTTCTGATCAAGCAGGGGCCAGCAATACTGGTATTAGCAGATTTCTGCTTGCTCTAGCAGTTGGGGATCTGCAAAGATGATAATAGTAGATACGTCGAGATATGAAATGATGTTCTAAGGAACGTTTGAACTGATAACCACAAAAACTGTGCTCTCTGCAGTCAGCCGAGGGAAAGCGGCGAGGAAAGGGAGAAGGAAAAGGAGGAAAGAGACGATGAAAGGGAAGAAGAAAGGAGGAAAGGGAGGAAAAAGTGAGGAAAGGGAGGAGAAGGAGCATAAAAGAGACGAGGAAAAAGAGGAAAGGGAACAGAAAGAGGAGGAGAAAGAGGAATAGGAGCAGGAGAAAGAAGAAGAGGCGAAAGAGGAAAAGGAAGTGAAGAATGGTGTGGATGAGGAGAAAGAGTAAAAGCAGGAGGAAAGTGTTGGAGGAGGAAAATGAAGAAGAAGAAGAGGAGGAGGAGGAAGAGGAGAAAGAGGAAGATGACAAGGAAGAAGAAGAAGAGGAGGAGGAGTAGGAAGAGGAGAAAGAGGAAGATGACAAGGAAGAAGAAGAAGAAGAGGAAGAAGAAGAAGATGATGATGATGATGATGATGATGCAGGTGCTTCCTGCAATCTGGGAGAAGTGAGGAAATAGGAGGGGGAGCGTACTAAGATGCGCAGTGCATTCTATGGTGCAGCGAGACATACCGTTTCTCTGTTCTTAGATACATCTATCTGACTTTCCCCTTCAAAAGATGTCATTGTATCACCTCTTATCCTATGTCTGATTAGCCCTGAACACGATTTTTGGGAAACAATGAAGGATAAACCAAACTGAACCGTATGGCGCTATCATAAATGGCTCTGAGCACTATGGGACTTAACATCTGAGGTCATTAGTCCCCTAGAACTTAGAACTACTTAAACCTAACTAACCTGACATCACACACATCCATGCCCGAGGCAGGAGTCGAACCTGCGACCGTAGCGGTCGCGCGGTTTCAGACTGACGCGCCTAGAACCGCTCGGCCACATCGGCCGGCCCGCTATCATATCAAAGGACGTTACCGGATGGAGATATTGGAGAGGCATGTAGTCAGCAAACTGCCCTCTTGTCAGGTAGCGCAAGCGGAGTGCTACTTCTGCTCCTAGTAGCTCCTCCTTTGTCCTCACGAATCTGTATGGTCCTCGTTCCAGTTCTTCATGCAAGGAAAATCCGAAACCTGGTCCTGCGTGCGGCAGTAGGCGCGCTCACCGCTGTGACGGAGGCGGCCCGGGGGAGACAGTACTTTCACATTCCACGTCAAACATGCGGCACAGGGAACGCTTTAGAGAGCGTAGGAAGCGTGAAGAGCCGGCCAGGGTGGCCGAGCGGTTCTAGGCGCTACAGTCTGGAACCGCGTGACCGCTACGGTCGCAGGTTCGAATCCTGCCTCGGGCATGGATGTGTGTGATGTCCTTAGGTTAGTTAGGTTTAAGTAGTTGTACGTTCTAGGGGACTGATGACCTCAGAAGTTAAGTCCCATAGTGCTCAGAGCCATTTGAACCATTCTGAAGCGTAAAGACGTACTGTGTACCATGTAACTGCCAACATACATCACCTAGGAAAATACTGATCCGGCGCGAAAACTAATGCAGTGCTGAGCAGACATTCGTCATTCGACACTTGTTGGCTTGTTTGGCATAGGAAACTGCAACAGTATCTAATTGGCATCACACTTCGTAAGCTTCTGGTTACATGCGCCGAGTATTAATAACTGCTCATAATCAATAACTAACGCTCATTGACTGTTTGGAGTAAATAGGAAGTAAGGGAGGAAAATTACGATTTAAGTCCTGTCGACGTCAAGGTCACTCCTCGTGCTTTATCCCAACACTCTCATCTTATTCCGTCTTCTCATCTGTGTGACTACAGAAGTCTTCTAAAATACTTTTCAAACACAGTTTGTACGTCCCACTGACGTGAAGTTGTAGCACAACAACATGAAGACAAAATCTACGTTTACATTCACCAAAGAGACCATGGGCGTACTGCCAGTTCATAGTGCTGCGTTTTATGACCCAGCTGAGACAGTTCAGTACTTTTTTGTGAACGTAATCCGCAACATGCCTACCGTGTACCTAAAGTCAAATAATCCACAGTAACATTTGTTTTTGTACTCACAATTGCATGTCGGAGCAGAGCGTCTTTTGTACTTACAAAGTGGCACTACGGCCATAGTAAATTTACGCTGATCAGCCAGAACATTATGACCACCGACCTATTATCGATATAAACTCGTCCCGGCGATAGCAGCGTTACCTAGAGAGGAATGACTGCTAGTCAGACACACGTAAGGGACACGTAGCATCAGAGAGCGTGCTGTCCGTGTGCAGAACGGGGCAGGCGTGCGATCTGTCTGAGTCTGACCAAGGGCAGGCTGTGATGGCCCGGAAACTCGCACGAGCATTACGGAAGCTGCACGATTTGTCGGATGTTCGAGGAGTGCTGTGGTGAGTGTCTTCCACATGTGGCGAAACCAAGGTGAGACCACGTCCAGTCGTGGTGGTGCTGGGCGGCCACCCCTGTCACAAAAGTCGGACATCGTAGGCTGGGCAGACTGGTAAGATAAGACAGGCGGCGAACTGTCACGTAACTAACATCAGATTTTAATGCTGGGCGGAGTAGAAGTGTGTCTGAACACACAGTACACCGAAAACTGCTGACGATAGGCTTCCGCAGCCGATGAGCCCTGCATGTTCCAATATTAACTCGGCAACTACGACTGAAATGGGCACGTGACCATCGACTCCATCATACCGATGGGGGGGGGGGGGGGACGCGAATCCGTCACCTTTTTTTCCAGGGGAACATTTCCTTTACGCCTGTACTGCGGGACGGAGACAAGCTGGCGGTCGCTCCGTTATGCTCTGGGAACATCCACGTGCGCATCCATGAGTCCAGTGTAGCTTGAGCAAGGCACCGTGACGGCCAAGGAGTATTGCACACTGGTAGCATAACACGTACACTCCTCCGTGACGATCGTGTTTCCCGACGGCAGAGTCATTTTTCAACAAAATAATGTCCCATGTCACAAGGCCAGGAATGTGATGGGGTGGTTCAAAGAACAGTGTGGTGAGTTGCAATTGATGTTCTGGTCCCCAACTCACCAGATCTGAACCCGATCGAACAAGTGCAATGTGATTGAACGTCAGAGCTCATCGCCTCCCTCCTGCGACCCACCAAAGCCTCATTATTTCCAAGCCAAAGGTGGCCATACCGGCAATTAGGTTGGTGGACATACTGTACTGGCTCACCAGTGTATGTCTAAACTGCTCACCTCAGCAATGCAAGGTAGGGATGAAAGTGTTCGACCTGGTAGTGAAAGCTACTTTAAGTCACCTACTTGTGACGTAATGTTGTTTTGAGTCATGCACTTTCTATAATGATTTCATAACTGGAATATGATTCAAAAATATATGACATCAGCATCACAGCATTTAAAAAAGTTTTCAAGTCACTTCTTTCTTTAGATATGGGGCTGAAAGTCATGGGGTGTCTAATTTGTTAATTAGCATGGATGCTGCAGCAATTTGTGCATTTGGCCTAGCTAGATATATCAGGTTTCTCCTTTTCCAGGATCTTTGTGGCTAGGTGGTTGTTAACAGATTGCCCCTTTCCTTGTTATACAGAAAATATTCGCTAGTTATTGTTTTGCGCTTTGAATCCCAATGAAACACTGCCCATAACCTTACTGGCTAGGGGCGCAACTTCGCATTTCTGTTGCTGGGACACCAGCTTCCACTCATTTTTTGGATTGGCGTTCCGTTTCTGGCGTAATGGCGTAAAGTGATAAACCCAGGAGGCATCCACAATAACAAATCGTCGTTCTTTTTAAAACGATCCAAACGTTGCTCAGATATTCGTTTATCGGAATCTGCTTTTGTCAGTATTTAACAAATATAATACCAATCTTGTACAAAACTTCACGGCCAATTCTTAGGGTAAAATGTAGCATATTCTTTCAGCTGTCAAAAGCTATGTTGTCATCTGTTTCGTGTAACTTTAATCACCAGTTGGCCAATACCTTGTTGTAAACATTCGCTTTGTATTCAACAGCGGTTGCATTTCTAGTATTTAATTCACGTGCATCACCTTCAAGTCAAGTTCAGCGCATTTTAACGCAAACATCCATTTCTTAACTGTTGAGAAAGAAGAAACAGACACTTTATAAACTTTCACCGACTTCGGATGAAATTCCTCGACGAGGAACCATAAGCATTACAGCAATAAATTGTCGTAGCTATACAGAGAATGTTACGGACTAGTTGTCAAACGTGTGATACATTTAGCACAACATGTTTCAGGACTACTTAATCCCTTTATCGAGTACCGGAACATTCTGTGCTACTAGCGACCGTCAAAAGTAAAAACCAGCAGGAAACATGCATTGTCAAAATAAAACTCTTCCTAGAGCATCTCATGTTGGCGTATTATTCTCTCAGTTTACAACTGAGCCTCGTAAGAATTTAAGACGCCAACATGATATGTATTAGGAAGAGCTTTGTGTTTGACAACGCACGTTTGCTGCTGGCCTTTACATCTGACAGTGCCTAATGGAACGTAATCTTGATAATGGGATAACGAAGTCCCGAAACATATTGCTGTAAATATATCACACGTTGACAAGTGGTGCACAATATTCTCAGTACCGATTCATGAGACAGTTGTACGATGGCTTCACAACAGATAACGTCGTTTCTGCGTTGGGAAAAGAACCAAAGGCCCGAGCGCTATTGGAAAGCACTGAACCTCAAATCGTTACAGGTAATGAAATGTGGTCAAATCCGGAGATAAGTTCTGTCGAATTTTTTTACAAAGGACCTATTGCTGTTCCTTTGGTCATAAACCTTCCTGTATAAAGAAATAAGTGACGGCACCCTATTCCACTGTATCCAGTTGAATGCAACACACACATTAAGGTTCGTTCTAAAAAGAGTAGAAACTATGCAATTTCCGCAGTTCAAGCTGTGCTCTGATATACACTCCTGGAAATTGAAATAAGAACACCGTGAATTCATTGTCCCAGGAAGGGGAAACTTTATTGACACATTCCTGGGGTCAAATACATCACATGATCACACTGACAGAACCACAGGCACATAGACACAGACAACAGAGCATGCACAATGTCGGCACTAGTACAGTGTATATCACCCTTTCGCAGCAATGCAGGCTGCTATTCTCCCATGGAGACGATCGTAGAGATGCTGGATGTAGTCCTGTGGAACGGCTTGCCATGCCATTTCCACCTGGCGCCTCAGTTGGACCAGCGTTCGTGCTGGACGTGCAGACCGCGTGAGACGACGCTTCATCCAGTCCCAAACATGCTCAATGGGGGACAGATCCGGAGATCTTGCTGGCCAGGGTAGTTGACTTACACCTTCTAGAGCACGTTGGGTGGCACGGGATACATGCGGACGTGCATTGTCCTGTTGGAACAGCAAGTTCCCTTGCCGGTCTAGGAATGGTAGAACGATGGGTTCGATGACGCTTTGGATGTACCGTGCACTATTCAGTGTCCCCTCGACGATCACCAGTGGTGTACGGCCAGTGTAGGAGATCGCTCCCCACACCATGATGCCGGGTGTTGGCCCTGTGTGCCTCGGTCGTATGCAGTCCTGATTGTGGCGCTAAACTGCACGGTGCCAAACACGCATACGACCATCATTGGCACCAAGGCAGAAGCGACTCTCATCGCTGAAGACGACACGTCTCCATTCGTCCCTCCATTCACGCCTGTCGCGACACCACTGGAGGAGGGCTGCACGATGTTGGGGCGTGAGCGGAAGACGGCCTAACGGTGTGCGGGACCGTAGCCCAGCTTCATGGAGACGGTTGCGAATGGTCCTCGCCGATACCCCAGGAGCAACAGTGTCCCTAATTTGCTGGGAAGTGGCGGTGCGGTCCCCTACGGCACTGCGTAGGATCCTACGGTCTTGGCGTGCATCCGTGCGTCGCTGCGGTCCGGTCCCAGGTCGACGGGCACGTGCACCTTCCGCCGGCCACTGGTGACAACATCGATGTACTGTGGAGACCTCACGCCCCACGTGTTGAGCAATTCGGCGGTACGTCCACCCGGCCTCCCGCATGCCCACTATACGCCCTCGCTCAAAGTCCGTCAACTGCACATACGGTTCACGTCCACGCTGTCGCGGCATGCTACCAGTGTTAAAGACTGCGATGGAGCTCCGTATGCCACGGCAAACTGGCTGACACTGACGGCGGCGGTGCACAAATGCTGCGCAGCTAGCGCCATTCGACGTCCAACACCGCGGTTCCTGGTGTGTCCGCTGTGCCGTGCGTGTGATCATTGCTTGTACAGCCCTCTCGCAGTGTCCGGAGCAAGTATGGTGGGTCTGACACACCGGTGTCAATGTGTTCTTTTTTCCATTTCCAGGAGTGTACATTATGTTGTAACATTTACCAACACACCAAAAAGAAAATTTAGTTTCTATCAGTGTCATCTCCGTGTCAGGCAAGGCATTGTATTCGGCCACAGGCTGACACTCAGGGGACGCCCGGGCCAAAGACAATCATTTTCAAACACTGTATTACACGGCTGCTTCCAGTGTACCAGTGTGCTGTGTAGGATCTTCAGTATGGCAGACGACTACAGCAAGACGAGAGCAAGTGTCTGAAGAACGTCCGGCAAGGACAGAAACCCA